>NC_090934.1:1359521026-1360137081 GCF_040938575.1 Ambystoma mexicanum | reverse complement strand
GTGATGAGGGTCCAGAGAAAAATACTGAGAAAGATGTAATCTCTAAAGTCCCGAGGGACAAGGAGAGACGCGATAAGGAAAGAAGCGATCGAGCAAGTACATCTCTAGATGTAGGAAGAGAAACAAAGAGATGGAAAGGAGAAAGAGATAAAACTGATGAGATAGCGCTCTTACAGAATCAATGGATGGGAGGTCAGTTTTTGCTTAAATTTGATGGTAAAGGCCTCGTAGACACAAGACAAAGAGAAGATCAAGACGAGCGAGATAAAAAAGATAAGGAAAGAGAAGAACAATTGAAAGACAAAGGAGCGAAAAGGAAGGATAGACAAAGACAGGAGCAGTTATATCAAGAAGAGAGGTCAAGAAAACAAGAGAGAGGAGATGAGCAAAGAAAATGTGACGTAGACAAAGAACAGCTGATGAACAAGAGAGGCAAGAAAGAAAAAGAATAGAAGAGGAGGAACAGAAGTTAAGGGAAAAGAGAATGCAAAGACAAAGGGATGAGAAGATACGCAGGACAAACGAGAGAAGGGATATGAAGAAAACAGTGAAAGACGCAGTGAGAGAGGAAGCGAGGAAACAAAGAGAATTTGACAATGATATGGAACATAAAAGAAGGCAGAGAGCACGCAATCTTGATTACTTGGAAAAGGAAGTAAGAAATCCTGATCCAAAAGTAGCATTAGAGGATATAGAGGAATTCTTTCCAGAATACGAGTCATTACCAGGCCCGTCTAGAGCAAATCTAGAAGACAAGTTTGACTTAAATGAGCATTGGGGAAGCGATCAATAAATATCATGAAATGAGAGCTCATAAAGAGTCAAAGGGGAAGGGAAAAAATGACCGTCTCGAGAGCACTCAGTTGTATGACACGGAGGAAACCTCATGTAGTGCGAGACATAAGGAGCTGTCTTTAGACAGACTGACTCCAAATAGAAATGATGAAGAGAGAAGTTGCACGAGTTGGGCACAGGAAATGTCAGACGAGGAAAGGGAAACCTTCCATGGGGAAGAGAGAGATGATGCATGTGGTCCTGAGGGATGCTTGCCTATGGATAAGGAAGTAAGATGGATGGATTTAAATGTGCCTGTATCTAAGGCGTCAGAGCCATTGACACAGTCAGAACGACCTAGGGGGCAACTCCATGGTGAAAAGTGGGAGTTGCCACCTTATGTAAGCAGGTTACGATCATTGCCAGGTAGACAGCGATCTTGTAATATTACCCTTGCAGTAGATAGACAAATGATGAGAAATGAGAGTGAGTTTGGGGCTTCACAGTTTACCGTGCTAGAGAAAGGAGGAACAAGACAAAAGTATATACCATGGCCTCAAATGGATAGAGATAATCTAAGGTGTAAACTCCTGAGTTTAACTTCTGGTGCTGGGAAATGGATACATGAATTAGAGAAAAAGACGGGGGGAAATACATTAGTTATAGGGTCCATTAAGGGTCTTTTAATCATCATACTTGGTAAGAGAGCTGATGATGTGTGGACGAGGGCAGGGTACGCTGGTGTGACTTCAGTCAACACTACTCATGAAGGAGCACCATTCAATAACTGTAGGGCAGCAGTCCGGAAAGGGCTTAGTGTACTGTATCCGGACACGTCCGATATGGGAGGTATAATGATGAAAAAGATGCATGGAGGAGATGATCCGTTGGTTTAAATTCAAAATTTCAAGAAGGCATGGGCCTTGGAAACATGCAAATCTTGGGGAAAAACTATACCGATATTGTATCATATGTTATGCCAAGGACTGCCAGAGCCAGTACAGAAGCAGCTCAAAAAATTAGTGGGTATACAAGCTAAACCGTGGTCAGAGATTCAGCTGGCCATTGCGCATTACTGCAGACTCTTGCAGGAGAAGAATCGCAAAAGGACAATGCTCTCAAAGGCGAGGAGGCAAAGTTAGTGCAGAACAAATTAGCCAAGTACGCCATTGAAGGGGCGATGTTGACCAGCGTTGATGGATCGAATTCACAGCAGATAGTGAAGATGCCGCAGGTGAATAATCAAAGGCAGGTCGATCAAAACAATAGTGGCTATGCTCCACGTTGGAGGAGGATTTACCTGGCAAGGTAATCAGGGGAATTGGCAGAATAACCAAGGTCGGTTTCAAAATATGCAGAATGGTAATCAGAGTATGCAAAATGGGCAGGTTGGGAGACAACTGCCTATTTGTTGGACGTGTGGAATGACGGGGCATATTTCTCTCAGATGTAGAAATCAAGTGATTGTCCAAAATGGCCAGTTTTCAAGATGGGGGATGTCAAATCCACCTGCATATTCGCAGCAGAATGGAGATGGATTTGCGCAGAATCAAACAATGCAGCAGCAAGCTCCGAGAGTGCAGCAATGCTTGCAACCACAGCAGGTGGCAGTTAATCCACCACTAGGACAGTCGCAGAAATTGCCTATGTAACTTCAGCAAAACACAAACAAAGGTCAGTTAATGACTCCTGGGATAGGGGATGTCACTGCCAATGGAGGGAATCCTTTCACAAGTAATGGGATGAGGCTGTACCCGCAATAGGGCAGCTCACTGGGAGACCTGATGTGTTCCATAGTATATGTGTTGCCAAACCCTCATGAGGAACCAAGGGTGGACATCAGTATAGGGGGAGGTTTTCAATGTCTGACAATGCCATGAATTCTCATCGGTTCACCGGAGCTACAAGCAGAGTTCATTTCACTGAACAATTACCAGTTTCTATAAGACAATGTGACATGAAGGTGCCACTACTATATTTGAGGCAAACACCTGTCTATATATTGGGATGAGATTGAATGAAGGAAAACAATGGTGCTCAGTAATTGCCATTGGGGAGGGTTACAGATTGACCGACGTCACTGATGAAGATCTGTTTGGCGATCATCCTTCTGATGACAAAACAATATTTGAGATGTGCATCACTTATTGGGTAAGAGTAATTAAAAGAGAAGTTCCTCAGAAAATGATGATAGCACAAAAACATACAGAGTATTTTGATGATGGCATGGCAACAATGCCAGTTTCATTATGGACCACCAGCCCTTATGACGTAGGTCTACTAAAAGGGGTTGGAGAAGTAAAGATTAAATTGAAACCAGGAGCAATTTTACCTCAGGCACGACAATATCCTATGTCACGAGAGGCGGATGAAGGTATTTTAAAGACAATTTCCTCCATGATAGATCAGGGCATCTTAGTAACATCAGAGTCACAGTGTAAAACGTCAGTGTACCCTGTGAAAAAAAGTAAGGAGGGGTTGTGGCGTTTAGTGCTGGACCTTCACCCAAGAAACCATATAGTAGAGGCCGAGTTCCCTCTAGTTCCTAACCCGTCTACGATCCTATGTAATACACGTGTTGAAGCACGATATTTCACGGTGATTGACTTGAAAAATGCATTTTCTCAATCCCATTGCATAAAGACTCGCAGGATCTGATGACATTTACGTTCAGACAAACTCGCTTGAAAAGCACTCATTTACCACAAAGGTATTGTAAGTCTCCATCGATTTTCAATAGAGTTCTTCAGATGGACTTAAGCAATATTGTTTTAGAGAGTGTTGTTTTGCAATATCTAGATGACATTTTAGTTTGCAGCGTCTCAGAGGAAGAGTGCAGATGCAATTCTTTCCAGCTGGTGATTATACTCGCTGACAAAGGATGTAAAGTTGACAAAGAAAAGTTACAATATTGTCAACAAGAATATTGTACATAGGCCAATTAATTTCACATGAGGGAACAAAAAGGTTACCCCTGAACGAGCTGAGGCTATTTTAAAAACAGCCAAGCCCCACACGATAAATTGGGATTATGTAATTATGTCAGAGCATGGGTCTTTGACTATAGCTCATATATAAGGCCTTTATTGCAGGCTCTAAAGAAAGCACAGGCAACACAGGAAAAAATTGTGTGGACTGAGGAAATGAAAGAAGGGGTTGATGAATTGAAAAAAAGCAATTTGCACCACTCCTCCAGTTTTAGGAACTCCTAATTAGGCTGAGGAATTCTTTTTCTTTTCACATACAGATGGCACTGTTATGACAGCAGTGCTCTCGCAGAGAACCACATTGGTATACAAGCCCCTTGCATATTACAGTGGAGTCATAGACCCAGTAATGAGAGGTCATTTTCCATGCGAACAAAGTTTAGCAGCCGCCGCATTCGCCAAAGAGAAAGCTGCAAGCATAGTGATGGGATGCTCCTTGACGTTGAGCACGCACTATTTGCCATTTTAGAAAAACAAAAAGCATTCTCAAAGGGCTTCTGCCTATGAGGTAGTCACATCAAACCCTGTGATCAAAATAGTTCGATGTAAAATAGTGAAGATACAACCATTTGTCAAAAACACAGTTAATAAAGGTCCAGGGGGAAGCACCTCAAGAGGAGAAGAATTTGGGGACGCGAAGAGAGTGTTCTTCAAACCCCTCTGAAGCATTGTGGTGACAGGACAGCACCGGTAAACAGGTGATGCCTATAACCTTATTAAGGGTAGCGCTGGAACAGCTACACTACCCCGCGCATACAACTAGGGAGAATCTCGCTGAAACTATTGCTGAGGAATGGTTTGTGCCAAATTTAGCAGAACATGTTACATTTTTTGTAGTGAACTGTATTGTGTGTCAACAATTCACGGCTGGGCATACACTGCGTGCAGTTAGGATAATCATTCCAAGACCTAATGGCCCTTTTCAGCACTTGCATATCGACTATGTCGACATGATACAAGTATGTAATGGATATAGATACCTGATCGTAGTGGTGTGCCCTTTCTCGAGATGGATAGAAGCAGGTCCATGTACACACCCAGATTCCACCTGTGCAGCTACATTTTTAGTATGGGAAGTATTTCCTAGATGAGGAGTATGTGAAGTTATGAGGTCAGATAATGGTCCTCATATTGTGAATCAGGTATTTGAACAGATCAGCTTGTTGCTTCGTATAAAGCACACGTTTTCTTCGGCTTATCATCTGCAAGGAAATGGGATCTGTGAGAGGCTCAACAGCCTGCTAAAAGAAAAAATATCCAATTTGAAGCTTACCTTGAAGAAAGGGTGGTTGCATTGCCTACCACTAGCATTATATGCCATAAGGAACAAACCAGGTTTTGACCACCATCTCGCGCTCCATGAAATATTGACGGGGAGGCAAATGAGAACACCCCTAATGCTTTCATCCAGAGTTAGAAGTGATGCTCAGCCAACTGCAGAACTGTTAGGAATGAAACTGCATGATTATTTGAACTGTATGACTTCCAGTATTTCTGTCATTTCAGGACAGCTGCAGCGACACAGGTATAGGGCAGTACAAAACACAGAAGGCAATACTTTTACAGACCAATCTCAGAAACGTTGTGCTCCCCAAATATTCCCTATAGATGCCGTTCTAATCCTCAACCACATAAGGAAAAAGTGGGACAAACCCGCTTTAACGGTCCGTTCATTGTGGAAGACGTCACGCCGGCTGCTGTCAAAGTGCAGGGCAGTCGTGCTTGGATTTTTCTTGGGGATGTTAAAATCTTTGCTGGAGAAACTCCCCTGCCAGCACCCCTACACAATGCAAGTACAAGCATCGGGGAAGAGCCACAGCACGTGCAGACGAGATCGAAGACAAGGAAGAAGGATGCAGAAGCTGACACGTAGAAAGACAAAGAGTTCATTGAACTGTGGCTTGTTTTGGGACACTCCTTTTAAGCCATTTTATAAAAGGGTGAAGGAAAACATTCTGTGCATATCTTTTGCAGGGTTAAGGGGAGAACTGTATTTTTGAAGCCACAGTAGCTTATTGACTTTGGACAGAGGCATGCTTAAGCCTTGATAAAAAGAGGATTATGCCAGATTCTGATCGTTGATACAGCAATTGGAAAAGGGTACAGTACCCAGATCCGTTTAACACTGAGTTCCTGTTTGGATTTACATATGGTGTCACCTAGTGATGACCTTTCTAGGCATGTTCTTACTTATTTCGAGTTGGTGTTGCGCTCTTTCCCTTTGTTGGTGGGGAGAACTAATCGCATACTAGCCTTTTTGCGAGATCCTAAGAATGGCCCAATTGTAAAAATTAATGCTCATATTCATCACTGAACAATTCTTACAACTACCTGAGTACAGCGAGGAGAGTACAAATGCCCCTATCAACTGATCCAGCTAATAGACTAGTCAGCGTGGTGTTTTTTTTCCGTCTGATTGAGGAGTACCCACATCTTGTTGGAAGGCACACTGATGTGCTCACCTTTCTAAGGGATCCGATAAACACTGCAAAGCTGAATGTGATCTTGAAAGGCATTATTATCCAAGTGAGCATTTATTCTGAGCGAAATCACAGGTGGGTGTAGAAACTTTCCATCAAGGGACAGATCGAAAGGTTGCTGATGAAAAAAAACTCTCGATTCATGCTGAAAGAAATTCAACATGTTGTTTGGGCTGAAGCAGATTTGAGGCATAGATTGGGAGATAATCTATGTCATTGAGCTTGTTTAGACATACAGAGGTCGTTTTTCTTAATACTAAAGAAGCATCTACAGTTCGGCTGGTGAAAGACTGATTCCAGAGATACAGAGAAAGTTGTTTTTGTCATCCCGTAAGCAGACAACTGATCGAGAACGAATTAGCTGAGTCAAGACATCAGCTTCCAGAAGCAGTTCACAATGCTGATGTATTAAAGCTTGAGTTTTTCCTTCCTAGGTAATCAAGATGGGGAATCTAAGTAGCAATATAATATTAATGCATGAAGAGAGATGCTCACGTTGTCCAAGAAGTAAATATTGTAGGCTAACATATCACTGTGTCATTTACACTTGCATTGTGTTCATAATCGTACTGCTTTCATTGACTGTAAGAACAGCGTTCTATATTGGTGCAAATGGAGCTCAGACTCCTGTGCATGTTCCTGAGCAGAAGGAAAATTTACACGTGGCAACTACTGGGCAGCCTAGTCATTCCTGTTCCAAAGAAAGATGGCAAATTGCCTGAGCTTGAGATGATGTCACTAACAATCGTTCACAAGCAAAGAGTGTCTCAGAACTTATTTTTGGACACCAAAGACAGGTTTGGCAAGGCAGGCATGACAAGGGATTTTTAGAAGGTGAGCCTACACAAGTAATACATGCAAAAACACCGGGTCCAGTGACAATTGACCCAAAAGCAGTTTCAAAAAGAAGATCCCAGATGGAGATTATGCAAGACATTTTCATGCCTAAATGGGCTGCTGAGCAGATGAGACGTTCTGAACTTTCTCCGACTCAAGGAACGCATGTATGTGTATCCCATCCACAGATAGATGTTTCTGTAATTAATCCAGTCAGAAGAAGCTATGTTGGTACACTTCATGATATGATTATAGAAGCTTACATGAAAAGAATGAGACCTAAAAGAAGCACACAGGGAGATAATTATTAATTAACTGATTACCTGGACAGCACGGCACACTTAGGAAATAACATATGGTACCAACACATGAAGGAAGTTGGGAGACAAACTTCAAAGGAGGAGTGCCTCAAATGTGCACTCCTGCCATACAGCATGGGGAAGTCAAAAATCTTCATAGCTGTTGAAATAGATGTCGAAACCGCACATTGGGCCTCATTATAAGTTTTCTGGTCTGGGAACTACGGTACCAGTAAGCATGCCAGTACTGTAGTTCACAGACTGCCAAACTACGAGTTGTGCTCACGGGTGCCTTTGTACCCGCCAGCATGTGCCGGTGCATCCGACGTCCCCATCCCCACCAAAAATATTTCCGTACATATGGTCGTCTGTCTCGCCATATGTGATATTTTTGGGGGGATAATTTGTGGGAGCAGGGGTTGCACGGATGTCCCCCGCACATTTAAAAATAATGCAGGGGTTGCGGAGGTGTCCCCGGGAGGGTCCATGGCTCAATATTTTTGCAGGGATATTAACACATGAAACTGAAAGAACAGAGACTCCTGTTCAGAAGGCTTGAGCAAAACATCAGAGGACTATTAGAAAATAATATTAAATACACGAAAAGGCTCTATTTTATGGTATCCAGTCAAGTGGAAGAAGGAAGTTGGCCAATCGAGGTGGTCACACCTACTCACGAAGAAGGATGTGCCCACACTCCTTAAAATTCTCATAGCAAAGTACAAACTCAAGGCCAAACTTCAAAGCACTACTTGACACTGAACCATTGAGGTGATGATGGATTGATACATTAATTGGTGGGATGTTAAGATGAGCTCATCCGCACCTGGATGTTCAGCCTGCATGCTGCTAGACGCAGGTGGAAAAGTACTGACGGGGCTCAGAAGCCAACCAATTATAGAGGACCGAGTAATTAAGGGTCCTATTGTTTGTGTAGCCAATGGAACGTCGTGTATTTAGTGACATTTACGGTGGCCATTTTAAGGGTAGGGTTTAGTTGCCCCACATGATGTTAAGTACCCTATCATTCTCCTTCACGGTTCTATGATCATATGGAACTCATACTTAGATATTCACTTAGAGCCTATCACTTTCTCCAATAGGTTTTGTAGTTTGCCACGTAGGGTGATGTGGGTAATGACGCAGATCAGCACGTCGCTGATGATGATTTTGCATGATATAACCTCAGTTTTTACTAAAGATAAGTTGAGTAAGAAGATCGAGCGAATGTTGATGTTCATTGTACTGCCTGTTTTAGATTCTTATTATTAAAATGGACTCCCTTTTGCCAAATTACCTGTGTCGTCTTGATTATTGATGTATGAATGAAATCTGCATCCCATCCATCTCCAGGGTCTTGCTACTCATCTTAAAGGGCTGGGCAACCCAGTTCACTAGGTAAGATCATTGAGAAAGCAGTTGCCGTGCAATCCAAATCTACCAATCCTGGTTCACATCCAGATGCAGAAAGGAGACGGCAACCATACAGGTGGTTGACAACGCCCTCAACTTCCTTGATGACAGCTGCCCCTGCTTCCTGGTTCTACTCGACCTCTCAGATGCTTTATGCACAGTATAGACCACCAGACTGACACCCTACATGTCCAGTGCATACTTGAAGCTCAACCCCTCCAAGACCAAATTCCTACTCCTCTCCAACAACACGAACACCCAAACATACAGACCTGGCTATCATCGATGAACACTGAGGGATTCACAACCGAGCTCACCTCCTGCACCAAGTCCCACAGATTCCTCATCAACAAACACCTCGGACAGCTCAGTATCAACACTCCCTCTTACGGAAAGTCAAGTTATTCCTCCATCTGGAAAGCTTTAGATCCACCGTTCAAGAACTGGTCATATCCCACCTGGATGAGGCAATGCACTCCTCGAATGACTCCCGTCGTCCTCCCCTGTTCCCCCGAGAAGTGTCTTACACGCAGCTGCATGCCTTATCAAGGGTCTCTGCAGATTCAACCACATCGCCCCGGCCCTCATCAACATTCATTGGCTCCCACTGCATGCACAAATAGTCTTACTGCATCATCTATACGGCAGTCGCCCTCAAGTGACCCAGCTACCTCGCAGAGAAAGTCAGTGGTGTTCATTGCCATTAGAAACAAATTGCCTTTGTGTCATGTATTTATATCAGGCTGCAATTCAAGGGGCTTCTCTTTTTACTGTTCTTAGTATGCATAGCACTGAGGCTCCAAATATGTGCATTCTTGCAATGCAAACACATAAAGGTTCTCCTTCCCTATGAGATCCACCTGCAGCATGCCACCGCCAGGGGGACTATCGGGTAGCGGCCTCACCTCCATGGCCTCATGGAAAGGGGCCTCCCCCATTGAAGCATTGGCAATATCCTGCGTTCATCACACTGGGCAAACCCGTCCCACTTGGAGTGACTAAAGCAAAAGCAAAAGTTGATGGTTGGAAGGTTTTGAACAAATCATAACCACGGGCACACCTCTAGGCAACCCTCGAGACCAAGGGGGTGGGACCAAGCCTGATTTGCATATGGTCGTTCCCCTTTCTGTAATCGCTTGGCAGGCAAAGAACGATCGTCAGGAGGGTTGCTCAAAGCAATTGCCAGAGGTGTAAGATTAATTTAAAACTGTCCAGCCATCACCTCTTTTTTTTTGTTGCTTTGTACCCAATGGGACGGGCACACCCAGATGTGGCTCCCGTGCCTGCAGGGCCTAGAGACCCAAAGTTACTCCTCACTGATGATGGCCAATGTGCCCGAAACAAGTCTGCCGGTGCTTCTGGTCTCGTGAAGAAGGGATGTGACCTAGCAGTTTGGGCTGAACTGTTCCTTTGGGAGTGGGACCAAGCCTGATTTGCATATGGTCTTTCCCCTTTCTGTAATGGCTTGGCAAGCAAAGAACCATGGTCTGGAGGGTTGCCCAGAGAAATTACCAGAAGTTTAAGATTAATTCTAAACATTCCAGCTATCACCTCTTCGTTTTTGTTTTGGTCATACCTAGGTGCAACATGCCCCACAGGAACCTTCCAGCTCTTTCTGGCGTTCTTACGACATTTTCAAACTTTCCTGGTTGTGTACTCAGGGTCAGCCTCCCTCCTGATGTTATTACTTCCTCTTGCCTCTCATCACCTCCTCCTAGGGCACCCACCTCCTGTAGGTCTTGAGTACCTCCAGCATCGCTTTCCTGTTTCTCCAGACTATCTACTTTAGTGTTATTGCTGGCAGTAGTAGTAGAAGCAACAGGAGGGGCACTTTAGTACTATCACTGCTACTTGCAGTGCTAATGGTTCTACTGCTACTGCTGGTAACAGTACTGTAGTAAAAATACTATTGTTAATAAAGATACTACTAATTGTGGCAGCGATATTATTTGTACATGTGGTAGCGCCACTGCTGCTGGTAGTAGTGGCATTACACTGTTGGTATAAGGATACCACTACCAATAATTACAATATTTCTACTGTTGCTACTATTATTGGTGCAGAAGGATTAGTAGGTATATTACCTTAGTGGAGTGTAAGATGATTCAATTCAACACTACAGCTAAGTCAATGCCTAGTCTGGGATACTGAATGGAAACCCAATTGATATATCTTTATGTCCAGTTCATGAGTTCTGGATGACTACCCCTATATAACCCCCCTCTCTTAGAATCCCCCTGACCCCACTGAGCCAAGAAGTAGTTCTGTTTTGCAAGTTTAAAAGGTTTATTTGAGAAATAAGATAAAATATAGATACCACGCTTTTATAATAAATTAATAATCGATATCGCCCTTATAAATATAATGTTAATCAACAATGGGTAATCTGACACTAGCACACTTCTTTATAATCAATGAGGAGTTAGTATAGGATGGATCAAGTAGCAAAAATACTTTTATGATTTCAAGGGAAAAGCAATGAGGAATAAATGCAGTACAGAAATACTTGAGATAATTTTAGCAAAAGATAATATAATCACTTTTTCTCTGGCAATTCACCCCCCTCCCCTATGCAATGTAAGAAATGGGAGCATATGGAAAGAGGAGTACACAGTTCTCAGGAATGCAATCAAATACCATACGAAATTCAATTCCCACCCCAGCAAGCTTAGAGAAAACAGGTATGAGTTTAAAACACAGGCCCAAGTGCTTTGAATGTGGTGGCAATGAAGTGAGTAATATGCTGAAAATGCTTTTAATTCCCTTTAGGAGGTTCAGGGTGAGTGAGAGATACTTGGGATGAGTTCAGGCTCACTTTAGCAATGATTCAGAGATGGTGATTAAGAGGCAAACGAATTTTTAGCAAGGAAAGAAAGGACTGCTGATGGTTACACGTGGCTGGATTTTTAACCAAATCGCGGTAAAATTCGCGAGTGCGTGAATTGTGATTACGGCAAAAGTATAAGGAGTAGGAAGTCGGTTCTAGGCTTGTTGGAAAGCTTAACCCAAATGGTTCCAGAGATACGGACGATTAAATAAAGGTAGTTTTTCGGATTTAAAGTAAACTCAAAATGACAACTGACAGCTATGCAGCGGCAGAATTGACAAGTGACAGTGGTACAGCTTTACAAAATGACAAGTGACAACTTCTAGGAGGCAGTTCTGGTTAGATTAAAATAGTTTGGATTAGATTATTTTAAACTAAGAGCTTATTTCTGTCACAATCTGACCTAAGTACTCACAATATATTTTGGAAGGACTGGACCTCGTCACGGATCTGATCAATCAGGCTAGCGGCACTTCACAGCATTCTGGTCTCTGGGTCTGCGGTTCTGCATGGTCTGGTCTGGTCTGGCACTGGTCTGGTCTCTGCACGGCTCGTGGATCTCTGCACTGGTCCTGGCAAAAGTTCTTGGCAAGGGATTCAAGCAGCTCGCCCGGCTGTGAGTAGCTTGCAATGATTTGAGGCCTGCTGCAGAGAACTCAGCTTGTGGTTTTAGGCCTCTGATTTAGGTTCTAAAGTATAAGTTCTAGGTTCTGGAGTATGTAGCTGGAGTCAGTCTGGAACTGGTATCTTCTGGATGTTGTGTGGTCCGGCAAAACGCTCCGCAGCAACTGGATTTGAATGTCTCTACCTTTCCCAGCAGTCTCTTTTTATGTGTTTTGAAAATGGGTGTGTGCCTGGGCCTAGCTAAGCCTGCCCCTCTCTACTTGTCATTGGCCCAATTCTCCCCTCTCCCATGATTGGGGGATGGAAATGTGAGTCAGAGTGATGCTGTAAGTTTTATGGGTCAGAGGATCCTCCCCTGGTTAGTTTGCCCACAAATCTATATTTGATTCAAATACATATTGCACAGATACACAGTTGTTTAAAATTACATGCACCCATCACATATCACATGAGGTATACTCTGTTCAAACTCTGCTCTTCCTGGGGGCTTGCATTCAGAAATGGCAACATTTTTGCGCTTTTTAACTGCTTTTGCAATATCGGACATTTACCCACACATGTGCGCAAGGAGTATGGACATTAATTGATGAAGTGTCAGATTTTTAACATGCAGACATTTGGAGTGACAACCTCTTTTCCGCTCGTAACCCCCCAGATCATACCACCGGGTCCTAAAACCTCTTAAAATGTGGGCAGAAAAATCACAAGAATTATGGTATCATTTAGATAATTTTGACAAGTCCGTACCATGAGTTATACATCTTTCTTAAAATCATATTCTGGCAACAGGGGTGTGTCTTCCCAGGTCACATGGTGGAGAAACCAGTCTATCCACTTTCTTTAAGCTCAGCCTGTCCTCAGAGGGGGCTGCCCCTCCCCGTTTCTGCCAAGAGGAAGCCACTTTTTTACGACGCCCCCAATATAACATTTGCCTGAGTCCAGGACAGGCCTTTGTTCAACTCCCTGTAGCTGCTCCACCCCTAATCTAATCAGAGAGGTGACAACTCCTTTTGGCAAGGGGAAGAGTGGCTGAGCAGGTTTTAACTCCTGTGGGGGTAGATGTCAGGCAGAATTGGAATCTCTTTAAGCCAGTTTTTAACTACATGTCATTTTTTTGTTCCCAGTTTAAATCACTTACAATTTTTACATACACATTAAATAATTACTTCCTTCAAGTCATTTCAGAATATAGTTCTACATTGTATCCACTTCTTAGCAAGTCTTTCCTTGGTCTAATTTTGTTTCATTTGTTCAGTTTTACACAAAAGTCTGGTGGTTTTAAAACGCTGGCTTTCTGATAGTGGTGAGTACTGGTAATGCAACCATTTTTTCGGATTTAAGAAAATGAATTCCCCACAGTTCTGGGTTGCTTTTGGCAATCAGCATTGCCATTCCCAATGGTTTCAGGCTACTGTGTGGGTAGCCCAATGGTGGTTTTAGGCAGTGCCCTCCTGTGCTCACAACATAGGCAAAAATGGGTGGCACCCTATTCTTCATGCATTTCCCTGTGCATTTTCTGTGAAGTTCTGGCCATCATGATGTGTTCCATGCCAGTTCTGCACAGTTTTCCTATTCTGGCGTACATGTGGGCTTTTTGGCCATCTTGGATTTTCTAAGCCCACAGCACCAAATGTTGCAGCATGATAGCTCAAACGTGGGTCAGGATACCCAACAAGGCCCCCCCACGTGACTGCACTTTGAATTTGAGTCAATGGGGAGTCGGGTGCACAGAAGGTTTTGACCCACACACTGGTATGCCCGCATAATCTTCTTCCAATTCTGCAAATGGCACAGTTCAGCATCTTTTCCTCCCTCCAGTCGATCAATCAGTTCTCCTTGCTGGTCCTGATGGGAGGATTGGGCGGTACCCTGGGCCCCTCGGGTCTCTGCTCCCGGTCTCCGGATCGTCCTCCTTGGCCAGTCTCCAGGTTTTCCTTCTCCTAGGACGACAAAGGAAGAGCGGCAATACCTATTCATGGACATTTCTCCCCCACCATTGATATAGTGGGGTGGCATATATATTTTAGAACTCAACAGATATGAACATGCACATTTTTTTTAAATTAAGCGACAGGAACACATAAACTTGAGAAACACAGAATTTGATAGGCTATATGTAGGATATTTTAGGGTTGGAATTGAATTACTCTGGAGCGGTACCCTCTGGGATTACAGAGGACTCCTCCAGTTGCTGCAAAGTGTGCCTGGGATGGCAACACTTCAACTGGTTTATGTGGACCCACTTGTCTTCCCCCTCTGCCAAACCGCCTTTGGGGATGTGGATCTTGTAGGCCACAGAGGAGATCTTGTCTATAATCTCAAAGGATCCCTTCCATGTAGGCAAGAATTTTCGCTGTTTGGCCTGGTTCCTTTGGAAATTGTATAGATAGGCCCGATCACCCACCTTATATTCCTTTCGGGTAGTTTTTAAATCATAGTGGGTCTTCATGCTCTCGGCTGATCTTTCTAGATTCCGCTGAGCATAGGCAAAAGCATGCTGAAGGTGTTTCCTTAAATTCTCCACATACTCATGAGTTGTGGAGGCATTTATCAACGTTTGCTCTTGGGTTCTGTAGAGCAAATGCTGGGGAAGCACCATCTTGCGTCCAGTCATCAACTCAAATGGTGACATTTTGGTTGCAGATGAAGGGGTAGATCTGATGGCCATTAGGACCAGAGGTAATCGGATATCCCAACTTGGCCCAGAATCTGCCACAAACTTCTTTAATATGCTCACAATGGTTCGGTTGTATCTCTCCACTGCTCCAGAAGAAGCTGGCCGGTAAGCAATATGTAGCTTCCTTTTAACCCCCAGTATCTCCCACATCTTTGTCATTACTTCACTGGTGAAGTGGCTACCCCTGTCTGACTCAATCCTTTGAGGTAGACCAAACGGGAAAAGATGTGGTTAATCATCAGGGCAGCTGCTGTTTCTGCCTTGCAGTTTGGGGCTGGGAGACATTCCACCCACTTGGTAAACAAGCAGGTAACGGTCAACATGTACTTGTTTCCTCTAGACGAGCGGATTACAGGGCCTACAAAGTCGATTTGCAAATCTGACCATGGCAGTGTCATCCCCCTCTTTTGGAGAAGCGCACGGTGCGTGAGGGATGATGGCTGAAACTGTGCACACACAAGACACCCCTTCAAGTATTGGTCCAGGTCCTGCCCCATGTGTGGCCAGTATGCAACCTCTCTTAAGATTTCCAGTGTTGTGTGAAACCCCCTATGACCGGCGGTGGCCGCATCATGGGCGTGACTTAACATCAGACTTCGGAATGAGGTAGGAACCACCCACTGATCGTGTCCAGCTTTGGATTTCCTTACCAACAAACCGTCTTGGATCCGGAACATTTTTGGACATTTCATCAACACTCTTAGGTCCTCTTTCCCAATGTAATCGGTATCCGTCAGGGGAAAGTTCTCAGGGTCCTCAAGGTGTTGGTAAAACTTACCAATAATTGGATCCCCCTTCTGAGCTGTAATCAAATCAACATCAGGGGTCTCCTTGCTCCATTGGGCAGTTGAAAGATCATTGTGAGCATTTGTCTGGGACCTAGTGATAGCAGTACCTGGATTTCCCCCAACAGGGACTCTATTTCTATTAGATCCCCTTGGATGGCCCCGGTTTTGGCCAGCTGATCAGCTAAGTCATTTCCAGTTTTGTCTGGTCCCTCTACTTTGGAATGACCCTTGATCTTTTTCCAGTAGATGGTCATCCCATTCGATGTGACCAGATCATCAATGTTTTGGATTAACTTCCCATGTTTCAGGGGTTTGTTATTAGCGCATAACATGCCTCTGGTTTTCCAGTTGACCAGGTGCTCCACGAACCCGTTCCGTACATAATCCGAATCTGTGATTATGACCAGTTCGTGGAGTTGATGCTGGACAGCAGTGAGGATGGCCTGATGCACAGCCATCAATTCTGCCACCTGACTACTTCGGGGACCAATTTTGTATCCAGCGGAGGGTTCTGAGAACTCCTTCACCCATGCATTCCCTACGCCAGCCACCAGTTCTTTCTCCCCGTCGTTGTCAACATGGTAAGAGCATCCATCCACATAGACAGTGGGCATTCCCTCACACTTGTCTTCTTCAAAGACTTTGTGTGGGGAATTAGGGTATGCCTCTGTGTTGTCCTTGATTTTTAGACTTTCGTCCTAGAGACAGTTTTCTCTGGCACAATCATGCAAGTCAGCCAGACCTTGCGCGAGGGGACTCTTCTTGTTTTGGCCATATCTGACCTCCACAGGGAGCCTTGCGTTGACAGAATCCAGGAAGTAATTCGGGAATTACTCACATTTCCGGCCCGGATTCTGTCACTTTGGAGATATTGCAGAGGCTGGTGTGGAGTCTCCACTATGATGTGTTCCCCCTGGATAAACGGGTGGTAATTCTTCAATGCCCACACCGTTGTCAGGAGTGCCTTCTCACAATCGTTGAATTTTTCCTCCACAGAGGATAAAGTTTTGCTCGCATAGGAGATTACTTTATTGACCTTGTCATGCTTTTGGTATAATACTGCAGTCAAGCATGTATTAGAGAACCCTGTCTCCAGGAAGAACTCCTTGTTTCTGACAGGGTAAGCTAGGCAGGGCGCTTGTGAGAGGCTTCTTTTGAGTTGTCTTACTGCCTTGGCTTGTTCTGGACCCCATTCCCACTTGACCCCCCCTTCAGGAGATGAATCAGGGGTCTGGTGATCTCTGCGTAGCCCTCAATGAACTTTCTGCTGTAATTAGTCAGTCCAAGGAGGCTCCTTAGTTCCCGCAGAGTTGTGGGGTCTTTCAGTTTCTGAAGTGCTTCCACTTTCTTTTCCTGGGGACAGAGACCCTGAGGAGTAATCTCATGCCCCAAGAAATTAACACGGGTTCTACACCACTGTGCTTTCTGAAAGCAAAGTTTTGCTCCGGCGGCCCTCAACTGGGTCAGAACATAACGGATCTCCGCTATGTGTACCTCCACAGATGAACTTTTGATGAGGACATCATCTACATAAGCCAGGTTACCCCTTGCACCCAGGTCGGGCATGGCCTTGTGTAGGAAATTGTTGAATTCATTGCCGGAGTTGAGGTATCCGAAGGGAGTCCGGGTCCATGCGTACTGCTGGCCCCCAAAGGTAAAAGCCAGCTTGTATTGGTCCTCCCTACTGACAGGCACAGTCCAGTATCCATTGGTCAGGTCTATTGCAGTGAATACCTGTGACCCCTAGATCTGGGCCAGCCCTTGGTCAATGTAGGGCAGAGGCCATCGGGAAGTATGGACCCGTTTGTTGAGCTCCCTGAGGTCGGCGCAGAGTCTCCACTGGCCGTTTGGCTTCAATATTCCCAGCACCAGGTTATTGAAGGTGCTGTGAACTGGACGGATTATTCCCCGGGACTCCAGGTTCTTAATTATTTCAGTAAGGGACTCCATTGATGCGAGAGGCAAGCAATATTGCTTCACAAACACTGGAGTCATGCCAGGGTCCGTGGGGATTGTTGTGGTGTGGATGTTGGTGCGACCACAGTCATATGAGTCTACCGCAAAGAGATCTTGGAAATCCAAGAAAACTTGTTTCAACTTTTGCTTCTGTTCCAGAGTCACACAGGCATCAGCTAGGTTGACTCTCTCTTCCACCATCTGCCTGAAGCCTGGAAAGACTGGTTTGGCTATCTCAGTGGCCTCCTCCAGCTGGGTGGAGAAGTCCCTGGTCAGAGTGCTGATTTGGACTGGAGGCCTCAGGTGGGAAAGGCAACCCTCATGGACCTGGAAAATCACCTCATCCCTCCTGAAGTCACAAGTCACATCTTCCTTACCATAGGGGCAGGAAGTGTACACCAGGATGTTCCCCCCATGCCGGGTAAAAATCCTGTCTGGTGTTATATTTTCATCACTGTCACTGTCAAAACAGTCCTTGGGGATTGGTCCTAACAGTTCATTTCCTAAATCAATGGAAAAATGTCAGTCATCAACCGCCATTCCAATAATGGTACCTGCGGCTAGAGTAATACTCTTTAAGTCGCTGTTATCCACCTCTATTGGAATGGTGTCATGTTCTATGTTTACTAATGGAGTTGGGTTTACCCCCAACCCTTGCTGTTGGAGAGAAGCATTTAGATGTATATAAGCATCAGGGTTTTGCAAATGTTGTCCTCTTTTAACTTTCACTTCCAGGGAGAATTGTCGGGTCCTTTCTGGGATGGTGACTTCCTCTTTGATCTGAATTTCAACTGCATAAGGTAGCAATTGAGCTGGCCTAAATGCTTTTTCTGGATCATCAAAGCCCATGGGATTATCCGCTAATCGGGACCAAGCTTTGAAGTTTATTAGGTCCAAACTAATGGCAAAGCGATTGAGAATGTCACTGCCTAAGTAAAAGGCGGCAGTGACGTCTCGCACGACCCAACAATTATGGACTATGCTCTTGTTGCCAATGGAGATTTTGAGCATACACCTGCTTGGCAGGAGATGTTTGGAATTAGGTGCTTCCAGGTCCATTTCCCATTTGTCTATCAGTTTGAATGTGGGAATGGCTGGATCTTTTGGGAGTTGGCGGAACATGGCTTCGCTGATGAAGCTCTTACCATTGTTCACGCACACTCGAGCGAGAACAGAGTCCTTCCCATCATTTAACTGAACAGGGATGAACAACTGCTCTCCAATTTGCTGAATATCAGCCAGGCTCTGAGCTGATTTCACATCTTTCTGTACTATAGGAGTGGGAGTTTCTGATTGTGGATTAGTAACGAATTTCAGGGTGTTTCCTTCCAGTGTGGAATACCACCTTAAACTGGAAGGAAGGTTGATTTTCATGAATAGAGAGGACCCCCCATCACCAGTCTGTTGTCCTACTGCTATTACTGTCACGTCTGGAGTTTGGTTGTTCTGGAAGTGAAATTCTACTTGGTCAGATTTTTGTTCAACCATGTGGCAGGTGCCGTTTAAACTAACATGGTTGACACTCTGTTTTAATTTTATTGGTCGGCTAGTCTGGGTCCAGAGGACCTTGTTTACACAATCTATTAGGGGTGACAACCTTCTCAGGAGGTCATTCTCTAGTAAACAAGGGGTGCCCTCTGGAGTCACTACTATGACCGGGTGTTTCACCTTGTGTCGCCCAATTTTAATGTCCAAGTCTGCAGTCCCCTCAATGGGAATTTCCTTCCCGTCAAAGTTCTGCAGTTGTCCAGGAAGAGAGGTGAGAGGAATTCGGTAATTCTCCCCCCTTCCTGCATTTAGTTCCTCAAAGGCCCTTTTGGACAGAAGGGTAGCTTGGGATCCAGTGTCCACCAGTGCCAAAATTGTACCCTGCCCCTGTACTTGTACCGGGGCATAGTATCTTCCCTTCTCCTCCTCAAGGGGGCACAGATAATGCACATTTTTGGACAACTGGTGGGCTAACTTTCTGGTTTTGGACATGGCGAGAGAAGAGATTTGGGCAGAATTCTGTGGAGAGTCTTGGGAATCTGAAAGAAAAAGTTGGCAACTGGAGATCAGAGCCATTGTGGGTTCCCCTGGTTCCGGTTCTGGGCCACCCCCCCCTTTTTGGAGGCAGTCACCAGGATGGCTTTGATCCAGGGGATTTTGGTATTGTCGGTTCTGGGATGAGATGATGGGCGGCGGTAGCTCAGTCTCCACATCTCCCCAGTCTGAATTGGCCTCCCTTGGGACCCATTTTTCCTTGGGAGGAGTTCCCCCATCTCTGAAGGAGAAAATCCTTTCCCCAGGATCCTCTGAGGATCCCTCTCCCTCAAATTGGAAGATCTGTACCTCCTCCACAAAGTGGGTCTGTTTGGGTCCTTTGTTTCTTCTACCCCCCCCCTCTGCTCCTTGGGAGGCAGGCTTTCAGGGGTAGGAGATTTTGTTTCCGGTTCCTGGTTTTCCAGGGGCTGTTTACAAGTTGGGAAGGAAGCTTCCTCCAAGGCTTTACACCCCCCTTCCCCTTGTGCCTCCTCCCTGGGAACCGGTGTGTTATCAGGGTGCTGCCCCCGTCATTGTTCTGGAGCACCAGGTCCAGAGTTTTGGGCATTCTGCGGTGGCATGCTCATCTGAGGGTTCTGTTGAGCCCCCAGTATGTGACCCAGATCCCGTGCCATATTTTGGACCTGGCGCTCTAACTGGGAAACCCGCTCAGGCTGATACGGGCTCTATTTTCGCCCCTGGGCTGATCCCGGGAAGGGTAGCTATCCCTTCTCTGGTAGTACCCCTGGTTGGGAAGATTTTGGTACCCCACCACCCTTGGCCTCCCCTCTCCCGGATTAGGTTGTCTGGGCTCAGGGAATTGGGGAAAGAAGGATGGATGATT
Organism: Ambystoma mexicanum; assembly: GCF_040938575.1. Lineage (NCBI taxonomy): Eukaryota > Metazoa > Chordata > Amphibia > Caudata > Ambystomatidae > Ambystoma > Ambystoma mexicanum. Next base: position 1,360,116,553 of record NC_090934.1, on the reverse strand, counting down.
TTGGGGCTGGAAATTGGGTGGATACCTGGGGAAAAAGTTCTGCCCAGGATTTGGAGAATTTCTGCCCTCCTGGTGGAAGTTAGGAGGGAAGTTCCCCGGGTCAGGTGCTTGGCTGGATCCCCCCCCTTGGGCTGGAGGAGTCCACACATAACCCAGGATTGGTCGGTTTCCCTTGTAGCGGGGACTTACATAGTCAGGGGAGCGGGGGACCCCATTTGTGGGACAACCTCCTCGACTCCCTGTCTGTGACTGGCCCGAGGGCCTTCTGGGCTGTGAATTATTTGGTGCAGGCAGGTTTTTAGGCCCCCCCATCTCCAAATCTAAAACAGGGGCAACCTTTACCTCTGCCACCTTGGCAGCAGCAGGGGTGCTGTTGGTTCTGTGGTTTTTCGGCGCGCTATTTTTATTTTCGATAGGCTTCTGCACCTCATAGATCCGGGTAGCCTGTTCAATGACCCAGTCTAAAGATCTTTTCTCATGAAAATCTCTCACGAGCTGGGTCATTATGTATTTGGGTAAGGCGTGGAAAAACGTATTGATAAATTCTCTGCTATCCGTGTGCACCCTTATGGTGGTCTGCGCAAAAGCACGTTTTAATTCTTGCACAAACTCTTGTGGGGCCTGATCCTCCCCACATTGCAAATTGTAGGCTGCCTTGCGAGCCTCTTGAGGATTTCTGTGAACAGAAAAATGTTTCAAGATGGCCGCCTTATAGGTGGACTATCTTAAATGATTTTGGTTCTCCAGCCCCACAAAGAAACTGGAGTATTCTGGGGAGAATGTCCATTTGACGTACTGGATGCAGCTACTGCTGTCCTTCAAATGGAAAGTCTCCATCATTTGCTCATAGAGCTCCAAGTGTTCCCAAACGGAATACTTGGCGTTCTTATGATAAGGCGTGATGACACTCCTTATTGCCTTTATTTGCTTCAATGGGTCCTTAAGCAAGGCCCTTTTTGCCTTATTGGCCTTTTTGGTTCGGGTAACCCTGGTCCATTCATCCTCTGACTCAGAGGCACTGCTCCCAGAGGTTCCTGTCTGATCTTCCAGGTTTTCCCGGATTCTGCGAGCCTGGGAATGGCTGGCAGAATGTGGGGACCTGGTCTCCTGTGTCCTGCGCTGTTCAGAGGAGTCTTCAGATTCCTTCTTGCTGCCAGGATTTGATGGGTACCCCCCCACTGACCTAACTGGGCAGGAGTTTTCAGGATGCCCTTAATGGGCCGACTCTCCTGGGGTTCCCCACTAAATTGCACTGTGCTTGGGTGCCCATACCGGATGCCCGCCCCTCCATTCCTGGGAGGTACTGGCCTATGAGCCCCATACTTCTGGTTGGATAGTAATCTGCCATCCTTGTGGCCCGGTGCTCATGTGTGCGAGGGGACATGGGGGTGGCAGAGTCCAGGGACTGAGAGATATGAAGGCCTCTGGTACTAGGGCTCCTGAGGTTATGCTCAGGAGTCTCCCTCTCCCAGCGAACCTGGTCTCTATCCGCCCCTGCTCCCTGTTGCAATGCAAGAGCCTGCGCTTTCAGTTCCTCAGTTAAGGCCTTACTCGACTCTATCAGTCTCTCCTGCATCGCTACCTGTTGTTGGAGCCTATCATTGTGCTGACAGAGAGCCTCATTTTCTCTCTGTGCCTCCTGATTGGTCCTGGAGTACTGGGCCAGTCTTTGCTGCAGGAGGGTTACCTCCTGAGTCCCTTCCCTACTGGCCTGCTCCTTTCTTGCCAGAGCTTCCTCCACCCTCCTATTGTGCTCTAACAAGTTCTGATGTTCTTTTTGGAGGTCACCCAGTCCCTGGAGGGTCAGGTGATTTTCTTCCATTTTCCTTTTTAAATGGCAGACTTCCTGGCCTAACGTGTCCCTTTCCTGACTAAGAGTCTGCATCTGTGCCGCCAGGTCATCCCTTTGCCTTTGGAAGGCACCAGCTCTCTGCCTGGGTATCCAGGTCTTTCAGAATCAATTTATTGCTTTCTGCCTTTTCCCTATCTAGGTGGCTTTGCAGGGTGACTACCTGCTCAGCACATACCCTATTGAAATCTAATTGTTGCTCCAGCTTTTTCTGGCTCTGTAGTAGGGAGTCCAAACCTTCTTGGTACTCCTTTTGCAAGGCCAGAAATCTGGTATCCTGGTCAGCCTTTTCATGTTGCAGGATGTCCATATCCTCTTTTATTTTAATGATATACTGCCTACTATCATTTTCTAACTCCTGGCTCCTCTGCAGCCTCTGCTCAGAAGAGACCAGGTCAGATTGGACCTTCTCTAACGCCATCTGTCGCTTATTTGTTAAACCAAGTTCCTAGCCCAAACGGTTCCAGAGATACGGACGATTAAATAAAGGTAGTTTTTCGGATTTAAGGTAAACTCAAAATGACAAGTGACAGCTATGCAGCGGCAGAATTGACAAGTGACAGTGGTGCAGCTTTACAAAATGACAAGTGACAACTTCTAGGAGGCAGTTCTGGTTAGATTAAAATAGTTTGGATTAGATTATTTTAAACTAAGATCTTATTTCTGTCACAATCTGACCTAAGTACTCACAATATATTTTGGAAGGACTGGACCTCGTCACGGATCTGATCAATCAGGCTAGCGGCACTTCACAGCGATCTGGTCTCTGGGTCTGCGGTTCTGCACGGTCTGGTCTGGTCTGGCACTGGTCTGGTCTCTGCACGGCTCCTGGATCTCTGCACTGGTCCTGGCAAAAGTTCTTGGCAAGGGATTCAAGCAGCTCGCCCGGCTGTGAGTAGCTTGCAATGATTTGAGGCCTGCTGCAGAGAACTCAGCTTGTGGTTTTAGGCCTCTGATTTAGGTTCTAAAGTATAAGTTCTAGGTTCTGGAGTATGTAGCTGGAGTCAGTCTGGAACTGGTATCTTCTGGATGTTGTGTGGTCCGGCAAAACGCTCCGCAGTAACTGGATTTGAATGTCTCTACCTGTCCCAGCAGTCTCTTTTTATGTGTTTTGAAAATGGGTGTGTGCCTGGGCCTAGCTAAGCCTGCCCCTCTCTAGTTGTCATTGGCCCAATTCTCCCCTCTCCCATGATTGGGGGAAGGAAATGTGAGTCAGAGTGATGCTGTAGGTTTTATGGGTCAGAGGATCCTCCCCTGGTCAGATTTCCCACAAATCTATATTTGATTCAAATACATATTGCACAGATACACAGTTGTTTAAAATTACATGCACCCATCACATATCACATGAGGTATACTCTGTTCAAACTCTGCTCTTCCTGGGGGCTTGCATTCAGAAATGGCAACATTTTGCGCTTTTTAACTGGTTTTGCAATATCGGACATTTACCCAAATTTACACACATGTGCGCAAGGAGTATGGACATTAATTGATGAAGTGTCAGATTTTTAACATGCAGACATTTGGAGTGACAACCTCTTTTCCGCTCGTAACCCCCCAGATCATACCACCGGGTCCTAAAACCTCTTAAAATGTGGGCAGAAAAATCACAAGAATTATGGTATCATTTAGATAATTTTGACAAGTCCGCACCATGAGTTATACATCTTTCTTAAAATCATATTCTGGCCAACAGGGGTGTGTCTTCCCAGGTCACATGGTGGAGAAACCAGTCTATCCACTTTATTTAAGCCCAGCCTGTCCTCAGAGGGGGCTCCCCCTCCCCGTTTCTGCCAAGAGGAAGCCACTTTTACGACGCCCCCAATATAACATTTGCCTGAGTCCAGGACAGGCCTTTGTTCAACTCCCTGTAGCTGCTCCACCCCTAATCTAATCAGAGAGGTGACAACTCCTTTTGGCAAGGGGAAGAGTGGCTGAGCAGGTTTTAACTCCTGTGGGGGTAGATGTCAGGCAGAATTGGAATCTCTTTAAGCCAGTTTTTAGCTACATGTCATTTTTTTGTTCCCAGTTTAAATCACTTACGATTTTTACATACACATTAAGTAATTACTTCCTTCAAGTCATTTCAGAATATAGTTTTACATTGTATCCACCTCTTAGCAAGTATTTCCTTGGTCTGGTTTTGTTTCATTTGTTCAGTTTTACACAAAAGTCTGGTGGTTTTAAAACGCCGGCTTTCTGATAGTGGTGAGTACTGGTAATGCAACCATTTTTGGGATTTAAGAAAATGAATTCCCCACAGTTCTGGGTTGCTTTTGGCAATCAGCATTGCCATTCCCAATGGTTTCAGGCTACTGTGTGGGTAGCCCAATGGTGGTTTTAGGCAGTGCCCTCCTGTGCTCACAACATAGGCAAAAATGGGTGGCAGCCTTTTCTTCATGCATTTCCCTGTGCATTTTCTTGGAAGTTCTGGCCATCATGATGTTTTCCATGCCAGTTCTGCACAGTTTTCCTATTCTGGCGTACATGTGGGCTTTTTGGCCATCTTGGATTTTCTAAGCCCACAGCACCCAATGTTGCAGCATGATAGCTCAAACGTGGGTCAGGACACCCAACAGGAGTAAAGTAAAAGAAAATGTAATCTTTTACTTCCCCCCTTAGCTACTGTGATGGACCCGCAGAGTGTGCATCCTCTTCTTCACACCTGATGTAACTTCCTCTGTAAGGGTTGGAAAGCAGCACACAAAATGCAGGACAATGATGCAAACAAATATAGAATTCTACAAACATGTTGAAAATGTGATACACACCAAGATCCTTTCCACTAGGAAATAGGCTGAAGAGCAAACATTAAAAGTTATGAACAACATCTTTTAATTTTGTACCTATTTTATCCTCTTTAACTTAGCAATAATTTGGCAAAATGGAGCTGCTGATATCTCCATTGTTGGCTGCACGCGACGTAAAATAAAAATTGAAGTTATTAAGTGTAAAATGTATGTAGATGCTGCTGAATCTGACTAAGTAGGATTCCATGAAATTAGGTGGAAAATGGCATATGTTAGTCTACTATAAGACGTTTACTATGGGTAATCATGTTTCAATACTTACACTGACACCCTCTAATGAGTATCAATTTTCCGCTCTGCCTCGTTATTCTGAAGGGACCAGGCAGAGGCGGGGCACGGAGCGGAGATACTGGGCCTCATTACAAGTTTGCTGGTCTGGTAACAATGGCACCAGTAACCTTGCCGGTACTGTTGTTACCAGACTGGTAAACTATGAGTTCTGCTCGCAAGTGCCTTCCTGCCTGCCAGGACTGACCTGGTGGCCATACCGGCACCCGCGAGCAGACCTTGACGAATGCACCACCACGGCCGGTGTATCTGGCCTCCCCATTCCCATTGAGCCCTACGGGGGGCTCAATGGGAATGGGGAGTAAATGTTTCCGGCCCCTGGCAATGGCGAAAACATGGCGCCAGGGCTGTACTGCCCCTGTATTTCCCCATTGCCAGGCGCCGGAATAATTCACAAGTTTGGCAAGGCTACCACTGAACTTCTAATGAGGCCCACTATCTCCACCACGCTGGCCTGCATCGTCTTGTCAGCACGTTTCATTTTACTCCTACTTGACATATTCATGCAGACGTAAATCAAATGGATTCCTGTGGAATCTGCATTAGTTTTGCACCTGCTCAAGTCCGGGTGGGTTGCATACAAATCTATTACTAAGGGCATCTGCACGGCGTAATCTGCAAGGGGCATTCACTTTTTCACAGGGTGGAGAGGAAAATGAAAGCGTAAAGGCGAGTTTGCCTTTCTTCACTCCTTCCTTTTCCCCTCCACCTTTTCAATGTTTGAAATTGCATGCGCTAGACCCAAAAGCATGTAAGTAGTTACCCTTGCATGCAATTAAAGTTTTCCCTTTTTCTAATGCATCAATAATTGATGAACTCAATCTCCTTCATGAAACAAAACCTATGATTGTTTTTTAAAATATTTTACACTTGTTTAGTGGAATACACAATGCAACACATTTTAATAAAAATCATACAATTTAATGGAAAATTCCATATGGGGAGATCCTCAGAATCAAAAGGAACTGTAGTACTTCCCTCATCTTTCAGGATAATCTTCGACAAACTCACCAGAAATTTAAACAGAGAGGTTATAGTTCAAAGATCATCACAAATGCTATCAATAAGGCAGAACTTGTATCACGGCACTCTCTATTGAAAGACAAACCTAAATTAGAAAAAACGAGTCCAAAAACTTTATTTATTACCACATACAGTACGGAAGCCAGAAAAATCAAACAAATATTAACAAATCATTGGAATATTCTCCTCACAGACTCAAGTCTACAAAAACATCTGGACAATCATCCGAGTATCTGTTTTCGAAGCGCGCCAACCATTAAAAACTTGATTAGTCCAAGTTTCCTCAGCCCAATACCAAACGAAAAAAAAATATTCTTCCAAACGGCAAATAAAGGAACTTATAAATGTGGACACTGTAAACTATGTCCATGTATGCAACAAGGCAAAAAGGACATCCTCCTATCAAATGGAAAAAGTAAATACATCAATCAGATGATTAACTGCAATTCAACTTATGTCATTTATGGGATTGAATGTATCTGTGGAAAAATATATATTGGGAGCAACATAAGAAAACTAAAGGTGAGAATACTAGAACATATAAGAGGCATCTGGAACAAAGACCTAAGATCCCCTATCTCGGTTCATATGATCACAAACCATCCAGTTTTTGACATCTCTAAACTCAAAATGTTTGGCTTAGAGAAAGTGACTCTACCCCCTCGAGGAGGAAACAAGGAGGAACTGTTACGCAAAAATGAATGTCAATGGATTTGTATTATGGACACTTGCGCAACAGGTCTAAATTGCGATACGGAAATGTATAATTGTCTATAATTGTCTCCTCTTTTGTTTATACATGTAAAAGTAAACTATTTTCCTTTCTGTTCTTTCATCACACATTTGACAAAACATAATTTTTGTTTGTCCATTTTCAAACATATTGTGAGAATAAAAACTTTAAAAATATCATCAATATTGAATTGGAAATTCTTTTTTCAGAAGCAAAAATTGTAACTTGTTTTGTCAAAATCTGTATGACTCACCCTTGAACACTTTATGAATAAGGTCGGCGCATGTGAGTAATCTTTTCCAAATTTTTTACCTATTTGGAACATTAAAATGGTAGGTTCCCACTTGTACTTAAATCACACAAACTTTTGTCAGTGGAAATTAATCAACAAAAAGAATTAGAGTTATTGGAGCTCATTTTCAATTGTGGCGTAACGTGAATGAAAGGCGTAAAAGCCCTCAATAAGGTTTTTATGCCTTTTGTTCATGCCACGCCAGTAGCTGAAGCAGCTTTTGGTGCTGGGCGCAGATAGTAGGATGCCATTGGGAGGCTGCGAACACAATGTGCACCAGGGTGGAGCGAGGGAGGATCGCCCCCCTGTTCCTCCCCTGTCTCCGCCACTGTGCCACACCACATTTTAAATCACTTTTATGGAGGCGAGGAGGTGGGAACGCAACTTGCATTTCAACAGCCTTCCTTCCTTTCTGCCCTACAAATACTCCAGCATTTTTGCCGGTATGAATTTTCATGCCGGCGCAAATGCTGGAGACCCCAATGGAGCATGCCTGCTTTATAATAAAGCATGCAGACCCCATTGGGATCCACTGTAAATGCTGCCCGACATGCTCTTGTTTCGGGCTGTATTTAACTGCAATTGTGAATGCAACTCTTTCGACTCCTGGCTTAATGCCTCACTAATTCCTCTCGCACCCCACTTCCACACGCAATGGACCATCCCCCAAATGGTTCATGCCCCTCCTGAGGAAAGCCAAAAAACAAAATAACTCATGTACGCAAATAGCGAGCATCTAAAACGGATCTCAGAAAATCCATGTTCGCCCTGCGCTATCATAACTACAAAGCTTAAATCCGAAAGGCCAAAAAAGCCTATTACAATAAACAAATTTTCAACTGTGAAAACCGCAGCTAAGAACTCCACATGATCATATCAGAATTTGTCAAACCCACTTGCTCCTCTACCCAATCCACTCCCTCTCAATTACTCTGTGACTCCCTCTCCCTACACTTCTACAACACCGCTCTTGACAGGACGACTTCCCTTAACACCAAACTGCCCTTCCCCCCCCTTCATCACGACCCCTACAGATTCCTTTGCACAATGCCCAATTTCCCTACCTTCGACTTCTTCAAACGCATCTGCAGAGACAAGTTCCTTGACCTACTATCAGTCAGCACACCCTCCGGGTCGCCCCTCATCCTCTGCCGAGTCTCTGTCCTGAAATAAATATTCTTGTCTGCCTGCGCAGAAGAACATGCAAGAGCCATTCTAAATGAATCCCTCACCTCTGGCATCTTCCCTGATGCCTTCAAAATAGCCCATGTCAACCCACTTCTAAAAAAGGCATCCCTTGACCCACTTGACCCCAAGAATTACAGACCGATCTCCAACACCAGATTTCTCGCGAAACTCCTTGACCGGACTGCATACTCCCAGCTCACCTCCTTTGTAGAATCCAACTACCTCCTCAACCCTGCACAATCAGGCTTCAGACAGAGACATGGAACTGAAACCACTCTGATATCTATCTGGGATGACCTCAAGGTCACTGCAGACTCTGATGGCTGCGCAGCATTGATTCTCCTCGATCTCTCTGCAGCCTTTGACACAGTAAACCACTCAATCTTCCTTGACTGCCTTCACTCCCTAGGAATCCGTGGCACTGCTCTGAAATGGATCGCCTCCTTCCTCAGCAACGGGAAACAAATAACCCTCCTCGCTCTGTATGTCTCAACTGCTCGCTCAGTAAACACTGGAGTACCCCCTGGCACATGCCTGTCTGCTCTCCTGTTCAATTTCTATATGACCACTCTACCAAGAATCATCTGCATGCACATCTCCTGTTAAAACTATGCTGACGATGCCCAAATGATTCTAAGAATTCCCAAGTCAGGCACCAACCCCCTTCCCGACCTTGAAGCCTGTCTCCACAATATTGATCGATGGATGACAATAAATCACCTCCTTTTGAACCCTGCTAAAGCTGAAATCAATACTGTCCTCTACCACAGCTGCTCCCATGCCCCCAGTCCATTGGAAACCTCCCGCCCGCCACCTGCGACGATACAGTGAAAAACCTAGGTTGCACTATGGACTCAGGTCTGACCCTCTCCCTTCGGATCAACAACATGTCAGAATGTTATCACTACCACCTCAAACTTCTCAGACACATCTTTCCCTACCTCTCCTACCCAAACAGACTTGCAGCTGTTATGTCTATTGTGATGGTGAGACTGGACTATGCCAACTCCCTATACCTAGGAACCCCGGCATACCAACTGAACAAACTCGAAAGAGCCCAAAACGCTGTGCCAAAACTGCTCCTTGCCCTAGCTCAAAAAGACCACATTTCACCGGCTCTCAGAACCCTCCACTGGCTCCCAGTCGGACAAAGGGCTACCTTCAAGACCCTATGCATCACTCACTGAGCAGTCCATTATACCTACAAAAAAAGATAAAACTATACCTCCCATTGCACACCTTAAGATCAAGCACTGCCCTGCTTCTAGTGATTCCAACCTCTAACTCTGTCAGGATCGGAGGATCCGCCTTCTCACCCTTAGCCCCATCTCTGTGGAACTAGCTTACCCCCCATATTTGACACACCCAAGACTATACGATGTTCCGAAAAGCTCTAAAAACGTGTCTCTTTCCGTAATACCAACCACGACCATCTGAAGCGATTTAACCCTAGCAGCCCGGTGACTAAGACTCAATGAGATCCCAAACAATGCCATCATTGAATACATATATTAATTCACTATTAAGCAGCCGCATGCCTGAAATGCGGAATATCCTTCTCCTTAGATCATAACTCCACCCAGAAACTCACCTCCAATACCACTATGCTTACTCTCTACTCTACACCACCACACAATTAGAGTGCACCTACACCCCTCGATCGATTTTGGCCTAGCTGCTCACATACGAACATTACCCCATGAATACCTCATCATTCTAATAGCTATATCCCATGACAAACCGGCCTCGCTGCACACATAAGCATCCTATAGGCCTAACGCAGCCAGAACCCAGTCTCGGTGTCCCCCCACCTGACTGCACACATTCAACTGATATCAATACCACCACACCTAATGCTAGGATGCAGCTGCCATAAAGCAATTACATCCGCTGCACGCCTAACTGGTGCACCCAAGCACCCTATGACACCCTACTCTCTCAATTGACCTGGACTACGGTCCCAGAGGCCGTTCAACCTACCAGCACTTTGCGGTCATACCAATCAGTGGCGTCGCTAGGGGGGGGCCTGTGAAACCCTGTGCCCCCCTATGTGTTCCCCCTACCTAAGACGAGCAGTGAACATGTTCTCCCCTTACTTTTGTCTGTGCCCCTCTACTTTTGTCTTTGGCCCCCCTCTGTGCCGCTCCTAAATTTGATTCCTGGCGACGCCACTGATACCAATGATATATAGAGTTCTCTATAAATGCCAAATAACATAACATAACAATGCTGCTTACCATGCGTGCATACTATGAAGTGTTTTCTCGCTTGCACGTGACAAACATTTGACGCCAGGAAGCTGGCTACACCTGAGTGCAAACATCACATGTCACTGCCATCACATTATGTTTTTCAATTAAATGAGCTCCATCGTGTGCTGCAAAAACGTGTGTTTACTGGTATCCTGTGGACAGTAACATTGAAATACTTCAATGTATATACTTCAACTACTCGGTAACTACCCCAAACAGACATATTTGGATTCTGTCTAGGTGAGGCTACTAATCATTTGAAATTAATGGATGAAATTGCATTTGGAAGTCATGATAAATCAAGTTTAATTCAGCGTTAACTTTGATCACTTTAAAAACACACTGCAAGACCAGAAAAGCATATCCTCTTTATTACATTACACGAGTTAGTAATGTTAGGCAATGTTATCCTCTAGTCAGCTGCATGCAACACAGATAGTTCCTTGAAGTTCAATAGTCCTAAAGCGTCATTTACTGCAGGGTAAGGCTTCTCAAGTCACAGTGTTTATCTTCAAGGCCTTGGCTGAAATTCCAGACAGAGATGACATCCACTAATGTTGATCTCCTAATGCGTTCATCGTCACTATGGATGGCGTCTTCTAGAAATGGTCTAATACTGCTGATGGTCATGATCCCTTAGTCGCTAGAAAAAAAGTCACATTCCTCCACAATTGTTTCAGGGCCAAAGAATGCTCTTTTCCTGCAGCTAAAGGAAGAAACCGTGTTTTTAAGTTTTGTAAATTCTCAGTTAAGAAGAAGATAAGCAAAGTCATCGACTGCCAGTTGTTACACCTGATTAAAGAATGGCATTATTGGAGAACATCTTTCGTCATGATGATAAACAATATGGTCTAGAGCGGTAAAACTGATTGATCTCTTTGATGCATTGGAAATAGTTTTCTGTTTTGTGTCTTTATTTCTTCTTCTCAGTACTTAAGAATGTGTGCGCGACTGTGGATGGGAGATTTGCTGTTTCACAGGATTCCATAAAGCTCCAAAGTAGTAAAGGTTTTGAAGATAGTATGTGTTGCATTGCTGTTGGAGAAGCAACCCTTTCCTAGTGCTATTTTGTAGAGAAATTGATCATTTTACAGAGAAATATATACAATTCTCACTTCCCTACTCCAGATGTTCAAGTCTGAAGAAGGTTTGTAATGACAACATATAATTAGGCAAGCATCCTTTGTTCATTCACCTCTTTATCCTATCTAAAATTACAATTAAAAGCTGCCCGACATGCTCGTTTGTCGGGCAGTATTTAATTGTAATTGTGAATGCTGCCTGCCATGCGCGCATGGCAAGCAGCGTTCACAAGTAAAACTAAAGGGCCTAGCCTCACTCATCACACCAAACACACACACACATTCAGCACATTATGAAACATGACGTACTGTACATACATAAAACACACTACAAGGAGAATACAAATAAATATTATTGTCATGAATTTGCATGAGAAAACCTGCTGAACTGTGTCACATAATTCAGAGAGAGCGAGGGAGGTGAGGTGCCCAAGCATGAAGCTGGCATCAATGTTTCCAAGAGGGCACGGAGAGAGAGCAGCGCGCGGTAATCCATGTTTACAGAATGTTCCAGAGCCTGGCTTCTTTTTCTAGATCCTCTCAGACAAGGTAGAAAAGGTACTCCCGAAAGATGTTTTTACTGATGGCTAAGTTTGCTCACTTTCGTGCGATTAAATCTTTTGTCGGCGGTTAGTCTTAGATGTAGAGGGGTGTTTCTTGTCCGGTTAGAAGTCTAAACATTGCTGCCGGCATCGTCTTCATGTGAATCTGGAGGGAAGTAGGAGAAGACATACATGAGAAACAGAGAGTAGTAAGGAAACACAGAGGAATCATCGAAGGAGTCCTGCAAAAATAAAACTGGACTCTTATGTTCACATCTAAATGATTGTCTCCATCATTACATCTTTCACCTCTATAAGGACCAGGCTACTCAACAGGCACATCGCGAGACTTTGTGTGGGCGAGAACAAACTCCCTGTTGCATACTCCTGTCCAATTCCTGGGTATTCAGAAATGCTCATTTGTGGGGAAAATTGATTTGTCTGAAGGCAATGCCCTAAAGCTATCATTTAGCTCAGGGAACCTGGCTTCTGTCGGTCTACAGAAAGATGTGCAGGGATGCAGGGTAAGCAGAAGAGACGCGGAAGACATTTTATGGAAGCATAAGTGCATTAGGAAGTAAGGGCAGGGCATACGTGATGGGGAAAGTATAACAGAAGCAAACGGGTAATTCAGGTGAGTGGTAAAAAAAAAACCTTACCTACTAAGCTTTGGGCTACAAATGATTGGTTTACAGGAAAAATGGCCCCCCACAATTGTCGTTTCATGTTTTACGTCAATTCTGAAATTAACCTTTTTTGTAATTTAATTTTAATGTGTGACTGTATTTAAGGGTACAAGTAAATTCCGCGTTTTTTAATATAGTTACATTTGTTTAAATCCTTCGTTTAGAATTGGTTTATTCAATTTGTTTAACGTCACTTTTTTTACCTCAAGATAACAACAAAGCTCTATGTTCCATTACCGGAAAAAAAATTTAAAAAAACATCTTACCATTAACACGCTAAAGAGAACTTGCATATGGCAAACTGGCTCCGATTGGAACTGAAATAATGCATAATCATATCATGCCCTCATTGTAGACCAAACATAGGCGCTGCGCGGTCTGTACCACGTTCCCTGGACTGCCCCCCCCACCCTTCACCCTCCCGGGAAATGTGGCGCAGAGAAGGCAGTGCGGCAAGAGGAGGGCCAGTGGGGTGTATGGTGCACAGTGCAGGTAAGTGGATCATGGGCAAAAGCAGCGGGATGGTAACAGGGAAGGGGGCAGCCAGGAGAGAGAGGGAGAAAAATGGGCTTTATCTGTAGGGTTGAAGCAGGGGAGAGGGTTCGGAGTCAAGGAGCACACAATGTGGAAGAGAAGGCAGGGAGTAGCGGGCGGGGGTGGAGCGCAGATGGCATGGAATGTTCTGGACTAGAAACTCCTGATGAGACATAATCGCACCTGTTGGAGGCCGCTGTGAGGCAGTCTTTTGAAGGAGTGGCCTCCAGCAGGCATGTAATTGACACAGAACCACACCGGCCTCCAATCAGAAGATTGCAGTTCAAAATCCTGAGCCCTCCCCACTGTGACGTCGTCAGTGTAAACGACGCATGCGTGAGCCTCGTTTTGGGTCGCGCATGCGTGTTTCAAATAAAGAACGTCCGTGCGGCAGTTGCCGCCGGGACACTGGAAAGCACAGACGTATGTGTCCTGTCTCAGTGATTGTGTGCGTGTGTGTGCGAGTACAGGGCGGCCCGATGCACGGGCTCGCCCATCACATTGGCGACGAGGCGGGAGCCAACGGAGTGAGTGGTTTGACATGTACTGATGTGTCAATCACCGGCATTTTCTTCTTTGTGCATCACGAATCCGACGCGAGCGATGGTGATCACGTTATCTTCAGTGCGTAAGGCAGTAGCGGCCCGCAAGGGTGCTCGTGCGCTGCCCACGTGCTAAGGGATAATAGAACACCTAATTTTTCAAACTTCTGCAGTTCTCCATCCCAAGAGGACTGCAGTGCAACCTGTAACCAGAGGATACTTGGTGATGGGATGGCCATCTAAGCACAGAAGGCAGCCAGGCACTGGAACATCGTCGCAGCACTGTGTCACCTCTGCGCATTTGACCAGGTACGTCAACAATCTGTCCAAGTCAGGTTTGCGGCCTCTAATCCTGTTTTGAGGTGCCTGTGCGACCTGTGAAGATGACGGACAGTGAAGGAGAAGCAACGGCTTTGCAGACGGTGGTGCGCAGACAACAGCTTCGTTATTACCTATGCAGGAATTTGACACTTCAGGTCCACCTTCAAAATTGGGCCCAAAATGGTTGCTGTGCATAAACAAATTAGACATGTATTTCACAGCAACCGGAGAGACCAATGACGTTGCTAAGAGGGTGACACTGCTCAATTCGGCAGGGATGGACGTTCTCCGCATATATGAGTCTTTAAACCTGCAAGTAGTGACGTATGATGCCGTTAAAACGGCCCTCAAGAACTATTTTATTCCTTTATCTAACTTGGACTTCGACAGATTTTTATTCTGTGGCGAGAAACAGCGGGAGGAGGAATCACTTAACCAGTTCTGCGCACGTCTGCAGCAGATGGCTACCACTTGTAGGTAGGACAATGAAGAGGTTATGGTCCGCAACCAAGTGATCGAAGGGTGCAGTTCAGGCAAACTGTGCAGACAGGTACTGCGGGAGCCGGGTTTGTCTCTCGTCCAAATAATAGACTGTGGCAGAGTGTATGAGTTGGCTGAGACGAGAGGCGCAAAGATGGATGCAGCTGTACGCCCGGGCAAGTCTGAAGAGGCGTTTTCAGTGGGGAGGCAAGCATCGTCGAAAGCTGGATGGAGCCAGAAACGCCAGGATGCCGCTCCAGTGCATGGATCGGCGACTATTTGCCAGTACTGTGGGTATGATCTGCCCCACTCCGATGACTGTTTCGCCAAATCGAGAATCTGCGGCAGGTGCAATGGTCCTGGCCACTATGCCACGATGTGTTGAGCCCCTGCACCGGTTGCCACGCAAAGAGGCCCGGCAAGGCCAAGTGGCGGTGAGTTTAGGAGACAACGCAGTATTGCGACACTGGAGCAAGATGCCCAAAGACTCAATATCGCAGAAGAAGAGGAGGAGGAAGAAGAGGTTTTCTTTATTTCGAACCTTGCGACAGGAGCACGGAAAAAGAGGCAGCCTAAGCGTATGGTTGACATTCAAGGTGTTCCTACACAGGTACTGATAGACACAGGCGCCTCTGTCTGTGTACTTGCCACCGACCACTATAAGGCAATCCCGGGGCCACCACCGTTGGATGTGTCAACGGCAAAGATTTTCACCTTTGGAGGCGACACTCCACTACCCATTCAAGGGGTGTTTGTGGCAACTGTTACCAAGGGGACCAAGACCATCAAGCCCTGGATTTTCGTCACAGACGTCAGCCCGCACTCACTGCTCAGCTGCGCTGCATCAAAGGCGTTGGACCTTGTGCATTTTGCCCTCGAAGTTTACCAGGTGGACATAGATCGAATGCTGGTCAAGTTTTCTGGTATCTTTCAGGGAGTGGGCAAGCTGAAGGGTCCCCCAGTGCGTCTTCAAATTGATGACACCATCCGGCCCACCGCCCTCAAACATCGACGAATCCTGTTCCACCTCAGGGAGCAAGTGGAGAAGGAGCTTCAACATCTAGTCGAAATGGACATCATTGAGAGGGTGGAGGGGCCGACGCCCTGGGTCTCACCCATTGTAGTCGTGCCGAAGCCGAAACAGCCGGGTGCGGTACGCATCTGCGTGGACATGCGCCTCCCGAATGCCGCCATTAAACGAGAAAGACATATAACACCGACCCTTGATGACATTGTGGGGGAACTGCAAGGGGCCAGAGTATTCTCGAAGTTGGATCTGAGGTCGGGCTACCAACAGCTAGAGCTCTCCCCAGATTCCAGATATATTACAACATTTACCACACACGAGGGTCTCTATCAGTTTAAATGCCTGAGTTTTGGCATTTCATCTGCAGTGTAAGTATTTCAAAATGCCATCAGGGGAACGCTGGCTGGCCTAAAAGGGGTAGTCAATATGAGTGATGACATTCTGGTTTTTGCTGAGTCCAAGCCGAACACATGAAGAGACTGGAGCATCTGCGAAGATTGAGCGAGTTGGGACTTACTTTGCACCGCGAAAAGTGTGAATTTTTCAAGGACGGGATTGGGTTTTTTGGTTTCATCTTCTATGCCAACGGCGTCTCGCCAGAACCTGAAAGGTCAAGGACATCCGCGAAGCGGCGGCGCCCCAGTCCCCCACGGAGGTACGTAGTTTCCTGGGGATGGTTAACTACTGCGGGCGATTCATCAAGCGGCTGGCGTCCCTGTCCGAGCCTCTCAGAGCACTGACCAAGAATGAGGCCACCTGGGTGTGGGACAGGAGAGAGCAGGAGGCGTTTCAGGAAATCAAAAGAGCCCTGTCCGATCGAGACACGATGGCGTACTTTGACCCCACCGCAGAGTCGGAGATTGTCGTCGATGCCAGCCCGGTGGGACTGGGGGCTGGTCTTATGCAGGCTGATAACCGAGGTGACATGCGCCCCATTGCATATGTGAGTAAAGATCTCACGGACACGGAAAAACGCTACTCGCAGATTGCGAGGGAGGCATTGGCCATTCTTTGGGGCTGCCGTCATTTTCGTCTGTACATTCTGGGCAAGCCAGTTATGGATGTGACCGACCACAAGCCGCTCCTGCCCATCCTAGTGGGCGTGTCATCAAAGCCCCCCCCAAGGATAGAGCGCTGGATGCTTGCGCTCATCGAGTACGGGGTCAAGCTAGTATACAGACCGGGGACTAATAATCCTGCAGATTACCTCTCACGCCACCCAAACCACGAGCGGGCAGAAGGTCCCAGTGAGGTGTTGGATTGCCAGGAGTTGGTGTACCCCATTGTGGAGAGCGCGATGCCCGTGGCTCTGTCCAGGGTAGCTGTGGCCGAGGAGTCGTCGATGGACGAGGTGTTTCAAATCAACAAGGCTGCGGTGAGAAGTGGTGACTGGAAAGAGGTGCTCCAGAACAACTCCAGGCGGGAAGTGAGGGCTCAGAAGGACCTCCAGGCGCTCTGGGGGGTGAGGGACAAACTGTCAATATCTGACGATGGACTACTCCTGAGGGGAAGGCAGATCGTCATTCCACAAGCCCTGAGGAACCACGTCCTGGAACTGGCCCATACGGGACATCAAGGAATCGCCAAGACAAAGGCACGGCTCAGACCCAAAGTATGGTTCCCCGATCTGGAAAGCCTGGTGGAATTGTATGTGAAAAGGTGTTTACCGTGCCAAGCGGCAAGTCATGTTGAGAGGGCTCCGCCCATCAGCTATATTGGAAAGGAGAGAGAAGCCGTGGGGCACGTCCATGCTGATTTTGGATCAACTGGAAGGGGCATGTACTTTTTGGCAGTGGTCGACCAATGGTCGAGGTACCCGGAGGTTGAGGTGGTGGAATCAATAGCAACCGACCACACCACCAGGGCGTTGGACAGAATGTTTGCGACGCATGGCTTCCCTGAGATTTGGTGCTCGGACAATGGACCCCCATTCACGGGAGCCAGTTTGCGCAGTACTTGAAAGAAAAAGGCATCCAACACCGGAAGGTCTCGCCCCTCTGGTCTTGGGCGAATGGGGAAGCTGAAAGAATGATGCGGACCCTTAACAAAGCGTTCAGAATATCGGCCAATGGGGGGATGACCTACAGCAGAAATTGGTCGAGTTCCTAAGGGAATACAGAACCACGCCCCACCAGTCAACAGGGGTCGCCCCAGCCAAAGCGCTGTTTGGACGCTGCCTGAGGGGTTTGATACCAGAGATGGAGGGCTGGGAACCCGGGGTTATCGACAACGAGAAAGTCCGGGAGGAGCGAGCTGCACGCAACATGAAGGAGAGTGCAAGGAGGGGTTTGCAAGACAAGGAGGTGGCCGTAGGTGATTCAGTGTTAATGCGGAATTGTAGACCTGAAGGGAAGCTGTCACTACCATACGAACCCGAGCCGTGGACTGTTACCCATGTGAAGGGGACCATGGTCACCGCAGCCAATGAACGCAACCAATCTTTTTTCAAAAAAGTGGACGTTCCCTGTGAGGAGGCGAACCCCGATGACGGTGCCTCATTGGAAGCGGGGGCTTAGAGCCCTGTAGCGGATGCGCCACTGGATGTGCTGCTGCGGGTTGAGAGCCCCAGTGTGGTCCCCCAGAGCAGCAGTCGATACCCTGTGCGACATGATCGCAGACCGCCTGCTCATTTCAAGGACTACGTCCTGGACTCGGGAGACTGAACCTGCGTCCGAGTCAGGTCAGCGACCCATGTTGAGTCCAGTTATCGTTTTCCATGTTTTACTGTTGTGTTTGATGCACGTTTGTTTTGATCAAAGAAAAAAAGGGATGTGACGTCATCAGTGTAAACGACGCATGCGCGAGCCTCGTTTTGGGTCACGCATGCACGTTTCAAACAAAGAACGTCCGTGCGGCAGTTGCCGTCGGGACCGTGGAAAGCACAGACGTATGTGTCCTGTGTCAGTGATTGTGTGCGTGTGTGTGCGTGTACAGGGTGGCCCGAGGCACTGGCTCGCCCATCACACCCCCGTGGCATGACATGACCGCACGCGAGGTTACCGCTTCAAGTTCTTCAAGCCCAGTCAAACATGCCAACACATGAGAGCATTTGCCAGCAACACTCTAGCCATCAGTACAGGAAGAGAAGGGGCCATTTCCCTCCAGGGGCAAAGGTTTCCTAATCTGGGATGCCCTTCCAGGTCATCAGACAATGAATGTGCGCAGGTGCCTGATAATGATGTGTTATTTATATAGTGCCTTAACCCAAAGCGCTTTACAGAGCACATATTTACATACAATTTCACCCAACCAAAATTGGTACTCATTTACCGACCTCGGAAGGATGAAAGGTTGAGTTGGCCTTGCCGTAATTCGAACCTGGGAACCTGCAGATCACGCTCAGATTGCAGCAGCGAGTGTTCAACCCGCTGAGCTATCTTTACAAACCACCTATGAACCCAACACCTCGTACTAATGTGCAGCGTACACATCTTGACATTCAGCCGTCTAAGACCATACTCTGCTGGCTCACGTGACTGGTTCGAGATGTCTCGCAACCTTCAACTCATCAATGGTTTACCAGTATGTTCTTACCGTGCAGGCCATCTCACGGAAGACTCGGAAGGACCACGCCGCTGTTACTTTCAGCCCACACATCCCCATCCCCAACGTCAGTTAATAATAGCATGCGGCACTTGAATTGATAAAAGAGGTATTTTACTCTGTTTTCAGCTTTTCATTTCCTCGGTGCCCCCCAAAAAATATTCTAGTATGCCCTGAATTTATAATGGGGAAATCCAGGACTACAAGTCCCAAGATGCAAAGAAAAAATAAGGACTGGACTAGCATCACTCGAATGGAATGTGGCATGTTGGTATGTGTGGCCTTCTCTGTGCGTTTGTTGTTATGATTTTGTGTTACAAATCTTATATATCACTATGAAGCCACAGGCATTAGTGCACTGACAGAATTTACAGAGAGCGCCAAACCCCCTCCAAAATAACCAGTTAAAAGTCAAAATAGTGCTGAAAGATAGGTTTTCTGGGATTCTTTTAAGTGCATATGATCGGGTTCAGCCCGAAAGTCATCGGGGAGCTGTTTCCAGGTTTTGGCTCCCAGGCAGAAAAGATTCTACCCCCAACAGAGATCTGCTTTAATCTGGGGGGGTTAGGCACAAAGAATTTAAGGAGCGAAGAAAACTTTGGGAGTAAATATGTTCAGTTTACTGGGCTAGTAAAATGGGGCGGGGGTCATAAATACATGTATGTGCATGTACGCTTCATACAAGTGGCCATGGGCAGCCAGTCAATCTGGCGCAAGGCAGGAGTAAAGTCAGCTCTAAATGGGGCATGTGCAACTATTCTGGCTGTTCTGTTTTGCAGCACCTGAAGTTTCTGTATTTGTGACTTCGGGAGACCCAAGTAAAGAGAATTATAATAAACTACTTTAGCTCTTATAATAGCTCTGTCAATGGTAGCCAGCTGTTCAAAAAAAGGAAACATCTGTTGAAATATTTGCAGATCGTAAAAGGGTTTGCTTATCACCGACTTGATATGAGAGGACGTGCGCATAGGTGCTTGAATCTGTGGTGGTATACGTGTCCCACATCGGACGGAATGGTTAGAGGCATATGGTGTGGAAAATCCTTTCCTTGACTTTGTCAAAAGCGTTTTTTTGGGATTGGCCCCAGTCATACTCTGCACCCTTCCTCAGAAGCTCCCTAAGGGGGGGGGGCGGTTGTTTCGGAGAACCTTGGTACGAATTTTGCATAATACTCTGCAAGTCTGAGGAATGATCGTAGTTCATCTATCGAGGTCAGAACAGGAGATCCTTCTTTGGGCTTATTCCTCCTTATGAGGTTGAGTACCCGAGGTACTCGACTTCTTGGGCTCTCAGTATGCATATTTTGTATCTTGACCGAACCCCTGCCTCTTGGAGTTTACTCAACACTGTCCTCAGTGCATTATCACGGGTTTCTCCATCTTCAGCATAAATGAGGATATCATCTCGGGAGGATAGCTCAGTGGCGACGTGTTCGTCTTGGAAGCAAGACAACAGGACGCAACACAGGTTCGATCCCCGGATCCGCGCTTAGAAACCGCTGTGTATTTAAGCGCGTTATAAATACGCAACTAAGACAAAAAAAATACAATTACGCAACTGAAAAGAAAAATTCCTGTAACAGCACCTCGATGCACGCGGGCTGCGTGAGCGCTTTGAAAATGCAAATAAAATACATAAAATAAATGTGTGCACTTCACTACACAAGCACACTTGCCACCTACGTGCGCAGCTGCTGGCAGTGCAGACATGAGGGGCAGGATGCGATCGATTGCAATGACGAAAGATCACTCGTCTTACTCTCTTGACAAGGTAGGATAGGTGCTCGGGCTGTCCCCGTTGCACAAGATCGGTGAGTGCATGCGTAGCTCTGGGTCCTGCATGTCCACAGTGTTCTGCAAGCACTTGAGTGTGACAAGAACACTATCTTTCTTTAATCGGTTATGCCAACATAATGCATCTTTTTCAAGTTCACATTTTCAACAACTAGCAAAGTGATGGTGGGTTTAAAAAGGCCTGGAAAAATCACTTCGGCCTGAAATGCGGAAGCATGTAAGGACATTTGAGCAAAGTCGGACAGAGCACAGTGCCATCCAGTAGCCATCGATGGAAGTTCACCTCCAGTAGAGAGGCAGATGGGCCATGCATTGTGGGTATGCAAATTAGCTCGAATGCCAACCCTTTTGCTCCTGGAAAATGTCAATGACTTTTTTAACACGGCATGTTTCAACCCAAGACATTTTCCCTACAGTTCTAAATTGAAATGCTGCAAGAAGCAGCCAGAGTTGATAAGCCTCTGGGGATGGCATGTAGCTCCGTTGTGAGATACTGGCTTTCCAAATCGAGAATACCGGCTATCCAATATTCGAATACCATTTTCTCTTACAAACAATCAGCTTGAGTGGGGTGTCGCCCATGTCAGTATAGCCCCCGGCTACCATGTAAATGGGGAAGACGCGCATGCGCCTCTCTCCGGGCTAAATGTTCATGATTGGGTCTAATTGAGCCAATCAATGAGGCCTGTTTACTGCTGGAGACAGCTGGGATCCGTCTGAAGAGAAATCCATCCTCGCCAGCAAATGAAAGAAGGCTTTCGATTATCGAGCTGTCAAGAAGGTCGTGTCAGTCGGAAAAAAGAGCACTGTGTGCTGTAGTTAGTGATGGCTTATATTGAAGCGACAGCATGCGCACATGCAATCACGCCATCATGGCTACCTGGATTGTCGCACAGGACAGCGACATCATGTGGAGCTTCAGGTTGCAGTTTGAGGCGGAAATGGACCTGATGTTTAATATTCGTACTCTAGTAGAATTTAAAGAGCGTAAACCTAGCTGGAAAGCATTGCACACACTGGCCTCATTCAGAGTGAGGAATACTGAGAACCGAGCGCCATACAGTCTGCTTAGCTGTGACTGATGGACAGGTCATTTTTTTCTTTGAAAAAAATAAGCTTTATTTAGCATGGCATTGACATAGGACAGGCACCACTGATGAATGACGTAGGGCCTCATTATACATTTGCCGGTCCGGAAAAAAGGGTGCCGTAAACTCACCAGCACCCTTGTTTACGGACCGGCAAACTATGTGTCTGCATCCCGTGGCCGCTGTGCCCGACAGGTCTGACCCTGCCGGGCGCAGCGACCATGGTAGGCAGACTCCTCACCGAAGCGCCGGCACTGTTAACAACAGTGCCGCTGCTTCCGAGTCCCCAATCGCATAGAGTAATTTTGGACTCTATGGGAATGGGGACTTACATTTTACCTGCGCCTGACTTCCCGGCCTGCCAGAGTTGTAATCTCCCGGTGGCACTGGGAAGTCGGGTGCCGATAAAATATTACGAGACCGGTGGCACCGGCAGGGTTACTGCCGGACTCGTAATGGAGCAAGCGTTTAATCAGAACCACTGTGACCATCTGTGTCTCTTGCTGATTAACAACGTCCATGTGCTTTGTTGGAGCCATATATATATATACGTACCGAAGCCCAACTGTCTACAGGCTGGGATTGCCATAGCAGCATAGGTCTCTTCCCTCTCATTGGTGTAGACTATGTCCCTGAACGACTCCGACAAGGATGGGGCTGATTTTGATTTCCAGTGTCGAAGAATACATTTTTTAAGCCACAATACAGGCAAAGTAAAAAAAAAAAATATGGTAACTAGTGACACTTTACCACTATCCCCTAACAGATATATTAATGGGGACATAGTAGGGGGAACATCCATAATATCCCTCAATGTTCCGCCCATACTTTTCTGGGTGTACAGGTCCAGAACATATTGATTGAGTTTGCTGGAGATATACCACATTTCACACATGCATTGTCTGCATCAGGGGGAAATGTTGCTATTTTGGCCGGTGTATAGTGCAATTGATTCAGTATCTTCAACTGTATCAACATGTAGTCAGCATTCATAGACACTTCCTTGGTCAAAAGGTAATATCTCTTCCACTGTATGTCTGTAAATTCAGTGGGCCTCATCACGAGTTGGGCAGTAACGCAGGCGCTATTAGCGCCGGCACTAATAGCCCTACCGCCAAACCCCCCGGCGGTATTAGCACCAGATCACGGGTTTGGCAGAAGGGTTATTGCCCATTCCCCATTGGGCCCAATCGAGAATTCCTCATTCCCCATTGGGCCCAATGGGGAAAATTCCCGCTATTACCACCGGCGGAATTCCCGCCGGCGGTAATCGCGCCAAAAATCGGCAGTTTTGCCATGGATTTCCCCCCAGCTCAGAGCTCAGAGCCATGATCTGGCGGACCCTTAAATGCAGCAGTAATAGCACTACCGCCGCATTTAAGGGTTACCGCCAGACTCGTGATGAGGCCCAGTGTCTAGATCTCGCTCCCATTTCAGACGCGCCCTGTTTTTGCTATCTTGTCCACTTTGAACTATATTGTAACATTTCAAGACCATGCATCTATTATCTCCCTCTTCAATTATTGCCATAATACATTCATATGTTTCAGGTTCCGGTTGGAAGGATGGCAACAAGCGTCGGGTAGCTGCTCTAATACGATAGTATTGCCATACCTTTATAAAATTGCCACCCATTTTAGTCTTAAATCCATCCAGCATCACAAATCGACCTTCAGGGAATAAAAAACTAAGTAGCAATTGCTCATCCCTCGCCCGTGATTTACGTATTTCAGGATCATAAGTAGGGGGAGACCTGGATAATTCCATAATGGAACCATTCTGTTGTAAAATGTTGTAAGATTTAGTCAACCGAACATTCTTGCCCAAACGTTCACCAAAGTGCGAACTGGGTCAAACGAATAGAAGTCCACATATCTGTCGCTAAATATTGCTGATTTAATATTTGTAGGCGCAGCCCCATATTTCTCTAGGGTCAGATGGACCATTTTCAACAGTGACGAGTACCAGTCCCCGGTAAAGGGTGCCTGTGCTACAAGATAGTATAGTTCAAAATCCGGTGAAGCCAGACCACCACCTTCATAAGGTTCTACAAGCTGTTCCCAGCTAATCCTATCTGTTCCATTCATGCAGAGGAACCCCCGTGCCAATCATCTCAAACATGTAAAAAACTCCCTCCCAGCAATATGGGAACATTGCCGAAATAATATAGTAATTTGAGAAGTACAATCATTTTCAGCACGGAAAGCTGTCCGTATAGTGAAAGAGGAAGCCCAGCCCAGACCTTTAGTTTTGCATCAAGCAACTGCAAATATCCTGCATGATTATCAGAATAAAGTGAATGCTGCAATCTGTAGACCGTTATTCCAAGATAATTAAACCTAGATGAAACCCATCTAAAAGCCATCAAGTTCACTGGTGGAGTTGAGGCATCAGCGAGGGGAAAGAGCTCAGATTTTGATCTATTCACTCTTTAGCCAGAGTATCTGGTAAACTCATGTACTCTATACATCATGGGACTCAGAATAGTCTCAGGGTAATGAACATATAGGAGAATGTCATCCTCATATAATGGAATCAATTGAGGTGGTCCCATCGTGTGGATGCCCCTATGCCTGTGCATCGCTCTTATATGTGCCGCCAATCGCTCTTTGGTGAGAGCAAAGAGTAGTGGGGATAGTGGGCAACCGCTTGGGACGTAGTGGGACTTATTCCCATTCCCCAATTACAGCCTCTGTGATATATTGCTATTGGTGCGAGTGCTACCTGTGGGTCGGGAGTACAATAGCCTCACACAATTGATGAAATAATAACCAAAAATTAAAATTGCTTCATGACCTTAAAGAGATACATCCACGACACTGAATCAAAAGCTTTTTCAGCGTCGAGGGATGCCGCAACTGCCCTGCCATACGGGTTAATTTGAGACAGGATACAGATCAGTTGCCTGAAATTCAGTGCTGTGGATCTACTAGGGATGAATCCTGATTGGTCCGGATGTACCAGCAGTGCCATGTTTGTAAAAGGCAAGTGGCCAGTATCTTAGAGCACACCTTCGCACCCGCATTGATTAAGGACAGTGGCCTGTGCAAGACAACTTCATTTGGGGGCTTATTGGGCTTTAACAATACAGTAATGATGGCTTTTCTAAGGGATGTCGGTAATTCCTCAAGTACTAATGACTCTTCCCATAGTTTTCGGGCTAAGATTAATTTATATTCTTTATATAATTTGACCTCAAGACCATCCGACCCAGGTGTTTTGACAGATGCCAATGAT
Organism: Ambystoma mexicanum; assembly: GCF_040938575.1. Taxonomy (NCBI): domain Eukaryota; kingdom Metazoa; phylum Chordata; class Amphibia; order Caudata; family Ambystomatidae; genus Ambystoma; species Ambystoma mexicanum. Next base: position 1,360,091,243 of record NC_090934.1, on the reverse strand, counting down.
GATATTGCAATACACACTTCCTCCATTGTCACATTTTCATCAAAGGCAAATCTGGCCTCAGGAGGAAGTTCTGGGAGAGTTATACCCTTTCGATATTCCTCTAAGCTTGTCTCTGACCGCGTATCACCATTGGCATATAGAGTAGTATAGTCATCTTTAAATACTGTATTTATGTCTTCGGTGGTGAAACCACTTATGACGGGTCCAGAATACCTCTAATAGAGTATGCTTTACTCTGCACTCTGACCGCCCTAGCTAAAGACCTACCAGGTCTTTCTGCCCCCCCATATTTCCGAACCCTCACTGGCTTAGCTATATACATAACTTCTGTATCTGTCAGTTCCAGAAATGTCATCACATTGCATCTTATCACACCCAGTAAAGCTCTATCCTCCGTCATACCATATCCACTTTCCAGACGTCTCAGCTGTCTTTGCACATCACACATTTCTGCCCTAATAAACATAAGCATCCCAGCAATGACTGACAACAACTCTCCCTGTATCCATACCATAAATGTCGCTCACAAAGTGGTGTGTAGAGGCACAGACTCAGTATTGTGACCAGGCCCGGGTCTAACAACATGGATGACAACATCCTCCACATGGGACAAGACTGTGGCTGCTGGTGTAAAATGATGGGCGACGTTATCGGGTAATGATCAGACAGCATGCATGATTGTATCTCACACCGTCGTACTTTTGATAACAATTCAGAGGAAAGGAGCCAGTAATCTATTCTGGACACTGTCAAGGACCGTCGAATAAAAGGTATACTACCTCCCATTAGGATGTAAACATCGCCAAATATCAGTTAACTGTAGATGGTGGATTATTTGCCTGAGCACCAGAGCTGTGGCAGACAATGCAAACAGAGTTGTGGAAGAGCGATCAAGGAGATCATTAAGAATTCTGTTAAAATGACCACTCAAAATAATGGGGGTGTCGGTTGACCGCACCAGAATGTCACAGGCTGAACTATAAAATTCAGGGTCTTCCATATTGGGTGCATAGGTATTGACCAATCCAACCTCTCTGCCAAAGATCTTCCCCCAGGCTACAACATATCGGCGCATGGGGTCAATGCAGCTTTTTGTGACCTAGAATGGAATGGAATGATGTATAAGGGTGAGCACACCCTTTGCCTGTGATGAGTAGATAGTATGATATCTTTAATGTCCCCACCTAGTGGCGAACGATTCATGAGTATTCCTCAGTGCATGTGTCTCCTGCAGCATAATTATTTTGGGCTGATCTTGTTAAAAAAGCCAGCAACTTTCTTGCCTTGATCAGGTTATTCACCCCCTGCACATTCCATGTAAAGAAGCTAATAAGCTCTCCGATTCCTGGCCCGCCACAGTTTGTTGCTCGCTTCCATAGTACCTGTCGCGATCCGGAAGTGGCAATGCCGGCGCACTGGTAACAAGACCTGGCATTTACCTTGGCGCTTGGGTCATCAGTGCACACGCCGCCAGAACGCTACAGGACCCAACCGGCCTTGTGCACAATTCATGCCTCAAGCACCACCAACGAGCGTCTCAAGCCTCGCTTTGAACCGGCTTCCTACTTAGGCCACGCCCCCCCTAAACTCACTGCTCCTAAACCGTCTTTTACGGTAGCAGCATTTGTTTTCTTGTCCTGCTATTCCTCGTTCGTTTGGATAGCCCGGTGTTTATTGACCTTTGCTTATCCTCTTGACTCTGATTACGGATCACGTTTCTGTGCCTTGACATTGTTGCCTTCCTGGTACCTGGACACGGACGACTACTGTTTTTGCCTCGCACGCCGCCTTTGATGTCTGTTCATCTGGTCCCTCTCTGTGTTCAACCCCCCTGCCCAGGAATTTCTGTCTTCATATTACCGGCGAGCCCTAAAACAGCTGTGACTTGCATCCTTTCCTCGCCCACAATCACCCTTGGACTTCTGTTGCCCGCGCTTCCCTTTCAGGACACTTTGCAGATTTAGCAAGAATAAGGTTTGTTCCCTTTCAATACTACTTTGGACGCTACGCTGATAAAAAAGAAGGAAAGTAAGGACGCTCTGCTGATTTTTCGGTACCTACTGGGGAATCCCTTAGCCGTGCCCTCGTTCCGTTCGGATCAGGTTCCTCTCTGTGGAACATTACCAGCTGTAAGAACGCTCTGCTGATTCTTCGGTGCCTACTGTGGAATCCCTTAGCTGTGCCCTCGTTCTGTTCGGGTCAGGGTCCTCTCTGTGGAACATTACCAGCTGTAAGAACGCTCTGCTGATTCTTCGGTGCCTACTGTGGAATCCCTTAGCCGTGCCCTCGTTCTGCTCGCGTCAGGGTCCTCTCTGTGGAACATTACCAGCGGTAAGAACGCTCTGCTGACCCCTCTGTGTCTATTGTGGACTTAGCTCCAGTTGCAGTCCTTGTTCTGTCCGGAACACCATCGGCATTTCTTCTGGAACTCCTATCAGACTCCCCTTGGTATTCAGCTTGTGTTACGACACAATTAGGTACACAACCCATCTGAGGACATATACAGGTAAGCCTGGGGAAATTGTGGGGGTGGGAGATAGGCAGTTCTGCCAGACAACAGTGTTTAACAGTTGCCTTGTTTCTTCTCCCTTCCAGCTCAGCTGTTTTGTCCCGCCTTTTTGCCTGAGCCCTCAACCTGACAGGTTGTACTACACTGCAGGCGGTGCTCTCAGGAAGAGAGTCTAAAATCTTCACTGGCAATACGTGGGAATACTCTCTCAGACCCTAGGCGGATTCTGTGGAGCACGACAGTACCCCCCCACATCAATTCATCTTGCATTTGAACAATATTCATTGCATCTGTCACAACTTTTAAGGTAAACCTGTTAACCTCCATCTCCCCAATCCTACCCTCACAGTCTCCCCAAACAGACAGTGTTCACCCAAATCCCACCCCATTGAAGATTCAAGGAAAACAGTATAAGCAGCAACTCAACATAAAACGAAAGATCCTCCTGGTGTAGGATCAGCAATACTTCTTAAGCCCTCGAAGAATATATAAATGTTATCTATCTGATGACCAGGGGTCAGACCTCAGCAGATGTCGCCAGCTGCGAGCCAATGACCAGTCACGTATTGTTTGAGACTTGTCTCACAGGGAGAGGGATTGATGCCTCAATATATTGCATGGCTTCTCCCGTACTCTCAGAGAAGTGTTCTCTGTCTCCATGTATGCACAGTTTACACGGCAGCAGGATAGCATATGGGATTTGTCGCTCTTGCAGCAAATGCGTTACCAGGTCATACAATCGCCTGGCTGCCTGGAATCCAGCAGAGAAGTCTGGGCAAATATGAATTATACTTGAGTCGAACTGGAGTGATCCACGTTCTCTGGATATTCATAGTATTTGATCCCTGTCGCAATAATTCAACAGACGCACAATAATCATGCGCAGTGGTGCTCCAAGCTTTGGCACAGGCGCCAGTGCTCGGTGAGCGCACTCCACTGGGAACTGCACTGAAAATTGAACATCTCCAAGAAGAGATTTCAGGAGGTACTCAACAAATTGCTCCATAGGTCCTTTGACCGTGTTCTCAGGAACTCCAACAATGTGAACATTATTGCGCCGAGACCACAATTCCAAATTCTCACATTTCGCTCGAATGGCTGTTAGTTCCTTTTTAACCGCTTTTAGCAGCTGATCATGAGATTCAACTTTGTCATCAAGGTTTCCAGTCCGTCTGTCAGCCTCGGTTATATGTCCGCTCTCTTTATTTAATCTGAATTGGAGTGTGCTGATGTCGGCAACTATATCGTCGAGTTTGGAGTTAACCAAGGCAAAGCCAGACTCAATCGTAGCCATTAGGGTTCCATATCAGCAGGCATCGTCAGGCCGCACACAGGGGTAGCGCATTTGCTCCTTGTTGGGGGGACCTGGTAAAGGGGTCCATCGTCCCACGCATTTTCCCAGCCCCTCTCATCATTACTGGAAGGCCGACTGACGCAGGTAAGCCTATCCCAGCGCTTCTATAAACTGTGCACAGGCAGTTTGCTGATTAACAAATGGGCTGTCTTTGCGGGCTCTGGTACTGCTCAACACAGCTTGCCGTCCGGTTATCAACACTTTCCGATACCTTTAGGTTGCGAGGCAGGCACAGTCCAGGAGACCACAGAAGGGTGAAATGGTAAGGTGGCAGCTTCTACATCAACTGCAACAGGCCAACAGCATCTCCTTAGGTATGCAAACCAGTACTGCAATCTTCATCCTTCCTATAGCTAGGTACATTTTCAGAAAATGACCATATGATCCTCTGTGTAGCCCCTTACAGACCAGAGGTCCCCCAGCAGCCAGATTTAGTAGAAAAAGCAGCAGGTGGCAGTCAGAGGCACCTCCATGGGCGACTCCCTGCCAGCCCCTGCCTGTACTCCCCAATCCCTCCCCCAATGTAACATATTGAAACCAGTGGTCGGAGTGGGCGGGAGCGGTCGGGAGCGGTGCTCCTCTACTTCTTTTAATTAAGTTTTACCAATCCTATACTTTTATTTAAAAAAAGAAACTGTTCTGGAATGGTTTCGTTTTAAAATAAAAGTGTAGGAAGAAGTTGAAACTTGCACTTTCATTACAATGCCCTGGACGTTCCTTTAAACAGCAGGCGCATGTGTTTTGGGGTATGTATTGTGCAAGGGAGGGGGCGTGGCAATGAGGTTTGTGGGGAGTGTGGGCAGGCCAGCAGGGAACATAGTTCCACTACTTCTTTTCGTACACTTTCGTACACATTCCATCTCTTCCATCAACTGAGTGAAGCTGTCCCATTTGGAACAGTGGTCCATTATCAGAGCACAGGGTCTGAGGTAACCCATGAGTGGCAAAGATCTTTTCCAGAGCAACGACCATCTTATCAAATGACACTGATTTGATGAATTCGACTTCCGGTTACCATGACCACTCATCCACCACCAGCAAGAACTGAGTATCTCTGCCAGTGGACCCAAAGTCTGCATGCACACTCTCCCAGAGCCTTGTTCCACAGGGTATCGTCTCAATGAGGGGCTCTCCCTGTGCCGGGGTAACCACCTGACACCACACACAGGCCGACACAAACTCCTGCACCCGTTTCTCAAGGTCAAGGAACCATACTTTCTGGCATAACCTTGCTTTCATCTTTGCCGTCTCTTGATGACCCTGGTGCGCCATTTCAATGACCTGTGGGATTTTACACATTGGTACCACTATGCAGTCTCCCCTGAGCAAGAGCCCTGTCTCGACAAACATCAGCTTCTCCTTCACTCTCCACAACTGTTCCAGCGCCAACGATGCCTCTTGGGTCCTTTGTGCCACGATGTCCACAACCGACTTCCACAACCCTTGCTGAGGGGCCATTATCAGTATCAAGATACAATCATCCTCTGACGCCACCTCTTTGAGCTCTTGGAGCGGCACTGAGTTTGGGGTTGCTGATTCAACAATTAGCTGCACATGCTCGTCGGCCTCCTCATCACTGATGTCTTCACGTTCTTCCACCCGCCTCTGGGATGCCTTAACAGATAATCAGCTACGTTGTTATTGCCCAGCCGATACACCAGCAAGACCACATACTCCAGGAGCGCGAGCATCAACCTTTCAATCTAGGCTGGCCGTTATCGGCAGCAGAGGCTTGTGGTCAGTCACCACTGTCACCGGCCGTCCAAGCACGTACAATCGAAAGTTACAGTCAAAAGTGCTGACACCCACGCAAGACCGGCAGGGCCTCTCGCTCAATCTGCGAGTAGCGCTGCTCTGTTTCTGACAGTGCCTAGCTTGCATAGACGATCGGTCTGATCTCTCCTTTTGCATCCCTTTGAGTAAGCACCGCACCCAGACCAAACGGCTGGCGTCCAGCACAACCTCTGATGACAACAACGGATCAAAAAACGCCATGGTGTCTTCTGCTGTTAGCACCCCTTTCACATCCTCAAAAGCAGCTTGCTCTAGCAGGCCCCACTGCCATATCGCATCTCTCCAGGTGAGGCTTCTCAGGGGCACTGACCTGGAGGGTAAGTTCCGGAAGAAATGGCCACAATAGGTGACCATCCCCAGGAAGCTTCAGACTTCGGTGTAAGCGCCATTGCCATCTTGGCACACGCGCACCCACTGGAGCCGCTAGTCCTGCTGGTGCCTGGGCTCCTGCACCATCTTCCTGGTCACCCATCGTGGTGAGCGCACAAGCACCCCACGCGGAAGCTGGGGCAGCAACTCACAATGGCCCTCTTCCAGGCAGATTACACCGAACAATTGAGCGTGCTTCTATTAGCCAACACTCCACCCTCGGGCTTGCTGTGGCGATTGCCCCTCCACTAGTGTCCAAACAGCTAGAAATGTCTCCCCAGCGCAAAGGCCAAAGTTTCCAAAAATTGGGTGTGCAAATATTAGCCAACACCCCACCCTCGGGCTTGCTGTAGTGATTGCCCCTCCACTAGTGTCCAAACAGCCAGGAATATGGAATAACTTTCCCAGCGCACAGGCCAAAATTTCCCAAAACTAAGCTGGATGGGACAAAGGAAAGAAAATAAATAAATAAATAAATAAATAAATAAATACATACATTTGCCTAGGCCTCACCCCTCTCCTCACCATAATCCTGAAGAGAAAAGTTTCCAAAAACAGTCCAAATGCAGTTTCCTGCAACAGAACGTGTCCCCCTGCATGAGGGGGGTGCAACAATTCATGTGGGAGGTGCACGAGCACACCCAACGGGAGCCACAACCTTCATCACCACGTGCAGACAAAATGGCAGGCATCCGCTTAGAACTCGCCAACACTGAGGCAGGGAAATCTAGAGAAAATGTCCCCTGAAATCTCACCGCCTCAGCCTTGCGGGTTTGCACGTCGGATCGACCATGCAACATCGTAGCCACTGTTGACAGTTGCCATTGTGTCCTCCCGGCCCTGTGAGCATCCCACAGCATACAGAACACACTTGACACAGTGTTCTCTGTCTGGGCTCCACGGTTGCACTGGCGAACAGTGGCATGCCCCGTTTATTACATGCACATGCGGCGGAGTTGCTTCACTCCGCCACGTGTGTGCCCTTAAAGGGGCAGGCACCTCAATTATCTGGCACATGTAGTGTAATGTAACCGGGTCTTGTATAACGTGACTTCTGCCATTATGGCGCCTGGACAGAGGTTTCCCCATTCCTAACCTTGAGTCAGAGACAGAGGGATAGAGCTGATGTGAAATAAAAATTGTTTTATATTTATAACCATTAAACAGGCATTGCAACAGACACCACCCTCTTCCCCTCAACAACCTCTAACAATGTGCCCATTTGAACCCTCTGGGTTCTGAAGTGCGTTTGCAGCTATGCTATTTGGGACAATTGTTTATAGACGTATGTAGACATTTTAGAAGATTTGAATAGGAGATAAGGTCGGCCCTAGTTTTGAACACTCCTGCGCTAAGCTCCACTTTTAGTCTTAAATGTCCTAGAATCTGTGTGCGAGCTCACAGGTTGGTGGAGGTGAAGCCCACACCTCTTGTTAGGTTTAGTGCAAAAGTCCTGGCTACTGTGCAATGGTTTACTTAATATCTGTATAGATTCCACGCTGAGTCCGGTTGCTACATTGAGATTTTTTCATAGCGTATACTCATAGTCTTCGTGGTGGTCAGCCGACACGTGTTTCGACCTCGAAGAGTCTTTCTCAAGGCTAGGTCTGAGATTGTCAGGTGGGGGCGGTGCCCCAGCTTGTGTATCTCTAGGGAGTTAGGTATGTTCTTTACGATCCCAGTCTTGGGTCCTGGCGTTGCCTGTGGCTTTGTGTGCGTTGTGGCGGAGCGGAGCGGTTACGATCCTGACTCTCACTGTACCAACCGCACTCAGCGTGGGAATATGTATATATATGTATATATGTATATATTTATTTTTTATTTTTTTCTCAAACTAAACCATTGCGAAGTAGCCAGGACTTTTGCATTTTAGAGGATTGGTTTCACAGATAATTGTGATGCAGCGCAGGGAAGAGACTTAGTTAGGCCAGACCCTAGCTCTGGTGCCAGTGTAAAAGGGGAGTGAAGCAGAGAGTCTGAACACTGCGCTCATACTTCGCAGACTGCTAGTGTAACCGGTCGAAACACTCAGTACAGACAATCCGGTAAGTACAACAGGCCAAAGGCCCAGTGAGGCCAAGAATAGAGAGTAGAGAGAGGGAGAAAGCCCCACTCTGAGGCCAGTGGAATAGGGGAGAGCCAGAGAGTAGAGACCCCGCAAGGGCCATACGCTGAAGATAAGATGAGTGGGTGAGAAACCCAGCAAAAAGTCAAGTTATGCAAGCAGCATAAGGAGGAAAAATAACCAGAGGCACCATGCTCTGGTGCCAGTGTAGCTGTGGAGAAAACGAGGGAGACCAGCCTAGAGCAACCAATCAGTGAGGCCAGGCCGATAATACATTGGTTGACACCATGCAGGCCATGTATTGTAGCAAGTGTTACTGGGGGTTCGGGGTGGTCGTGGGACGAAGAGTGCACATGTAAGACCCAGCTCTGCACGGTATAGAGCAGAAGAGGCTCATTGAGGCCAGACTTCATAGTCAGTGTAACAGCAGAGAGACCCTCAGGGTCAGAATAAACAATCAGAATGACAAGACAGATGTCCAGTGAGGCATTATGCTGCAGTGAGTGTAACAGGGAGAGAAAGCGAGTAAAGCAGTATGCTGTAGTGAGTATTACAGGGAGATTAACCCAATGAGGCATTGTGCTGTAGAAATTGTAACAAGAGAGAAACAGTGAGGCATCGTGCTGAAGTGAGTGTAACAGAGATAGGCACCCAATGAGGCATTATGCTGTGGTGAGTGTAACAGAGAGAGGCCCCAGTAAGACATTATGCTGTAGTGAGTGTAATAGGGAGAGGCACTGAGTGGGGCATTATCCTGTAGTGAGAGTAACATGGAGAGGCACCCAGGGAGACATTATGCTGTAGTGAGTGTAACAGGGAGAGGCACCCAGGGAGGCATTATGGTGTAGTGAGTGTAACAGGGAGAGTCACCTAGTGAGGCATTATGATGTAGTGACTGTAACAGGGAGAGTCACCTAGTGAGGCATTATGATGTAGTGACTGTAACAGGGTGAGGCACCTAGTGAGGCATTATGATGTAGTGACTGTAACAGGGAGAGGCACCGCGTGAGGCGGTATGCTGTAATGAGTGAAACAGGGAGAGAAACCCAATGCCGCATTATGCTGTAGTTAGTGTAATACGGAGAGGCACTGAGTGGGGCATTATCCTGTAGTGAGAGTAACATGGAGAGGCACCCAGTGAGGCATTATGCTGTAGTGAGCATAACAGGGAGAGGCACCCAGTGGGGCATTATGATGTAGTGAGCATAACAGGGAGAGGCACCCAGTGGGGCAATATGCTGTAGTGAGTATAACAGGGAGAGTCACCCAGTGGGGCAATATGCTCTAGTGAGTATAACAGGGAGAGGCACCCAGTGGGGCATTATGCTGTAGTGAGCATAACAGGGAGAGTCACCCAGTGGGGCAATATGCTCTAGTGAGTATAACAGGGAGAGGCACCCAGTGGGGCATTATGCTGTAGTGAGTATAACAGGGAGAGGCACCCAGTGGGGCATTATGCTGTAGTGAGTATAACAGGGAGAGGCACCCAGTGGGGCATTATGCTGTAGTGAGCATAACAGGGAGAGTCACCCAGTGGGGCAATATGCTCTAGTGAGTATAACAGGGAGAGGCACCCAGTGGGGCATTATGCTGTAGTGAGTATAACAGGGAGAGGCACCCAGTGGGGCATTATGCTGTAGTGAGTATAACAGGGAGAGGCACCCAGTGGGGCATTATGCTGTAGTGAGTGTAACAGGGAGAGGCACCCAGGGAGGCATTATGGTGTAGTGAGTGTAACAGGGAGAGTCACCTAGTGAGGCATTATGATGTAGTGAGCATAACAGGGAGAGTCACCCAGTGGGGCAATATGCTCTAGTGAGTATAACAGGGAGAGGCACCCAGTGGGGCATTATGCTGTAGTGAGCATAACAGGGAGAGTCACCCAGTGGGGCAATATGCTCTAGTGAGTATAACAGGGAGAGGCACCCAGTGGGGCATTATGCTGTAGTGAGCATAACAGGGAGAGGCACCCAGTGGGGCAATATGCTGTAGTGAGTATAACAGGAAGAGGCATCGAGTGAGGCAAGCCTTTGCAGCAAGGGGGATAGGAGACGAAAATGAAGGCTCTAGATTCTGACTCCATCATAAATTAGGACACAGACCCACTGATGCCAAATGCAGTGGCCAGTATAATAAGGGGGAGACCCTGTGCTGGAGCCAGTAGAACAGGCGAAATATATAAGGATGCTGGAATCTGCAGCAAGTGTAACATAAGTAAGACTGACTAAGGACAAGCTTTGCAGCCAGCATAACATATCTAAGACCAGCTAAGGACAGGTTTTGCAGTCAGAATACCATACGTGAGACTAAAGGCAAGCTTTGCAGCCACTATAACATAAGTAAAACTGACTAACGGCAAGCTTTGCAGCCTGTATACCATAAGTAAGACTAGGGGCAATCTTTGCAGCCAGTTTAACATAAGTAAGACCGACTAAGGACAAGCTTTGCAGCCAGTATACCATAAGTAAGACTAAGGGCAAGCTTTGCAGCCAGTATAACATAAGTAAGATCGACTAAGGACAAGCTTTGCAGCCAGTATACCATAAGTAAGACTAACTAGTCACTGGAGAACAAGGGAGAGACCCACTAAAGCAGTCCCCTGCAGCTGGTTAAACAAAGGAGGCACCCATTGAGGCCAGACCCTTCAGCCAATAAGACAAGGGAGAGGCCTACTGAAGCCATCCCTGCAGCCAATAGAACCGGAAGAGACCCAGGAAACCAGTGTGACATAGGACTAAGTTAGACTGAAGCTATTAGAGTAGCTCAACAGAGTGTAGTACAAGGGATGGAAGGACTGTTAAGGGAGAGAAGTCGATATCTGCCCTTTCCATTATTGCAGAGTCAGTCTCAAATGAGGGGCTCGGTCTGATGACTTTCTCCTGGCTGGGGTGGAAAGCATGGAAGACGGTGCAGTAGACTGCAAGGTCACTTAAAGTAGCTTTCTTAGGTTATATGTGTAGACTGGAAAGCCGCCAACACTCCGTGCCGCCCTAGTATGACCCAGTGCTGCCCCAGCACAGTTATTTCATGACAGAGTCAGTACCATAGCTCACAGATTTTATCCAAGGCGTCTTAAGTGCCCTCACCAGCTCCTCCTTCCCTCCCCCACCCCTACCTGGGAGGAAGGCACAGATGTTTTCGCTGGTTTTACAGGCCCTCCTGGGGGTTCGTGGCTAAGATGCTCCTGGGGCTACCATGGCAACACCAGGGACAGCTGAGACTGCAGGCCTGGCTGTGGAAATGGCATTTTAAAAATGATATTGAACAAGATAATCTAATTTACCCTAAAGATGGCTCCACGTTCATTCCATTGTTAATAGGATTTTGATAGGGTACGGGGAGTCTTTCTGGGGGGGGGCTCGCTTTAGGATTCGATGATAGTTCTTTTTAAAACTGACATGCAAGAAGCAGCAATGTTAAGCATTATACAGAATGTTTTTTGTTTACTTATTCATAATGAGTTTGCCCTCATGATCCTGCCAGAATTTTTCCTACAAGATGGCGGTGCCTTAAAACCACTGTAGTGGTGATTGCCACATTATAAAATTTCAATAGAATAACTTTCAAGTTTACGATAGGCTTCTTACTTAAAGTTGTGAAATACATATGAACAATTTCCAAAGTGCCAATTTTTTAGGATTCTAAATGTCTAATTATCCAGGTTTGGTCTGGCATGAAGGGCAAAAGGGCAATGCCCGGCGTGCCGGCGCATTCGCCTAATCCCGGCTAGATCGCATTGTTACCTAAAATGTGTCTCCACGTACTACTCAACCATTTGTTCTAAAAAATATAGTGGATTGCGCATTGCGATTGTCAGACAATTTCAGCACCCTGTGCGACCCTGTACTTAGCCAACAAACAATAGCACTGCGATGCTGGTCGCCCACAGTCAAAGGGCCTCATATGGTGGTATCTTGGCGGTAAATCCACCCAGATACCATCAAACTTTGTTACCTTTACAGCCACTTTGTCCGCTGGATTACAAGTAGCGGCAACGGTTGTAAATCCATAGGCCATCGAATCCCATTGGTCTCCATGGGGGCATTTTCCAGTATTACTGGCACCAGTAACACCGGTGTTTTTTGCCGGTAAGGCGCCTAACTTACCTTCAGCTCTTAGATGGAGGTAAATTAGGTGCCGGGACGGTGCGGTAACCGCCCGGTAAATGTTATTACTGCCATGTTATTACCGCACCAGACAGCTTTTTAATGAGGCCCTGAAGTTTTCTACAATTTTTTACTTCAAATTGGGGGAATTGTTGCACAGAGCTTGTCGCGCTGCAATAATATTTGCCCTGCAAAATTGACTCTGATCCCAGCCTTGACTCACAAACGCTCATGTTCCTCTCATCCTAAGGCATAGGAACACCAAAATAAAACTCAGTTCCTGACATTGCATCAATTAACCTTGTGGTCAGGAAGTCATGAAGTACCCTGCCTAACCATCGGGAGGGCTAAGTGCTTTCACATTTAAAAAACATTGAAATAAATGTATTTTAATAAAAATGTTTATGAATTATTTGGTAAGATGCAAACGTTTTCTTCTTTTCGAGCCTGAGAACAAGCTGAATAGCAGAGCAGCCAATCAGATTTGAAAACATATCAAATTGGGTGCCCAGAGTAGAGGGACACAGTGAGTGATACCGTCAAGTGTGAATACGTCTATGAATCCTCACTTGGAAGTGATATTTTATATACAATATAATCTGTGGATCCCTTCGGATCCTAATTGTTTAATGTTTGTGTTTCCTTGTTAATAAAATCGGCCCTTTATAACTTGTTGATGCTGTCGAAATCTCAACCCAGCATCCCTTAGTCTCAGGGCAAGGAACTGTATTTATTTATGAGAGGGTCCTTGGCTTCATTTGGTGGAGGGCTAGGAACTCAGCCTTCTTTGTTTCTCTTTGTCTTCGACCTAAAGAGCTCCCTTCTCTTTAGGTGGAAACATTCATAGGGCCTCATTACAAGTTATACGGAAAGCGTCTAATGGCACCGGTAATTGTGCCGGCGCCGTTAAACGCATTCCACACTATTACGAGGTTCCCTCACGGGACCCGATGTGGGCGTCTGGTTTTTCCAGACGTCCATAGCGGGTCCCGTGAGGGAACCAGGGAGCTAACAACGGGCATTCTTGTAATGGGTCCGTTGTTAGCTCCCTCCCCATTCCCATTGAGCCCTATGGGGGCTCGAATGGGAATGGGAAAGGTCCGGGTCCGGGTTCCCTGAATGGGGAAATACCAGGCCCTCCATTATCGGAATGACCTGGTATTTCCCCATTCAGGGAACCCGGACCCAGACACGGTTTTGGAGGCAGCCATGGCGCCAATAGCGCCATGGCTACCTCCAAAGTCGTAATGAGGCCGATAGTCTTTTCTTCTCCTCCAATTTTCATCTTTGTCCTTTAAGACTCTTGAGTTTTCTTTGTCCTGTTTGGATCCATCATAAGCGTTATGCATTCAATCTATCTCATAACTCACCTACTTATTTATTTAGTCGTTTAATAAAGCACTCTGATGCACGCACAATCTCTTTGGTAGGAGATACATTGGGAGAAACTAAGAAAGAAAGCTTGGATGAAGGAGGACTGATTGTCGTGGGTTCCGGCGGTGTGATTGGTCCAGTGCTCAGGTTGCCCTCCATGGGTGTTAATGATTGATTCGATAAAATGAAAACGTGTGGTAGAGGATGAACACACATCCTGCCACTGCGTGGGCTTTGAGGTGGGAGGCAGACTTAGATGTCCGATTGGTGTGAGATGCGGGCTGATGTTTTAGAGTGCTGGTATCCGAAAGTCAGGGTAGTTCCCCTGAGAGGGGATTCGTCAGTCATCTGCGAAAGCGCAGAACGTATTTTTCTTGTTTTAGGAGAAGACAGAGAGTATTTCCGAGGATTGTACCCTGAATTTGAAGAAATCATCCCACAAATCTGTGTGTGTGTGGCCACGCAACTCCTTTTCAGTCATCATCAATTGGATCCAAGCCTTCACATTTCTATGTAACTAGTCTGGATCTTTTGCAGCATTCCACAGGCTCCCCAAACCTTCCTTTTGTGATCTTACTTGCTAAGAGAAAACTGTATGAGTGGGATCAGAGTAAGACCTGTGACAACAGGGATGGATATCAACTATTTAAGGATTTAGCACTAGAAAATAAGAAATACTGCATTATTCTGGCATATTTGGAGGGTATAGAAGCATTTTTCTAAGGTTTGGATTTAATCTTATCCCAAGTAGAGAAATGTAGTGTATCAGGAACACTAGTAAAGGAAGCACCTGAAGATGCTGGGCCAACGTCCTAGACATGGAGATCCTTCACCACATTATAATAACATGTCCAGCATGCACATACAGCGACAGAACATTTTTTAAAGTAGTGCATGAATAATGATATGTTCTGGAGAAGAATGTGTAGTGGAACGAACATCGCACTTATAATATCCAAGGTAACATTTTTAAACACGCTAAAATAGTTTGATATCCAAAGGAAAACTCTAATTTACTTATCAAATAACGAATGTGTAGATTAATTTTGTACAATGAAATAGGGAAAATGTGCATTGAATATTTTATTTGATAGCATACTGATTACATTTTAACTTTCGCATTAAGGTTTATATAAACCATTACAATAAAATAAAAAATAAATAATAATTAGCTTAATCTTATTGTGGTATTTTTTTCAATCAATGATGCCACTCCCCATGAAGTCATCAGCGTCAAAGGTCATGTGACAGCAGATCCTGTCATGTAACTGAGGTCAAACATCATGTGATGTTTGCTACGCCAGGGATTTTGATGACATGACATACCTGGTGGGGTGGCGTGCTTAAGGCCTTGTCCAATTGCATGTAAGGAGCACATACCATATAAGGAAGGTTGGCAGAGTTGTGCAGAGCAACTGAATTCATGCCCCCAGCACAGTGCCACCATGTTCCATCTTGCTATTTACCAGCGTGCAATTTGCTGCCACTTGTGAGAAGGTGTGGTCATTCATGCCCACAGGTAGGAGTGTCTCCTTTGAGAACCAAGGGAAAACATCTCGGACCCATCCGCCCCTCACACGACTCTGTCTGCCAGACCCTGAGTCTGGAAGTAACAAAGAGGGAGACTTTGCTGCAGAGCATCACGCTTGGCAGGTCACCTACTCTCCTTGCTGCAGAACTTGATACAAGAAGATGGCGTGAGAACAGGCTACAAGGGAGGGGATTTTAAGTAGAGAATTTGAAATCTGGGATCTTTATGCAATACAGGGGCAACGCGACATGAGGGCATTGCGATGCGGGTTTGCCGAAGTCTGGGGGAACGGGGATATTGCGCTCTTGGGAGGAATTGTGCTATCAGATACATGTTGGTTCTGTAATCTGGCACATTTTGCAATCTAAGAGCTGTGATATTGGGCATTGTACAACCTGCAAGCATGTGCAATTTTGGCACAGTCGGGAAATGGGTGCATTGTGTAGAATTGGGGTGTTACACAATGTGGGGAATGGGGCACTGTACAGCCTTGGCCGGCCCTGGACTGGCTAGCAATTAACTAAAGGAGCAATACCATAACTGTAAGTGTTCAACATGAAAGATACTGCCTATATATCAGCACACTGCTTTTAATTAATCCTACCTTTTGTTTTATGGACACTATGGCCCTCATTAGGACCCTGGCGCTAAGTGTTTAACAGCGCCGTAAAAGGCTGCAGCGCCGTTAAACACTTAGCGCCTTACTACGATGTCCCTTTGCGGGACCCGACCTGAACAGATGGTCTAGACCAGCCGTTAAAGTAGGGACCCTCAAAGGGGCCTTGGTGCTAAGTACTGTACTGCAATTTGCAGTACCGTACTTAGCGCCTTCCCCAGTCCCATTGAGCCCTATGGGGCAAAAATGGGAATGGGGAAGGGCCAATGTTCAATGGGGAATAACTGCTGCGCCAACCTTGGAATGGGGTGGTAATTCCCCATTGAACATTGGCGGACTTGTTACGATACCGGCACCAACCATGGTGCTAATAGCGCCATGGTTTAGCGCCAGTATCGTAATGAGGGCCTATATTTTTTGTTTCTGTTTATACCATGGGGGTACTAACCTACACACAACATTGTCAACAGTTAATTTCCAATATACAGAAGTGTAACAGAAACTGAATGACCTTACCTCTCCCACAGAATTGGACAAGGCTTGTACAATCTTCTCATGAGCTGTTGCCACAACACTTTGTCCGTTGATCTCGATGATACGATGGCCGACCCGGACGCCCCCTCGCTCGGCTATTCCTCCTCTCATCAGGCTGCAAATCTGACCAGACAATGAACAGTAGAATCAGGAACAACTTCCACAGTGGCCTATACACTTTCTATGTTTGAGAAGGTTACATATAGTGAGCCCCAACTCACTATCCAATCCAAAGCCTTTAAAAGAGGTGTTGTCAACCACAGTTGGGTGAATGGTACAAATGTAGTGAAACATTGAATAAAAATTACATTAAGATCTCATCCCTCTGCTCAGACCTCTCAAATTCTAGACATAACACAACCATACCTATATTGCACAACAAACCGCACACACTTCACTACACTACACCAGAACAACAAAACAAACCACAGATAGCCTTGCACAACAGCACGTGACAACTACCGACCGAAAAATCACACCAACGCTCAGCGAACGGTGTCAACCGAACTGAAGCTGGCAACAGCACATCACAGCTCTCTTGCGCTTTTCCCGCTCAGTCCTACTAACTTACCCTAACCTCTTGCTCCTCAGACCCACCAGAGCACCGGGGAGCACTCCGGTGGTGACAGTCCATGGTATAAATATCCTTTGACATAACATAACATCAAATAACATGGCCATGTCATGATCTTTGATAACTTTTGACTTGTGTTGTGTGCCAATGATGTATGTAAGGTTTAAACCGCTGTATAAGATTATTATAATTTTTATTATTGTTATTATTATTATTATTATTATCATTACATTTCTAACACGCCGAATCCCGCAGGCATCCAAGCGCACAGAAAGACCCAGGACAAGACAATGAAGGGAGAGTGGGATTCAGAGGCATAGAGGACCCTATTTGATATAAATCAGATATCAGGTGAACAGAAAGGATTTTAATCTTTTACGAAACACCAAAAGGTTTCTCTCAGGGCGGAGATAGACAGGTCGAGAACTCCATGCTGCAGTGGCATGTACCAGAAAGGAACGTCTTCTGCCTCTCACTCTTTTACCTTTGCGACAAATCATTCTAAAGGTATTGGAAGACCTAGTTGGCCTGTTCACCGCTTGCTGAGTTAACCTCTGTTTGGGGTATGAGGGAGCTGATGCAAATAAGCATTTATGTACCATAGCGTTTAGTTTGAATTTAATCCTGGACAGTGTAGAGAGACACTGGAGGTCCCTTCTGTGGTCTGCAATGTCTTCTCTTTTTGGAACATTTTTAACAATGCGTACAGCATAGGTTTGCAGCATTTGTAGTTTTTGCGAGGCGTTCTTACTAGTGCCACTTAGGAGAGCATTGTGGTCATCTAATCTGGGTGTGATGATTGCTCTTACTAGGGTTTCTCAGTTTTAGATGACACATGTGGCTCTACTAATCTCAGAAGCCTCAGATAATACTGAGACTTTTTAACCACACAGTCTTCCTCGGGCATCAGCTCCCAAAGGTGCCCCCTAAAGGACACCCAGGGTCTTGACCTTCTCCTGGACGACAATGTCAGGCCTCTCGATAATGAATTTGGAGAAGCAAGAATCCAATGTAGCTCTTGCTTGAGAGGAGCCACAAATCAGAAGCTCCGTGGTGGAGCTGTTCAAGCATTGACAGTTTGCGGACATCCAGTTCTTCACGAAACTGTATACGTACTGAAGCTTTGTGGAGTCTGCGGCGTAATCGCCCGACAGTTCAATCAGGAGCTGTGTGTCATCAGCATAATTAGTAAAGAAAACCCCCAGATCATCTAGTAGATTGAACAGGGGACGTATATAAACATTTAAAATGGCCGTTGATAGGCGTGCACCCCGTGGCACATGTGATAACACGATTACAAGTTATGGTGGGAACAGTGTCCTGGTAAATGATATATTTTGCCCTAGCGCTCCTTATGCACGGCCTCCATAACTGCTTAGAGTAATAAATGCAATGTAATAATCTTATCATTTTACAGATCCGCCAGAGCGCCTGGGGAGCAATTCCGTTGGTGACGGTGCGCGGTACAAATACCTTTAACATTTAACATTTAACATATTGCAAAATATTACAGCTCAATTACTTTTTTGCTGACGCCGCGGCCTTAACGATTGATCCTTGATTAAAAACATAACATTTGAATGGTCGCCAGCAACCCTATTTGAACCCTCATGGGTGACAATGCATTGGGCTCTGCGTCATGCAAAGCAGACTCTCAGTGCCAGTCAGCGCCGGCCAACAGGTGCTGTCCATTTACGCCGCTTCCAGCGCGGGAATAATACCTGCACCCCAATGTACAGAACGTGCAGCGCACTTGTAAAGTTTGAGAGGAATTTCCTGTCTCACCTAGAACATGGGGATTGGCTCAAACCATTTAGATAAACCCGTTGTTTCAAAAGTAAAAAGCAAATGGAACTGTTCTTATATCTGTATATCACAAGTATGGCTATTAAAAAACAAACATTTCAAAATTCATCGATATTTTATCGAAGCGGCTCACTGAAATTATCTGATGCATATTAGGCATGAATAAGATATGTGGTGTAAGGATTTGTAAATTGCATTCCCTGGTTTTGGGTTCAGTGGTTTCCATGGCAGCGGATGAACACCAGCAGCATTTCAATGCTGCCAGCTTATATTTTCTCCCATTGAGCAGGGCAATGACAGTACCCTGCAAATCAACGTTAACATCGATCTGTCTGGAAAATAGGGTTCCCACCTTGCAGCTTGAATGTTTTTTGACAGAAAACTGAGATAAACTGCGCCTAGTGGTTTTGGCAGTGAAGTGGTCACGAGGGCGGTTTTTAGTGTGGGTGTTAGGTGGTACTTAAGCGCCACATATAAGACAGATCTATTGCATTGAAATGCAGGTAGGAAGGAGGTCACATTTGAGGAGGGACACACAGCTTGTGAGTGATGTTTTGTTATTTACCCACCCGCTATTTACCCACCCATTCTTTACCCACCCATTCACTTCACCAGCCATGCTAATGCCTATGGCAATTGCCACCCACGACCAGCCCTTCTACCCCTCTGCATCAAAATGCATCCTCCTGGGATCACTTTGAGCTCGATCTATCAAGCAGTAACATCAAACTTTAATCTGTTACTGTTATTTGTAAGCAGTCTGCTGTGAGGTAATGGCTTAATTACAACCGTAAACGACTACTGGTGTAATACAAATGACTTAACCAAGTGTGACGTCAGCCACTTGATTTATAAATCTTCCATGCACCGACAGAAGTTTTGCCCTGAGGTATTAAATAGGTATTTGCCAGGCACTGTCATCATTTGCCTGATAATCCCTTCCTTTTCCAGCTGTTGACATGTTATGGCTAGGCAGTGCCATTATATCAATGCCTAGCAAATCCCTAGCCCATGCCTACATAAAAGTCCAAACTGTTGGCTTTGCCACTACTGGCTTTGTTTGGGTGTGACTCTCCCTGGTACATACTAGCAGGCCATCAGCCGATCTGCAAGCACAGTGAGTCAATTTACAATGTGAATGTGTTGACTGAATGCTGTGCCGGTGGGAGTGGCCACTACAGGTAACTGGCACAGACCTGTTCAGACACGGTAACATTTCAGGGTCATTCCAATCCCGTGTCTTACATTCTCGCTTCCACAGGAAGGCTTTTCCTGAAGCTGGAGAGGCTGTGACCACCTTTATAAGGCTCCCTAGGCAAGCCTTCCTTATACCAACTGCAGGACTAAAACGCTACTGACCTTACATTGGGGACCCTGAGTGAACCCCTCAGGCTGACGCACAAAGCGCCAGAAAATGTCAGCATGTTTCACTGCGGTCTCCTACTGTGGACCGGGTGCCTAGGGTGCATGTAACCGCATTGGCAGAACGCTTTCCTTTTGTGAATCTATCCCTGGGCGCGTCAGAGTACATCCAGCAGCCAGGGAAATACAGCTCCTGCTGCTTACCCGACACATGTACAGTCTTCCTGGAACAGTTCCAACATCAACAGTACATGTTTTTGTCTTGTGCAACCGACCTCTGGTTCATGCTGCATTTGTCTGTCTGAGAGATCACTTATTTTAATATTCCATGCACAGACAAAGCTGCAGCCATGCCATTTGAACAGAAATATACGAGGGCCATCTCCACACTTATAGGGGATAACCTGATTTACTTGATATCCATTTGGCTGCTGTTTATGCACATCAAAAGATCAGTTTTCTCTAAGAATCTATATTGACACTGTACCCCACCCAACAAAGCAGAATCCAGGAGAATGCACCACTGTGAGCAAACGAATACTGCTTTGCAGGGGTGCAGGGATGATTAGTGGCTAAACAAGCCTACTCAGTCCCACACTACCACTAAAACAGCAGTGATCCCAATCATAAAGGGGAAAAAGGCACAGCTCGACAGGTTTACCTCCTTCGCCTCTGTTGGTAACGCGGTCCGAGGTCAGGCTATACTCTCCAGCAGGTGTGTGAGCAGGTAACAGTAGCAACTCAACCAGCATCAGTACAATGCTTCCAACATAAAAGATTGTTCAATAAAGGTTCTTTAAAAATATGGGGACTTTAATAAAACAATCCACGCAAACTAATCAAAAACTCACCCAATTAAAAGAAAAACAGATAATGCAGAGCTTTGATTTGAAAGGCCAACCTGAGCTGATAAGCAGTATTAATTAGGCAGGAGACTTAGCAGCAATGTTAGTTGTTCAAAGAAATGTCTATGGAAGAATATAATGGGGGCTTAAATGTCACCATTGACCTTCAAATGGACCAGAGCAACCAGGCCTCTTAAAAATACCTTTTTATTGGTCTTCCATGCTCAACAGCATCGAGCCAGGCTTTTACGAACTTTTTCTGCAGTTGAGCCGGTGTCGATGCCTTCAAGTAGATGCAATCCCACTAATGAGTCAGAGTCAATGCTGAGTCTGTTGGATGTGCAGGCTCCTGTAGGTTCTACTCAGCATTCAAAATCAAAGCTATGGCTTTCAATGGTCCAGGACAGCGGTTGAGTCGGCGGCAGACTGTGCTTCTGCTGGATTGATTCGGCATGCAAAATGGGTGAGTTTCATGGATTCCACTGGGTTGAGTGAATGGATAAAGTAGTTACAGTGTCAAGACAGCGATTGGGTTGTCAATACAGTCTGCAGCAATGAGTCAAACCAGCATCTAGATGCCTCGAAGTGCAGCAAATGATTTGAAGATGCTAGAGTGCCAAAAGCAGCACATCTGTAGCAACTCGTTCCGTGTCGAGCTGGCTCACAGATGTGTCGGGTTGATGAAACAGGGTCCAAGCTGCTTCTTGACTTCTGAATTCCTGAGAAGCCCAATCCAGGGTCTCCAGGATGAGGTGAGTCTTTCTGTTCTGCGCTTCCACACCAAGAAGATTGCTGGCACGGCACCTCCAGTGAGTATGATCCTGTTTCTATTGCAGCAAGCAAAGGCCTTGGTCCTCAACATTTCACCTCCACTGCTCCCTGTGGATGGTTAAAGAGCAGAGCTTGCCCCTGCATTGAATACGTTCTGTCTTCATCACCCTGGCAGAGGACTTGGAATAGTCTGTGTTCCCAATAGAGGTCAAGTGAATAATTCTCCTTGTCATGATAGTCCAAAGATTAATCAAAGAAGGAGGGAGTACCCCTTTCCTTAAGAAGGCAAAATGTCACAGGTGATTGTTCCAAAGCATGCCTGCAGCCAAGCATCCATTCCAGGATCTTGTGACAAGTGCACTTTGCCTTCAGACATCATATCCAGAGTGCCTTGGTCTGCCGAAAATGGGGGTGGGGCATGAAGGTGTAGAGAGCCCTAGCAGAAATCAAGATGGTGGATCCCCTCTCCTAACCTTCCACTTTCCCCTGGCTATGCTAACTCTGCCCCTTTCCCATGTCTGCGGAATTCAAAGGGACTACAGCGGTCAGCATCTTGCTGTCAGTGTGGCTCATCAGTGCTGCCTTTAAAGCAGCAACTCCCAGGACATCATTTTGGAGGATTCCTGTGCCATGGAGGAAGTTGTTACTCTTTCTGCAGGAGGATCAAAGAGGCAGCGTATTGCCGTTGTCCTACGTGGCGGTTGTGGAGACATCCAGGGGAGATGGTTAATACAGATTAGCCATGTCATATATTCAGTCCCACTCACACAGCTGACACCAGTATGATATGAAATTGATGTGGCTGTAAAATTGTGTGACTCTGGCAGCCACCATTCTAGGCATGACTTAAATTTAAAGTTTAATAGACAAAAGGGTGAGGTGCACGACTGACCTATGAATTGTAACTAATCAAAAATAACAAATAACGTTTTAATCACTAATTGGGTAAATTTCACGTGCAATTGGGTAAGGTCCCCCGACCACCTGGAACCACATTAACACAAGTAAGAAAAATAACCCTTTGTTGCAAACAGGTGACCCGAAATGTACCCCTGTGGGTACAAATCCCAATGTTTAATTTAAATTTAGGAAAATCACAAAATTCCTTTGTGTCACAAAATATTTAAAATGTTAGAAAGATACGACTTCCTTCATTTCAAACAGAAATGTTTCCTGAATGTTTAATAGTCACATTTCACAATTATTTTAACGCACAGGGATAAATAAGAGTCTTCTTGAATCCTGAATGTACACATAAATAAACAGGATTCGCATAAACAGTGTGCAAGTCATAATCACTTAAATTAAAGAGAAATATTAATTTCCATAACATAAAGGAGCTTGACAATAATGTCTCAGATGTATACATAGCTGATTCTTGTAGTTGCTAACGTGTTTCGGATATAGCATCCATTCTCAAGGCTTTCAAAACTGCTTTTTCAATTAACAATTCACAATTCTCTGTGACCCTATAAGATATTAGTATAGAGCTACTAACTTTTTAATGAATATGTATCTACACACCGTAAGCAAACATTTCTCAATTACTGACCTATTCAGTTCTCTTGATCAAACACGTGTATCTAAAAGCAAATAAACTACAATCAGCACATGATTCCTGAAAAAATTGGAAATTAGCCATATGTAAGTGCAATTTTTAAATTGCTAACAACACTCACGAGCATCTAAATGTGCCTATAAAAAGGTGGCTTTTTGAGGGTGCTTTGACTGCATGAACCGGTGCAATAGGAACACTGAGATGCGGGTGAGTGTTGTTAGCAATTTAAACATTGCACTGACGTACGTAAAGGTGTATTGTACGTACTTGTTCTATGGTTTAATTTTATTGTGGTGGTTGTAACCAGTGGCCAGAATCTTGGGGGCATGGCCTTAGGTCATGCCGCCAGAAATCTGGCCATTGGCAACACACTGAGCCTCAGGACAAGTTTGCCGGTACGGAAACAAGGGTGCCAGTAAGCTCACCGGCACCCTTGTTTCCGGACTGGCAAAATACGTGTTTGCCTACCGGAAGCTGCTGTGCCTGACAGGTCTGATCCTGCCAGGTTTTTGCAATGGCACAGACGGGCTAAAAAACGGTGGTGTGGAAGGTTGCCCAGAGCAAGTGCCAGAGGTTTAGATTCAATCGAAACCTTCCACCCATCACTTTTGTAGTCAGTTTGTTTCTCCTTGTGAGAGAGGGTATGCCCAGACATGGGTCCCTTGCTCGCTGCGCCACAGGGAACCAGGCTGCACCTTACTGAGGAGGTCCAACAAGGTCGAAACATGTCTGGGGTTGCTTGGTTTTCTTTGCAGAGGGGACCTGGCCCAGCAGTTCGGGCTGGGCTGCTACCTTCGGTGGCGGCAGCTGCTGACTGATTTGCACATGGCTGGTCCCCTTTTGCAATGGCGCAGACGGGCTAAAAAACGGTGGTGTGGAAGGTTGCCCAGAGCAATTGCCAGTGGTTTAGATTCATTCGAAACCTTCCACCCATCACTTTTGTAGTCAGTTTGTTTCTCCTTGTGAGAGAGGGTATGCCCAGACGTGGGTCCCTTGCTCGCTGCGCCACAGGGTACCAGGCTGCACCTCACTGAGGAGGTCCAACAAGGCCGAAACATGTCTGGGGTTGCTTGGTTTTCTTGGCAGAGGGGACCTGGCCCAGCAGTTCGGGCTGGGCTGCTACCTTCGGTGGCGGCAGCTGCTGACTGATTTGCACATGGCTGGTCCCCTTTTGCAATGGCGCAGACGGGCTAAAAAACGGTGGTGTGGAAGGTTGCCCAGAGCAATTGCCAGTGGTTTAGATTCATTCGAAACCTTCCACCCGTCACTTTTGTAGACAGCAGCCGTGGTAGGCAATACGCCTCACGGAAGCACCCGCACCGTTATCAACGGTGCCAGTGCTTCTGTGTCCCCACTCCTATAGAGTCCTATCGGACTCTATGGGAACGGGGACATATATTATACCGGCGCCTGACTTTCCGGGCCGCCGGAGTTGTAATCTCCCAGTGGCACCGGGAAGTCAGGCACCGGTAAAAAATGACGGGTCCGGTAGCACCGGCAGGGTTACCGCCGGGCCCATAATGAGGCCAATATTATAGTAATATGTGTATAGTAATTATAGGTAATGTAGGAGAGTATACAGTATTTGTAATATGGTGGAATTATATAATTAAAGTGTATATGGTATTTATGATTGTAGTACAACTGAGGACAGTGCTCCTAAATGTCTCCTCCACCTTTCACATGGTCAACAATTGTATCCTTTTAAAGTGTTAAAAGATACCATTAGCATCAAGGACCAGGCACTGGACTGGCTGATTTATTTTCCTTACTAACCTCCCTTACCAGTTGCAACTGGGCTGTTTGTACTCCACCACCTCACTGTGTACGTGCAGAGTACCCCAGGGTTTTATCCTATATTGTGACTGTTCCATATCTATTTCGTCCCTCTGGTTCACCTCATGTCTTTCTTTTGTTCTCATTTCCACTGTTATGTTAATAACACACAACTTTCCTCAGACTTCCCTGAATAAATAGTTATCCTCGTATGTTATACCTGATTTCTTGATCGTCATGGAGGCCTTGTGTGCGGCTAACAATCTCTGTCTCAATGCCAGTAACATAGACATCTTTCTTATTGTGATACTTGTGCCCTGTTTTCCTCCTACCCTCTGGCCGCTGTCTTTGGGCCCTCTACTTTCACCATCCTGTGAGGCCAAAAACCTTGGGGTCATCTTTTAAGTCCCTTCTCTCCTTTACTACTTACATTTTGGAGCTTGTAAAAAAAGCCCATGATTTCAGCTTGCCCTCCTTACAGGCATTGTTCCGTATCTCACCTTCCCCCAGAAGCTGAATGTAGAGCCATGGTCCTGTGTAGGCTGGACTACTGCAACAGCCTCTTCCTTAACCTACCCCTTTGTTGTCTATGCCCCCTTCGGCTAATCTAGAATATGGCTGCAAGAACTAACCTTGGCCTAAAGCCCAGGGATCGTTTCGCTGCAGCCCTACATTGTATACATTGGCTCCTGCTATTTGCAAGGACTACAATATGCGCAACTTTGTTTCCTTACTACTGTCATGCTAGAGCCATCCGCTGCTGTAACTCCCATAATGTGATTGTCAAGCACGTTTTGAAACAAAGAGCGGGAGGCATGTGAACGTAAGGTCCTTTGGGTAGCGTATTATGCAGTGGATGGGAAGCAGAGTAACTTTTACACCAAATAACGGAACCAACTCAGGAAGATGGAAAAGTATTTCCTGTTTTATTATCAATTGTCTAAAACAGGGAGTTACAACAGACATCAACAAATGTCACACAAGCTCTCGATTTATTTAATAAAAAAATCACATTTCTATATAAAAAATTCATCATACGTGATGTCATACTAGGTGGCAAATTAAGAAAAACATATGAAGGGTTGTGATACGCTCAAGGGGAACATCTAAGCATACTTTTAATAAGGGGTTGGATTGTAATTGGATATCTACTGCCAGGTGGACAATTTATGCCCACCTCTATTGCAAGTCATCTTCATCATCATTAGGTACACGGTATATAATTGGCTCTCAAACTATGATGCCATTTGTTATATGGACCTCTACAATTGTTTGGCACTATCGTGCCAGTCTGGAACATTCGGCTCACAAACAGCAACTAAGCTCAAACCCCAGGTGCCAGGAGGTGGACTTGACTGTACCTCCCCACCCAATTAACCCAACGTCTCTCATCACCCATGCCTTCTGCCATGAAGATTGTCTTTGAACTTGGCCTTGCAGCGACTTATCCTCTCTGGGAATATAAGGGAGTGTGAGCATGCATTATCACAGTTTCGGAATTGCATGCCCAACTCTATTTCCATCCTTGGCTTTCATGACAGGAGACCACACTTTGGACCAATTTTGCATCATTTAATTGTCTTTAACGAATACAATTTGGCCCTCATGGTGTTCTTTCTTTGCACCTTAACAGGGGATGATTCAGCATCTCACGTTTACTGCCTTCAAGAATACATACCCGGCCTTGGCTTGCTCCAATTTTGATACCAGGCCAGACAGCTGCACTTATCAAGTCCGCAAATTCAGCTAATTCTCTCCTGTGACATAGCTCTCGATACTTCTTTCTCTGTGGGTCTGAGCTCACTAATTCAAGACACCGATGTCCAGCATCTATACAATGGAGGCTCCGCCTGCAGTCGATTCAATATGTACAGCCAGCTTCTATAATCTCTTACTCTACTTGTGTTACTGCATCCGTACACTTCACATGTGCAATCTTCTTTTTGCATATGAACGTTCACTCGATTCTTTATTTCGTCACCAGTTCCTATACGGTCCATGCATTGTCTTCAGCCAATATTTACAGGGTGTCACACTCACTTCTTGTGACCTCACCAGCTCTTCTTTCTCTCATTTTTATATTCCTTCAGAGCGCTCCTCCATTAGACTGTCATCTCTTTGCGAGTACATCTGATAGGGTTTTCTCAGGAGGTATCTTTTCTCGAAGATTTCTCATGGAATGGTCACAGCTGCTGGTGTCAAGCATGGAACAATTGCAGGCTTCCAGCATATAGGTGGTAAGGGACGGGACTTCCTGCAGGGGCATTTGGCTGCTCCTCGACCCATGTCTCTGTCTTCAGCTGGTGCCTCTCTTTCGACAGCTTTCCTGCTCCTCTTATACTTCAGCTCGACTTCCTTAAGTTCCGGAAACTTATGAAAACTTTGCTTTTGTGTTCTGTTTTTTGCTAAATCCCTTCCCTGCTAACTCACACCAGTGCCACTGAGACTGGTGGCCTGGTCCCTCATGAACCTTACAGGTTCCAGGCCCTAAATCTAGTTGACACCAGTACACCTCCCCCACTTCAGCACTGCCCTTGTGGGTCTACCGCCTTGCGGCTGTGTACCACGCCGTTAGGACTCCTCTGCCCCAGCAGATAACTAGTAGCCTCCCACCTTGGCATCACTTGCCACTTTACTTTTGGGCTCCTATGACCAGTTGGCAAGACCTACTCCTCTTTCCATTCATGCACTTCTTTTACTGCACAATGCATGTGCGCATTTATAGTAGCAGTGTGTACAATCTTGTGGGATAAGCAAGGGAAGTGCATATGCAAATGATTTGTAGAGCATGTTTAAGTGGCAATTGTGTGCAAGTTCAATATGTTGATATGGGTGTATGTAGAGTGTTTTGTAACTTCTTGGTGGATATGTGTGTGACTGTTTCAAAGCAGGCAATGAGGGAGTGTTTCTCATGCTCCTTGATTACAGCCTTGAACGCACATTTCGAAACTGCTCTCCCCTGCAGAGTGGTGTGTTGCAGTATATACAGAGGACTGTTGTCTTGGAAAGATATGGATCAACAGCTTCTTTTGTGGCTTGCAAGGTAGCTGATGGGATTTTCTGCCCCACAGGAGTAGCCTGTGTGGTGGTAATATTGTTTTTTTTAAAAAAAAACTTTATTTATCTTTGACGGTTAAAGCATGACATAACTTGTGATAGAAACCATATCTCAACATACATTAGAAATACAAGAGTAAAATATACATTGCATATTATCCCAGCTCCACTTGCGCAATGGTCTCCACTGCTTATTGGGCTGTATGTAGGCTACTCGTCAGGAAGCAGCGGAATCGGGCCCATGTGTCTTTGGGTCTACCGGAGGACGCCACCATCACGATATATCCCTCTTCACATTCGTTGACGTATGTTAAGTCCCAAATCATTTTGCTTTCCAGTTACTAAGTATGTTGCATTTAGCAACTGCTCCCGCCACCGTGAACAGTCTACAAACTCTGATGGGCATCTTTCCAATATCCCCTAGTAGGTATTTCAACGGAGTGGGGGAATGAGAATCTCTATTATAATGCTTAATGTATCAGCCACGGCCACCCAAAACTGCTATACCTCTGGAGACCTCCAGTACATATGGAATGAATCGGCCTCAAGGACCCCACCTTTTGGACAGCTGGATAGTAGACTGTGGTTAAATTTCACCAATTTTTTGGGGGTAAAGTGAAGATGATTTAGGATTTTAAATTGTATCAGTCTAAGATTTGCGTTGAGGGAAACTGTATGCATTAGTTGACATGTTAATGACTCAAGCATTCCCACTAAGTCAGTGCCTTGTCTGGGATTGCTCAAGGGAAGCCCTTATTCATATATTTTTATGACAAGTTATAATCTGGATGATGAACCCTTGTATAACGCCCCTCTCTTAGAATCCTCCTGACCCCACTGAGCTAAGAAGTCGGTTTGTGTTGCAAATTAAAAAGGTTTATTCGAAAAATGAAACAATAGATATATATCACACTTTGATAATAAATTAATGTTTGATATCACACTTACACATATGACAGTGAGTGATCAACAATGGATGATGTTATACTAGCACACTGGTTTAATTACTTAGGAGTAGTATAGAGGATAAGGTAGCT
Organism: Ambystoma mexicanum; assembly: GCF_040938575.1. Taxonomy (NCBI): domain Eukaryota; kingdom Metazoa; phylum Chordata; class Amphibia; order Caudata; family Ambystomatidae; genus Ambystoma; species Ambystoma mexicanum. The sequence continues at coordinate 1,360,062,205 of NC_090934.1, read as the reverse complement.
GAGAATGCTTTATATGGTACAAGGAAATGCAAGGTGGAAAAATGCAGCTCAGAAATAAACTTGATATGATTTCCACAAAAGATAATACGATCACTTTTTCTTGGACAATTCACTCCCCCCCTATGCAAAGTAAGGAGATGGAAGTAACACACACAGTCTTCAGGAATACATTTACAGTACAATACGAATTCAGTTCACCCCTAGCAAGCTTAGAGAAACAGGGATGATATTAAACACAGGCAAAGTACTTTAAAGGTGGTATGCAAAGAAGGGAAAAATATGCTAAAAATGATTTTAATTCCCTCTAGAGGTTCAGGATGAGTGAGAGATACTTTAAATCAGTTCAGGCCAGCCCTATCAATAATTCAGGGATGGTTACCAGGTTGAAAACGGAATTCCGTAATGGAAGCAAAAGGCAAATATTTTTACACGTGGCTGAAATGAAACAAAATGTCAAATCGCGGCAATTTAGTCGCGTGCGTCGAGCGCAATTACGGAGGAAGTATAAGGAGTAGCAAGTCGATTTAGAGCTTGTTGGAAAGCTTAGAATCTCAGCTTTAAAATAATCACGCTTCTATCATAAACGGTTCAAGAGATACGGACGATTTAGTGAAGGTAGATTTTCAGAAATGAAATTTTAAAGTTTCAGAATGACAGATGACAGTTTTGCAGCTTTAAAGTCACAGAAGGACACACACTTCTATGATGTAGTTCTAGATAGGTTACAATAGTTGAATTAGATTATTTTAAACTAAGAGATTGGGTTTTGCACAGTTCTGGCTGAGTACTCACACTATATTTTGGACAGGAATGCGACTTCGTCACGGATCAGGTCAGGATTGGCTGCGGTTCTCTCGCCACTGGGTACTGGTTCTGCGCACACCGATCTGGGTCAGCTCTCAGCACTGCACACCGATCTGGTCTCTCTGGATCTCTGGTCTCTCTGGATCTCTGGTCTCTGGAGATTGATGGATTTGAAGTCTGGGGTCTCCCGGCAAAGCGTCCCGCAAGAAAGTGGAAAGTGAATGTCCCTGCCTGGGTTCCAGTGGCTCTTTTTATGTCTTTTGAAAATGGGTGTGGATGCTAACTTTCTTTGCCCAACCCACTCACGATTTGATAGGTCAAGGATTTCTCTTTGACCTGATTTGAGAAGGGAACAGTGAGTCAGAGTGATGAGGTAGGTTTATGGGTCAGAAGATCCTCCCCTTGTCAAATTGCACACAAATCTATTTCTGATCCAAATACCCATTTATCTATGTACCATTTTTCTAATATTATCTGTCCTGTTAACATATTTTCTGTAGCACCAAACCATCCGATCCCTGTCTTTGTAAGATGTCGTGTCAACTTTTGACAGAATTCTGCCCTTTTCATCCAGATAACGACCTCTAAACTTTTCCAGATTTTACACAAACACGGACAAGGAATATGGGCATCAGATGATAAAGTGTCATATTTTTAACATACAGACATTTGGAGTAATACCTTATTTTCCACTACTACCCCCAAGAACATACCACAGAGTCCTGACACCTTATAAAATGTGCACAGAAAAATCACAAGAATGATGATATTATTTATATAATTTTTACAAGTCCGCACTATGAATCATCCATCTTTTTAAAATTATGCTCTGGCACCAAAGGGGTGTGGGTTTCCAAAGCACATGGTGGAATTTCTGGTTTGTCCACTGCCCCCAACTCAGCTTGCTCACAGATGCAGTGCCCCTCCCCGTTTCCTTCCAAGAGGAAGCCATTTACGACCCCTCTAATTTAACATTTGCCTGGGCCAAGGAAGGCTCATTGTTTAGTTTCCTGCAGTCCCCAGGTGCCACTCCCCTAATTCAATCAGAGAGGTGTCATCTCCTTTTGGCAGGGGCAGCAGAATGCAGCCAGGCCTGGGAACACAGCTGCTGATCAAGTTTCAACTCCTGTCGGGGGTAGTTGTCAGGTAAATTCAATCTCTTTAAGCCAGGCTTCAGCTAAATGTCACTTTGGTTCCCAGTTTGCTACATTCAAACCGAACTTGCAATTTTTACACATGCAGCTAGAACACTGATTCTAAGTTCAAAACTATGACATTTAAACAATTGCAACCTATGCGACACTCAAACGTAGGTCACTCATTTATTCTAAACATTTCGATTTTAGTGGCTTTAAACCCAAATTCACTTAAGCTGCTGACATCCCCAGCTATTTTCAATACATACATTAGACAATTACTTCCTTCAAGTCATTTCAGAATATAGTTTTACATTGTATCCACCTGTTAGTAAGTAAGTCTTTCTTTGGCCTGGTTTGGTTCATTTGTTCAGTTTTACACAAGTGTCTGGTGGTTTTAAAACGCCGGCTTTCTGGTAGTGGTGAGCACCAGTATTGCACCTATTTTTGACATTAAAAACAACAGATTTTGAACAGCACCATATTCCTTAGCACTGATTTCGCTCATAGCGCTTCTGGCCCCTCACGCTCACACTGGTGGGTGGCAGGTCAGGCGACCATTTTGTTGTGCGCAAAGACTGCGCGGTTCTCCAGGATTCTGGCGCAAATGTGGGTTTTTTCCGCCATCTTGGATTTTCTAAGCCCACAGCACCAAATGTTGTAGCATAATAACTTGAACGTGGGTCAAGACACCCAACAGACAACAGCGGGCCCATTGAGAATCATCTAGTGTCACCCCAGGTCCCGCTCCCATTTTGCTTTGATTACATACTCTGAGGGAGAATGGGCCTGTGTCAGTCTGTAGATTCTGGAGATGCCATCCTTCACGCCATCTTGGCCCATGATAATCGCCAAGAAGGGATGACTCTCTGGCTCGGTAGGGAAGGAGGGCCACCTCTTCCTGAAAGACGTCTTCATGCGGTGGTATTGCAGAGTTGTGATGGACCCCCGACCTATTTGTTCTTTGACCTTTCCTAGTGTGACGAATGTTCCACCTGGGGAACATGTCCCTCATAGTCAACTGCTTCTGCAGGTCCAAGCTTCTCTGTATTTTTGTACTGAATGTGGGGCAATATCAGGGTAATCCAAAGGGGAGATGTCCCGCTGTATGAGTCTGCTATGGCCATCTTTTTAAGTAGCCTGGACCATGCTTTCACTATGCTTGTCACAGGATCCACACCATCAATCCTACCAAATTTCCTATCAAATATCACTTTCTGTGTATCTGTGGGCGAGGGAGCCTACTTCTCAATCTGTATATGGGCATATGTTTCAGTATCTGTGGCCTACTTTCCTAGGAGTACTAAGTAAATAAAGCTGCGTGCGGTGGACATATATTATATCTACTGTACCCACACGCGGAACTCCCTCCCTGGACATCTCTGGAACAGAACCACTCACACCCAGATTTGCAGGGCCCGTAGAAGCCCAAGACTTCAGCTGGACAGTCACATTCGCTGGAAAAGGGATGGCTGCAAACAAGAGTCGTGCCATCCCCTGTCTGTGCTTCACAAACGATATCACACTCGGGCAAAGTCACTTATTAAGACCAAAAGCAGGTTATTGTAAAGAAAGACTCCCTAAAGTAACACAAATCTCCCCCTAGTAGACAGCAGTTCCATGGCTTATGAAACTAGAGCAGAACATATTTAGAAGGATAGAAATCCTGCATCACATTAATGATGACTGGTCATTTTCCTGCTGCCATAGAACTACTACTGCAAGGGCGTGCAGTCCGGCACTGCTCGACAGGGAAGCGCAAGATTTTCTCTGGTCCCAGGGTCCCTACCATTACCCCTTTCACGCCAATACATGCCGATCGGTCCCCACCAGACTCAGTTTGGGGAGCTCTCTTTTTGCATGTGTCCCCTTTTCTTTTGGCTTCTGATTGCACGCCCATCCTACTTCCCTCATTTGTAGTCTTCTGTCACTGGTTCCACCATCTACTTGAGAAGGTCACAGCCCACACCTGATTGCATTTAGAAATGGCCTGCCTCTCCAGTTCTTTATCGCTGCTTTGCCCTACATGGAAAAGTCTGTAGCCTATCGCTTGTTAACACGGGTGTGTATCTCTGCTTATCGCCCACTCTAATGTGTCACTGTCTTGCTCTTCAATGGCCCTCTGCCTCTTGGCTACATCTAAGGTTTCTCTTTCGCTCTCCGTACTCGGGTATGTTTTGACACCTTCCCTTGGTACAAGCATAGCCCAGTTCACATCTACTATTTGTATCCCATACGGTCTGCTAACCATTCAAGACCTAGCAGACCCATTCTCTAACTTGCTGACAGGGAGAGTCTAGGGGTGGCGGGGGGGCGGGGATAATGAAGGCCTCCCGTCCACCACACGCAGGTCTTAAGTAATATGATAAATACTGGACAGCCCTCTGGGATACGTGGGGGATTTAGGAGCATGTTTAACCCACCATCACCAAAACTAGTTAACTTGTCAATTTCTGGCCTGGGACCGGTTTAACCCCTTAAGTGCCAGGCTCTTATGCAAGTCTATGCAAAAAGGACAAGCATGCTCATCCTTGGCGCTTAACTTGCCAATTTCTGACCTAGTCCCGACTCCTGTAACAAAGTATAGGACAAACATCTGACACACTGAATTCCGGCACTCACCTCCATGCAAATAAGTAAGATCAACCATGTTAAAATATTCTAGTTCTCTATATTATTCCCTTTAGACTTATCGTATTTGTTTACATTTATGATGTCACTTCCTTGCGCGTTCTCAGGGCCACATGTCATGCAATAGTGTGCCCTGTGATGTCATTGGGGTCACATTTCATGTGGTCACACTGTCAGTGATGACATGCCATTTCCACTACTCAAGGCATTTTGCTAAATTGTCAAGCCTTGTGTGTATTTTGACAAAGTTTCTTAAAAGTTGATACAAACCAAATATTCCTGAGATTATGAACTGAAGAGATGGTTTTTGAAAGTATTGTTAATGTGCCTAGTCTTGCATATTTCCATGGAGGGGAGTGCCGGATTACAAGAGTGTCATAATTGGTCACATCAATTTTTCCTTTAGTCAATCCAGGCATCAAACATTTTTTTTAACCTGAGTGCACTTAGTAAGCAGAGATTTGGAAATTCCAGATTCACCACGTAGAGACTCGCCTCAGTTTGGCTCGGCCCAAATGGGAAAATTAGGACGATTCAGTTGGAGATCAAAGATCTTCTCAGTGGCGTATTTCCTCGCTGGGAATGTTTAATGAATCTGCTGTTGGCATATAATCAAGTGGGTTTGACGGGAGATACAAACACAATGCTTCCACACCCATTGCTGCACCCCTGCTGCCTTTCTTCACCTTTGGACCCATATACGGGGCACCCCTGGAACCTCAGAACACCCACCCTTTCACCCCTACCCACCCCCATCGAGCCACACCCCTTATCGTTTTTTTTTTGTTTGTTACATGCCAAAGCCTGCAGACACCAGGGCACACACTAACACAAAGACACATCAAGGAACAAGACAAAGAATCGTAAAGAAGAGGGCAGTTTAATCAAACAAAGTTTTAAGCATTTACGCAAGGTGAGCAGGTTCCCTTGCTTCTGCAAATCGACAGGTAAATCATTCCAAGCAATTGCTGCTTATACCGGGAAAGAGCGACAGCCAGGGGTGGTTTGTCCAATATGGACGAGGGGGCGTCGACCCACCGGGTCTTGGCCACCTTTCACCCATTATGGAGGAGCCAGCCCAGTGAAATACGAGCACTCCTCAGCTGTTTTGTTCAGCAGAGCGAACCCTCTAAACTCTCAAAGAGAAACACTGGTTCCCTTTGACAGGTACAGTTCCCCCAACCATGCAAGCTCAATGAGCCATGCAAGGCTGGGGGCGTTTTGCTTCCCCAGCCTTGCATGGCTCATTGGAAATGCTAGCTGGGAAACATCATGGCTGTATGAGAAAGGGGGAGCTCCTGCGCCTCCGTGCACATACAGACAGAGCAGGCAGCAGGCTGGAGTGGAGCGTCTCATCACCCACGCTCAGGCCCCTGCAAGCAAGTGCAGAAACCAGGAAGCTTCCTGATTCCTGTTCATGCTAGCAGGGATCTGAGTGATGGAGAGGAAAGACCCGCAGCAGAAGGTACATTTCTTTAAGTTCATGTCTTTTAAAATTCAAATTATGCTTGTGGATGCTTGCATGCTTGTGTTGTTAGGTGAATGAATTTATGATGGTGGATTCTGGTGTGCATGAGAGCATGATTGTTGTGTGCATGTTGTCTAAATGTGTTGCGCTTGTATGTTGATTTATTTATTTAAATATGTGTATGGATACGTGTATGCTTGTGTTATGAGTGAGTGCATGACGGCTGTTTGTGTAAATGAAACAGAGAGTGCTTGCAGTGTGTGTGTTTTGTAAATGTGTGTGTTTGTATGTTCACTTATTTATTATTTAAATATGTGTATGGATGAATGAATCCTTGTGTTATGAGTGAGTGCATGATGGCTGTTCTTGTGAATGAAATAGCGAGTGCTTGCAGTGTGTATGTTGTGTAAATGTGTGTGTTTGTATGTTCTTGTATTTATTATTTAAATATGTGTATGGATGTGTGTATGCTTGTGTTATGAGTGAGTGCATGATGGGTGCTCATTTGAATGAAACAGAGTGTTTGCTGTGTGTATGTTGTCTAAATGTGTGCATTTGTTATTTAATTTATTTATTTAAATATGTGTATGGTTGCGTGTATGCTTGTGTTATGAGTGAGTGCATGATGAATGTGCGTGTGAATGAAACAGAATGTTTGCTGTGTGTATGTTGTGTAAATGTGTCTGTTTGTATGTTCATTTATTTATTATTTAAATGTGTGAATGGATGCATTTATGATTGTGCTATGAGTGAGTGCATGGTGGGTGTTCGTGTGAATGAGATAGCAAGTGCTTCCTGTGTGTATGTTGTGTAAGTGTATGTGTGTGTGTGTGTGTTTGTGCTGCTCCAAGCTGATTTTGGTGAGAGGGGGTAGGAGGTTTGTACAACAAAGGCATTTTGAAAATGCCTTTGCTGCACAATTCCCCTCCCCACCGGCCGAAATCAGCTCTCCGTCTGGGGTGCTCTGCGGCCCAGAGGACAGGCATGGTATTTGTTTACTGCACATCTGTGATAGATGTCTAGTACAAAATACCATACCTGACCCGCTAGTCCCCCAGCACCTTGCATATGCACATAATGACTTTGTGTGTGTGTGTGTTTGGCACTGTGGGGCCCAGTGGACAGGGGTGGCATTTTTTTTTTACTGCACATCTATCAAAGATGTGTAGCCAAAAATACCATGCCTGCCCACTGGGCACCCCAGAACCTCGCACACACACAAAATCCTGTTGATTGTGTGCATGTGTTCGGTGCTTTAGGGGCCAGGGGAAAGGCATGGTATTTTTTTTACTGGGCATTTATGACAGATGTACAGTAAAAAAAATATGCCTGACCCCAGTGCCCCCCAGTGCCTCACATACACACAATCACATTCATCGTGCACGTGTGAGGCACTGGTGCCCAGGGGGCAGGCACGGCATTTTATACTGGGTATGCCAAGTAACTCATACCAGCCCAGACTGCTGGGATTCCTAGCGCCTCACATGCAATGTCAAGCCTGACCCCTAAGCACCCACCACCTTGCATGTACACACAATTGATTATCTGTGCATGTGATGCTCTGGAGTGTAATGAGGGAAGGCATGTCATTTAATAATAGGCATCTGATAGGTGCCCAGTAAAAAAAAAAATGACTGGGCCCCCAACATCTCACACGCACACAATTAATGTGGGCCTGTGAGGGGCTCAGGTTTTCAGGGGGCAGGCATGGCAGTGTTTTGTTGGCATCTATGCTCATTAGAAAATGCCATGGCTGTACCCTGGGACCCCAGCTCCGGACATGCATCTACCCCCTGGCCCCCCAGTGCCTCGCATTCACACATAATCACATTCATCATTAATGTGATTATGTCTGAGTGCAAGGCACTGGCGCACCATGGAGCAGGTATGGCTTTTTTTACTGGGCATGGTTGATGAATGAAGCATTTATTTATTTTATTTCCAAAGCGCTAAGACATGAGCCCGTAGGCATAGGAGCAGTATGACTAACATACAACACAAAACAAAAAGAGCAATGAATCAGAAAGGTGGAGCATGATAAGTGGTATAATGTAGCTAGACTTGCATTTCAATTATGCCAGTTTAGCCATTTCTTATTGTGTTATGACATTTTATATTGGACATCTTTGATAAAGCAAGCAGGATAAGTGTTAATATGTAGCTAGACTGGTATTTCAATGCAGTCAGTCTAGTCATTTCTTATAGTGGTATGACATTTTGTATTGGGCATCTTTGGTAAAGCAAGCATGATAAGTGTTATTACGAAGCAAAACTGGCATTTTTTATGAAATCAGTCTAGCCATTTCTTACTGAGTCATGACATTTTGCATTGGGAATCTAGTGGTATTATTCTTACTGTGGCATGCCACTTTGTATTAGGCATCTTTGGTAAAACAAGCAAGTGTTATTATGTAGCTATACTAGCATTTCAAAGCAGACAGCCTAGTAATTTCTTATTATGGTATGACATTTTGTATTGGGCATTTATGGTAAATCAGGCATGATAAATGGTATTATGAAGCAAAAGTGTCACTTGTATGCAACCAGTCTAGCCATTTCTTATTGCGGTATGACATTGTATTGGGCATCTTTGATAAAGCAAGCACGATAAGAGTTATTATGTAGCTCAACTGGCATTTTAGTGCACCCAGTTTGGGCATGTTTTCCTACTTTGGCATGCATTTTTAATGGTAAAGCCAATTGGAGTATGTTCTTACGTGGGGTACTGCCATATATTGGCAGAACAAACGTTTTCTTATAGTATCATTACTGGTGTTATGCGCAAAGCAAACATGAGACTGTTCTAATATGGGAATGGCGTGCGCTCCGTTGCTACGCTTGTTCGCTTTGGCATATCAGGGACATATATTTACGCCCCTCAAGTGAATAAATTCACCAGCTGCCACGAGAGGCCGCTCCCCCTTACTCTTCTTGCTCTAGGGCATAGTAGGGGCAAGGTATTACTAGATCTTGTGGGCCTACAAGGTGTATGTTGAATAAGACTCTCTTTGAGGCAAGAGGGGGCCTATTAAAAAAGACATTTGTGTGTAGGAATGTTTATTTTAAAGCAAATTCTGGAACCGTGTGGACACCCCTGGAGAACTCCTGTTATTTCCCTAACTCTCCCCTCCATTTCTCTGTCCACTGGCTTTCCCTCTCTGACTCACCGGTCCTCACTACCCACTAACCTCATCTTGTCCTCCGATGCCCTGACCTATCCTGTCCTCTTTCACTTTCCATGTATTCCAGAGAGGACATTTCGAACTGGATTACGGAATACATGTTGCAAGCCATTCCAAGCTATTCAAATAATGTACATATTGAACAAAGTCATTTTTTCATAGTGTGATTTTAGTGCAGACAGGGCTTTTGAATAATAAATATGCTGTACTGCTCTTGTTAGACCTGTCCTCCACTGCATTGTTTTAGAAAGTAGAAAAGGTGAGGATTTAGGGGTTCCAAACCCTCCTGTGAGGCATGCAGTTGATACAGGCAAAGTGAATTGACCTGATAATACTTACAAATCATACCGATTCTCCTGGATAGACCTGGAGATATCTAATGGTCACTTTCTGGGAGATTTGCCCCGGGTTAATGTATGTATCCATAGAAGAAAGACTAAAGTCTGCTATGTTTATGTTGTGTGCCAATTCAAAAATATTTGTTCTTCTATGTGTGTAGCAAGAGACTGACGCTTCTTGCAAGACTGCTTCTAAAATTCATTGAGCAAGCCCATTCTTGACCATTCAAAGCAGGCATGCAGGAGCTGTACTGTTCCCAACTTGTTCTATAAAAATACTATCGGGGTAATTCATGAAATCATTGTGCGCCGAAATCTATAGCGCGAGCATGAGTAAGGCCGCACACGCGTGCGCCCCTTTACAGATTCATAGAAAGTACTGCGCATGGCTTACCTGTGTCCTGCGCTGAACCCGCGCATGGCACACACATCACAGCGACATCATGAAAGCTTTGAGCGAGTCACCCAGTGAAGGCGCACAACTTCCAGCGCACACACCTAGAAAGGAGGCGGAACAAGCGGAATGGGGAACAACACACAAAAATGTGGGCGTAACCGGGGAAGTACGGCAGTGAAACCCTTGCAACGCCCACACGCACGCTAACAACACATATTCATGGAATTGAACAGGACAAACCCGCAACTCCAAAAGACACACAGCCTGAAACACGTCAGCCACGCGAAAGCAGGCCGAAGCGGCCCGGCGCAGCATAAAAGTGGGCAAAAACAACAAACAACCATATACAGCTACGATGAATGTGTCATTCCTCGCAGCAGTGATCGTGGGACACTGCAGGAGGAGGAGGATAGCCAGGCCCCACATTTTCTTAGCCAGGACCAGCGTTTTAGGGATGCCTGATGACCAGGTATATGGCAGGTATAGATTTCTACCTCATATCATCCTAGACCTGGTCACTGAGTGGAAGGATGACCTCACATCACCCACCTTGTGCTCCCAAGCACTGAGCCCCTTGGAAAAGGTGCTCAATGTCCTGCATTGTTTGACCACTGGGTCATTTCAGCGGACAAATGACATATTTGGGGGTGTCTCACAGGCCACGCCGTCACGCTGCCTACACCAGGTGTTGTCCATCATGACAGCGTGCCCCTCAGTCCACAGGCACATATACATAGACTTTTGCGGGTGACACACTTCCCCAAAGTGCTCGGTGCCATTGATTGCACCCATGTGGCCCTACGTCCACCTAGGGCCACTGAGCACATCTATCACAACCGCAAGCACTGGCATTCCATCAACGTGCAGGTTGTATGCGATGCCAAAGGAATCATCATCTCTACCTATGCAAACTATCCCAGGTCCACCCATGACAGTTTCATATTCAGAATGTCAGCCCTACACCGGGACCTTGAAACGGGGAGACATGGCAACACATGGCTCATTGGTGAGTAGAAATGCCTGTGCACATGCATGCATGTCACACACAGACAAATAAACAAACCCAACTAAAAACAACTATTATCACCTCCCCAGGGGACAGTGCCTAACCTCTCAGCACCCACATGATGATGCCAATATGGAACCCCACCACACCACACCACCCCAGGTAAGATACAGCGCAGCCCATATTGCAACCCGGGGCATAGTGGAGCACGCATTCGGAGTGTTCAAGTCATGTTTCCGCTCCCTTGACCGCTCTGGTGGGCAGCTACTATATGCGCCCCCAGTAGAGTGCAGGATCATTGTGGCAACATGTGTCCTGCACAACATTGCAACCCAGCGGGGTGTTCCATTGGACATGGTGGTGCCCTCACATCCCCAACCACACACATGGCTGCTGCGCATGGGAGGGGAAAGTGCACGTGGCGAGGCAGCCTGTACCCATCTTGTGGCTACATTTTTCATTTAACCCCCCCCCCCTGCAGAGTGCACACAGGCCTGGCACATTCCAGGTGACAATCGATGATGGCAAAGGGACAGTCAACAGTCACAACCTTAACACCCTGAGAATGTGTCCTTGGAAATGCAGTATTGTGTGCATCCCTAGCCACTTAAACAAACACAACCCTGTGTGACCAAAAGGCACACATGCAAGCCACATATTCCAAACCCTCCATGCAAAATAGCACATCCAAATGCTGATATGTCACCGAAACCTCCCTCAACCCCAGGTCACCCACCCCACACACCATGCCATGGCATGCAATGTGAAAACTTCAATAAAAATATCAACACACATGACACAGCTGTCACAAAGTGCACTGTTACAAATGGAATCAAGCCACAGACAAGCCCCACAGACACATACTCTGAAGAAAAGAGTGAGCAAAAACATCCAACCTACACTAAAAGTATGTAAATGCATGCCACCAAAGGCCTGAACATCAAAACCTCTAACATTTGGTGGCATGCATTTCAGGGAATAACAAAAAAGAAAAGAAAATGCGGGTGCTGCGGGGTTGTTCCCCACAACACCCTGTCACTACACCACACAGTATAGTGAGTGGTGTCAGTGGCCTGGAAACCCCTGCAGCTGCATAAAAAAACAAAGGAAAAAAATGAGCCAGCGGCTCTAGTTCACGATCACGAAAGTCAATGTGAACATGTGCAGCAGGCACACAGCATTTCTCAGAAGACAAGTAGTGTGTGGGTGGGTGGATGTTGGCCTGGGGGTGGGGTTGGGGGTGTGTTCTATGTGTTGTGGGGAGGTTGTTTGCAGGGCGATTCTATGCATGTTAGCATGGGAAATGCATGAACACACAGTGTAGCATACATTTTCCATGTTAACCACTCTGTAGTGGACAAATCTGCAACGGAAACATATAGCTGATCCTGTGACACATCATAAGGAAAGCCAATACAGGACTATCAATTTACCAGCATAACACATCATGGATGCAGGACCCAACAGTGACAATGTCAGACAGTAAGTAAACACCATAGCACAAGTGCCTCAATGTGACATTGCCACCACGCGTCCCCCTACCATCATGAGAGTGGCCTTGACAGCTAAAGTGGGCATGAAATGGATCAACAATGTTTACAGTCAAGGCAAAACATGAATTAGCAGAATGAAATCATGCACAATCAACAATATACTCACCAAAATGCTGTCCAACCATGCACTGGAGAAAACATCATGAATCCCCACTAGGGGTGTATACACAGGTTGGACTTCAGACTGGCCACAGATATGACGGAAGTCCAATGCCTCTGCGTAAGTTACTGTAACTCGGTGCCATCCTTGCGAGCCCATGGAAAGGGGAAGCAGTAGTGGCATATGTGTCCAAACCCCAAGCCACGAACACAAACACGAGACAAGCCTGTATGGGCCCAGCCGGAACACATAGTGGATGCCATAGGATGACACATAGCACCACACTGCAACATAAACGCACAATAGTCAAAAAATAAAAATGGCCATAGTGGACCCGTACAGGTGGGGGGCCGCCCAGGAGGGGGGAAGTGCAGGGTGCACCTCAACACCCACATGTGCGGATGTTGAGACAAAAAAAATCCTCCATGGGCTCATGGTCTTCTGGCATGACCTGAGTCAGAGATAGGTCATCGTTGTCGTCACCCCCTGGTTGAACATCAAGAGGTGCGTATGGACAGGTGCCTGACCACGGATAGCCCCAGCAAGCCCCTCCGTGGCAGCAAGCATGCGTGCCTGGTGAGCCTGGTTCTGAATGAATATGGCACAGAGGTCCCCATGCACCACCTCACGAAAAACACAGAGTTCTGCCAGGAAGGCCTCACGTGCCAGATGGACCTCCTCCCAGGTTGCATGGAGTTCAGCCGAGAGTTTGTGTTCCAGCTGCACCATTCTCTGGTCTGCCCGTGTATCCTGGGCCATGATGAGAGCACCCAGAGTACTTCTGAGAGAGGAGTAATCTTCCGTGAGGGCTTCCCTGTTGGCCTGTGTGTCAGCAGCAATAGCTGAGCGCAGAGACACCAGTTCAGCCCGGCGGGCCCTGTTGGAAGCCGCTGTGCCCAGCCTGAGGGAGCGGCACGTGGACTGCGTTGCCTGCTGCTGGAGCTCCACCTTCCTATCAGGGGGCAGTATGGAATCACCACACGTTCCATGCCTTGAGCCAACATCTCAATTGCTCCCCCTGTTGCTGTGCAATGGCATACAAGGATTGCTCCCACCAAGTGTTCCCTGGTGGGGCATGGCCACCGCGTTGCTGGGCACCATGCCCGCGGGGCCCAAGGAGAGGTGATCCGTGCTGTGCCGGCAGAGCCTGCGGCTACAGGACAGCAATCCTCTGTCAATCTGCTGCCCCAGGAACAGGAGCAACTGGTGTGGAATGTGACTCTACACCCGTAACCACCACAGGCTGACATACAACACTGACTAGCCCCTTGAGCGGTCCACCCCCACTGCAGGTGTGGCAGACAGAACATAATCCATTGCAGAATCACCCACCATCGATGGCATGGATTCTTGAGCATCCGATTCAACATCAGAGTCAGAGAGATCCTCAGAGACGTACCCAGAGGCAGGTCTGGACAGGATGGCCTGTAGCACCAAGGGATGTTCATGGGATCACTGGTGCTGGGCTGGTGACATGAACCTGAACGGGGTACATGTATTCTGGGGTACGCGAGGGCGCTTTTCACACGATTTGGCTGGCACCAGCGGGGTAGGTGTATTCCGGGGTACGCAAGGGCACTTTTCACACGATTTGGCTGTGGTGTGGCCCTCCCCATGCCCCACAGGGCCCATAAGCCCTAGCCATGACCCGCAGGCAGCCCAAACCACAGCGGACCACCCCTGGTCATGACCCGCAGGCAGCCCACACCACAGGGGACCACCCAACATCCTTGTGTAGAGGAGGTCCCAAATAAAGCCTGCACTCCAATCGTCCATTTTGAAGTACCAGGAACATTCACACCGAGATATGTGACATATGATGAGCAAATAAACCAACAGAGAGCCACAGTAGGGCTCTGCCCAGTACCCATTAGAACAACACCTATTGACGTACCTATACCAAGAACACCCTGGACAGTAAGGTATCCATTAAGAAAACCCTACCAGCAAATAAGACAAAATGAAGATTGCTTCAGAAGAATGAAATGAAAGATGAAAGACGAATGGTGATGTCACAAGGGCCCATACTGACTTGCAGATAGAAGTAATGACAACCATAGAATGATACAGAGAGATGAAACGTTATGAATAAGGATATCGTGAACATAGAATGAAGGGACAATGTCAAAATGCAAGAAGCTTAGGCTGTAAGCAGGATGAAGATATCCAACCCGCTAATGCCTGTACATATGCTTGAAACACAAGAAGCTAAGAAACCAGTGCGGCTTGCAGGGGTGTTGCTAGGTCTGGAAAAGACCGAGGGCTATGCTAATGCCGGAACTGTTGGGACTGCGGGCTAGCTAGCCTTTTGGTTGTAGCTCCTGAGATTCTATCCAGGGCTACAACCAAAAGACCAGGGGCTATAGCCCTCTTAGCCCCCATAGCAACGCCTCTAGTGGCTTGCTATGCTTAGTAGAAGAATAGAGCAGCAAGCGCCATGTTTACATAATGTACCTCAAAACAAAGCACAGTATTATAAGTGCGAGTCCACTTTGCATTAAAAGCAGAATCAACGTAGGTTACTAGAGGCCAAGCACGACAAGCTTCATATTCTAGCAGAACGAGGATAAACGGCTGAATCGAAACTCAGCAGATGCAACTCATGCCAAAGGAGCCACGGTCATACCAATAGAAGAAGCAAACAGTAGCTACATCTAATTGAAACTTAAGAACAGAATATACTGCCTCTGAAAGGTCAAGATAAGGAAGCGTAGGCAGGTGGCAAGCCGAATAAGAATTAAATGCACAAATCGAGAGAAACTAGGCCAATTCACAGTGTCTGCATCACGTGACTATCCGAGCGAGGAGAAGCACAAGTTCACACCTACGCGTGGAGTCCGCCCAGGAGAAAATAGCAGAACTTTCTCAGTCAGAATATGCAGTTTTGAGGCCAACCACAGTAACATAATTGACACATTGTTGTTGAAGTGATGACTGATTGTAACCTTAATTGGAGGAAGGCCGGGTAGCTGAGGGGGCACCTTGCACCTGGCTGTCCATTCTGCCTGCTGCTAGCAAAGTGGAAATTTATGCATGGGGTTGGTGCCAACCGAATCACAATGGACCAAATAATCTAGGGTCCTATAGTTAGTAGAACCAATGGGACGTCGTACTTTTAGTGACGTCTACAGTAGTCATTTTTGAAGGAAGGGCTAATACGCCCACCTGACAGTGTTTACCCAATCCCCTCACTCCGTTACCATATACAGATATAGCACGTATATTAAAGTTACCTTTTCCGAACCAATAGAAATGCTTATTAACTTTGGAGTGTTACACGTCAGCTATGACGAGTTTTTAGTTTAAATTATGTTGTTTTTATGAAGTTCGTTGGAGTTGAAGCGAGATGGACTATCACATGACTGCTGATTGCCATGACTCCCCATTTTTTTTACTTGTCATTAAACGGACTCCCTTTGCCAAACCATTGAGTTGTCCTTATTGATTGGTGTTAGAGTAATTGAATCTGCACCCCCATTCATCTCGAGGTGCAGCTGTCTTGTCTTAATTTACTTCGGAGCAAGCCCCGACTCTATGGGCCGGCCGAGGGTATCCCCAGTACACTTGGTAGCATAGATCGGATGGTTTATCGACTACCAATTATTGATTAAAGTAAAACACTGATTGACCGTCAACATAAGTAAGGTCTTCAGCAATATCACGAGTCCTTTGCCATTCGGCTGAATAGGCGTGAAGCTCCCCGTAGACAGTGGCAGGTTAAAAGAAAGACTGCAGTCAGGGCCTGAAAGGACCCGTGTTCCCCATACTTCCCTTCCATTCCTACTGGCAGCTGAGCGGGCAAAAGCCGAAGAAGGCGGTAACGAAGGCTGTGATCCCGAGGGTCCAGAGAGGAACTATGTGAATGGTGAGTGAAACAAAAAATTGAATGTTTTGGCAAATAGTGCATGCCTTAGAACAAGTAAAGGAAAAAGGTAACGGAGGGAGGCGGGAAGAAAACAAAATATAGTTAGAAGAAGAGAAGACTATATATAGATATAGATATATACATATATATATATATATGGGGATAATGACTCAAGAATAATTGAGAAGTGAAAGGTTTACGGGGCAGACACCCGAAAAGTGAAAGGTTACCGGGGCAGACACCTGAGAAGTGAGAGGATACCAGAGGAGACACCCGAGAAGTGAGAGGGTATGCCTTATTCCTACGCTTTAAAATAGCGACTAGAAGAAACGTGTACCCAGAGTCCCATATAATGGGGAACGATTAGACTACCACAACGTTTAAAGACATTGTGAAAGGGGTACGTTTACACTCCATGAAGGGGTAATGATTAGAGGCAGAGATATCTGTGTCCAGCTGGTGTCTGTTTAGTCTGTCAAGCATCTGTCGTATATGTTTTTTGTTGTGACGTCATAGGTCTAAAATTTTTCTTTGACAAAACGGATCCAAACTTTGTGCGATTTTACAGCTGAGATGAAATCGCATGTGATTTAATGTTTTTTAGTAAATTGGAAGATATGAAATTTTTGTGAAAATTTGGATTGGAGCTTGTGGTGTTTGGTGCTCGCTCATATTGTTAGAAGTTGTTTAAGTCACATGAAAACATGGACAAGTTTTATATAAGAGGAAAGGGAACGGATTTAAGCATGGAAGACATGACTCCATTGGCACACTTATGCAAGCAGTTGCCAAAACACACACCCAAGCTAAAGAAATATAGTACCGAGTGGGTTAAAGGTACCACCCACAAGATGTTTATGCCATGGCCACAAAATGAGTCTATTTCTAAAGCCGTCTTACAACATATGATGACATATTTGCATGCCAAATATTCAGGCAAGAAGTTAGAAAACTCCTTGCTGTTCTTGAGTTGTGGAAAATGTATGAACATGCAAAGGAGGAAGAGCTGCCAACAGATTGGATACTTAATGGATGCACAGAGGGGGGTGAGACGCCTACCGCGCCACCTGCCCCACTCAAAATGAAAGTTGAAGAAAGTAAGGATGAGTGGTTATACCCACTGAGAGAGCTCAAATCAGCCATGGGGTACAGCAACCCCGCATATGATTCACCTACACATAGTAGTGATGAAAATCAAGGGATGGATAAGGGCAAGAATGTTACCTCTGCGGTCCCACGGGACAAGGAGAGACGTGATGATGCAAGAAGAGATCAGGCACAGACAGGTACATCTCTCGACAAGGAGAGAGAGGGAAAGAGGTGGAAAGGAAGTGAGGATAGAACTGATGAGATAGCATTCGCAAAGGACAAATGGATGGGAGGGCAAATTTTACTGAAAGTCGATGGCAAAAGTATTGATGATGCTAGACAAAAGGAGAGGTTAGATGAGACATTTTTGTGAAAATTTGGATTGGAGCTCGCAGTGTTTGGTGCTCACTCATATTGTTAGAAGTTGTTTAAGTCACACGAAAACATGGACAAGTTTTATATAAGAGGAAAGGGAATGGATTGAAGCATGGAAGACATGACTCCATTGGCACACTTATGCAAGCAGTTGCCAAAACAGGTACCGCCCACAAGATGTTTATGCCATGGCCACAAAATGGGTCTCTATCTAAAGCCATCTTACAACATATGACGACATATTTGCATGCCAAATATTCAGGCAAGAAGCTGGAAAAACTCCTTGCTGTTCTCGAGTTGTGGAAAATGTATGAACAGGGAAAGGAGAATGAGCCGCCAACAGATTGGATACTTAATGTATGCACAGAGGGGGGTGAGACGCCTACCGCGCCACCTGCCCCACTCGAAATGAAAGTTGAAGAAAGTAAGGATGAGGGGTTATACCCACTGAGAGAGCTCAAAGCAGCCACGGGGTACAGCAACCCCGCATATGAGTCACCTACACATAGTAGTGACGAAAATCAAGGGAAGGATACTTGGGAACATGCACCCAAGCTAAAGAAATATAGTACCATATAATATAGTACTTGCTGTGTTTGGTCATCGTTAGCTGAGACACAGAGAAATGGGAAAGAGAAGGAATTAAGAGATGAAAGGATACGGAAGAAAGACAGACAAAGGCAAGAACAGCTATATCGCGAAGAGCAAGAAAAACAGCTTCATCGCAACCCAAGAGCAGCCAATGATCAAGACAGACAAGAAGAGCAAAGGATACGTGAGAAAATAATAAAAAAGATGAAGAGATGAGGAAATTCAAAGGGCAGATGAATGTAGAAATGACAAAGAAAGGAAGAATAGGGTCAGAGAAGAGGCGAGGAAATGCAAGGAGTTCGATGAGGACATATAACATAAGTGAAGACAGAGAACACGCAATCTTGAATATCTGGGGAGAGAGGTTAAAAAACCTACTCCAGTGGTAGATTGGGAAGACACTGAAGAATTTTTTCCTGCGTACGATTCAGTACGAGGCATGTCTACGGCAAATATTGACAATGACTTCGACACCAGAAGCACCAGAGAAACTATCGATAGAATATATGATGAAATAGGGCTAGAACAAATACCCCAAGGGGAGGGGAAAGACGAGCGCCAAGAGAGCACTCAGCTGTATGACACTGAGGATGTCTCCCGAAGTAGTGGGAAAAGAGAACTATCCCTGGATAGATCAGAATTAAGTAGAAATAAAGAGGATACGAGAAGTCGCACTAGTTGGGGACAGACAATGTCTGACTCCTAAAGGGAGGAGTGAGAGGAAAATGAGGAGGAGGAAAGGAGTAAAAGATGACTCCAGAGGGAAAAAGGAATAAGATGGTCAGACACTAGCGAGGCTGCACCGAGAGCATCAGAGTCAGCCACGCAGTCTGACTGATATGAAGAAGTATCTCACGGTCAGAGGTGGGTGTCTTCGCCACCCTATGTGGACAGATTAAGGGCATTGCATGGTAGACGGCGATGTGGGAATATTACCCCTGCAATAGACAGGAGAACAATGAGAGAAGAGAGAGAGAGCTACACATTCGAATCCATTGCTCGGGAAGGGGGGAATAAGACCGCAATATATTCCATGGCCACACATGGATCGAGAACATTTGAATAACCAGCTTCAAACACTGACATCGGGAGCCGGAAAAATGGATACACGAGTTAGGAAAAATGACAGGAGGGAAAACGTTAGCTATTAGGGATATTAAAGGTCTCCTAATCACCATACTTGGTGAAAGTGCAGACGATGTGTGGGCACGAGTAGGCTACCCTGGTGTAACCACAACCAATACCTCACATGACGGAGCTCCATTTAGCAATTGTAGAGCCACAGTATGGAAAGCACTACGAGTGCTATATCCAGATACTTCCGATATGGGAGCTATAATGACGTGGAAAATGAAAGAGTCTGAGAATCCGTTGATTTATATACAGAATTTTCAAGACGCATGGGTGCTCAAGACTCATGAATCTTGGATGAAATCTATACCCGTATTTTACCATATATTGTTCCAAGGACTGCCAGAATCGGTACAGAAACAGCTCAAGAAACTGGTGGGATTTAGCTAAACCTTGGGCAGAAATACAATTAACCATTATTGTAGGCTGCTGCAGGAAAAGAATCGCAAAAAGGAAGCAACTCGAAAAGCTGAGGAAGCGAAATTGATGCAAAAGAAATTGTCAACATATGCTCTTGAGGAAGCCATGATAACTAGCGCAGCTGAATTGAGTATGCAGCAGGTGGCTAGTCCACAGCAAAATAATGCATGGTTTTACCCACGTGGAAGAGGATTTAGGGGAAGAGGATGGCAGAGTAATCAGGGAGGTTTCCAAAGTAATCAAGGCGGCCAGTGTGTTGGCTGTGTGGAATGACAGGGCACTTGGCGCACATATGCAGAAGCCAAGGCATGATGCAGAACTGCCAAAGAGACAGGAGGAGGTATGGTGAATCCACCTGCAGCCTTTCAGCAGGGAGTTGCACAGAATCACACGATGCAACAACAAGCACCAGGAGCGCAACAAGGTGCACAACCTCAGAGCATGGGGACTTTTCCACAAGGGCAGTCCCAACAGTCACCACTGCAAGTGGCACAAACGAGGGGCTCAGGGCAGACCACGAACCCTGGAATGAGGAGTAACAATGGGAATGGGGGAAATTCACCAGCACCCAGTGAGCCGAATTTGTATATGAACTAGGACATCTCACTGGGAACCCTGATGTGTTCTATCCTATCAGTGACCCCAGACCCTTACAGGGAACCTAGGGTGGATGTCGTTATAGGGGATAAGGAACATTCCTTCCTTGTTGACACGGTGCAACACACTCGTGTATTTGTGAAGGCAAATTTTCCTTGTCTGGCAAGGCCATAAATACTCAGAGTTTCACAGGAGTGACAAGTTGTATTCCCTTTACCAAAGCACTTCCAGTCTCTATAGGAGAATTTGAAATTAATGTGCCTTTATTATATTCACGTCAGACCCCAGTAAACATTTTGGGAAGAGATCTAATGACGAAGTTAAACATGACAATCTCGTTCACGGAGGAGGGCATAGTGTGTTCAACTCCAGGAATGCACTATTCAAATGTATGCAAAATAATCAGGGCATACTCAGGACACATAGCCATGAGGGCCATACCATTAGAGCCAGAAATGTTCGCATATGGTATGCGTGTGTGCATGTGCTTATGGCAGGATTACCAGGTCTGGCAGACAAAACTATGAGAACCCCTGATTAGTTCTTATTCAGACCCAGAATACCAATGCATGAGGAAGAGGGACAAGTATTTCCCTTGATGATACACACAGCTGTAGTACGAGGGAAAGTAGTCTTAATTGATGGTTATGACGAGGGCAGACCATGGTGCACGATAATCGCCATTGAAGAAGGATATCGAGTGACTGACGTCACCAATGACAATCTATTTGAGGAACCAACAGATATGGGAGAGACAATGGTGGAAGTGAGTCTCACCTTTTGGGTTAAAATGATTAAAAGAGAGGTGCCCCAGAGAATGATTCTGACACTACAGCGTCCTGAATATTTTGATGGCGACATGGCCCAGGTGCCTGTCTCAGTATGGACTACATGACCCTATGACGTAGGACTCTTGAAGGGGGTTGGAGAAGTAAGAATTAATTTGAAACCAGGAGCTATTTTACTCAAAGCACAACAATATCCCATGTCCAGGGAGGCAGATGAGGGGATTTTTAAGACAATTTCTGCCATGATGGACCAAGGCATCTTAGTGACGTCAGAGTCACCATGTAAAACATCAGTGTATCCTGTGAAAAAAAGTAAAGGGGGGTCTTGGAGGCTAGTGCAAGATCTAAGGCCAATAAACGATATTGTTAAGGCCGAATTCCCTCTAGTCCCTAACCCGTCTACAATCCTATGTAATACACCTGTTGAGGCAAAATATTTCAGAGAGATTGACTTTAAAAATGCATTTTTCTCAATCCTGTTGCACCGTGACTCACAGGATATAACGTCATTCATGTTCAGACAAATGCACCTGAAAAGCACGAGGAGAGACACATGGGTACTGTGAGTCCCCTTCCATTTTCAACAGAGTCCTGCAGATGGACTTAAGCAATATTGCACTAGAAAGTCTTGGCTTGCAATATGTGGATGACATCTTGATTTGCAGTACCACAAAAGAGCAATGCAGACACAATTCTATTCAGCTATTGACTATACTGGCTGAGAAAGGATACAAGGTTGAAAAATAAAAGCTACAATATTGTCAACAAGAAGTGCTGTACTTAGGCCAGCTGATCTCACATGAGGGAAAAAGGTGACCCCAGAAAGGGCTGAAGCCATATTGAAAAACGGCTAAGCCACACACGATAAAACAGATGCAGAGCTTTTTAGGCCTATGCAACTATATCAGGGCATGGGTCTTTGACTACAGCTCTTACACTAAGCCTTTACTTCAGGCCCTAAAGAAGGCCCAAGTAACGATAGAAAAGATTGAATGGCCTGTGTCCTGGTTTGATGAACTCAAAGGAGCTATTTGCACAGCACCAGTTTTAGGGATTCCTAATTATGCAGAGGAATTTTACCTATTTACGCATACAAATGGCAGTGTTATGACGGCAGTTCTCACTCAAAGAACCTCGTTGGGATACAAGTCCCTGGCATATTACAGCGGGAATCTGGACCCAGTGATGAGAGGCCAGTCCTGTGTGAACAAAGTTTAGCTGCTGCAGTGTTCGCCGTAGAGAAGGCTACGACCATTGTGATGGGATGCTCCATGACATTGTACGTCAAGCACTTGCTATTTGCCATTCTAGAGAAACCAAAGGGCACATTGACATCTCAGAGAACTTCTGCTTATGAAGTAATCATATCAAATCCATCGATTAAGATAGTTCAATGTAAGATAGTGAACCCAACTATGTTTATAGCAGAGCCAATCACTGAAGGAGAGCCCATATATGACTGTGCAAATTATGACGGATTCTATGATGAAATCCCCAGGGTGAATGAAAATGCCTTGGCAAGAGGAGAGATTGTCTTTATTGACGGGTCTTCAAGGATCGACCAAACTGATGGGCAAAGATACACAGGCGTTGCAGTGATGAAGCACATAGCAAATGGAGAATTTCGGGTGCTTCTTAGTGCACAAATGCCATCACATTATTAAGCACAGGCTGCATAATTATTGACGTTGATACTCGCCATTGAGAATCACGCAGACCAGGAAGTAACGGTGTACAGTGACTCTGCCTATGTGACGTCGACAGTGCATGCAGGCTTAGCGTGCTGGAAAAGGAGGGGCTACCTCTGAGCAGATGGCATGCCAGTGCAGCACGCAGCCTTATTGGACAGGCTGATCAAGGCACTACAGCTCCCAGTGGGCATAGCAGTCGTGAAATGTGCCACCCACACGAAAGGGACAGATTTTATCTCACACGGAAATGACACAGCAGACACGGAGGCCAAGTGCATGGCATCCAAAAGTGAGATGATCATGGAAGTGGAAGTCATCCATATCAATGAAAGGATGCTGGTGACACAAACTACATCTGAGGGTTATAGCGATTTTGGGGCAAACACAACTAATGGAACTCCAAAAGGAGGCACCACAGGAAGAGAAGAACCTGTGGAAATGTCGAGTGTGTTCTTTAATCCCCTCTGACAGCTTGTGGTGACAAGACAGCACTGGTAAACCAGTAATGCCTGTAGCCCTATTAAAAATAGCGCTGGAGCATTTACATTACCCAGCTCATATGACTAAAGAGAATCTAGCAGCAACGCTCGCGGAAGACTGGTTCATACCGAATTTAGCGGAGCACGTTGCATTTTTCATGGTGAACTGTTTCATTTGCCAGCAATTGACAGCAGGGCACCCATTAAAAGTAATGAGAGGAGTCATCCCAAGGCCAAATGGCCCTTTTCAGCACTTGCACGTTGATTATATCGATGATTCAAGTATGTGACGGGTACAGATACTTAATTGTTGTGGTGTGTCCATTCTCTAGATGGATTGAGGCAGGTCCATGTACACACCCAAACTCTACCTGTGCGGCCACATTTTTAGTGAGGGAAGTTTTCCCCAGATGGGGGGTCTGCAAAGTCATGAGATCAGATAATGGCCCTCATTTTGTGAAAGCAGTGTTCGAGCAGATTAGCTTGTTGCTTGGTAGAAAGCACAAGTTCTCATCGGCATATCATCCACAAGGTAATGAGATCTGTGAGAATCTCAATGGCTTGTTAAAGGAAAGGATAGCCAAGTTGCTTACTCTAAAGAAGGGATGGCTGCACTGCCTCCCACTGGCATTGTATGCTCTTCGGAACCAACCCGGCTCCGACCATCATTTTACGCCACAGGAAGAAGAATGAGAACTCCCTAACACCCCGAGACAGAGCTAGATGTGATGCCCAGTCAACAGGAGAGATTGTAGGATCTGAAATGCAAAACTATCTGAACTGCATGACATCTTGCCTTATTGTAATTTCAGACCAGCTGCAGCGACGACGAAAAGGGTGCAGCGCAGCAGGGGACACAGAAGGAGATGCTACAACAGACCAGGTTCAAGGTCTACATGTTCCATTCGTGTTCCCTGGAGACACCGTCCTCGTGAAAACCCATACGAGGAAAAAGTGGGACGAGCCAAGGTTCAACTGACCTTTTACAGTGAAGCACTGCACTCCGTCCGCAGCGAAACTGTGAGGCAGGATAGCATGGATTTTTCTCAGTGATATCAAACCCTACATCAGAGAAGGCCCCCTGCCTGCACCCCAATGAAAGGAATCAACGAGCGATGGGGAAGAATCACAGCACGTGCAGACGAGATCCATGACGTGGAAGAAGGACGCATAATCAGCCAGACAAAAGACAAGGAATTTTTTGCAAAGTTGTAGCTTAAAATTGGACACATCCTCTAAGCAAAAAAGGGGGAAAGGACATAAAAAATGGACACTCCGTGCATCCTAGTTGCAGGGTGAAGAAGAAAATTACACGCGTAAGACACAACACAGGTCATTAGCTATTGAACTTTGAACTAAGACACACAAAAGCCTTAATAAAGAAAGGAGAACATGAGAAATTTTGATTGAGGACATATAAACTGGAAGAAAAATCAATATCCTGACTCTTTCCACACAATAACCCTGTTCGGAATCACTTATGGTGTCCCACAGTAGTAACATCACAAAGGAGGTAATCACGTAATCACCTACTTTGACTTAGTGCTAATGTCATACCCATCATTGGTAGGAAGGCTCACCAGTTTCACAGAATTTTTACAAGATCCCGAAAATTAAAAGATAATAAGACAACTGCTCACTGTCATAGCCAAACGATTTGTTCTAATCCCTGAGTACAGTGAGGAAGAACCAAATGATCCCAACACAGGTGGAAATAGATGAGTTCATCAACACACTGTTCTTTCGCATAATCGAAGATTGTCCAACTCTCATTGGGAGAACAACAGACACACTCACATTTCTTTGAGATCCAGCAAATACAGAACATTTGAGCCATCTCTTGAATAAAATAATCATTCTGGTTGCACTCCATGCGACCGGACAGTGCAGACATTGTTTACATCAAGGAAAGAACATATAATCCTGAACCTCAACAAAGACAGGACAGATGTCCCTGTCACCAGAAGACAGCAGGTTGGCACACAACGTCCTTTTTCACCTAGTTACTGACTTTCCAGAGCTAGTGGGGAGACCAATCGATGTTGACGTCCTCACTTTCATCAGAGATCCAATTAATGTTGCACAGATGGGAATGCTCCTGCATGGAATCATACTTCAAGTGGAACTTTCTAACCGTCAGAGGAGCTATCTGAGGAGATTCTAAAAAGCTTTCGCCGAGGGACAGATCGAGCAAGCAGCGTCAAGAACTTCATTGCATTTGATATTTTCTATCCTTACTCTTCGTATCTGACCAACATACACCATGTCCACAGGATTGAAGCAAATCAGGGGGGTGGATTGGGAGCTCACCTATTTTGAACATGCACAGTAAAGGGGACTCATTGAAGTGTTATTTGTTTTGATTATTCCCATAGTCTAAAACAGGAACTGTATCCTGAATTAAGAGACAATTTGTCGCCCGCGAGAGGGGGGACACTTGTGGAACATCTAACACTCATGAACACAGTATTCTAAAGAGAATATTGGTTAAAGAAATAAGAACATTGACATTTTTGCTGAATGATCGAGATGGGGGCCCAGAACAGCAACTTGGTCCTCCCACAAGAAGAGAGACACCCCTGCTTCTCTGGAAGAAAATGCTGCCGCCTGACTTACAGGGGCATAATGTACCTATGCATCATATTCATTACTATTTTATTGTCATTAACGATCAGAATTTATTGGTGCACAAAGTGTTCCAAATTCAGTGCACCCACCTAATGATGTACGCATAAGACCCACAAAAACACCCAGACCTTATATAGTCATTCCAGTCCCTAGAAAATCTAATGGCAGAATGAATGAACTTGTAATGAATGTGATTATCAGTGATACACCCACACTTGTGGTAACAAATGGAAAGGAGAGCCGGAGACAGGGTTGGCAAGGGATGAATGAAGTAACATCACTGACAACTACACACACACAAACACTGAATGCACATGAAACAGGCCTAGTGTCGATGACTACAGAACCACAACACAAACGAGAGAGAAGAAGAGACCGCCCGCCATAAGAAACTCCACAGCAGACGTTGTGAGAAAACAAGAGTTAAGAGGAAAACCAACAGAAACCATCATACCAGAAACTCTTAAGAAAGCAAGAGCCAACTCGGAGAAACTCTCTACATAGACACAATGGATAGTGGACTCATTGTTTCCACATATAGCAAAAGCAAGGAAGCTGCAAGAGGAAATGAAGAACAAAACCACAGAAACTGTGTTGCAAAACATATATGTCCCAACCAAAGGAACAAGCACCAGTTCCACAGTACAGCCATACACCAAACCAATGCCAGTATGGTACGAATGTTCCAAGCCAGAGAAAAGGAACTATACAAAGAACAAGGGAAAGCAGCTAGAATTCGATCAACTGGAATGGTGCAGATGAGAAGGCCTGCACCATGGACCAGGACACCTGAGAATTCTTCAGCAAGAAAAAGCCATACAGATGCCTTCAGGGATGTAGTCATAGCCAACTACAGGAAAACACTAAGAATCAAGAGAAGCATGAAGCATGCATGGAGATGACAATGCACACAACGATTACCTGGACAGCACAGCACATCTGGGAAACAACATTTGGTACCAACACATGAAAGAAGTTGGAAGAAGGACATCAGAAGAAGACTGCTTCATATGTGCACTCCTGCCATACAGCATGGCGGAGTCCAAGATCTTCATCGCTGTAGAAATCGATGTACAGACAGCACACTGTATGTCGCACGTAGCCATGTGCAAGACCAGAGGCCAGTTTATGGGTAGTGATGCCTCTCTGAAATGGGCAACTGAAGCAACTGATCCAAATGAAGACGATTATGTCCAGGACATAATGACAAGAAACAATGGAAAGACAAAACACATTGTGATAAGATATGAGAAGCCTGGAGTTAAAGGAGCAGAGATTAGAAGAGAAGCAAATCAGAAGCTAAATCTCCAAGGAAAAACTCCAGAAGAAGCTTGGAGATGGAAGAATCTAGGCCAAATGCAAATTTGGGGAACAGTGCTTTCACCAGACGGATGGGAGAAAGGAGTAGTGATATGCCAAGCATGGATGATCTTCGGTCATTACGATATAACCATCAACATAGTGCGAAACGGATGCAAGCCATTATGGCCAAAACTTGCAAAACTACTCACATGGGTCGAAGACAGAGGAGGAGGACCCTTGCAGATAGTGCCACTAGAAAGCCCAAAGTTCTGTTTCAGAAATAAGGGCACAAGGACGATGGGAGAAAATCAGAACTGTGGACGAGTTTTTGATGCTCCAGGAATGGTAAATGGAACTGCAGTGATTATGGACCTATTATTGGGCATGTGGATCCAAAGCATACATCAGACTGCCAAGAGACTGGGGAGGCATATGCACGATAGTGAACGTCCACGTTCCAGCATTGGTGATCCCGAAAAGTGACCTGAATATTGACAGTTTCCCGAAAGCAGATGCTCACCTGAGGAAGAAGAGATCTGTGGACCTGACAACTCGAATGAAGAGAGAGAATTACTTATCTGCCAAATCAGAAAAAGCCTTTCATGCAATCCCATACGAACACAGGCTGTTTAGCCTTACCTCATCAGTGTTAACAACGATTTTCATGCTGAGATTTCAGGTTGGAGCAAATACTAAATAGTTGCAGATAACCAGATGGGAGTTACTGCAGACCATCAACACGCCCATAAAAGGATTTAATGCGATTAAAGAAGAATTAAGAGCCATCCGACTGATGACGCTCCAGAACAGATACATGCTTGACATGATCACAGCTATTGATGGAGGAGTTTGTGCAAAATAGGAGAATCATGTTGCACGTTCACACCATCACACAATGAGGAGAATGGAACCTTAACTGAAGCCATAGGTATGCTGACAAAATTACAGAACCAAATGATTGATGAAACCGATGAAGTTGATGATGACAGCTGGCTCGGATCATTGTTCTCATGGGTCCCACAATGGATGGCAGACATATTCAAGTTTCTAGGAGCCCTGCTAGTGATGATATTACTAGGATTTTGTGTTATCAAGATAATAATCTTGCAATGCCAGAAGACTGCGAAGAAAGCTATAGGGATGAAGATCATGATTGATGTTGAGCCAGGATGGAAGCCCAAAGACCTGACTGATGAAGGAATAAGAGACTTTGTGAAGGCCAGCAGGCACTCGTCAGAAGGTACAAAAAATGTTCTATCCCAAGAAGCACAGAAACTATGTGGGAAGATGGATTTACTGCAGCCCAAATGGACATTGCCAACTAATGACCTGGAACAAGGACGAACATGTAAGAAACGCAGGAAGCCTGAAGGGAGTTATAAAGATATGGGGGGTCATTACAAGGTGGGCAGTAGGGGGTACCGGGCACCGGTAAGGAGACCGGTGCCGGTAATCCCTTACCACCCTATTCCAAGGTCCCTTGGCGGGGGCCGTAAGGAACGTGTGGTCTGACCACACGTCCCTTACGGGTCCCGCTAAGGGACCAGGGCGCTAATAACGGGCTTGCAAGTCACGAGCCCGTTATAAGCGCCCTCCCCAATCCCATTGAGCCCTATAGGGCCTCAATGGGAATGGGGAATGGTCTGTTCAATGGGGACTTACCGGTCCCGCCAGGGTCGGACTACACCGGTAAATCCCCATTGAACGAGACCGGACACAGGCACGGTATCAGAGGCAGCCATGGAGCTAATAGCTAATAGCTCCATGGCTACCAGCCATCTCGTAATGAGGCCCATGGACTCCAAAGAGACACTTCTTCAGGCCATCAGATGCAGCAGATGAAAAAGGAATGAACCCAAGAGAAGAAGTGAAGGAGAGTACAAAAGAACAGAACAAAATGGATCTATAGAAGGAAGTGAAAGTGGTTGATGAATCGCCCAGAGGGGGGAGTGTAGAGGAGGTCCCAAATAAAGCCTGCACTCCAATCATCCATTTTGAAGTACCAGGAACGTTCACACCGAGATATGTGACATAGAAGAAGAAGGAATTAACCCAAGAGAAGAAGTGAAGGAGAATACAAAAGAACAGAACAAAATGGATCTAGAGAAGGAAGTGAAAGTGGTTGATGAATCGCCCAGAGGAGGGAGTGTAGAGGAGGTCCCAAATAAAGCCTGCACTCCAATCATCCATTTTGAAGTACCTGGAACGTTCACACCGAGATATGTGACATATGATGAGCAAATAAACCAACAGAGAGCTGCGGTAGGGCTCTGCCCAGTACCCATTAGAAGAACAGCACCTATTGACGTACCTATACCAAGAACTCTGTGGACAGTAAGGTATCCATTAAGAAAACCCTACCAGCAAATAAGACGAAATGAAGATTGCTTAAGTACAGTCCCGGAAGAAACCAAAAAGGCCTTAATCAAAGACGAATGGTGACGTCACGAGGGCCCGGACTGACTTGCAGATAGAAGAAATGACAACCATAGAATAATACAGAGAGACAAAATGTTATGAATAAGGATATTGTGAAGATAGAATGAAGGGATGATGTCAAAATGCAAGAAGCTTAGGCTGTAAGCAGGAGGAAGATATCCAACCCGCTAACGCCTGTACATATGCTTTAAATGCAAGAAGCTAAGAAACCAGTGTGGCTTGCTATGTTTAGTAGAAGAATAGAGTGGCAAGCGCCATGTTTACATAATGTACCTCAAAACAAAGCACAGTATTATAAGTGCAAGTCCACTTTTCATTAAAAGCATAATCAACTTAGGTTACTAGAGGCCAGCACGACAAGCTTCATATTCTAGCAAAACAAGGATAAACGGCTGAATCGAAACTCAGCAGATGCAACTCATGCCAAAGGAGCCAAGGTCATACCAATAGAAGAAGCGAACAGTAGCTACATCTAATTGAAACTTAAGAACACAATATCCTGCCTCTGAACAGTCAAGATAAGGAAGCGTGGGCAGGTGGCAAGCCGAATAAGAATTAAATGCACAAATCGAGAGAAACTGGGCAAATTCACAGTGTCTCCATCACGCGACCATCCGAGAGAGGAAAAGCACGAGTTCACACCTACCGTTGGCATCCGCCCAGGAGAAGATAGCGGAACTTTCTCAGTCAGAAGATGCAGTTTCGAGGCCAACCACAGTAGCATAATTGACATGTTGTTGGTGAAGTGAAGATTGATTGTAACCTTAATTGGAGGAAGGCCGGGTAGCTGAGGGGTCACCCTACACCTGGCTGTCCATTCTGCGTGCTGCTAGCAAAGTGGAAATGTATGCATGGGGTGGGTGCCAACCCAATCACAATGGACCAAATAATCTAGGGTCCTATAGTTAGTAGAACCAATGGGACGTCGTACTTTTAGTGACGTCTACAGTAGCCATTTTTGAAGGAAGGGCTTAGATGCCCACCTGACAGTGTTTACCCAATCCCCTCACTCCCTTACCATATACAGATATAGAAACCTATATTAAAGTTGCCTTTTCCGCACCAATAGAAATGCTTATTAACTTTGGAGTGTTACACGTCAGCTATGACGAGTTTTTAGTATAAATGATGTTGTTTTTATGAAGTTCGTTGGAGTTGAAGCGAGACGGACTATCGCATCACTGCTGATTGCCATGACTCTGTGTTTTTTGTACTTGTCATTAAACGAACTCCCTTTGCCAACATTGAGTTGTCCTTATTGATTGGTGTTGGAGTAATTGAATCTGTACCCCCATTCATCTTGAGGTGCAGCTCTCTCATCTTAAAGTACTTCAGAGCCAACCCCGACTCTATGGGCCGGCCGGGGGTCTCCCGAGTACACCTGCCCATGCCCTGCAGGCAGCCCACACCACAGGGGACCACCCAACACCCATGACCATGACCCACAGGCAGCCCACACCACAAGGGACCACCCATCACCCCTGGCCAAGCCCTACAGGCAGCCCATCACCCCTGACCATGACCCGCAGGCAGCCCACACCACAGGGGAACCACCCAACACCCCTGACCATGACCCGCAGGCAGCCCACACCACAGGGGACCACCCAACACCCCTGACCATGACCCACAGGCAGCCCACACCACAGGGGGCCCTCAACACATGTCACCACACGCACAGCCCTTACCATGCATTTTGGCTGCCGCATGCGGGTAACGCGTATTCAAGGGGGTGCGCTGGGAGATTTTCATGCGTAAGCGAGGTAGGTGTATTGAAGGGGGTGCGCAGGGATATTTTCACATATTTTGGCTGCCGCTAGCGGGTTACGCATATTCAAGGGGATGCGCAGGGATATTTTCACATGTTTTGGCTGCCGCGAGCAGTGTACGCATATTCAAGGAGGTGCGCGAGTAGATATTCACATGTTTTGGCTGCTGCGAGCGGGGTACGCATAGTTTTTCACGCAATTACAGTGTAGGGGGGCTGTAAACTGGTCTAGGGTTAGCACGGCCCTTTGCGCCATATTGGGGATTCCTATGGCTTTTTCTGGCGCAAGGGGCATTCTTGGGGGAGTAACTGGCGCTGCTGGATGTTCGCTGCACCACGACTGCAAATGGCTTGGGAAATCTATGAATACGCGGTGCGCCTGAATGCTGTTTGGCGCATACGGCTGGTGCATGCAGGTGCACGCTCCCTCTATGCACCAGCTGCATGCGCTACATCTGCACCAGATTCTATGAATTGGCCCCTCAATGGGCTTTACCCTTCTATGGGCCTCATCACGACCTCGGCGGTAACCCTTAAATCCGGCGGTAGCGCTATTACCGCCGGATTTAAGGGTCCGCTGAATCAGGACCTCGGCGGATTTCAACCCAGCTCTGAGCTGTTGTGAAATCCGCTGAGAATTCGCGCTCATACCGCCGGCGGGAAATCCGCCGGCGGTATGAGCGCGAAATTTCCCCATTGAGCCCAATGGGGAATGGGGCATTCCCGAATGGGCTCAATGGGGAATGGGGACTTCCAAGTCCGCCCAACTCGTGATCCCGCGCTATTAGCACCGGGGGCTATGGCGGTCGCGCTAATAGCCCCCGCGCTAATACCACCAGCGTTACCGCCGAGGTCGTATGTCTTTTGTGTATTGATTACAGATAGTCTTATTTCCATATTGACATAGAAGGCAGAATATGGCCTTATCCATGAATTGTAGACATAGTTTTTCTACTTCAATAACATTGTTCGGCGAAGGAGAGGTTTACAAGAAATTCACTGCTACTGTGTGAGGCCTGTCTTCCCTTTCCCTTGAAGGGAGTTAAATATCAATAAAAGCTAGACTGCCTCGTCATAAAAATCCATAGGCCTCATTAGGGGGTCCAGTGGTAATCCTGCCGGTGCTACCGGCGGGTTGCCACCGAATCTATAAAGATTTACCGGCACCTGACTTGCCATTGCACCAGCTCATTACGAGTCCAGCGGCCGGGAAGTCAGGCGCTGGCAAATTAGTTAATCTCCATTCTGACTCTATGGGAGTGGCGACATGGAAATACTGTCACTGTTGTTAACAGTGCCGGTGTTTCTGTAACGGGTTTGCCTACCGTGGCCCCTGTGCCCAGCAGGGTCAGACCAGTCAGGCACAGCGGCTGCGGCAGACAAACATGTAATTTACCGGTCTGGAAACAAGGGTGCCCTTACGCTTAGCAGCACCCTTGTTTCCGGACCGGCAAACTTGTCATGAGACTCCATGACTTATAGTTAAGGCTTCGAGTTTTATGGTTTTTAGTTTTCTGCCATTTCCGTCTATATTTATCCATTTTTATTTTTGGGACTTTTTTTCTGTATTTATCCACATTTATTTTTTGTCAAATAAAAAGATAATTTGCAACAAGTATTTTTCTGCATTTATTCTAATAACAAAATGCATTTATTAAAGCACACATGCAGCCATACAGGAAAGGAATGCGAGTTCCATTTTGTCCATAGCAACAAACGGTTTCTCCTTTCACTGCTGCTGCCTTAAGATATTTGCTGTCAGCAATTTAAAGCACTTTAATGCTATTTTCATACAACTTTTACGTTCTCCATGCAGCCAATCTGCAATGCGATTGGCCTGTGATGTATGAGTGACATCATAGAGAACCAGACAGAATGACCTGTTTTTTCAGTTTTTTTCTCCATTTTTAAAAATAAATACAGACAGAAAGCAGATTGATTTCCGTCTGTATTGTATGTGTAAAAATCAGTAAAAACAGAAAACTGGAAGCCTTACTTATAATCAACTGAGAAGTCAAGTGGATCAGATGAGTGCACCTTGCCCCCAAAAGGTGTGTGATTTGGGGTGTGAGCATCAATGGGGATCAAGGTGCCGCCAGCCGAATGTCTGCAAAGTCATGATGACTCCTATGTCCGCAAGGCGAGAAGCTGTCCATCTGAAATGGCGATGCCAGACTCAAGGTCTTGCCATTAGAGAAGCAGAGTTGATGTGAAATTGTTCTGGCATTCGCTGCGGCCATGGAATCTAGCAGAATCGGTTCAAAGGTATGTTTCACAAAGACTAGGAAAGGAAAAGAGGAATGCAAGTGTTTGCATCCATCATTCTAGCACAATCAGAACCACTCTTCCTGGCCAGCCTGGATCTGCTTCCCATTAATGGCTGCAGTAACTGTGATTCGCTTCAGCAGGTAATGAAATGAGGTTTACTCAATGAAAAGGGCCGCTGTGCAATTGAATTCAATGCTGGTAAAGGTCACGCCGCTTGCTCATTTGACCTTTATGTTATGTCGATACTAATGCATTTGCAGGATCGTATTGTCATAAGTGCTGCACTGTTGTTGCTCGAACACTTGCTTTCCGATCACTGTTATTCTTACTGATGGATTTGTTTGCTTATTTGTTTGGAAGTATGGTCAAGGCATCCCTTGCTAATTAATATAAGCAAACATCGCAATGTTCATAATCTAAGTACCCTATCTACGACAACTAACTGTAGGCAAGTGAGGCTCCATTTGCACACTTGTGGTAGAATACGCGCATGCGCAACTGATATGGGAGTTTTTGCCAGATTGTGTTTTACTCATACTATGGGAGCTCAAAGCTTAAGTCATGCGCTCTATTCTTTCACGCATTAGCACCTGAGGAGAGGTACAGCCACTCAGCTGGCTTGGAACATGGTCTTTACTACATGTTTAAGCCTACGTTCCATCACCATTTCCTGCTGGTTGTACTGACCACTGTACTTCCCCCCCTGCCCCTAAACCCACCCCCACAGGTAAACGACCCAAGCCCCAGGAACCCACCTCCCACACCCCGGAGTGAAAAGCACCAACTTACTTGCCATTCGGTTACCTGATTACCAGTCAGTTGCTGCTAAGACAGTGGACATGGAAAGGGAATCTGTTTCTCAATCCATGGCTGCCATGTTTGTTTGTAGTTTTTAAGAGAATTTGAAGTACACATTCAGCACAAATCAGAATTTCCTTACAAAACAGTTATTATCACCCACTGGCTCACTTGTCTAGAGACCTACTGGCTAAACTGGGAGGGGGTAACCCAGGTGTAATGCCCACCTCCTCTGTGTATATTGCTTAAATAACCTGAGGAGGTGTAATTGGATGTTCTCGTTTGCCATGGCTTCTCTCTCTGTCTGCTATACCATCTACAATCGTTATGATCATATTTTGAGATCATATTCTGTAGTCACGAATTAGCCTTTTTTTTTATAGCTGGCAAGACGTGTTTGGTAAGAAGAACTGTGACTTACCGTCAATTTTTATTTGAAGAATATGCAGTCAATTGCGTCAATGCACACAACCCTTACTGTTTTGATTATAACTCTAGAGACTGATGGAAGTCGCTCCCAATTAAAAGTTGAAATGTCTTTAAAAGAACCTTGGCAGCTTTCAAACTTTGACACAGTGTCTCTGCCCGTCTTGCCTTTTCATTCCAAGGTATTTCCCTAAAAATGGAAGACATTCCCTAAATCGTGGAGCAGGTGCTCCACCTTTCACAGAGCTTCAACCTAGTGATGAAGGGAGGAAGATGGTTCACCCCGGTCACGGCCAAAACATGGAGCAGTCCACACCATCACCTCTGCCAAACAACCAATTTTCTCCAATTTGAGTGCAATCGACAGGTGTGCCATGCCAGTTTCGGTGTCTTCATCGAAACCTCTCTTCGCCACTAGAAGCAAGATGCTTATTAGGCAGGATAGCAAGCAACCTTCATTCATGTACCCCTCATGGGTGAGTCTTTAAGCTAATTGGCCAAATGTACAGATCATTGATCCACATTTGCAGGTGTGGGGGGAGGGGCACAATGGTACCGATGGTGATCAGAATGTTTACAAGTGAATGTAGCACAGGATATAGTGGGCAGTGGTGCCGGGGGCATAAACAGGCAAGGCAGCACAGGATTTCTAGCCGCAATAGGCCAAAGGGTCCTACTTTCAGTCGGGTGGCTGTAGAGTGGAAGGGGAAACAGAGGAGACAGGGAGCAAGTTAAATGGCTCCAATGGCACCAAACAGCTTTTGGGTGTTCGACCGTTGGATTTCAGATAGTTCCTGGAACCGCTTTCCGCGTATTGTTTCTCCATGTTTCATTTAATGTTCCCTGTTCAGTGGTTTCCACAGGTGCAATGTTTGCTCCACTCAGCACGATTGAAACTTGTAAATAGGCAACAGGGGACAGGCCATTGGCTGTAGGACATAGGTAGGGAGGGTCAGATTAGAGTTTGAATTCTGGACCGCCGCTTCTAAAACAGCTTAAATATCAGGGGTCTGGATCTGGGTGTAGCGGTATGGGTAAACACAGGAGATGCCAATCATCAACTCCCAGAGGGACCTGACGCAATCAAAGCAGGACTTTGGTACGCAGGCACACTGGACTGTCGCAAAGTCTGGCAGTCACATGTGGGCACCCTCGTGTAGAAACTGGACAATGGAAGCCTCCTTTGTGCTCGGGCTGTTCTCTGTGTACAACCTCAGGATGGGGGCCATTGCTTGCGTTTGCTATATCTCCAGCAGGCGAAGAAGAAGTGGGGGTATTGATCAGCTTGTATCATTGTTTGGGAGGGGTTGAATTAGTGGGTTCATGCTGTTTGGGAAAAGCACAGCGCACAAAGCTGCCAGATTGTGCTGAGAGCCATCCCAGTTTAAGTCAGTGATGCCACAACCTCAGGCACAGACAGATCAAACAGTCCTGTGTATGAACATACCGTGTAAGCATGAATGCTGTCATGACCACTCTGTGATGCTCAAGTGGTTGGGTTCCTACAGATCTTCCGTTGCAACCTTTGTTTTCACTTTTTATAATGTGTCGCAATTGTCAGCACACACAACAAAAACACTCCTGCCCACATTACAAGTTTGGCAGTGCATCTGTGCTGACACTGCCAGACTGAATTACTGTCACTGCAACTGGCAAATGTACTTCACTGCCTAATGTATGTGTTGCATAACTCCCCATTCTGGAGCCAATTGAAATGCACAGGGAGTGGCGGCATTACTGTAACTGGTAGAGCCAGCGCCATCAATTGCCACCGTTGTGAAGGGATGTCATCCCCACTGGCAAGGAGGGACTTTTTTTGGTGGCGCATGGTGCCACAGATACATCGGTTTCTAACCTTTGCAAAAAGAGATTCGTGCAAGCCATGGAATAAGTGCCACTGCTGCACAACTCAAAACAATACAAAGTAGACACATGGCTTATAGGAGGTGTGGGATGCGAGGTCCGTGCCGCAGTTGTGCAGAGAGCCGAGAGCAGGTGGCAGGCATTGTTGTCCATGGAAGATGGATGCATTAAGCATTGGCACAGGCCTTAAGAATAATGAGTTTCAGGCCACAATACCTCACCATGTACTTAGAAAGTGCCACCATCTTCTCCTTTTCAGGATTCCGTGCCTTATCCTGAGCGGTGCTGCTTATTCCCAATATGGGAGTAGCAGGATTCATTTTCTTCGAAGAAGCATGGGGACATGGGCCTAATCCGCCGGTGATACCGGCGGGTTGCCGCCGACCTTGTAAGTCCGTTTCCACCGCCTGATATCCCAGTGGCACCGGAATATTACAGGTGGCGACGGACCAGGATGTCAGGCGGCGGAAAAGGTAAATCCCCATTCCCGTGGCGTTCCATTAGACGCCTCGGGAATGGGGACACTGAAGCACCGGCACTGTTGCTAACGGTGCCGGTGCTTCAGTGAAGACAATGCCGTTAGGGCCCAGAATCTCTGACAGGTCAGAGTGTGACCCCTACTGGCATTGTCGGAGTACAGCAGTCTGGAAAGGGTACCGTACGTTGCTACCGGCACCCTTGTTTCCAGACCGCCATGCTTGTAATGAGGCATACAGAGCCATCATACACCTGGGTGATTCCCTACCCATGTTGCAACTGGCATATTTCCTGTGGAAGCACTTGCGCCTTCACTCCCATGCCACGTCAGTGAAGGTACCAGCAGTGAAGCTCCATCAATGCTGTTTGGCATTCCATATGCCAACTCTCAAATACGGCAGTTTGCCAGCATAAACAGTCAGCGTACAACCAACACTTTTGCTAGTTTTGTACCCAGCATTTCACTGCCGTAATTTACATTTTATTTATTTATCAGATATTGATAATGCACCTCTACATAATGGGGGGCATTACGAGTTTGGAGGTAGCCATGGTGCTACTAGCACCATGGCTGCCTTGAAAGTCGTGTCCGGTTCCGGGTTCTCTGAATGGGGACTTACCGGGTCATTCCAACCTTGGAGGGCCTGGTAAGTCCAATTAAAAAAATCCTTCCCCATTCCCATTCGAGCCCCCATAGGGCTCAATGGGAATAGGGGGGGCTAATAACAGGCCTGTAAATTACGGGCCTGTTATTAGCTCCCTGGTCCCTTAGCGGCTCCTGCTAAGGACGGCTGGTTTTACCAGCCGGCCTTAGTGGGACCCGCTAAGGGACCTCGGAATGCGGCGGTAAGGGGTTAACGGTACCAGCATCCTTACCAGGGCCGTTAACCCCTTACCGCCGCACTCGTAATGAGCCCCAATGTGTTTCATAAGGCTACCTTTTGAGTTTGATAAGAGAGGAATGCCAGCAGAAGACCTTAAAGCCTGAATGTTGATCTACCTTCTCTAAAGCTCCCTTGCCTTCTAGGGTGAGTTTAGAAAGATAAATGCTCTTTGAATGCATCTGAGTCACCTTGTGAGTTGAACACGGGTCTATTAATGCACGTGAATTACGAGAGGTGCTTACATTTTTGGCTTGAATCAAATGCTATGCTTACTTGACTAGTTGATGTGTTATTTATGAGTGAATCATTCTTAAAAGGTTAATTCCTTGTGCACCGGTTGCCTCATTAATGTTTTCCCATCTGCACTAATTAAATATTTGTAGATTTACTTAATGATCTTGTTCCTGAGTGAATGCAGAGATATAAATAACACGCTGGCAAAGATTGCATTGCTAAGCCATACTTCATGGAAAGGTCCAATAAGCATATGTGAAAATGTTTGGATAATTACACTCTACGCTGGTTGATTCCAGCCGATAGCCAAGTTTCAATGAATCGTTGCATCAATCGAACAAGCAATTAATTAGCTATGGAAAGTGGAAGGTATTAATCCAGTCACAGCTTTTATGTATACCTTCAATCAATAATCACACACACTTGTGCAAGTTTAAATAGCTGCTCAAATTGTCCTTGTAATGAAGAATAATTCCCTATTATATTCATTCTTGATGTTCTTTTTTACAGATTCAACACGTTTTGACATATGACCTGAAGTAGGTCGCCAATATTGTTGGTCAGACCTACGCAGTGAAACACGTGTCGGCAAAAAAATGATACTTGCAGCACATATTGAATGGTCATTTTAGTAATGTAATCAGAGAGGAGATAATGATCCTTTAATAAGGGAACATGTGTGTTTTCACAGAAAGTATTGAAACTAATTCAGGATTGAATATAATACAGTATTATTCTTCATTACAAGTATAATTTGAGCACATGTAGAAAAGTATGCAGAAGTGTCAGTGATTATTGAATGAGGTTGTAATGCATGGATTTGTGCCTAAATGAATTCCCCCCTGCAGCATTTCTGCCAGAAAGGATAATAAACTATATTTTGAAGTAAGCATTGGATAAGAGGTCCATACGAATTCTGAGTGATACCTGTAATTAAGTTCAAAGTATCCAGCTTACATGTATGCCTACAACTCTTCCAGATTTATACATTTTGCTGCCTGCAAATTTCCATATTTGACGCTCGAGAACAGAACCTTCATGGTCTGCTCACTTCCCCATTGAAATGCTAATAGCCCCGGGGGTTTGGTGGTAACTCTAATAGCCCTGGCGGTAATACCACCAGGGATACGGCCCAACTCGTGATGAGGCCCGGCACCTCGGTCTCGCGGAAACCCAGCCTCAGGAAAGGATCTGCTGTGGCCCCAGTCCCGGTCTGACCGTGGTCTGTCATTGCCCCAGGTGACTTGCCGCGGCCCCTGGGGAAGGAGAAAGCCCTATTTGCCAGAGGCCTACATCAGTTCAGGGGGTATAGAGTCAGCCTGCTGTGCTCGCTGATGAGCCAGACCAACGAAAGTGACAGAATCAGGCCCGCAGCAAGGTGAGAATGGTACATTGTGACTCTCTCCCTGGTGCTGAGTGCTTTGTGTGTTTTGTGCCGGGATGGCACGTATGGTGTTTGTTCTGTGTAGACATGGTGGTGTCTTTCTTTTTTAGTTTTTTGTTATTGTTTCCTGAGCAATGTGTGTTTCTTTCAAGCTCTCGCTGCAATGGGGAAGCACGGGTAGCCACATATAACTAATTCTTCCTTCTTCTCCTCATTGGCTGGGGACATAGGTCTAGGTCAGATGCCAGCTTGACTGAGCTCATCAAGCTTACCTGAGAGGAGGAAAGACAGGTTGCCAGGCACAAAACCTCCCATAGATGATCCAGGCACTAGGTTTGCCTAACTTATCCTTGTCCACAGATGCCACAGAGTCTTCCTCTTTCTTGGCATCTTCAGAGGGGAAGGAGATGAAGCTACCACAAAATACCACGACACTGTGGCCGTCAAGGTAGTCTTGACGCATATATCACAACAAATATAGTTTCACAAGACCGACTCTAGGATTCCCTCCATTTCCACTGTCCAACAGCCCAGGATCTCTGCCAAGACAGTGGCTCCAGTGGAAACAGGATATTAGGAATAAGCTGCTGAAAGAATGGACTCCTCTAGAATCCATTTCTGACCCATGTTTCTTGGTGAAGCTGCATCCCTTAATGGGTGCGGATGCCACTTTCCCTACGTCCTTGGACGTAGATCCCCTCTGGCCCTCCCTGACTGGTAGACCTTCTACGATGCCAAGGGCGCTGCCATCCAGTACCCTATGGACAAGAGGGGGGGTCTCACATGCTGATGAAAAATTAGACATGCGTTCACAATACATATGTCTGCTACAAAAGCCAGTGTCTGCTAGATAGCTTTCATAAGCTGGGACCAAGTCATCTTTTTGACACAGGGATCAAAGCAAGGCTTCAGCATTCACCCAACAGTCTACCCTTCTACCAGAGCCATATACATGAGAAAAACAAAGCGTTCCCGAGTGGATTCCTCCTCTAGGTTTCAGCAAGGTATGGGGGAGACTGGGATTTCTTAGGAAGTAAACGATCCATTCCAGATGCCTGGGTCTAGGACATCAGAAGGATACCATTGAATTATGCTCCCCACTGCCAGATCCTGGAACCATCAAGACACCCTGGCCAATGGGTAACCAGGAAAGGAGTGCTATCGACAGCGGGATTCAGAGCCTGCTAATGAACGGGCCTCATTCCTAGTGGGAGTATGTATTCATTTGCTTTCCGGATGCCAAAGCCATCAGGCTTTCCAGATGATTCTGGATTTAATGGATATCAACCTGTTTATCTTGAATATCCAATGCAAGATGGAATCGCTTCAAAAGATCCTTCCCCTCATTTCCAGCAGAATTAGCATCCTTCACTTGACTCACAGGATTGTTGTGAACACAAAGATCTCAGCAACTATGTTGGGTTTGTTGCACAAGGAAGGGGTGGCTGTTTGTCCTTACCTGCCTGACTGGCTCATCCAGGCGACAGACATAGAGGGCGTAAATGTGGGATTCATGAAGAACATCAGATCTTTAACTGTCCTGGAGTTCCTCATTGACAGGGAAAAGTCTTGCCTTCAGTTCATAGGCACCCTGTGCCAAACACATCTGGGGCTTATGCGCCTTCCTTTGCACAGGGCTGAATCCATCGTCGAGAGGTGGCAATGTTATGCGGACTGGATGCAGCACCTCCAAGACAGTGTTTCAGGGTTCAGGGGTTCAGGGCTGCATCAGTGTTTGTAACACCATGGGCCTGTCTCCATCTTTGGTCCTTTCTGTCCCACCTTTACCACAACTGCAAGCCTGTGGGCCTCATTACAACCCTGCCAGTCTGGTAACAACGATGCCTGTAGTCTTACCAGCACCGTTGTTACCGGACCAGCAGAGTACAAGTTTGCGGGCCGGTTGCCTTTTTTTTGTCCGCCAGGACTGACCTGGTGGGCGGAATGGTACCAGCTCGAAGACTTTGGCGGTAGCACCGGCACCATTATGAATGGTGCCGGTGCTACCGTCTTCCCCATTCTCATTGAGTCCTATAGGACTCAATGAGAATGGGGAGTAACTTTTTCCGACGCCTGGCTTCAGGGACCGTCGGGGCTGTAATGCCCCCGTGATTCCCCATTGCCAGGCGACAGGAAAAATAAACACAACTCTGGCGGCAGCCTGTCGTTTTTAATGGCACGGCTACCGCCAGAATTGTAATGAGGCCCTATGTCTTTGATCTTCATTACCGCAACTCAAAGAAAATAAACAAGAGCCACGGGGGTGACCCCCATGAGAGGACACCCACCCCGAAACGCACAATAGGCGTTCCCATGTAAGCTAGAAGAGCAGTTTACATGGGAACTAGGAAAAAAGGGGGTGGGGCAGCGGCAGACATGAGCAGCTGCAGAGAAGGTAAGGAGACCCGGAGGACATGAAGTCACAGGCAGCAGGGCGGGGCATAGGCTGGAGCGGAATTAAGATGGATGGGGCTGTGTTCCATGGAAAAGTGTTCTACAGAACCATGGCCCGATGCTTTTAGAACCCACGCTATCAATGTACATGATCAATGCATGTTCCTTACCTGCACCACCCGCAGACACACATCCCACATTGACAATCCTAGTGGAGGTGTGATTTTACCTGTTCACCTGCACAACTAATGGCCACAGAGGGTAGAAAGTGGAGGCCACAGATTCGGGCATGAACGACAGAAGCAGCAGAAATTCAATTTACAATGCAATTTCCAACAAAGCGCTTGCACTCCAATGCAGACACAAGTAACATAGAAACAGCACAAGGCTGCAGCCGGGATAAAACCTCTGCAAATGAAAGTGTTCCAA
Organism: Ambystoma mexicanum; assembly: GCF_040938575.1. Classification (NCBI taxonomy): domain Eukaryota; kingdom Metazoa; phylum Chordata; class Amphibia; order Caudata; family Ambystomatidae; genus Ambystoma; species Ambystoma mexicanum. The sequence continues at coordinate 1,360,019,273 of NC_090934.1, read as the reverse complement.
TGTTTGGCCACACGTGATAAAGGGAGCTCTTTGATATCCGAAACATTGACCCCCGCGGACCACTCAGCCTGTGCTTATGCCTCTACTAAAACAAATCACCGTCCATCTTCTGAATTACCTGCAGTGCGGCCAATAGATAGCAATACTACCTGGCCCAGTGGCCCAGTGGCCCAGTGGCCCGGGGGTGGGGGGGGGGGGCAATTGCAATACTGGGATTCGCAGTCCACCCTCGCCTATTCCACATACATTGTTCTAACATCTTACATCAATTTTAGGTATATGCGTTCACCTTCATCTACTGATAGTGCGAGTCACTTATTTCTATACAAGTATCACTATATGCTGAGGCCATCAACTCCTGCACCGTGTGCCTCCAGGAGTCAAGGTCTGTGTTTTGTTCTCCTTGGCCTCGGCGGGCTGCTTCCTGCCACACCAAGGTTTCTGCCAACAGCCATCTTAGGCCACTTCTGCCTTAATCTAGACAGGAGTACCGTGTGTGCTATGTGTTTTCCTCCATGTATGCCTATTTCAGATGTGAGTATGCTGAAGTCCATCGGTCTGCCTTCCCGTAGTATGTTCCCCAGTGTTGTTACCCCCATAGGTTCCCAGTACTTCCTCACGTTTAACCTGAATTGTGAATCGTCTGCCTTCAGTGTAACTAATGGGATCTGGGGGGAGTACGGTGCCTGTTTTCCAACCAAGTGACAGTCTCTGTGCCATGAGAATCTATGTCGTTGTGCCAAACTCACGGTCATTGATTTTCTTTCCTCCGGCCTCCACCCCTGTTAATGAGGAACTCCTGGGCAGTTAAAGATCTGATGTTCTGCTGGTAAGTCAGGTGCCTCACAGCATTTACACCTTCTATGTCCATCACCTGGAGTCAGGCAGGTAAGGAAAAACAGCCCCCCCTTCCGTGTGCAACAAACCCAACATATTTGCTAAGACCTTTGTGAATAAAACAATCCCAAGAGTCAAGTGAAGGATGCTAATTCTGCTGGAAAAGAGCGGAAGAATATTTTGAAGCGATTCCATCTTGAATTGGATATTCAAGATAAATTGGTTGATAGCCATGAGATCCAGAATTATCTGGAAAGCCTAATGGTTTGAGCATCCGGAAAGCACACGAATCCATACCCCCACTAGGAATGAGGCCCCGTTCATTAGCAGGCTATTGATCCCGCTGTTGAAAGCACTCCTTTCCTGGTTACCCATTGGCCAGGGTGTCTTGGTGGACCCCTGATCTGGTAGAGGGGAACATAATTCAATGGTGTTCTCTGATGTCGTAGACCCGGGGATCTGGAATGGATTGCTTACTTCCTAAGACATCCAACCCACCACTCCTCTTTTCTGAAGGGGGTACTACCGATTAGGATGCTCCGAATTGTCTCCTCATTTCCTCCACCTCCTGAACTAATCTCTTTCGACCACCATACACCATGAAAGGTTCTTCTCCCATAGCATACAACCCTCGATCCTGTTCCCTCACCCCTTCTACCATCTCTGCATAAGAGGGTTCCGTTCATACCTTCATTCAGAAACCTGCAAACCCCCTGCCACTCCCCTCCTGCCTAGCCGAGCCAACCATGACTTCCCCTCACCGCTACCAGATCACCCTCACACAGATGCCTCACTGGGACCCAGTCCTTCTCCAGGGACACCAAATATATGACAGGTGGCAGCAACTCTCTTTTCTCACACTTCCATGCTGAAGAGTGCCCCATTTCAGGGGCACAGGACTTATCATTGAAAATGTGTAAGTCAGGACACCATCTTTCGCCACCGGTTTCACATTTTCCCTAAACTTAGGTTAGACCTGGCAGGCAGAAAGTCACCCACTCGCAGAACAGATAGTTTGCCGGTCTGGAAACAACGGTACCGGCAAGCTTACCAGTACCATTGTTTCTGTACCGGCAATCTTGTAATGACCCCCATTGTGTGTTTTATATCGTACCAGTCTCAGCGACTGCAAATCTCTATGCTGACAAGTTGGTTTTTTCCTTCTCTGCTTCGGGGTAGCAGCAGGGGCAATCTCTGCCACACTTGGTGGTTCACTCCCTAATGATAGCCTTCCATTTTTTACAGCTGCACCTGTGCTTGTGGATGCTAGAAACATACCCATGCATCATTCAAGCAACGTGTAGTGGATGCACTAGAATAGCAACCAATCTACCTGGCATCCACCATCGACTTCTCAGCATGCAACAACACCCCACTCCATGCACCGAGCCGCATCCTGACACAGTCACACACCACCAAAGCCTGGTATCCACCAGTGGCTTATCAGCATTCAACAACACCCCACTCTAAGCGCCAAGCTGCATCCTGACACAGTGACACACCACCAAAGCCTGGTATCCACCAGCGGCTTCTCAGCATGCAACAACACCCCACTCTATTCACAAGTCGCATCCTGACACAGTCACACACCCGCAAAAAAAAGTGTGGTATCCACCATTGGCTTCTCAGCATGCAACAGCACACTACTCTATGCACCAAGCCGCATCCTGACACAGTAACACACCAACAAAGCCCTGCATCAGCAAACCCAATTCCACAGCACTCTGGTGCATACAAGAATTCACTGACAGACCTACCATCATCAGGCAAAAAGAAATGTGGTGAAAATCACAATATGAAGAAGAACTCACCATTTACAAAAGCCTCAGTTTTGAGCACATGACCCTCCTCTCTACACCCAAAGAAAGTAATGACTCTCAAAGGACGACACCCGAGGCATGGCCTCCATCAACAGAGTCCATATATCAATATAAAACTGGTTGGCCATCAAAAACCTGCGTCATAATGATGATAAAACAGAGCTTCTCATTGTGGGTTTCCCCTACCGGCAAGAAAATCTCAACCCATCCTTCTCCTCCATCAGTATTGATGGCTCAGTCATTATGGTAGTGAACATATCGAAACCTTGGGTGTCCACCTGGATGCAGAGCTGACCATGTACAGACACATCAATGCTCTAGCCTCATCCACCGCCCATACTTCCAGATTGATATCCCTGAGCAGGGAATTCCTTTCCGCCAATAACGGCCTCACACTGGCGAGAGCACTCATCATTAGCAGATTGGACTACTGCAATGTCCTACTCAAGGGCACCACAGCCGCCAATCTAGCCAAACTCCACCTCCCACAGAACAAAGTCCTACAAGCAGCCCTCGGCCTACATTGGACATACCACATTTCAGCATCCAGACATGAAGTCTAAGGCTTGCCCATCAAAGCAAGCATCGATTTTAAAACACCACTGCATCTACAAAGAATCCCCCCGGCTACGTCAATAACAGTATTTCCCCACAACTACCATTACATTGCCTGCCCACACCATCTTCGGAAGATGTAAGCCCCCCTTGCCCCCTGCACCTCACGCGCACGATCACGCTCATTTCTCATTTATTTTAATGATTTTTGTGCACACTATGCACCACCTTACCCTGTAACTGTGTGTGTGCTTTTTGCTGCATCCTTGCTGACAAAAGAGCCTTGGATCCTTTTACTCCATTTTCTGCTTCCTGTGACTGCCATTCTAAGATGGCCACCTTCGCCTCGGCAATGGAGTGCCTGGGGCTCTTTTCTTCCATGACTTCGGATAGGCTGGAGCTCACTATATCACAGCATATTGCAAGCCGGCAGGCTTAGCTGGCCCTCCCAGAAGGCCCACTCACAAGGCCCCTGTCTGCTCCCTATCCGCTTCCAGTACACTTCCCACCCCCTTTGGTCGCCTGTGATGCTGTGTGTGCCCCCCTTGGTCACCTGTGATGCTGTGTGTGCCCCCCACCCCCACCTTGGTCACATGTGATGCTGTGTGTGCCCCACCCCTTGGTCACCAGTGATGCTGTGTGTGCCCCCTAGCTCCCCCCTTGGTTGCCTGTGATGCTGTGTGTGTCCCCATCCCCCTTTCCTGCTTTTGAGACCCCATCCCCCTCACCTCATCCTATCCTTCCAAGCCCATAGTGCCTCCTAATCAACCCGCACCAGCATGCTGCTGCCGCCTTGTAACGTGAGGTAGGCACCATGTATTTGCCCACTGATTTAACTTTTGCATCTGTGTGCCGCTGCCGCCCTGCAACATGGGGTAGGCACCATGCATTTGCCCACTGATTTGACTTTTGCATCTTTGGTGCTGCTGCCGCCCAGCAACATGGGGTAGGCACCATGTATTTGCCTATTGCTGGACTTTTGCATCTGTGTGCTGCTGCCGCCCTACAACATGAGGTAGGCACCATGTATTTGCCCACTGATTTGACTTTTGCATCTGTGTGCCGCCCTGCAACATGCGGTAGGCTCCATGTATGTATATGACTATTGCAGGACTTTGGCATCTGTGTGCTGTTGCTGCCCTGCAACATGGGGTAGGTTCCATATTTTTGCCCACTGATTTGACTCTCGCATTTTGCGTGATGCTGCCACCCTGCAACATGGTGTAGACACCATGTATTTGCTTATTGCTGGACTTTTGCATATGTGTGCTCCTGCCGGACTACTACATGAGGTAGGCACCATGCATTTGCCCACTGATTTGACTTTGCATCTGTGTGTTGCTGCCGTCCTACAACATTGGGTTAGGCTCAATGGACGTGATCACCAAGTACTTCTTTTTTGCACTTTGCATATGACGTATTATCCTTGTACGCTCCACATGTTATGCACTTTTTACGCTTCCTATTCTGTGACCTCAAGCCCTGAAACCAATCTCTTAAGTTTAAGCGCCTTGATACCTCTGGGTTTTGCACGCTATATAAATAAACAAAGACAAATACAAATATATTCCCTAAGAACGAGCACCAGTATCTCACTTGCTACCCTCACATCAAAAATAAGAGAACAGGAGGGGTCATCTTCTTCGTCACAGTACACACTCTCGGGAACTCCCGGCTGGTTTACGAAACAAACCCTCCTACGCTTCCTTCAAAAAACGTGTACATACTATGCCTGCTTCCTTGCAACTCTGTAACAAACGCTGTGATACCCCAGGGTATGGGTGTTACAAAAATGTATACATCAATCAAATAAATAAATAGACTCTTCCACCAACAACAAACGATGCATCAAAAACAAGGCCCCAATTATTCCTCGATGTGGCACAGAGACCAAAGCACCGAGTTCATTGCTGATGCCAGTATCACTTCCTTTTCTGGTCTCGTTCGACCTTTCGGCTGCCCTTCAAATGGTTTTCCACAAATAAGGGAGGTAAGAACCTTCTGAATCCAATAACAGATGTGGGCCTCATTACACGGTAGGCGGAAAGGGTTTACTGGTACCGGTATTTTACCGTTACCGGTAAACCCTTACCGCCTTACTACGAGGTCCCTTTGCGGGTTGGGGAATTTAACGCCTGCTTTTTGCAGGCGTTAAAAACCAACCAGCAAAAGGGACCAGGGAGCTAATTACGGTACCGTAATTTGTGGTACCGTAATTAGCGCCTTCCCCATTCCCATAGAGCCCTATGGGGCAAAAATGGGAATGGGGAAGGGCAATGGGGGAAGGGAGAATTACCGCCCCACCAACCTTGGAATAGGTCGGTAATTCCCCTCTCCACCAAGGCGGTGCCGGTATTTTACCGGCATGGACTAAGGTGCTAATAGCACCTTGGTCCACCGCCATCCGTGTAATGAGGCCCACAGTCCAGGGATTTTCCAGAGCACAAACAGATGAGGTATCTCACATCGACGCCATAGCTAAAGAGAGTCTTGTGAAGTAGTAGTGTAGTCTGAGTACAGATGTGATGTGTAGTGTGGTGGACTTGTTTTTTTTTTTACTGAGTGTTTGCATCTTAACATTGGTATTCCCACTGTTTGTACGCATCATATTTGTATGGGAAGCAACGATAGCTCTTTTTATAAGCTTCTTTTTCCCACGGATACACTTTACAGCACCAAGACTAAACTGGAGCTCCACGCGAAGGCCACCGAAACAATCTGTCCTCTACTGAAAGTGAGAGAGGACTGTGATATAGGATATTGAGGCTAATGTCTAAATACCGATTTGCAGCCCACACAACAAATTCTCAGAATCCGCACTACGAGGACACATAGCTCTTGATTTGTGTGTTCTGCCACAACAGTACAAAAAAGGCTCTACATCTACATCTGCAAAGCCAGTTCCAAAATGCAAATCACTATTTTCGGAAAGGCCGGGTCTCGCTGGAGTTGTTAAACATGTCACGGAATTACTTATTGAAGCCCGCAGCGCTCGAGAGGCTGGCCTGGACCCACTGAGGGCCTGTTGCTGAGCTTGGCCACTCCCCAACATGGGCTCATTAGCCAGGAGAAATCAATGCAGCGGCAAAGCCCCCAGCGGTGCAAGGGCGTGGCTGTTAAGCGCTCGACGGGCTGGCCTGGACCCACTGAGGACCTGTTTCTGAGCTTGGCCACTGAAGCGGTGAAGCCCGCAGTGGTGCAAGGGCACAGCATTTTGGCGCAGAGAGGCTGGCCTGGACCCACCGCGGACCTGTTGCTGTGCTTGGTCAACCCCCACCTCCCCTTCCTCCGCAGGCTTATAAACCAGGAGAAATCCCTGCAGCGATGAAGCCCATGGCGGTGCACAGGCTCAGCGGTTTGTCGCTGGAGATGCTCGCCTGGACCCACTAAGGACCCGTTGCTGGGCTTGGCCACGCCCCCCTGGACTCATAAGCCAGGAGAAATCACTGCAGCGGCGAAGCCCACAGCAGTTCAAGGGCACCGCTGCTTAGCACCGCAGACGCTGTTCGGAGTAGGGAGGTGCCCAAGAACGTCTAAGTATTCCTGTAATTCTCCTGCATCCCCACGGTGAGAAATACTTGTCAACTCCAAGCAAGTTGGTATCTTGGACTGTGCTTGAATATGCAACTGTGCTTATGATCACACACTATGAATAAATAACGCTTATTTTACACAATGTAGTGCAACTGGCATAACCCGGAACAATCTGGTAGCTTCCTGAGCATAAAAAGAGCCATAAGAAGGGAGGTAGTGTACACTCACTTCCGGGCCAACTCCGAGTAGTATATAAATATTGACTGCCCCCTAGGAGAAGAAAAAGACTTAGGGGAGCGGCTCCACGATTTACAGAGAGTGTTGGAACACCCTTCCCTATATTTCACCCAGGGTACTGACACTGCACAGATGAGTTTGACGTGTGGGTGTGAGGGGAGCGAGGGGCCAGAGAAGTTTTAATTCAGCAGCTTGTTACACGTCAGAAATGCACAAGGCACTGCCAGGACAATGGGCCTCATTCTAACCTTGCCAGTATACTGACGGTAATCCCGCCAGGGCACCAACAAAGGCTATTACCGTATCCAGGACACTCAGTCCGGCGGCACTGATGCTGGATTACAAGTGCTGGAGTGACAGTGGGCCTCATTACGAGGCTGGCGGCCACGGAATGGACGGTGGCGGTAAGGGACCGGCATCGTTCATTCTGGGCAGCCAGATTACGAGTTCTGCAGCGGGTCCCGCTCTGTACGCCTGGCCAGACCAGACGTGCAGAGTGGGACCCGCTAGCAGTACAGGATGCTAACAACGGGCCCATCATTAACGGGCCCATTGTTAGCATCCTCCCCATTCCCATTGAGCCCTGTACGGGCTCAAATGGGAATGGGGACATACCGGGTCTCGCGAAAGGGATTTACCGGGCCCCCCAAGGTCGGAATGGCCCGGTAAATCCCCTTCTGCGGGACCCGGACCCGAGTTTGGGGGTAGCCATGCCGCTAAAAACGGTCACTTGTTGTTTCAATTGCAAACTCTATAGAGCTAAGTTCTCAGGACAATTATTGGCCCGTAGTCCTGTCCAAAAGTAGGGTAAATTCGAGCCTGTCCCCCAATAAAGCATCAAAGAAATCTTACAAAATGTTTGCACCAATATGTGAGGCAATTGTACTGATCACTGAGATAAAGGACCTGCTACACGACTTGGACGGCTGCACTCAGGGCTCCGTTAGTAAACCACTTCTATCCAACTGTGCGCTTAGTACCAAAGCAGATGGGATGGACACTGCTACCTCAGAGGTAGAAGTGGGCGAGTACTACAAGGGGCTAATGCAGTTCACGATAAACAAGCGGGACCAAATAAGACAATTTCTAAAAATACACATAAGGAACTATTCGATAAATATGGAATTGCTAAACCGGACGGGCAACAGGGCGGGAGAAAATATAGCTTTCCAACAAAGGGACATGCAACAAGGGACAGAGTGCCTGATGCATTCAATGCAGAGCCCATAATATGGGTGTGCATATTGCAATGACTCTTTAATGCCTTCATTTCAATTAATAGAGTACCAGAGTCCTATACAAAAGCTGAAATGGAGCCCAACCTTAAAAAGGGGGGCAGAGACGACCCGGCAAACTATCGCCCCAAATCCCTGTTAGATGCAACAGGGAAAATATTGGCTAAGGTGGTGCTGAGTCACGTAGAAATATGGGTAACCAATAATGTCATCGTACGCCACCTACGGGCAGGTATCCAAACAGGAAGTGGTATCGTTGACCAAATCTTGAGGATATCTCTAATACTGCAGCAAGACATCACATTGAGGAGAGCCCGCCTCTATGCTGTCTTTGGTGACTTGGGGACAGCATTCGACAGGGTACCCAGGGCTGTACTTTGGAACGTGCTCAAAGACAAAGGCACACCTGAACAATGGCCGGGGATTATTCATCAACTATACACCAACGACCAAGCAGTGGTTCGCTGGGGCCTTGCTGGTGAAGTAACACCGCCCTTCAGTGTTGAGGGTGTGTCAGGCACGGCTACGTGCTGACTCCAACTTTATTTAGTATATTTATTAATGGGATAATAGACTCATTAATACAATCGAGTTTGGGACCTCCAAGACCTTGACGTACAAGATTCCGGCACTCTTTTTTGCAGTCGATGCAATCTTCCTAGCAACAACACCCTCCGGGCTTACAAAAATCACAGGTGGTTTTAGTGCACAATGCCAGACCACGTGCTTGGGCATTAATATCAGAAAAATCAAGGCCATGTGTTCCATCCTAAATGCACAAAGACTCTTTTTTGGCATAACCCTTCTGACATTAACTTTGAAACAAGGGTTTGGTAAAAAATGCTTTTGCCGTTATGTCCAGAACTAAATCCGAAGCAATGGGCCTCATTACGAGGTTGGAGGTAGCCTTGCCGGTTTTACCGGCAAAGCTACCTCCAAACTCGCATCCATGTCCGGCACCCGCAAATGGGCAATTATCGGGCTATTCCGGCCTAGCCAGACCCAGTAATTGCCCTTTCGCGGGTGCTGGGCCTGGTACATCCTCATTCCCATTTGAGCCTCATAGGGCTCAATGGTATTGGGGAGGGTGGTAGCACTGGTACTATTAATAACAGTACCAGTGCTACCATGGCTGCAAGGGCACCCGTGAGCAGAACTCCTAGTATGGGGGGTGTAAAGACGTCGGTGGGGGGTGTCTGTACTTCTGCTCTCTATATGTCCACACACTGTATCGGTTAAAACACACTCTTTATATAATTAATATTCAAAGGTATATACAATATCATGATAACTCACTTTGTACTCCAAAAATCAACAATGGTAAATATATACAGTTCTAAAGTGGTACCACTAACGTTATCAGATCTCCTTAAAGCGCATATGGTCAGAATGACACACAGATCAAAATAAAGAGGAAACTAACAGTAGAGAGAGGAAGGAAAGCAAGATGGTTGAACAATTGGCAGAATACTGGACCCGCTACCTAGACACAGTTCTGTGTGGAGATCCCCCCACCTGGGCAACCTATAAAGCAAAGATGTATCACAAGCCCAGTCCATATATTGGTCACACTAGACTTTCCAATAGTTCTGCAACCCCAAAGTACCATGGGGTTATAGCGTTCCTCATCGGGGAATCGACGGCCCTTCTTGAGTGCCCTCCCTTTAAGGCAGGAGTCACGGGTCGTCGAACATCCGACGGAGAACAGATCGAGCTACGACGTTGAAGTCGCTGCGTCGTTCCTATCGGTGCTCGTTGACGGGGAAGCGTAAACGTCCTGCAAGGAAGAGACGTGCGGGGCACCTCAGTGTCGATAGTTCTGGACCGCAAAGAGTTCGAAGAACTGTGGCCCAGCAAGGGCTTCGAGTCGTCGGCGTCTCTGTGGTCTTTGGGTGGCGGGAAACCCACCGGCGGATGCTCCTCGGTGTGTCGACGGTCAGGCCTTCTCCAACAGGATACAGCGTGGACGATGAGGACAAGAGCGTCCTTGGATCAATGAAGGCAAAACGGGAGCACGGCGGCGGCTCCAGTCGGCGACAACGGTCATTGACAGTGGCAGACAACAGTCCAGGCGCTTCTCTTTGAGATTCCGCAGCAGTCCCCGTATTGGGTCAGCAGCCTGTCGAAGGTCTGTCTACCAGGGAGCTTTGGCAAAGATCTGCTGGTGCACAATGGTCCCTCGTAGCTCGGGAAGAGGGCGCCTTACCAGGTCCTCTCTGGGTCAGTCCTTGGAGGCACAGCAGCCTTCAGATTGTGAAGGAGAGCAACAGCAATTCTTCTCTTCCAGCAGCGCTTCAAGGTCAAGCATCAGTTTCACTCCAGTTACTCTTCGTAGTTTGGACTTCAGCTCTGAACACTTCTGAACACGATTCCTAGCAGTGAGAGGTCCCCAGATATACTGTTGATCTCCCATTCATTCCGCTGGGTCACACTTAAGTATCCAATCACTACGAAGGGCAATCATGCAGGCAGGCAACCATTCAGGTGCATAGTGCATTCAGGCCATCCACTCCTCTCAAGACACTCACAACAAGTTATGTTTATTGGGACAAGTACTGAGCCATTCAACACTCCACACTGCATTCATACCGTTTTCGGGCAGGGTTGTCTCAGTCATTGTGCCAGCCACTAGATACAAGACACCCACAACATAGAATGCCTATTCGTCATACACTCCATTCACCCATGTCCCACTCACAGGTGTACCCACAACATACGGTCGTTGGGAAGGCTCCGGCAAGTCTAGTTGGTACTTCCCCACACTACCATATATTGAACTTCCACCCAACAGCCAGTCAGGGGGAAGGGACAGAGTCAGGGCTTCCCGGGACTTTGGGAAAATCAAGGTAACAGGCGATGAAAGACAAGAGGCCATGGGGGCCATTTTATCTCCATCAGGAATCTACCGATTCCAATTACAGGGCCTGGGCATCCCAAAATGGAGGATGCTCAGGGCACCAGACAATTCAGCACGTAGCTGCCACCAGCCCACACCCTGCTCTGTGGGTCACACACAGGTTCCCAAAAACATACACTAGGGGCACAGGGTTGCACCCCTACTCATGGGTGCCATAAGGGTCTCCATTGGGTCTGTTCACCAAACCAAAAGAGAGAGCTGCACCGCCAGGAGTCCCACATGAACTCTTGTGCGGAAAACATGACAGAAAACATGATAAAAAGCAGTAAAAGACAAGGATTCGGAGGCCCTGTGCCTCCCATGCATTTCCAGCATCACAGTCGCCCCCCCCAGACTGAGGTTAGGGTGCCTAATCTCCCACGAGATAGACACCCTCATCCAGACGGTCAACATACCTTCTGGAAAGGCCATCTGCATTATCGTGACTCTTCCCTGGTCTGTCCTCTATGGTGAAGTCTAGCCCTTGCAGGCTAATGGACCACTTGAGCAGTTTCGGGTTTTCACCCTTCATCTGCATAAGCCACTTCAGGGGCTTATGATCTGTTTGGACCTTGAAGGTAGACCCGGTAAGTTAGGGTCTAAAACGCCTAAGGCTCCAAACTATACTAAAACATTCCTTTTCAACAGTAGCCCACCTAAATTCTCTACCCTTAAGTTGTCTACTGATGAATATGATCGGATGTTCTCTTCCTTGGTCATCTAACTGGAACAAGACAGCTCCAATTCTGGTGTCGCAGGCGTCAGTTTGAACGAAAAGGGCTTGCTGTAATCAGGCGCACACAACACAGGTGCCCTAGACAGACTTCCTTTCAAGCCATCAAAGGCCCTCTGACAGTATTCAGTCCAATTAACCTTCCTAGGCTGTTTGGGAGAAGTCAGAGCTGTCAGGGGTGCAGCTATGGTTCCATAGTCTGCCATGAAATTGCGATAATACCCAGTGAGGCCCAAAAAGGGTCCACTTGGGTTTGAGTAGTGGGAGTCTCCCAGTCATGTACATCCTGTACTTTACTGGGGAGAGGTTGGATTCAACCCCCTCCTACCTCATGACCAAGATACGTAACTTTCCCCTGAGCTATCTGGCACTTGGTGGCCTTGATAGTGAGGTTAGCCCTTTTCAAGGCCTGCAACACTTTATCCAGATGCATCAAATGCTCTGCCCAGGTGGAACTGTAGACGGCAATGTCATCTAAGTAAGCCACACAAAAGGCTTCCAGCCCACTGAGCGCATGGTTGACCAATCTCTCGAAAGTGGCAGGGGCATTCTTCAACCCAAAAGGCATGACCCTAAACTGGTAGAGTCCCTCTGGTGTTGAGAACGCCGTCTTTTCCTTGGCATGGTCCATCAGAGCTATTTGCCAATAGCCTGAGGTAAGGTCGAAGGTGCTCACAAATTTGGCAGCACCTATGGTGTCCACGAGCTCATCAGCCCGGGGCAATGTGTGTGCGTCAGTTTTGGTGATGGCATTGACTCCTCAGTAGTCCACACAGAACCTCCAATCCTTGGTACCTGCCTGGGAACTTGCCTTGGGGACAAGGACCACTGGACTGGACCAGGGACTGGTTGAGGGTTCAATAACACCCAGATCCAACATCTTGGCGACCTCAGCCTGGATGTGGTTCTTTACAGTATCTGACATACGGTAGCACCTGCTTTTGACAGGCACACTGTCAACAGTGTCAATCTCGTGCTTACACCACGGTGTAAGGCCTGGTGTCAGTGAGGACAGAGAGGCGTACTGCCGGAGCAAAGTCGTGCAGGCCTTCTGCTGCTCTGTCGTTAGATCGGGAGAGAGATGTACTCCCTCCACTGAGCCATCCTGAGGGTTGCTATGCAGCAAATCAGGAAGGGGCTCACTCTCATCCTCTTCTTGCTCTGAAGCTAGCAAGAGACATGAGACTTCGGCTCGCCTGTGGAAAGGCTTGAGCCTATTAACATGGAATACCTGAGGGGCTACCCCCTAGGCTCCCATGTCAACCAGATAATTAACCTCACCCATCTTGGAGATTATCCTGAAGGGTCCAGTCCATTTATTTGCCAAAGCCCGAGGCTTGGTAGGCTCCATCACGAGGACCTCTTGTTCCGGAGTCCAATCCACTTGCGATGCTTTAAGGTCATGCCAGTACTTGTACAATTCCTGGCTGGCCTTAAGATTCGCTGTTGCCTGACCCATCATCTGTGTCATCCTCTGTCTGAGGCCTAACACATAGACCCACACTTGCTTGGCGGGACCTGGAGGGGTGGCTTCCAAACCTTCTCTAATTAAGGCAAGGGGCCCCCTCACGGGATGTCCAAAGAGTAACTCAAAGGGGCTGAAACCAACACTCTCTTGAGGTACCTCTCTGTAAGCAAATAGCAGGCATGGCAGGAGAAGATCCCACTTCTTCCTTAGGGGCTCTTCCAAAGCACCTAGCATTCCCTTGAGAGTTTTGTTAAATCTCTCGACCTGGCCGTTGGTCTAGAGTTGGTAAGAGGTGGAGAACTTGTAGGTTACCCCTGTAGAGGAGGTCCCGAGCATGGCCTGCACCCCTGCCCCCCAGTACGAGGTACCAGGAGCATACTCGCCAAGGTATGTGACGTATGAAGAGCAAATGAACCAACAGAGAGCCGCGCTGGGACTCTACCCAGTGTACATCAGAAGAGCTGTACCTGTTGAAGCACCCATAACCAGACAGCCATGGGCTGCACGATACCCTCTTAGGCAACCATACCAGCAGCTGAGACAAAATTAATAGTACGTACAGACAGTCCACGAAGAGACCCAAAGAGCCTTAATGGAGGGCCAGTGGAAATGACACAAGGGCCTGGACATACTCACGAATGAACCAAAACAGCTATCAAGGATAGCACGCCAGTACGAGCAGCTATGAAAAATAGATGTAATGGACACAGGAAAGAGACAATGTTAAACCATAAGGAAACGTTGTGATGAGACAAGATGGAAGTAACCAACCAGTTAACGCATGTAAATAGTCTTGAAACGCAAGAAGATAAGAGAACGATACAGCTTGCAGTGCTTAGTAGAAGGATAGAGCGGCAAGCGCCAACCAAATATCTACCTCAATAAGGCACATTATACAAGTGCGACTCCATTTTGTAAGCAGAAGTATGCCCAGGCGGCCAGAGGCCTACTAGGCCAGGTTTCATATTCCAGCTGAAGCTAGAAAGAAGAGCGGAATCGAAACTCAACAAAGAGCAGTTCATGCCTGGGAAGTCGAAGTCAACCCAAGGAAAGGGGGAGAGCGGCAACGCTGGAGAATCAAAACTTCAGAAGATTACCAGCCTGTCCCGTGAAGGTCAAGGTAAGAGGGGCCCAGGCAGGTGGCAAGGCTAAAGAAGAATCAAATACACGAAAAGCTAGAAACTGAAGCAGATTCACGGTGAACAGACATGTGACCAGTCAGTCGCGAAGAATTACCAACGTCTAATGTCACCCAGATCCAAGGGTGCCATAACTTCTCCAGATAAGAGGCTACAGTTTCTAGGCCATACCCAGCCAACTAATTGACACATAGATCAGAAGCCCTGATTGATGGAAGGGAGGCAGGGTGAATCTTGGGACACTAGGCACCTGGGTGTCCAGTCTGCATGCTGCTAATTAAAATGGAGATTTACATCTAGGGGTGTAACCTGCCTAATCACAATGGACCAAGTTATCTAGGGTCCTATAGATAGTAGAACCAATGGGACATTGTAGTTGTAGTGACGTCTATCACGCGCGATGTAGAGGGTTGGGCGTAGACACCCACCCGATAAGAGTTATCCAATCGGCATGCTCTGTTACCATACACAGATATAGCACCTATACTTAAGTTACCTTTCCTAACCAATTATATTGCATGACGAATTTATAGAGTTAGACGTCAGTGATGACGAGTTTTATGTATAAAAGTTGCTGTTCAACTGAAGTTTGAGGAAGTTAAAGCGAGACAGGCGATCAACATGATGCTGATTTCCAAGTGTTTCCCTGTTTGATGTATTTGTCATTAAACGGACTCCCCTTTGCCAAACTACTGCGTATTCGTTATTGAGTCATGTTGGAGTAAGTGAATCCTGCACCCAATTCCTCACATGGCACAGCTATCTTGTCTCACAGCTACTAGAGGGTGAGCACTGACCTATGGGCCCATCAGTGGAAAAAACCACCCTGCTGTGCACTTGGTAGCGTGAGGATGGTTTCGGCCATCAATTATTGATTATTGATTATACAATTCTAAGAAACATATAGACCGACGGCACGAAGTAACTCTATGCCTTCGGCAATATCACGAGTCCTTTCGCGTTCCGGCTGAGTATACTGAGAAGCTTCCCGTGGACAATGATAGTGTAAGTCCATAAAATCTGCAGTGGGTCTGAAGGAACCCGCCTTTCCAAGCATAACCCTTCTCATTCCACGGGCAGCCAATCGGACGAAAAGACTGCAAGAGGCTGAAGAGGAAGGGGCGGTGATCCCGAAGTTCCAGAGAGGAAAAGATGCGAGCGGTGAGTGAAACAATAAACAAATTATTTTGGCAAATGTCTTGTAGGCATTAGAACAAGCAAGGGAAAGGTAACGGAGGGTGGCAGAGAAAAAATAAAATAGTCAGAAGTAGAGAAGACTGTATATATATAAGGGGTAATGACTCGAGCATAAGAGATAAAAATGGTTACCGGGATAGACACCTGAGATAAAAAGAGGTTACCAGGGGGGCACCTGAGATAAAAATGAGTGGTTACCAGGGGGGCACCTGAGATAAAAATGAGTAGTTACCAGGGGGGCACCTGAGATAAAAACAAGAGGATACCAGGGGGGCACCTGAGATAAAAACGAAAGGATTCGCCTGGTTCCTGCACTTTAATACAGCAGTCAAAAGAAACCTGAACTCATAGCCCACATAATGAGGGACAATTAGACTACGGTGATGTTTAAAGATGCATCAAAGGAGTTTGTTTAAACCTCATGTCGGGGTATTGATTAGAAGGCAGGTATATGTATGACCAGCTGGTGTCAGTCTAGTCTGTCAAGTGTCTGTCATATGTGTTCTGTTGTATGTCAAATGTAAAAGAACTGCATTATTGGTTGTTTGAAATGAAATTTGGTTTTATGCGATTCCGTAACTAGGAGGGAATCGCCAATGAATTGATGCTGTTGAGTAAATTGATAGTATAAATTTTGGCGGGAAAAGAGTGGATTGGAGCTTGGGTATTGGTTCTCGCTCATACTATTGGTAGAATAAAAGCTGCATAAATACTGGTGGTAACGAAAGTGAGAATGGAAGAGGTTACCCCACTTGCGCATCTGTGTAAGCAGTTACCTAAACATGCACCTAAACTTAAAAAGTACAGCACAGAGTGGGTTAAGGGTACCACCCACAAGATGTTTATGCCTTGGACACAGAATGGGTCCCTATATAAAGCCGTCTTACAACATATGATGATTTACCTGCATGCCACATATATGGGCAAAAAATTAGAGAAACGCCTCGCTGTTCTAGAACTTTGGAAAATGTTCTAACAGACGAAGGAGGAAGAACCGCCCGCTGACTGGATATTAAACGTATGCACGGAGGGGGGTGAGATGCCTACCCCACCACCAGCCCCGCCTGAGCCAGTCATCGAGGGAAGTAAGTCAGAGGGACTATACTCGCTAAGAGAAATTAAGGCAGCCACGGGGTATAGCAATCCCGCATATGAGTCGCCTAAGTACAGTAGTGACGACAATAAAGGAAAGGAACAGGAAAACAATCTTGCCTCCGCAGTCCTGAGGGACAAGGAGAGACGTGATGATGAAAGGAAGGGCCAGGCACAGAGTTGTGCACTTCTCATTAAGGAGAGAGAGGGAAAGAAATGGAAAGGAAGTGGAGACAGAACGGATAAGATAGCATTCACAAAAGACGAATGGATGGGAGGAGAAATATTGTTGAAACTTGATGGAAGAGGAAGTGATGGTGTGAGACCAAGAGAGAGGTCTGATGAGACGCAAAGGAGGGAGAGAGAAAAAGAGATGGAAATAGGAGACGTAAGGATAAGAAGGAAGGATAGGCTGAAGCGAGAACAACTATATCGCGAAGAGCAAGAGAAACAGCTTGATCGCAAACAGAAGGCCGCCTATGACCAGCACAAACAGAATAAGCAAAGGTTGGAAGAATAGCAAAGGGTACGTGAGAAGACAGTGAAGAGAAGATAAGGTGAGGAAATTATAAGGGCAAAGAAATGTAGAAATGAAAGGATGAGGGAAGTAGATAAGGCTAGAGAAGAAGCGAGGAAGCGCAAGGAAATAGATGAGGAAGTAGAACGTAAGCTCAGACAGAGGACACAGGATCTTGAATATTTGAAGCGGGAAGTTAAAAAACCGAATCCTGTTGTAGAATGGGAAGACATAGAAGAATTCTTTCCTGCGAATGACTCGGTGCAAGGTACAAGTAGGACAAATATTGAAGATGACTTCAACACCAGAAGCATCAGGGAAACGATTGATAAAATATATGATGAGATGGGGCTGGAACACATTGGGGAGGGAGATGGGGCAGGGAAGACGAGCAATTGGAGAGCAATTGGAGAGCACTCAGCTGTATGACACTGAGGATGTCACTGGAAGTAGTGGGAGCAGGGGACTGTCCCTAGACAGGCTGGAGATTGGGCAGAACGAAAAAGATGCAATGATTTGTGTAAACTGGGAGTATTCAGAATCTGACTCTGGTGGGGAAACGGAGGATGAGGCACACAAAGAAGGGATACGGTGCGAAAAGCGGCTCCCAAGGGACCGAGGGGTACGATGGTCAGACGCCAGCGAGTCCGGAACTAGGACACCGAAGTCAGACGCACAGTCTGGCCAACATGAAGGAACACCCCACAGTGAGAGGGGGGCATCAGCGCCTGCCTATGCAGACAGATTGAGGGCATTGCCAGGTAGAAGGCAAGGCTGGGATGCTACCCCAGTGGTAGAAAGGAGAGCTATGGGAAGAGAGAAGGAAGACTGCGCATTCCAATTCCCGCTGCTAGAAAAGGGGGGAGCAAGACCACAATATATTCCATGGCCACACATGGATCGAGAAAACCTGAAAAACAAGCTTCCAATACTGACATCGGGAGCCGGGAAGTGGATACATGAGTTAGAGAAAATGTCAGGGGGTGTCACCTTAGCTATAGCGGACATTAAAGGCCTCTTGATCGCCATACTCAGTGAAAGCGCAGGCGATTTATGGAAGCGGGCAGGGTACCCTAGGGTAACCATAATGAACACCTCCCATGACGGAGCGCCATTTAACAATTGTAGAGCAGTAGTGTGGAAAGTGCTACGAACGCTATACCCAAACACTTCTGATATGGGAGCTATAATGGGGGTCATTATGACCCGAGCGGTAACCATGGCACTAGTTGCACCATGGTTGCTGCCGGTATTTTACCGATTCCGCCAATGGTAAATGGGGAATTACCACCCCGTTCCAAGGTTGGCGGGGCGGAAATTCCCCATTTACCATTAACCCTTCCCCATTCCCATTTTTGCCCCATAGGGCTCAATGGGAATGGGGAAGGTGGCAATTAGGGTACCACAAATTGCGGTACCGTAATTACCTTCAAGGTCCCTTTGCTGGTCCATACCTTAACGGCTGGTACAGACCAGCCGTTAAGGTCGGGACCCACAAAGGGACCTCGTAGTAAGGCATTAAGGGGTTAACGGCGCTGCAACCTTTTACGGCGCCATTAACCCCTTAACGCCTGTGTCGTAATGACCCCAAATGACTCGAAAAATGAAAGAGTCAGAGGATCTGTTGATTTATATCCAGAATTTTCAAGACGCGTGGGTGCTCGAAACGCATGAGTCTTGGACGAAATCTATCCCTGTATTCTACCACATATTGTGTCAAGGGTTGCCCGAACCACTGCAAAAACAGCTCAAGAAATTAGTGGATGTTGAAGCTAAACCTTGGGCCGAAATACAGTTGACAACTGCACACTACTGTAGATTGTTACAAGATAAAAAAATGAAAAAAGGAGGCATCTCGTAAGAGTGAGGAGGCGAAGCTGGTGCAAAAGAAACTCTCAAAATATGCTCTCGAGGGAGCGATGTTGACGAGCCCAGCTGAACCAAGCACACAATCAACAGCCAACCCATCCCAGAATAACCAGGGTAGCACAGGATTTTACCCGAGGGGTAGCGGTTTCGGAGGAAGAGGATGGCAGAGTAACCAGGGAGGGTTTCAAGGTAACCAGGGAGGTTTTCAGACCAACCAATGTGGATTTCAAAATGCACAGATGGGCAGTCCAGCTATGCCAGATGGACAGATGGCTCGACCACCGCCAGTGTGTTGACTGTGTGGAATGACAGGACATGTGGCGCGTGTGTGCAGAAACCAAGGCATGTGGCAGAACGGCCAGGAATGAGAACAGGCATGGTGAATCAGCTTGCCGTCCCACAACAAGGCGGTGCACAGAATCCCACAGTGCAGCAAAGTGCGCAGCAAGGGGTTCAACCCTCGAACGTGGGGAACTTGCCACAGGGACAATCCCAACAGGCACTGCCGCAAATGCCTCAGGGCACTAACTCCGGAGGGGGAGTCAACCCTGGAAATGGGGGAAATCCACAAGTATACAATGGGCCGAACTTATACATGAAATAGGACAGCTCACGGGGGACTCTGATGTGCTCTATCCTATCATTGACACCAGACCCTAATAAGGAACCTAGGGTGAATGTCGTCATAGGGGGTAAAGAATATTCCTTCTTAGTTGACGCGGATGCAACGCACTCGTGCATACAAGAAGGCAAGTTTTCCTTGTCCGGCGAGGCCATAGATACTCAGAGTTTCACGGGAGCTCACAGTAGAGTTCCCTTTACGGATAATCTCCCAGTCTCTGTAGGAGAGTGTGAAATGAATGTGCCCTTATTGTATTCACATCAGACTCCAGTAAACATCATGGGTCAGGACTTGATTACAAAGTTGAATAAGACAATGGGCCTCATTCCGAGTACGGCGCTAACCAATGGCGCTATTAATGCCTTGGTTGACGCCGTACCCGGACCGGCAGCGCCTTGGTGGATGGCGGAATCACCGCCCCATTCCAAGGTTGGCGGGGCGGTAATTCCCCATTCACCAAGGCTCTTCCCCATTCCCGAATGAGCCCCCATAGGGCTCAATGGGAATGGGGAAGATGCAAATAACGGTGACCGTTCATTACGGTCACCGTTATTGGCTTGGAGGCCCTTTTGCGCCCTCGACTTTAACACCTGCTCAAAGCAGGCGTTAAGGGCGAGGGCGCAGAGGGAACTCGGAGTATGGCGGTAAGGGATTACCGCCACCGGTCTCGTTACCGGTGGCCGCTATCCCTTACCGCCATACTCGGAATGAGGCCCAATCTCGTTTACCGAGAATGGTATAGTGTGCTCCACTCCAGGAATGCATTATTCAAACATGTGGGAAATGATCAGAGCATACTCAGGACGTATAGCCATGAGAGCTATACCGTTAGAGCCAGAAGTCTTCGCATATATGGCGTGTGGGTGCTCATGGCGGGATTGCCAGGCCTCACAGAGAGAACTATGAGGACACCTGATGAGTTCCTCTTCAGACCAAGAATACCGATGCATGAAGAAGAGGGACAAGTATTTCCCTTAATGATACAATCTGCCGCAGTGCGAGGGAAAGTGATATTGGTCGAAGGATACGATGACGAAGGTAGACAATGGTGCGCGATTATCGCCATCGAAGAAGGGTATCGAGTGACTGACGTCACCGATGACGATTTGTTCGAAGAACACCATGACCTAGAAGAGAAAAGGGTGGAAGTGAGTCTCATATTTTGGGTCAAAATGATCAAACGAGAAGTGCCACAAAGAATGATGTTGGCACTGATACGTCCAGAATACTTTGATGATGACATGGCCCAAGTACCTGTCACAATATGGACAACAGGGCCCTATGACATGGGCCTCTTGAAGGGGGCAGCTGAAGTGAAAATTAAATTGAAACCGGGAGCAATTCTACCAAGAGCGCGACAATATCCCATGTCCAGAGAAGCAGATGAAGGGATCGCGAATACAATTTCCACTACGATGGAGCAGGGCATCCTAGTGATGTCAGAATCACCTTGCAACACGGTGATTTACCCCATCAAGAAATCGAAAGGAGGGTCTTGGAGTTTAATCCAAGATTTAAGAGCATTAAACGATATTGTTGAAGCCGAGTTCCCTCTAGTCCCTAATCCATCCACAATTTTAGTCAACATACCCACTGAGGCAAAATATTTCATGGTGATTGACTTGAAAAATGCGTTTTTCTCAATCCCTTGCACCGTGATTCGCAAGACCTGACATCTTTTACTTTCAGACAAATGCGTCTGAAAAGCACAAGATTTCCACGGGGCTATTGTGAGTCTCCGTCCATTTTCAGCAGAGTCCTGCAAATGGACCTAAGTAATATTGCGGTAGACAGTGTTGTTTTGCAGTATGTGGACGACATTCTGATCTGCAGCTTCACTGAGGAACAATGCAGGAGCGACTCTGTCCAGCTACTAACTATATTGGCTGAGAAAGGATATAAAGTTGATAAGGAAAAGTTACAATACTGTTGACAAGAGGTGCTGTACATAGGCCAGCTAATCTCACATGATGGGAAAAAGGTAACCCCAGAAAGGGCTGAAGCTATCATGATAAAACAAATGCAAAGCTTCTTTGGCCTGTGCGATTATGTCAGAGCATGGGTCTTCGATTATAGCTCCTATACCAAACCCTTGCTTCAGGCCCTAAAAAAATGCACAAGGGACAAAATAAAGAATTTAATGGGCTGAGGCAATGGAGAAGGGGTTTGCAGAACTAAAGAGGGCGATTAGTAAAGCCCCAGTTCTAGGGATTCCAAATTATGCAAAGGAATTTTACCTGTTTTTACACACCGATGGCAATGTTATGACGGCGGTACTTGCTCAGCCAGCCCCGCTGGGGTATAAGCCCTTAGCGTATTACAGCGGGAGTCTGGACCCGGTTATGAGAGGCCACTTCCCATGCAAACAAAATCTAGCTGCCGCCGCATTCGCCGTCAAGAAGGCATCATCCATTGTAATGGGGTGCTCCACGACTTTGTACGTCGAGCACTCTTTATGCGCCATACTAGAGAAACCAAAGGGCACGCTGACATCTCAGAGAGCATTCGCATATGAGGTGATCATCTCTAACCCATCGATCAAAATAGTTCGATGTAAAACAGTAAACCCTGCTACGTTCATAGCTGAGC
The DNA here is from genome assembly GCF_040938575.1 of Ambystoma mexicanum. Classification (NCBI taxonomy): domain Eukaryota; kingdom Metazoa; phylum Chordata; class Amphibia; order Caudata; family Ambystomatidae; genus Ambystoma; species Ambystoma mexicanum. Next base: position 1,359,996,933 of record NC_090934.1, on the reverse strand, counting down.
CAGTCACAGAGGGAGAACCTGTACATGACTGTGCGAATTATGAGGAATTCTATGATGAAATCCCCAGGGTAAAGGAAAATGCCCTGGCAGGTGGTGAGATCGTGTTCATTGATGGTTCATCAAGAATCGACCAAGAAGATGGACAAAGATACACAGGCGTTGCCGTGGTGAAACACCTAGTGAATGGAGAGTTTCAGGTACTCGTCAGTGCACGAATATCATCTCACTATTCAGCACAAGCTGCAGAACTAGTGGCACTAATACTCGCCATTGAGAATCATGCAGACCAGGAAGTAATGGTATACAGTGACTCCGCCGATGTGACATCTACCGTGCACACAGGCTTAGCATGTTGGAAAAGGAGGGGCTACCTCCGGGCAGACGGCACGCCCGTGCAACATGCATCCTTATTGGACAGGCTGATAAAAGCACTACAGCTCCCAGTGGGGATAGCGGTCGTATAATGCGCTGCCCACACCAAAGGGACGGATTTCGTGTTGCATGGAAATCATGAAGTGGACACAGAAGCCAAGCTTATGGCATCCAATAGTGAAACAATCATGGACGTGGAGGTGGCACGTACCCATAAAAAGATGATGGTAGCACGAGCCACACACGAGGCCTATAGCAACATGGGGCAGACTCAGCTGATGGAGCTCCAGGGGGAGGCACCTCAAGAGGAAATGAATTTATGGAAGTGTCGAGGGTGCTCTTTAAGCCCCTCTGACAGATTGTGGAGGCAAGACAGCACTGGCAAACCAGTAATGCCTGTTGCCCTACTGAAGGTAGCATTGGAGCAATTACACTACCCTATACATATGACAAAAGGAAATCTCACTGCAACGCTCACAGAAGACTGGTTTACACCGAATTTAGCAGAGCATGTTGCATTTTTCATGGTGAACTGCATTATCTGCCAGCAATTCACCGCTGGGCACACATTGAAAGTAGTGAGAGGAGTTATCCCCCGGCCCAATGGGCCATTCCAGCACTTACATATCGATTATGTCGACATGATTCAAGTGTGCAATGGGTACAGGTATTTAATTGTGGTGGTGTGTCCATTCTCTAGATGGATAGAAGCAGGTCCCTGTACACACCCAGACTTTACCTGTGCTGCCAAATTTCTGGTGAGGGAAGTGTTCCCTAGATGGGGGTGTGTGAGGTAATGAGGTCAGATAATGGGGCTCACTTTGTCAATTCAGTGTTTGAGCCAGTCAGCTGGTTGCTTGGTATAAAGCACAAGTTCTAGTCGGCGTATCATCCGGAGAGGAATGGCATATGTGAGAGGCTCAACAGCTTGCTAAAAGAGAGGATAGCCAAGTTGAAGCTCACATTAAAAAAGGGATGGCTGCACTGTCTACCACTGGCATTGTATGCACTTCAGAACCAACCCGGTTCCGACCATCATCTCATGCCGCACGAGTCACGGGCAGAAGAATGAGGACCCCTCTTACCCCCGATATAGAGCTAGATGTGATGCACAGCCAACAAAAGAGGTCTTGGGGACAGAGATGCAGGATTACTTGAACTGTATGACATCCAGCGTCTCTGTCATTTCAGGCCAGCTGCAGCAACGGAGAAAAGGGTGCAGCGCAGCGCAAAACACAACAGGAAGTGCTGAAACAGACACCGCGCAAAGTCTACGTGCACCTCTCGTCTTCCCTGGTGATGCTGTACTTATAAGGAACTTTACAAAGAAAAGGTGGGACAAGCCAGGATTCAATGGCCCTTTCATCGTGGAAGACTGCACCCCTACAGCCGTCAAGCTTCAGGGAAGAAGGGAATGGCTCTTCCTAAATGGCATTAAACCATATTTAGGGGAGAGCCCTCCAACTGCATCTAACCATGAAGAAACCACAGACGACGGGGAAGAACCTCAGCACGTGCAGACAAGATCCATGGCGAGGAAGAAGGACGCATGAGCAGCAAAATAAAGGCAAAAGAACTCTGTTATAAATTGTGGCTTTTATTTATTTATTTTTTTATTTCAATAATTTTTATTGTTTTAAATTTTGAGAATGATACAGATATCAACAAGATACAGACTTTATATGAAACCATAATCATTCAGAACTTACATAGTAATTTGTTTTAGATCAATTGCAATTGACTTTATATATGACAAATTCATTTGTTAAATTCACTTACGACTATACTATTAACTATAGTATGTAGTACTAACATGAGAAAGAAGAAAAAGGAAAACAAGTTGTATATGAATAATTGTACCTTTAGTCTGTAAAAAGTGATTTATATGTGAGACTTATATAGATGAGGGGGGAGACGTACAGGGAGACGTACGATAGACATACTAGAAACAGGGTGGTGAGGATAGGGGGGGGATGGGTAAATGTAATTATTTCATAAGAATAATCTAATCATTCCTAATATTGTGTAGTTCTGGCAATTTAGTATACATATAGACTTATGGATAATAAGGAAGACATAAAAGTATAAATTCATGTACCATGAGCAGTTGCATTGAAACAATTGAGATACCTGGTAAAATACTACCATTTAGCATTATATTTGGGAATTGTATTTTGATTATTTGCCATGCACATTTCCTATTTATGAGTGTAACAAATAGTGTTCCACAGGGTTTTGGTAGATAGCAAACTTGAATCTTTCCAGTTAGCAGTGATGCATTTTAAAGCTATACAGATGAATAGATCATAAAGTCTAGCTGAGTCAGATGGGATATAAGTTGTAATTGCTAAACTTCCTAAAAATATATTAACAGAGGAGAGAGGAACATCAACACAGAAGATCCATTTGAGAAACTTCCAAATTTCTTGCCAAAATTTAACAATATACGAACATTCAAAAAACATATGCATATACGTGGCGGGAGATATACCGCATGTCCAACATTTTGCATCATAATTCGGATTAGACTTAGACAATTTGGCCGGAGTAAGAAATGCTCTATGGATGAAGAAATAATAGTGTTGTGAAATATTTGCTGACACTGAAATTTGTTTAATTTTGGAAAATAGGCGGAGCCAAATATCATCTTCAAATATGTATCCTAAGTCTATTTCCCATTTCAAACGGATAGGGCAAATCTTAAAAGTTGAGGTGAGCAAATTATATATTTTTGAGGCCCTAATTTCACCATCCATGGTAAGGTGCATTAGTCTGAAGGCAACTGGGGTAAGAATTTCATTAGAAAATTGGGCGAGTGCATCAATACAAGAATTAATTAGGTTGTTGTAAAATGGAAAGTCCTTTTGAGGTATGTTAAAAGTGGTGGAGAGTTGCTGGAAGGAGAAGATATAGGGGCCATCTATAATGTGTTGAATGAATCTTATACCTTTTTGAATCCATGTTTTGCGATTAATGCTCTTATTATTAATTACTATGTTCTTATTGTGCCATAATAATGGGGAAAGATGCTTATTGGGGGTTATAGTATGGGGAAAAAGAAATGTTTGTAGAGCTAATACTGATGCTTTCATAGGATCCAACATATTTTTTGATGAGTGTTTGAATACGTACATATAATCAGTGATATTGTGTGGTTGAGCTACTTGTTTCTCTAGTTGGGATATCGCCTAATATAGGATCCGTGAACCATTGACGGGATTGTTTAATGAGAAATGCCGAGTGATAAGACTTAAAGTCTGGGAATCTCACGCCCCCCATATCATAAGGAGCTTTTAGTTTAGTCAGAACAATTCTTTTACTTTTGCCTTTTCCCCAAAGAAAATTAAGTAGTATAGAATAAATGGATTTTAAAAAGGACAGTGATAACGGGACAGAGAGGAACTGTAAATAGTATAAAATTATGGGGCATAGCATCATCTTAATTGTATCTAATCTTCCCCACCAGGATAGGTAGAGTGGAGACCATTTGGATGTCAGATCTTTGAGGGTATTCAGTAGTGTTGTAGTGTTGAGTTTGATAGTTTCCTGGATAGTTGGGGCAAAACCAAGACCTAAATATTTAACTGAGCTACTGCACCATCTGAGGCCAAAAATGTCAATGTCGTGTTTAAGACAATATGGATTTAAGGGCATAATTTCTGATTTCTGTGTATTTAATGTATATCCTGAAACCTGACCAAATTGCGGTAGTGCATTCAAGAGGTTAGGAATATGTAGCTTGGGATTTTTAATTAAGATAAGAATATCATCTGCATATGCCGCTATTTTATTTATTGAGGCACTGACTTGAATTCCTGGGATGTTTTTGTTGGATCTAATTAATTCTAGTAGCGGTTCAAGAGAGAGGATATATAGTAATGGTGAGAAGGGGCATCCCTAACGCGTTCCTCTTAGTAAGGGGAAAGAGGAGGAAGTCTGACCATTTAAGTAGATAGCGGATTTGGGGGCTGAGTAAAGGAGTTTAACGAGTGATATAAATTTTTCACCACAGCCATGCCAGCGTAAAGCCTGAAACATAAAGTTCCAATCTACACGATCAAAAGCTTTTTCAGCATCTAATGCAATTGCTGCATAGCCTTGAGTGTCTTTTTTGTCATAGGCTGCAAGGTTGATGGCGTTTAGTAGGAGTCTGGCATTGGAGGATATGGTACGTCCTTTGACATAACCTGTTTGGTCTGGTTTAATTAAATTAGGGAGTGAGGATTCTATTCTGTTGGCTAGTATTTTAGCAAAAATTTTGCTTTCTATATTTATAAGGGAAATAGGTCTATAATTGCTGGGAAGAGAGGGGTTTTTGTCAGGCTTAGGAAAAATGATTAGTAAAGCTTCTGAAAAAGATCCGGATGAACATTTTCGTGAGATAAAATATGAAAAAAGTTTTTTAAGTTTAGGAGTTAAGACTTGGGAAAATGTGTTGTAGAATTCGGTAGATAGTCCATCAGGGCCGGGTGCTTTACCTTTACCGAGGCCATCGATAGCTTTTGTTATCTCTATGGAGGTAATTTCATTATCAAGGTGAGATAGATCGATTTCAGGGTAGGTGGTTCGACTGATGTTGTTCAAAAAGGAATCAATGTTATGTTTGGGGATGGCACCTTCTGGAGTATAGAGATCAGTATAAAATTTTCTAAAGCATTCCAATATTTCATCAGATCGATGATACGTTATGCCTGATTTGTCTTGAATGTGGGAGATTTGAACTTTTTCTTTTTTGGTTTTTAAATAGGAGGCGAGCATTTTACCTGCTTTATTAGAAGTTTGGTAAATCTTTGTTTTGTATTTAAGTATAGTTCCTGCAGCTAACTCTGTGATTTCTTTATTGATTTCAAAACATATTTTAATAACTTGTCGTAGATTTACTGAATTGGTGTCTGTGTAGTAGTGTTGTTCTGCAAGAGTGAGTTTAGAGTATAGCTCGTCAAGACTTTTTTTTCAAATTTTTTTATTCTTGCCAGAGAGGGCCATTATATGCCCTCTAAGAGCCGCTTTGAAAGCATCCCAATTATTGACAGTGTAAGTATCCTGGTCTTGATTGATTGTCATTAAAGTATTGTTGAATGAAAGCATTTATAGATTGAATAGACTTTGAATCATTTAAGAGAAAATTATTAAGCTTCCATCTGGATGCACCTCTTTTCATATCTGTAAGGGAAAAGGAGGTGATCACCGGAGCATGGTCAGAAATAATAATGTTATATATTTTGGAGTCTATGATGGATCCAGATAGAGTTTTTGTAGCAAAGATATAGTCAAGCCGTGATAATGTGTTGTGTGGGGGGGAATGGAAGGTATAATCTAAATGTGTAGGATGAGATATCCTCCAAGAATCAATTAGTCCTGTTTCCCCTATGCAATTCACAAAGGATTTGTGAGTTTTGTTGGGTTTAAACACGCAGCTGGATTTTCGATCTAGAAAAGGATCTAGGACCTGATTGACATCTCTGCACATTATCAAATTGGTGAAGTTATTTTTCAGAATCATTTGTTTAATATTATTCCAAAAGGAGGGGTCTGGTAATGTAGGTCCATAAATATTGAGAATTGATACTTGTGTTGTGTCAATTAAAAGTTTTACCCATACCCATCTTCCATGTGTGTCTGCGTCTTGGGCAAGGACTTGGTAGGGTTGTTTTTTGCTAATTAATATAGCAACTCCATTTTTCTTAGATATGGCTGGACTGGAAATAACATCCTTCACCCAAAGAGACTTAAGTTTCATTGTTTCCTTGGGGGATAGGTGTGTTTCTTGCAGGAATGCTACTGTTGGTTTAAATTTATTCAAGTGAGATAATACCTTGCATCTTTTTATAGGATTTTTACAGCCTTTGATGTTCCATGTTATGCATTTAAAGATCATTTAGTTAGAAGAAATTTGATATTCATACACCTTATAACTATAATGCGATAACAAAAACATTGCATTTGTCATTTGGTTGAAATCATATATACCCAGATGTTTAAACAGAAGGAAGGAACATAGGGAGTCAAGGGAGGGAGAAAGGGGTTTGATCCAACTTTGGAGGGGGGTATACCATGTCAAATTAGTGATTTTTGGGATCAAACAGGACATGGGAGAAGGATTTGGAGGGAAATGTAAATTGGGGATAGGAAACGCCAACTTAGTCGCTTAAACAGAAAAAAGCGACCACCAGTGGAAGAGGGACCCAAAAGAGCGCCCACCCCACATAATGAATTTCATCGTAAAATCATTGCATTAGGTAAGTAGAAACATAAGAATATAAGAGTAAAGAAATTGAGACTTAGTATCAAGTGATGGGTGAAGTTGAAGCCACTGCTGGGGAGGAGGTAGCCATGTTTTCATTTTTAATGGATTGTATGAAGAGCCTTAGGTCAGCAGGATCATCAAATACTGCAGAGCGTCCTTCGTGTGTTACTTTAAAGGAGCATGGGTGAAATAATCCATAGCGAACATTAAGTTGCTTTAGAGCAGGACGGAATGCCAGGAAAACTTTTCTTCTTTGTGCTGTGCTTTTCGCTACATCTTGTGAGATGAATATTTTGTTGCCATGCCAAATGAGAGATTTGCGTTCTTTGACTGTGGAGATAATTAGTTGTAGTTGAGAGTATTCCAAAAGGTAAAATATTAGTGTTCTTGGTGACTGATGAGATGTTGACGAGACTGAGGGTTGACCAATTCTATGGGCACGTTGTATATTAAGAGTAGTTTCCAGTGGCAAATGTAGTATGGCCGGTAAGAATTTTTGTAGGAAGACAACCCCCTCAGCTCCTTCAGGAAGGCCTGAAATACGTAGGTTATTGCGCCTACGGTGATTTTCTAAGTCTTCATTGTGCTTTTGAAGTTCTTTAATGGATTTCTCCAATTGTATGACCTTAGGAGGTATATCTTCTAATACACCAATTCTTTTCTCAACTTCTTCCATCCTGTTATTTACTCCCATCCACTTTTCATCTAGTTGCTGTAGTTTAGTATTTGTGGTTTCCATGAAGGGTTTGAGTGCCCTTATTTCAGCAAGTATGGCTTCAATAGCTGGATCTGAAATACCTAGTGGAGGTGGTGAGTCACTTTTAGGTCTTTTCAGAGTGGTTGAGGTAGAAGAAGTGTCTTTAAAGGAGGCGCCATTTTTTTGGTTAGCTTTGCTGGTTGCCATGTTTGACCAAATGTTAACAAGTATAAGTAGTTATGGCGTATTAATTATTATTTTTTTTTTTTTCGTAGAAGATATTTATGCTAAGTAGTATATAATTATTACATCCATATTATTCTGAGCTAGAGAGACCAAAAAGTGGAAAAAACCTAGAATAATAAGGCATATACTACTGGAGATTACCATCCATTTGTTTCTTTAAAGCTGTTATCCAAAAATGGCGGTTTGAGCCTGTGGAGCGTTAGGAATTAACCAGTAGTCAAATTATATTCCTGTGTGACTGTACACTGTCTGAAAGTTGCAACAAGTAGGCATGGTAGTGGTGTGAAATTTGAGGGGGGTATTATAGTGTTCTGTCTGGCTTTAAAATGTAGCTTGTCAGCCCCATCAAATTCTATTAATCTCCTAAATGAGGTTGAAGTTTTGTGTTGCTACTGTTTTAAACAAATTCTTCCATCTTTTCAGTATTTCTGTTTTAAAAGTTTAACATTTTTTTTAATAATTTCTTTTTTTAAAACCTTTTCCTTCAAAGTGCTTTAATATAATATTATAATGCATTCGCTTTGAAACTGTTCCTTACTATTATGTTGTTTCTTATCCTTTCGGCAGCAGGTGGCGCTCCCGTGGGAAAGTGCTAGGCCCAGTCCGCGTCGTCAGCTGATGAAGGACGCCGCTCCTCTCCTCACGAAGGGCGGTTCGCGTTCCGACGCGCATTCGTTACGGAAGTCTATGAGAGGAGCAAGCAGCGTTTGGAGCCTTTCTGTACACCAGAGCCGCGGAAAAAGTCCTCCGAGTGCGAGCGAGATGTCAGCGACGCACAGCGCGAAGATAAAGGTAAGTTTAGTGATATAATATAATACCTAATGCAATATTAGTAAAATGTGAGGCGGAGCCGATCTCTTAGGCAGCCATCTTGCCTCGGCGCTTAGCCACGCCCCCCAAATTGTGGCTTTTAAACAAGACATTTCCTCAAACCAGAGAAAGGTGATAAAGAGCAATAATACGGACACTCTATGCATCACAGTTGCAGGGTGAAGAAGAGAACTACACATACAAAGCCACAGCAACGTTGATAAAACAAACTTTTGAAATCACATCACGCTCAAGTAGTATAAAGAATCAAGTCTCTGATAGACCTCAATTAAGGCATTTCTGGGCACGTAACACAGCATCATGAAGCAACCAGTGTTGAGACTTTGTTTACAGAACGTATAGTATCTCCCAGCAGAAATCACAAGTGGGATGTGCTCACATATTTCCAGTTGATGGTGATATCATATCCATCACTCGTGGGGAGAGAAACCAGTGTCACAGACTTTATTCTAGATCCTGATAACAAGAAAGTAATCTGCCGACTGCTGACTTTCATCGCGGATGCCTTCGCCGAGCTACCAGAGCACAGCGAAAAGGACACAGCTGTCCACTTTCCAGCCAGAATACTTAAGGAGATTTCAGTGAGACTTTTGCGGTAGGACAGATCGAAGAGACAGAGAGACAGTGCTTTATCCTTCTGCTGTGGGACAGGTCGAAGAGACAGAGAGACAGTGCTTTATCTTTCCGCCGTGGGACAGATCGAAGAGACAGAGAGACAGTGCTTTATCTTTCCGCCGTAGGACAGATCGAGAAGAAAGAGACACAAGTCATCGTCTTTTTTGCCAAGGGACAGATCGAGATGAGCAGAAACGAGAACTACACTATCTGATTTTTCTTTTTGCTTTTATTTTTTCTTCTATTTTTGTGATTTTTATCAGGTCCATCTTTTCATTCCTTCGCATTGAATAGGTTCCAGCAGGTCCTCAGGACCAAAGCAGATTCGAGGGCTGCACCGGGATCTTACCTATCATAGATATGCATAATGAATGTGAAGTGCCAAAGATGCTAGCCTAACCTTTTTCCATAGTCTAGCAAAAGAACTATACTCTATATCCAGAGACTACCATCATCACTTGCATGAGGGGGGACACTTGAGGAGCACTCGTCACTTTAGAAATTCACGAACTTTTGAGCAACAAAATCAGAGTAATAAAAGAAGTATACGCTGAAACTAGACTTATGTTCGAGATGGGGGCCCGGAACAGTAACTTGGTTTTACCACCAACAGAGGGGCGCCCCCGCTTTAAACCAGCCATTAAGGTCGGGTCCCGCAAAGGGAACTCGTAGTAAGGCGGTAAACCCTTACCGCCTAACGTGTAATGAGGCCCATAGTCATAGCAAACTACAGAAGAACGCTGAGAATCAAGAGAAGCCCGCATGAAGATAACAACGAACTCAACGATTACCTGGACAGCACAGCCGATCTCGGAAATAACATATCGTATCAGCACATGAAGGAAGTAGTACGAAGGGAATCAGAAGGAGAATGCTTCGTCTGTGCACTCCTACCGTACAGCATGGGAAAATCCAAGATCTTAGTGGCTGTAGAAATGGATGTCCCCACAGCACACTGTATGTCACACATAGCAATGTGCAACACCAGAGGACAATTTATGGGAAGAGACGCCTCACTGATATGGGCCAACGAAAAGGATTACCCAAATGAAGATGGCTACGTCTAGGACATTAAAACAAGAAACAGGGCGCACACTAGGAATCACGTGATCAGATACGGGAATCCTGAAGTTAAAGTATCAGGAACAAGATGGGAAATAAACCCGAGACTGAACGTTCAAGGAAAAACTGCAGAAGAGGCTCAAATTTGGAAGAACAGAGGCCAAATGCAGATTTGGGGAACAGTGGTTTCCCCATATGGATGGGAAGAAGGAGTAGTAATCTGCCGTGCTTGGATGGTCCTTGGAGCCTGCCACAAAGCAATAGAGAACTTGCAGAGTTTATGCAAACCTCTATGGCCGAAATTGGTAAAGCTGCTGACATAGGGCGTGTGGATCCAAGGCATATATAAGACTACTGAAGAACTGGGGAGGCATATACACACTAGTGAACGTCCACGTTCCTGCACTAGTGATCCCAAAAAATGACCTGAGTATTGACAGTTTCCCGAAAGCAGATGCTCATCTAAGGAAGAGGAGATCTGTGGAACTGGTATCCCGGATGAAGAGAGAGAATTACTTTTCTACCAAATTAGAAGAAGCATTCCATGCAATCCCATACGAGCACAGACTGTTTAGCCTCACCTCAACAGTATTCACAACACTACTCCTGCCCCACGTCCAAGTTGGTGTAAATACGAAATGGTTGCAGATAACCAGATGGGAGTTATTGCAGACTATCAACTCTACTATTAAGGGATTTAACGTGATCAAAGAGGAACTAAGAGCAATTCGACTGATGACCCTCCAGAACAGATATGTACTAGACATGATCACAGCAATGGATGGAGGTGTTTGCGCAAAAATCGGAGAATCGTGTTGCACATTTATACCATTGCACGATGAAGAAAATAGAACCCTAACAGAAGCCATAGGTATGTTGACAAACCTAAAGAACCAGATGATCGATGAAAGTGATGAGGTGGACGAAGGCAGCTGGTTTGGAACCCTATTCTCATGGGTCCCACAATGGATGGCTGACATATTCAAGTTTCTGGGAGCCGTACTAGCAACGATACTGCTAGGATGCTGTGTTATCAAGGTAATCATCACACAGTGCCAACAAACTGCAAAGAAAGCCATTGGGATGAAAATAATGGTCGATGTCGAACCAGGATGGAAGGCCAGAGATTTGACTGATGAAGAAATAAGAGACTTTGTGAAGGCTAGTGAATTTGCGCCAGAAGGAACAAAGTTTATATATCCCAGGAAACGAAGAAAGTATGAAGGGAAATGGATCTAACAGCAGGAAGTTTGAAGGGTGTGATAAAAATATGGACTCCAAAGACGCACACATTCACACCATCATGTACAAACCCTGAAGATGATGAACAAGACACTGAGGAATCTAAAGAAATAAATACAAAAGAAGAAGCAGAAGTGGTCGATAAACCGACCAGAGGGGGGAGTGTAGAGGAGGTCCCGAGCATGGCCTGCACCCCTGCCCCCCAGTTTCAGGTACCAGGAGCATACTCGCCAAGGTATGTGACGTATGAAGAGCAAATGAACCAACAGAGAGCCGCGCTGGGACTCTGCCCAGTGTACATCAAAGAGCCATACCTGTTGAAGCACCCATAACCAGGCAGCCATGGGCTGCATGATACCCTCTTAGGCAACCATACCAGCAGCTGAGACGAAATGAAGAGTAGCTACAGACGGTCCACGAAGAGACCCAAAGAGCCTTAATGGAGGGCCAGTGGAAATGACACAAGGGCCTGGACAGACTCTCAAATGAGCGAAAACAGCTATCAAGGATAGCACGCCAGTGCGAGCAGCTATGAAAAATAGATGTAATGGACACAGGAAAGAGACGATGTTAAACCATAAGGAAACGTTGTGATGAGACAAGGTGGAAGTAACCAACCAGTTAACGCGTGTAAATAGGCATGAAACGCAAGAAGCTTAGAGAACGATGCAGCTTGCAGTGCTTAGTAGAAGGATAGAGCGGCAAGCGTCAACCAAATATCTACCTCAATAAGGCACATTATACAAGTGCAACTCCATTTTGGAAGCAGAAGTATGCCCAGGCGGCCAGAGGCCTACTAGGCCAGGTTTCATATTCCAGCTGAAGCCAGAAAGAAGAGCGGAACCGAAACTCAACAAAGAGCAGCTCATGCCTGGGAAGTCAAGGTCAACCCAAGGAAAGGGGGAGAGCAGCAACGCTGGAGAATCGAAACCTCAGAAGCATACCAGCCTGCCCCGTGAAGGTCAAGATAAGAGGGGGCCAGGCAGGTGGCAAGGCTAAAGAAAAATCAAATACATGAAAAGCTAGAAACTGAAGTAGATTCACGGTGAACAGACATGTGACCAGTCAGTCGCGAAGAATTACCAGGGTCTGATGTCACCCAGATCCAAGGGTGCCATAACTTCTCCAGATAAGAGGCTACAGTTTCGAGGCCATACCCAGCCAACTAATTGACACATACCTCAAAAGCCCTGATTGATGGAAGGGAGGCAGTGTGAATCTTGGGAATCATGGGACACTAGGCACCTGGGTGTCCAGTCTGCATGCTGCTAATTAAAATGCAGATATACGTCTAGGGGTGTAACCTGCCCAATCACAATGGACCAAGTTATCAAGGGTCCTATAGATAGTAGAACCAATGGGCGTCGTAGTTGTAGTGACGTCTATCATGCGCGATGTAGAGGTTTGGGCGTAGAAAGATTTATCCAATCCGCATGCTCTATTACCATGTACAGATATAGCACCTATACTTAAGTCACTTTTCCTAACCAATTATATTGCAAGACGAATTTGTAGAGTCAGACGTCAGTGATGACGAGTTTTATGTATGAAAGTTGCTGTTCAACTGAAGTTCGAGGAAGTTGAAGCGAGACAGGTGATCGCCATGATGCCGATTTCCAATTGTTTCCCTGTTTGATGTACTTGTCATTAAACGGACTTCCCTTTGCCAAACTACTGAGTCCTCGTTATTGAGTCGTGTTGGAGTAAGTGAATCCTGCACCCCATTCCTCACGGGGTGCAGCTATCTTGTTTTACAGGTACTAGATGGTGAGCACTGACCTATGGGCCCGTCAGTGGAAAAAACCGCCCTCCTGTACACCCTCCACTCTTTCCACATGGTGTTCATGTAACTTGACATGAAGTTGGATCCTCTATCAGAGACAACCTCTTTTGTATGGTACCGCAATTAGCAGTACCATACTCAGCGCCTTCCACTTTCCCTTTGAGCCCTATGGGGCAAAAATGGGAATGGGGAAGGGCCGTGGCGGCATGGGGAATTACCGCCCCGCCAACCTCGGAATGGGGTGATAATTCCCCATTCCGCCATGGCGGAGTCGGTAAGTTACCAGCATGGACCATGGTGCTATTGGCACCATGGTCCAACGCCTGGGTCGTAATGAGGCCCATTGTGTCAACCACTCGATACTAGACACCCACAACATAGAATGCGTATTCGTCACACACTCCATCCACCCAGGTCCCACCCACAGGCGTACCCACAACATACTGTCATTGGGAAGGCTCCAGCCAGTCTGGTCGGCACTTCCCCACACTACCATATATGGAACTTCCACCCAACAGCCAGTCAGGGGGAAGGGACAGAGTCAGGGCTTCCCAGGACTTCGGGAAGATCAAGGTAACAGGCGATGGAAGACAAGAGGCCATGGGGGGGCATTTTGTCTCCATCAGGAATCTACCGATTCCAATGACAGGGCCTGGGCATCCCAAAATGGAGGACGCTCAGGGCACCAGTCAATTCAGCACGTTGCTGCCACCAGCCCGTACCCTGCTCTGTGGGTCACACACAGGTGCCCAAAAACATACACTAGGGGCACAGTATTGCACCCCTACCCATGGGTGCCATAAGGGTATCCCATGGGGCTGTTCACCAAACCAAAAGAGAGAGCTGCACCGCCAGGAGCCCCACATGAACCCCTGTGCGGAAAACACGACAGAACACACGATAAAAAGCAGTAAAGGACAAGGATACGGAGGCCCTGTCCCTCTGATGCATTTCCACCATCACAGGGGGTACGGTAGCAATGGTGCCGGTATCCATACCGGCACCGTTGTTGCCTTACTGCCATACTTGTAATGAGGCCCATGTGTGTCCGACTCTCGGTAGGACGTTCCTACTGGTCATGTGCAATAGATTTTGGAGATGAGGGCTATCTGGACTTTGCTTCACCTTCACTTGCATGCTCTTTATACATTACATTTAGAATGGGCACTTTGAATGTTGCATATTTCACAAAAAGATGGAATCAACCACAGAACAGCACTTGTCCAGCTTGCAGGGAGATGGAGAAGACCGTAGAACACTTTCTATTTCTATGTCCAAAATATGGAGACCTCAGAGCCTCTTATCCTAAACCAATCCTAAACCTTCATCACATACGCAGTATGCTAGATGCAAGGGTAATGTGCAAGTCCATGCAGGATAATAACGTTGTATATTTTGTGGCTAAATCTATACATCGGGCGTGGCTGGAAAGATGCATATGGGTAACGAATATGGTATACAAATCTTCGTAACTGGGTATCTGGATGACCTTTTGGGGAATGGAGGCACTGCTCTCCTTATGCTTATCGACCTTTCAACGTCTTTTGACTTGGTGGATCACACGCTGCTGATCTTCAGGCTTGTTCAGTCCGCCCACTTTTCACCCTCATCCGCTAGATGGGTGAAATACTTTCTTATAGATCGTACGGCCAGAGTCTTTGCCGACGGCCACAAGGCTGATGACTTTTTGATGTCCTGCGGAGTCCCACAGGGCTCCCATCTGTCCACTACTCTTTTCAACGTGTTTATTATGTCTCTATTTGAATTGCTTGAGGACAAAGGGGTGCTAGACACAAACTATGCTGAGGATACTCAGTGTCTCATTCCACTCTCGGGAGACTATATCAGGGACACTGAGTCTTTCAACACTGTCTACTCCCTCACACAAACCTGGATGATGGATAATGGCTTAACGCTTAGTGATGCATAAACAGAGCTAATGATTGTGGGCACGGTTAAGCAAACTGAGGCCGGACTATCATGAGTTTCATGTAGCCGGCTGTGTTACTGTCACCCTCCCTAAAGTTAAGATGCTGGCCACAGTGATTGACCAGGAATTTAGCATAAAAGCCCATGTGAGCAGCCTAGGCTCTTCCACTTCCTACCATTTAAAACTGCTTGAGCAGCTGAGGCCTTTTTTGTCTCGAGAAAACTATGCTACCATTGCTAGGTTG
This sequence comes from Ambystoma mexicanum, assembly GCF_040938575.1. Classification (NCBI taxonomy): domain Eukaryota; kingdom Metazoa; phylum Chordata; class Amphibia; order Caudata; family Ambystomatidae; genus Ambystoma; species Ambystoma mexicanum. The sequence continues at coordinate 1,359,981,664 of NC_090934.1, read as the reverse complement.
ATTGTTGGAGCCAAACTGGATTATGGCTCTAGCCTGCTACAGGGTGTGAGTAAGGGAGAAATCATGCGCCTTCAGATTATTCAATACAACGCTGTTAGATTTGTGCAAGGCCTACGTAGGAAGATCACATTTCAGAGGCCAGGAGAGCGTTTCACTGGCTTTCAATAGCTAGTAGAATCTATTTCCACCTCCACTGAATCACACACAAGTGCCCGTATGGCGCTAGCCCGGAATATCTTTCCGAACCGGCATGAAGGACGTTGAGGTCCAATAATTTGGCCCTCCTACAAACCCCCAGGGCAAAGCTGGATGTTGTGGCTCAGGATTGTTTCAGCCATTCAGCCCCAAGAGTTGAAATGCAGTTCCCTACTACTTGAGACTGTAGCAGTCCCTCTATAAATGTAAACATGGCCTAACAAGGTTTTTGTTCTACTGACCCCTGGCCTAATTCGCGATTTGGTGCTGTATCTCTGATTTTTGTTTTCGTTGTGTGCATCATGTTTGCGCTACTATGCCTACGGGCCCGTGCTAATGCACTATATACATAAATGTAAATAAATAAACATGTTTGAAAGCTGATATAATTGTACCCACCGGTCTTTTAAATACATGAACCAAATATGAGATTTTACTATATGCTTGTTTTCAACATGTATTGTTTTTTACAATGAAAGTTTTAAATTTGATACGTCAAAGCTTCAATTGTTAAAACATGGAATGCGATTATTAACTTAGTGGTTTTTAATATTGTTGTTATCATGAATTGGTTTACACGGCATCCGTTTAACGATGCACGTTATGCACCGTCTGCATAAATGTAACGTTTTAATTGTTTGTTGACCTGAAGTCGAATAAGGTATGTTGATGGTTCCGATGAACTTAGTGATACTAAAAGCAATGTTGGAATTTAGGCCCATCCCTAAATTTTTCACCCTGTAAAGTCTAAGGGCCTCATTAACGGTAGGCGGAGGACCAAGGTGCTATTAGCACCTTGGTCCATGCTGGTAAAATACCGGCACCGCCTTGGTGGAAAGGGGAATTACCGCCCTATTCCAAGGTTGGCGGGGCGGTAATTACCCCTTCCCATTTTTGCCCCATAGGGCTCTATGGGAATGGGAATTGCGGTCCCGTAATTAGCACCCTGGTCCCTTTGCGGGTTGGTTTTTAACGCCTGCTTAACAGCAGGCGTTAAAGTACCTACCCGCAAAGGGACCTCGTAGTAAGGAGGTAAGGGTTAACGGTCACCGGTACCATTACCGGTGACCGTTAACCCTTACCGCCTTCCGTGTAATGAAGCCCTAAGATTTTCGACCAGTCCCGGCCTCCACGACACGTCATCCTGAATTCTACATCTTCCAGTAGTTACATATTAGTTTTAAAATTAGACTTCAAAACTTGAATATGAATAAAAAATGTGAGCCAAACACTAAGGCCAACAAAAGATATCAAATGCAACAAAGAACAGCAAAGAGGTCTGTTTCTTTTTTGTAAAGTGAGTAAGCAAGACAGAGTGAGGCTAGAAAATAAAAATAATATACCCCCCTTTTTAGTTTTATTAGGATATTTCTTTAATTGGTATAATATTCATTTTATTAGTAATCGTGTACATATTCTTTCTGTTCCAGGCATGTGTCTCTGATTAAGCAATATAACCCGAGCAGGGGGGCATTATCAGTCTGATAATGCCCCGGGGCATCAGTTACAAGCCTGAGCAAAGCGAGGCCTTTTACGTAAGCCTCAGGGCATTACCAGAACGAGTGCACATCCAATAAGAATAAACTTGCATGATTACCTTGATGATATGATATGATAGGTTATTTATAACGCGCTTAATACCCAGAGGTTTCCAAGCGCGGACCCGGGGATTAATCCTGTGTTGATCAGTGTCGTCTTGCTTGCAAGGCCAGCATGTTGCTGCTGAGCTATCCTCCCGAGAACTCACACGCTAATGCGTAAAGATGACATTGTGGTACATAAATGTACTACTTTCAAAATGGCGGCCGCTGGGGCACGTGGCACACCAAAGGAGCAGGAGATGCTGATCATGGCTGGATGCAGCCCATCCAAATGATGTAGAAAGTGCTTGGATAGTGATGTTAAGAAGAAGGATTCGTTTTTCATTTCTCATAATGAGAATGTTAAAAGCAGAGTGAGGTGGAATATTGCTACACAAACTGGGGACCACACAGACTAACAGGTTGCAGAGAAAGAGTTTAAAGAACTGTAACGTTCTTTAAAGAGATACGCAAAGGGGGATAGGCAGGGGCGTTGGGACAGGAGTTGATGGTCTTTGCAGAAGGGAGTGATGCCCAAAAATGCCACATCTCCCACACACATAGGAGCTGGAGACTCAGAGATCGCTCATTCGAAAGCTGTGAGTGTCATCGACACAGGGGGTTGCAAGGACAATCTTAAGGGTGACACGTGGACCCTTAAATAACGCATATGGGTCCTTGAGCCAGGTGCGGCTCACTCCATTGCCCAACTCATCACTATTGAATTGAATGAAGAAAGGGGCCTGTCGGAGGGCCACAATCACCATGGTGCTGCTATTCAATTGTGCGAGTTGTATTTGTAGTCGGCGCAGTTGGCGCAGTCATGTGTTTTCTTTCTTTCTACCTTGTCTACTACTGGTGGAGGTTGAGCCAACCATAAAACCTCAAGCTCCAAGCAGAGCCCAGTGGAGTTGTGCAAGATGTATTTACAGTCGGTGCAGTCCTGTGTTTTCCTTTCTTTCTACCCTGTCTACTACTGGTGGAGGAGGAGCCAACCATAAAACCTCGAGCAGTGGAGTTGTGCAAGTTGTATTCACAGTCTGTGCAGTCCTGTGTTTTTCTTACATTCTACCCTGTCTACTACTGGTGGAGGAGGAGCCAACCATAAAACCTCAAGCAGCTGAGTTATGCGAGTTGTATTTGCAGTCGGCGCAGTCAGTGTGGGAGCGACCGGAGTGCTGGGATACTGCCCCCCCTTTCTACTGGCCGTGGAGACACCCAAGGTAAACATGGCTGCTCCTTAGATACGTTGTTGAAGGAGCTTGGACCCTGACAGTCCTACAACTAAAGTATTTCTCTATCTTGCACGTATTGTGGGAGTGTGTTGTGGGAGTGTGATACCCCGTTGCTGTACATACTATCATAGCCCACCTCAGCCCACCCATTTACAAACAGTTACTGCCCCTAACAACCCCTTACTACTTGCCTCGAGACAGTGTGATTCTGATTTTTTAAATGTTCAGCCCCACCGGGCGCCTGTTGAACTATTGGATTTTAATTATTTCTTATAACATGATTTTATTACCTCCCACCTCCTCATACGGAAAATACCCGGGAAGATAAGCTTGAGGTCGCGCAACCATAAACGATGGAAAACTGCACCCTATCCGAAAACACAACTAGGATTGGGGGCCTGAAGTCGCACCAAAGGAAATAACGTGAACTCTTCCAGAACACGGATCATCAGCTCTCCCGAGGGTAAGCAACATGGAGGATCTCGACCTGGTACTATTGACTCTTATTTCTCTACTGAACCTAAATTTAAGCGTCCACCCCCACCAGTGACTCCCTATAACAACTTGCTGTCCTGTGGTGTGAATCCAGGGTAGAGAAAATAATAGCTCGCACCTAGACCTGACCTTCTCTGCGATGGACACCAATAATTCCCTATTGGCCTTATGTTGTTCCCTTCCTGATTTGTTTGCCCCCAATGACCAGTTGTACCAAGAGCTCTCGCCTCAGGGGGTGCCACACATTCAAAGCAACCTCCCGAGTGTGGAAGGAGCTAAGGAGCAGCTTATGCTAAGAAGTGCTGCAGATGAACATGATGGGTAACAGACTCTCTGCATCGCCTAATATGTGTTCTATGGACGATGATGGGGGATGGAATGCTACTACAAATGACCATATGGGACACCAGTGCCTGTCTTCAACTCAATTTTCTATATTGCACTTTGCAATGAAAGTATTGCTGAAGATATGCTACAAGATATTGGGGGAAGTCTCTGTGCTGACAAGTCGAAGCATACCTCAACCTAATCAAGATAGAGACCTTGACAAATTTATCGCTGCAGCTGCCCTTTTTATGTCCAACAATCTGGTCCCTACTAAGAGTCTACCTGTGAGTCCTGGAATAGGGAGAGAGGACGCCCCCACCGACGTGGAGGTGGAGGAAATAGTTGAACTCCCCAGCGAGACTTCTACCATCTAACTGACCTGGAAACAGCGAAGGAAAAAGAAGAGAAATGCCCTGAAGGCAAGGACAAACAATAGATTAATACAACAAACACAAATGGGTGGCAGCCTTGTTGAGGTCTCTATTACAGAACCTGTTATCAAGAAACCAAAAAAGAAAATGAATGGAAACAGTAAGAAAAAAAGAAAATGTAAGAGTACCCTTACGAGCTGGGTCCTAAATGGCAAGTAACAAAATGACGTGAATGCAACGTCCAAAACCCTATTGAATTCCTCCCCGCTCCATCAGTACATCAGCAATGTATTCAGAAAATCCATGTCACCCCAACATAGCATGCCATGTCTGGATGGTTTACAAAGGGATGATCCTACAGTCTCGGATGCAAACTTAGATTCCATGCACATATAAACAGAGGACATTTATTGGCACTGACTCGTGAAATACTTCCCTTAAGGGTTCTTGACATTAAGGACTTTGACTTCATCGAACCCATCAAGGACACTAAATATCAATTCAGTCAAATCTACTGCAGTACTACTGAAACTGCCCAATCGATAAGATCGTACAAAGATCTATATGCTGAACTGCGTTTTGATCTAGACGTCTGTGAGAAAATTCCAACCTCTGAACCAGCTCAGCAGTTAGATGTCTTCAAGGATATAGCCAAAATAGCAACATGGGAAACAATGGCAGCAATGGTAGTACTTGCTCCTCATTACAGGCCAATATCTTGGGTATCTTGAACTGGCTGGTTCTCAATAATGGCAACAAACCTGTCTCTGGAAATTGAGAACTGGCCATTTCTACTTGGAATACTGGGAATACCCAGGGTTTTTTCTATCTACTTGGGCCTAGAGGGTCCCTTGAATTCTTGCTGCTTAAAGATATTTTCCTGTTACAGGAAGTTTGGTTATGCTCTGATTTGAGGATTGATGGTTACCAAATGTTCCATGTAATGGCAAACAAAGGGCCTAGAGGCCGCCCATATGGGGCCTCAATATTGGTGTCAATAATCAGTTAAAAAAAAAGAATCCATATTGATGGTGGGTGGCAGTCCTTATTTAATGGTGGCATTGGTAAATATAAATAAAGATGCTGCCGCTATAAATCTCATTAATCTATATGATCCACCAGGCTGCAGTGTAACTGAAGATATTCTGGATCGTGTACTAGATGTTATTGGAGGTATCGAAAGTCGGGATGAAAGGGCCGAGATATGTGTAGGGGGGATTTTAATGTCAAATGTCTTTGCCCATATGAAGTTATCGACACCCAGTTTGTTGAAAGTAGGTCTACGTAGGCTACCATTGAAAAAGGCTCCCATAAGGGGAACACTTGGGTCAACACTTTACATGAATGGGACTCCTCTCTTCTGAATGGTAGAGCAATGGGCGATATTCTAGGAAAGAGTACTTGGAGGATTGGGGCCAAGACGTTGACCCTAAACTACGTCTTCTGTAACTCCATTGCTTTACCACATGTTAGGAAATTTGAAATTGCGGACACGATGTCTAGCGACCGTGCCATTCTCACACTATACATAGTGAGTAACTCTACCACCCACACTTGGAGGCAGACTGGGGAACTAGAAAGGAACCCTGCAGGATGCAGGATCCACTGGACAGACAAGAGTATTGAGAAGGCCTACGTTTATTACTGTATGCAGGGTGACTCATGGCTCTCCCTAGCGAAATACCTGACGGCGGATGGTATGGAGGCAAAAATAAAGGATAGTACCCGAACCTTGGCCGCACAAAAGATGCAGTATTCTATGATGAACAGAGGGAATAAGAAATACCACTTTGATAGGGCCAAACAAGAATCTAAAAGGATTTTGAGGCGGGAACTAAGTATGATTCGGAATTATGCCTGTACCCCTGCAGATCCCCAGCCGATATGAATAAGGCTAAAAATAGATATAGAAGATGGGTAAAGGATCGAGTACTATTGTAAAGTGCCTGTTTAAGATATGTGAGATCTGGAAGGAAGGGAGATATGTTGTACAGTGCCTCGGATAAGTGCATGAGAGTGGTCATGTAAGAGAGAATGTTGTGCTATGAGTGAGAGAAGGTTCCAGACTCAGGCAGTTAGAGAGAGCTTGTCTGGGTGATGGGTGCCAGTGTTATTCCTACTGAGACAACTTAATGTAACTTAGAGTAACAGAATAAAGTAACTTACTGGCAACCTACATGAAGTGTCCGAGGATCCTGCATTACATCGGGTACTTAGTGGCAGAACTGCGCAATGGCAATATTTGGTTGCTATCTCAAAAACTAAGGATTCACGAAAGTTTTCAACATTTCTGAGGGGTTTCTACTTGAATATACCTCCTCAGGTGATATGTGCTATCTGGGAACATGAGTGTTTGAGCCACATTAGTAATTGTTTTTATGACCCCACCATGCCCAGGGACAAGTTCAATATCAGCTTCTCACGTGAAGAGATCAGGCTGAAAATTGCAGCTCTAAAAGGCTCTAGAGCCCCAAGCCAGAATGGGTTACCTAATGCGGTAATAAAAAAGAACCCGCTTTTCTGGGAGAAAATGATATACCGCTTATTTAACAAAGTAAGCGATAAAGGGTTGATTCCACTATCATGGCGGGCTTCGATTTTGATCCCCATTCATGAGAAAGGATCCAAAACTTTCCCCAAGAATTTTAGATTACTTGCTATGTTAGACTCTACTGGGAACATTTTTGCATCTTTACTTCTAGGAAGACTAGTCAAGTGGGTTGAATCTAACTGCATGAGTAAATTCCAAATGGGTTTCCAGGCGGGTACGGGCACAGCCCACTGTTTGTGGCTTTTTGATTGCCCGATTAAAGCGGCCAAGACCAAAGGCCTACCGACCCTTTATGTAGCCCTCATTGATTTCAAGGCTTCATTTGATACTGTCAGCAGGGGCACACCCTGGGATAAGATGTCCCGTTGTGGATGTCCACGCGATCTGCTATTGCCAATCATGGGGCTACATGATAGCACCTCAGTTCAAGTCAGGCTCCATAACAAAGGCATGGTTTCTTCGCCTGTAATTACCAATTGGGGAGTAAAACAGGGGTGCTCCCTTGCCCTCCTGTTATTTAATATCGATTTATCTGAACTCCCTAAAGCATTGGGAGCAGCCCACACTTGCCGACTCAAATTAAAGGGGGCAAATATTTCCTGTCATTCACATGCAGAACTAAATATATCTATGGAAGTCTTGCGAATTTATGCCTTCGAACACGACCTGGTGTTAAATTTGAAAAGACCAATATAATGCACTTCTCACATAAGAGGGTGGTGGTCCTCACAATGACAATCGATGGGAACGCCATTGAGGGAGTGCACAGCTATAAATACCTTGGAGTCAAATTCACCCCCAAGGGTGATTACTCTGCCTTGAAAGAAGAAATGAAATGCAAGGCAACATCGAAATTAATATGCTATATCGTTGTGTTAGAGGACCCTCTAGTTTTAGCCTTAATGGTGTTTTGAAAATATATAGGCAATGTTTCTGCCCCTCTGTATTGTTTGGAGGCCATTGGCATGAAGGACTTTGTATGGCTGAAGGTGCTTGAAGGGAAATGTTGGCAGAGAATGTTGGGGTTGGGCCCTAATGTCCCTATGGAAATGACCTGCCTCGAGTTAGGTCTGACCTCTTGGTCTGCTATGGTAATTAAAAGGAGAAGTTTCCTTTTTTCTAAAGGCTCGCAAGGCACCTGTTTGCCCAGTATTAAACTTACTGGGAAAACAATTGCTGAATACCAAATTAACTGATTTGCCCTGCTTGGTACTTGTGGACTTTGAAAACATGTGCTGGAATCCAGTTTGGGAGGACACCCTAAATAGCCTATCGAGGAATCTAGTCAGTAATCTTGTACAGGACTGGTGCGAAAATTATGCACATCTTGACAAACTTACCAGCTCTTGCACCACCGTGGATCTATTCTATCTGCACAAGGCTATTTATTACTCCGTGCCTCCCCTGAACTGCGCAGATTCATGTTACTGCTAAGAATAGGTAAACTGCCAGTCCTGGCCTCTGTTGGGCGTGTGCAGGCAACGTCTAAAGATGCGAGAAGTCGTTTTTTTGGCGTAGGGTCTAAACTGGAGTCTGGCCAACATGTCGTCATGGAGTTTAAAGAATATGGCAACCTGTATATGAAGTGGGTGGGCAACAAAACCAGAAGAGAGCAGGGAAACTCTATACTCTGGACCAGAGTATTATTGTACCACAGAAGTCCGGAAAAATTGTCCAGAGAACAGAACTGTGTTGCTTACAAATTGTATCAATTTTATTTAATCATGATACAGGAATTTGAAAAATGATCAATTAATGACACAGTGCTTTAAGGAACATATTATTTCATATCACAACAATAGAGGTACATATAAAACATGGCTAAAAATTAGTCCATCATCCAAACCATTCATAGTGCAGCATTCAACCCATACAACATTCAACGTGACAATCATCCAGGCAACAATAGCTAAAAATGACAAAGTTTATTCATACTAGGGAGCGAGCACAATCCTCACATCCCATCTATTGATTTTAATAAGTTTTTTTTGTTTTATAGAAGCAGAAAAACATACAATAGAAAAAGTTATTAAAACAATCTATCGCAAGGGCAGATCTAGAGATGAGCATGTGGTAGAGATCACATCCCTTGGAGACAAAACTCAACCGGTTTCGACCTGGTATGTCTATTGCACAACGTCTTCATCAGGAGGTATGGAACAGAAGGCTCGCACAATGAGCCACACACTGGCACGGTGAGTGAACTGAGTGTCTATGCTGAAGAAAAAGCCCTGCAATGAGCTAGGGCTGTCCATAGGCTGTAAGAACAGGAAGGCTATGCTTAATGGTGCCCGTAATAGTGGATTCCGATGGAGGGACCTGCTGGGCCCAGGATGCGGGCAAGGAACTTTTGTCAACTTAGCAGGCCCAGGTAAACTCACTCTTGCAAATCATCACAGCAAAGTGAAAGATCATTTCTTGCTGCAGAGGACGCGGTTTGCAGCATGGCGTCCAGGATTGACATTCCTGTATCATGATTAAATAAAATTGATACAATTTGTAAGCAACACAGTTCTGTTCTCTGGACAATTTTTCCGGACTTCTATGAAGTGGGTGTGGCCTTTTATCCACGACTGTAATACTATCAAGACCAAATCCTTCTGGCACTACTGTATTAACTCTGGACATAAGTCCATGCGCATCGCACTTTGCAATATCTGGTATGACATTTTTTTTATTGGAGATGGTTGTGAAATAACTTGTACAAATCAAAAACATTTTACTAATGCAAAATATTTTTAATTGTACGAATTGGGCAACAGGTTTCCTTCTAGACTGTTAACCTTAACTCTATCCGGGACTTTGTTCCGATGCAGTGAACTATAATTAACGTATCACATTGCACTTATAGGACAATTGCTTTTAGTATATTATGAATGCATTTGATAATTGTATATGATGATTGCATTTCTTGGTACTATTCTGCCTGTCGTATTCATTGTACACTACCATTTCATTGTATTTATTTGGTATTTGTATTTGCATCTGTATTGTATTTGTATATTATGATAAATCTCTTTGAGCCATAAAATAATTATAATGAATTAAAATGGGCTATTCAGCTCTCTAGAGGCAGACTGCACGGTTATAAGTTGCACACACCTGGTAAAATGTCAGATTTTACACTTAAGTAGCCTCATTAAAACTAACATACACGAAAACAAGGAATTACGCCAAAACGCTACCACCCACGGCTCGAGCGCAACCACACAACGAGCCGCGCTGTTTTTAATTCACTTTCTTTTTCTCTCACATCCAGCTTGCCAAATTCTATTTCCAGAAAAGGAATGGCTTTGGATTTTGCATAAAACAGGATGCGGCATAAAAGCAAACACACCTGACATCTGACGTGCCAAACAAACAACCAGCAGATGCAGGTGTAACGAGAAAATAACATGTGCAGCAGGCGGTGGGGGGATTGGGGGGGGGGGGGGGCATTTCATTATAGACCCTCTGACAAGACGAGCGAGACAGGGAAAGGCTGCTCGCAATTATTTCCACATTGAGACATTTACTTGTTAAAGTTCTGTCTACCTTTTTACACAACTCCAATAAATACAAATAACAGAGCCTGGATTGGCTGCATGTTTTTTCTTATTCATCCCGTTTTTACTTATTTTTTTAACACAGAACTACCTTTTTTAGGGCGTTGTGCTGTTTTGTGATATGTGTTGTTGTTTTTTACAATGCTGGGTTGGTTCTCCTTTGTCTGGAGTGTCATCGGCAGCTCTGTGTTGTGAGTTCTCCGTTACACAAGGAGAGAGCCCAGAGAGAGGGACGGTAGAATGCCATCAGCATGTAATGTATGTTATGTTATGTTACTGGGATGTGTACCGTGCGCCGATGCCACTCTTGTTGTGCCTCCCTGAGATGAACCTCGTCTGCAGGGAACCATCGGCCCTTCTCCTGCCCAGCCACATGCTCCAGAGAGCAGACACAATTTGCAGGGTAAGCCTGGAAATTAGCCCACAAATCGAGTGTGTTGCGCGAATTCTTTAAAAAAAAAAAATTCGCATTTTTATTTTCAACATTTAGGATTTATGTCCCGGCTGATGCCGGACTGCACCTCTTAGCAAACAAGCATTTTGATCTGTACCCATCTTGTGGGCTTGTGCCTTTGAGACTGTGGAAATCCATTGACCAACACTGTTCATTGAGGCCCTTCCAAGATGGACTCCTTTCACATCTATGTCTGATTTTCTTCGTGCCTAGCCTGACGCCCACCCCCATTGGTTGCCTGTGGCCTTCATTGCATTGCCCAATCGGAGCAACCGGGAGGTGGGAGCCGGCACCATCTACAAAGGCCCACGTCTAAGGCCCCTGTCAGCTTCCTGTCTGCTTTACAGGCTGCAACATGAAATTACTGCAACAGCCAACCCTTCAATGTGGCTGCTACCCCTGGACCATTGGACTGCCATGACTCTCTTACCATTTTCTCTTTGGGTTAATTCCCTCCTTGATTTACCTGTACTTACTTCCTAGAAAGTACTCTCAACTCTCCCTGTTATGTACTCATTTGAAGCTTTATCTATACTCACCTCTACCATCTGATCACCACTCTAAATTCCTTAACTACTGGTCTCCATTTTACTTGAAAGTCAAACCTGAGTGTATTTTTGCATTTAGTTGAAAGTTAAACTTAGGTGTATTTTTGCATCTATCTTTGGCCAATGATTGTATCCTGCTAGCCCAGTGACTGTTCAATACTGCTTTCCTTGCTTACTCCTCCCTCTGCCTCCACTCTTTTCCACTCATGGTGTGTTCTGTCTCTCCCATCTATTCCAACTGCTTCTCTAACAACTATCCTCCCCTTCTCACTAAGTCTGGAAAAAAGAAATTTAAAAAGGATACCTTGGCCTCCAATCCTGGCCTCCCTATCGCTGATACCTATACCAGCGCCTCTTCCAAACAGACCCTCACTGACATCCTCTTTGTTGTCCCTTTGCCGGATCTATGGACCCCCCATATGATCTCTTTGCTTTGCCCTGTCTCCTCCTCTCCCAGTAATGGTGGCCTTCACTGGGATGTCATCATGGCTTCTTTCGACTCCTCCAGAGTCATGCTTAATGTCTACCTAAATGGCACTGTCATGGTCCAAGGTCCTCAGGCCTATCTCCTCCTCTTCGATAGGTGCTTCCCTTGAATCATCAACTTCCTCTCATCCCCAGCTGTCCCCTCCTCTCACTCCTTGGCTACCTTGCCCACTTTTTCCGCCTACTCTGCCACTCTTCCGCAGGGCGTACCTCTGATTTGTACCCCTCCCTGGAAGGTCTTTAAGGCCGGCAACCTTCTTCATCTTGCCACTCTCAACGCTCGCTCTGCTGTCAAACACTCCTCTCACATCTGCCACCTCCTTGCAGAACTGGACCTTGATGTCCTCGGTCTTACGGAGACATGGTTTACGGCCAGCTCTGTCACAAGCTTTGACACTCTACTCTCTGAGGGCTACAAGATCCTCTCGGCACCCAGATCCACTAGACCTGGTCGGGGTGTAGCTCTGATCTTTCCTGAGTAGATTCCCGCCACTATCATCCCAATTCAGATTTACTCCTATTTTGAATGCCTTGTCTGCAGGCTCTCAATCACTCCCAGCCACTCCCTTACTGTTGCCACTCTCTACCGCCCCCCCGGGCAAATCACCTCTTTCCTCTCTGAGTGGGCTGACCTCTCCTCCTCCATTCTGGCCTCAACCACTCAACTCCTCATCCTTGGTGACCTCAACATGCACCTTGATTATCCCTGTCCCTCATCTCTGATCTTTCGCAACCTCTGCGATTCCCTCTCCCTCTCTATCCTCCAATCTGGGCCCGACGCTCTCTGCAGGACACACACTTGATGTCTTGATCTCCCCTGGCCTCCCCCTCTCTATCCCTCTGACCGCTCCTCTCTCCTGGAGTGACCACTGCCTTCTCTCCTCCCATCTCTCACTCTCTTCCCCCTAAGCCAACCCCACCCCAAAACTGTCACTTACTTTCTCAAACATCCGACCTATGAAGCGTGTGACAGCTGAGGCTTTTGCTACCACCTTCTCTCCCCCTCCTCCTCCTCTGGCTGACTCACACCCCAACACAACCCTGTCCCCTCTCTGCTCTTCTATCTCTGATACTCTTGATTCTCTTGCCCCTGTCATGAGGATCCGCTTGAAGTCCAAAGCCAAGTGCAATTCCTGGTATGACTCCGACCTAGCTACACTTAAACTAAGGTGTAGGGTGGCCAAGAGGAAATGGAGGGCTTCTTGTTCATCCTCTGACAAACTGTCCTATTTCCTGCTCCAAAGACAATACTGACTCTCTGTCCGTACTAAGAAGAGAGCCCAAATTCAAGCCTGGGTCTCTGTGGCATCCAACAACTCAGCTGAACTCTTAAAAATCAGCAAGGAGCTTGCCAACCCTGCGGCAGTCTCCACCCCTCCTCTTACCTCCAGGCTCTCTGCAATGCCCTTGCCTCGAACTTTATCTCAAAAACCCAGGACATTCTGTCCACCCTCTCCTCCCCTGCCCCTCCCATTCCCTCTCAGTCTGTGCTTGCAGGCCTCCCTTTAACCACCCCCAACCTTCCTTCTCTTCCTTTCCTATTTTCTCCCTTGCAAGGTCGCTAGACAAGTCCGATCTATGAAAGCCTCGTGAAAACAGGTTCATCCCTGTTCCTCTAAAACCATCAAGGACCACATTGACACCCTTGCTGCAGCCCTTGCCGATTTTTGAAACCACTCCTTTGCCTCAGGATCTTTACCCTCCTCTCTGAAGCACTCCCTTGTGCATCCTCTTCTCAAAATACCCACAGCTGATCCTCCTGTCTGGCTAACTATCGGCCAATTTCCATTACCCCCTTTCTGGGCAAACTCCTGGAAAAGCTGGCCATCTCTCAGCTTAACCTTCATTCAGATTCTGTTGGCTCTCTCCACGACCACCAGTCTGGCTTCAGAGCGGCCAGAAGCATGGAAACTGCTCTCCTGAATATCCATGAAGATCTGCTCTCCAACCTGGACTCTAACATGTCCTCTGTCCTCATCCTTCTTGGTCTCTCTGCTGCCTTCGACATGGTCAACCACACCATCCTGCCCAACAGTCTCCGTGATAACCTAGGCATCACTGATCAGGCTCTGGCCTGGCTGACCTCTTTCCTCTCTGGTTGACCCTCCCAGGTCCAACGGGGATCCTTCCTATCATCTATCTTCCTCACTACCTGTGGGGTTCACCAGGGGTCTAACCTCTCACTTGGCTACTCTCGCCCACTGCATTGCCATTTTCTGCTCAAATTTCCAGTGCTACGCTGATGACACTCAACGCATTTTCTGGCTGCCCTCGGCCACCTCCTCTTCCTCTCTCATCTCTGACTGCCTAACTACCATTCAAGATTGGTGTGCCACCAATGATCTTTGTCTGAATGCCAGAAAGTCTGAGATCCTCCTCATCGGCACACCATCTCCATCCTTCTACCTTACCCTCCGGCCGGCCTCCCTTGGCCCTCCTTCTACCCCTACCTGCGAGGCTAAGAACCTCTGGGTCATCTTTAATTCCACACTTTCCTTCTCCTCTCATATCCATGAGGTCTCTAAAAAGTCAAACTTCCTACTACGCCTCCTCAAAGGTACTCTGCCTTTCCTCTCCTTCCCTCAGAAGCTCACTGTCTCCCAAGTTCTGGGTCTCTCAAGGTTGGACTATTGTAACAGCCTCTTACTTGATCTACCTGCCTCTACTCTACGCCCTCTGCAACTAATCCAGAACAGGACTGCGAGACTTGTTCTTGGCCTCAAGCCCTGGGATCGTATCTCTCCAGCCCTGAAATCTCTCCATTGACTCCTAGTGGATGCAAGGATTAACTTCAAACCCTCTGCATTGTTCACAAGGCTTTCTGGGGCCTGGGTCCAAAATACCTTCAGCTATCCCTCCACAAATACCTCCCCTCTCGAGCTCTTCGCTCCTCTACCTCTAACTCCCTTCGGGTCAATCGTTTTTCAAAGAAACGAGCTGGGGGTAGATCTCTGTCTTCGGCTGGGCCTCCCTCTGGAAAGGCCTCCCTGCCACTCTGAAACCTGAGGAGAACCATCTCCGGTTCTGGAAGAACCTCAAGAACTTCCTCTTTGCTTCTGCCTTTGCTCCCCCTCTCCTCTGTTGATCTGCTCTCTCTTGGCACTGTGGACACAGGTACCTGCTCACCCTGCCACCCTCCTGCACTGCCGCCTAGCCACTCCTTGCACTGGGGACTGTATCTGTATCCATACAGCCCCTCCCCCCACTTTTCTTCTTTTTCTGCACTTACCCAGTCTGTTGCCTTAAACACAGCACTTGCCACTTGCTGGCTGCACTACCCCTGTTTATTTCTCCATTATCTATTTATTTGTATTTATTGTTATTTATCTGCTCTCTTCTGCTCCACACTTCCCACTCTCTACCTTCCATGCACTTTTCCCTTTTCCCTTTCCCATGCACTTGCGCGTTCTCAATGTCACTGGGCCTAGTAAGATCGTTGTTGTTGTGTTGTGTTCTTCCCTGTTCCCCTCCCTTGCCTAGTCGCGCTCTGAAACACTTGTGTATGAGTGCGATACAAATAAAATATCACATCATATCATATCATGTGCATGGTCTCTACGTGCCCTGTCAGTCTGAAAAAGAGGGAGAGGGGCCGTGTTAGAGGGCAGAGTTGGAAAATGAAAGATAGCTTTTCCTTTGTGTTGATGCGTGCAGACTGGACATATCCACAAACTCGCTGTGCAAGTCTGTTTTTAGGTGTCCATTGCCTGGGGTACAGAGACATTTTGCCTCCAGAGGGAAGCTTTGTGTTCCTGTGGTGCTAGGATGCATTCGACAGAAGTGTGATCTTTCAGTTGGTAGTAGAGGTGCAGTGTTGTGTTGTCTAAAGTCTGAAGTGCAGGATCTTTAAAGTGTTGTGTGTGGGTGTCTTAATTGGTCTGCATATAATGCGTGTTAGTGTAGATGTTGAGGATGCCAGTGTGGGAGATTAAAGACAACCCAGTAGGCGGTTTACAGAGTGCATCTGTTGCCTCAATGGCAGGTAGCCAGGGCGGTGCCTTGGCTAGGTGGGCGTGTTAAAAAGCAAAAGTGAGGTCATCCTGGATTGTGTGGATTCTCTTTCTAAGGGAGTCTGGGAGTTTTTCTGTGATGTTAGAGAAAGCTAATCTGTAGAGCGTTGTGATGCATCACCTGGTTTCCTAGGATACTTCTTTGCTGGACCCCAGTGTTCTCTTTGCTTGGTCTGGGATGATCTTTTATCAGGTGATTTCGCGGCACTGAAGGGATCGAGTGGCGATGCAGAGTGCTGTGTGATGGATGCTTTTCTTGGTGCACAGCCAGGAGAGGGACCACAGAGCTAGCTTTCCATGTTCCTTCCGGCCGAGTTTAAGGAGAAGACTTGCAGCCGTGCTCTAGAGGCATTGAAATTTCTTAGTCGGATTAGCCATCATACAGGGGTATATATACTGTTGGCACAGTCCATTCCTGAAAGAAGGAGTGGTATGACAGCAATTGACATGTACAGCAAGGTGAAGTAGGGTGTTGTGGACCTTAATGAGTGTAGGCGGTGCACACATCTCTTTACCAATGAACCCATTTGTGGTTCTAAAGTTAGGTGTATTGGCCATAAGAATCCTGAGGTTCTTGATCACTTTTGAGGTTTCGGGCAAGTGCCCATTTCTGTAGTTCAGGACTTTGCTGACTCTGGGGTGACGTGGGGAGGAATGAAGATGATTTCTGTCTTGTCTGAGTTTCATTTGTGATTATTTTTATTCATCCATGTGCTCACTTGAGCCTGGCAATTGGTAGGGTGGCATCTGTGTCCTCGTTAATGATCCTATTTAAAATGATTTGGGTGTCCCCTGGTTATTTGTAGCAGGTGAGTCTAGGTCTTTTGATGAGTATCTTGAGTGTGGCCCTACGTAAACTGGAGATCTGAGGAGATAGCCTTGAACCTTGTAGTACGCCGTAGGTTATTTTGCGTGAGTTCAGTCTAAAAGGGGGTAGCGTGGTGGTTTCTGTTGTCAATGAGGACAGATCTTATTCTATTGCAGGGCTGTTTTTGAAAAGTCCTGATACTTCTGGCCTCTTTCTTACTAATGTGTGGATAAAGGTGTCGAACGCTGCTGACTGAGTAGTATTAGGGCCAACGTGTTGTTTGCATTTGTGTTGGTTTTCAGATCGTCCGAAATGGATAGAAGTACCGACTCCTGCTGCTCATTGGTCTGAACACTACTTGGGTGTGGTACAGGATTTTCTGGACTTATGTCCCAGGGTGTGATTATAATCATAACGTTGCAGGAATCCAACTGGGTATAACATATTGGAAATGTTCCAGTAGTTTGTAGGGTCACCTGGGCTTCCCCAGGTGCTTCTGAGGAGTTTTTTTAACATGGGGCATCTTGAAAAGTCTTAGCACTATTTCAGTTGCCAATAATGAGTTCATGAGTTCCAGGTAGAAATAAGGATGTGAAAATAAAACTGAGACTGAACGCAGATGTAATGATCACACTCACTGACAGAGTGAAATGTAATTGAACAATGGAAGCCGATAAAAGGAAATCCAGGGGTTATATCAATAAAATCGCAAATCATTCCTGATCAAGCAGCTGTGCCAGATTCCACAACAGAAGACAGGAATTACGGAACTGGAAGCAAAGGTATAGTTATTCTAATTAAGCGACTAGACAAAAGTGAGGCCAGGATGTCCCTGGATAGTTCTGTCATGTCATTTGGTTGCTTTGTCAGGTTTTGTGACAGATTTCCAAAGTTCTCACAGTTCATTGCAGCCTTTTTGCCCAAATTTACCAACATACTGTACAGGATTTCGGGGTCCAGGGAATTGTTTGTCATATGTGGGCTTTAGCACTCTGTCCCATGAGGGTTGGCTCTGGGAGTGACGCGCAGCTTACCAACATGCAGCAAGTTAGAGACCACATGCGTTCTTAGTTCGCTCTGGGATTCAATCCTCTGTTTCCCAACATGAAATGGCTCAGTAATCGAGCGGTCTCCCATCCCGCGGCTGGTAAGGGCACTCAGTTTCTCAACATTCAAATGCTTTGATGTTCGAGGTGGTTGATGCTACCTTCCATCGTGGATGCTAAGGCCTGCCTCAAAGGAGCTGATTGGCCAATGTAAACTCTGCCCTGTTGGTGTGTGTTCCATCATTCATGTTGCTGCTCACTTTTCTAAGATTGGATGCATTAGCAGGCATCTGCTAATGATATCTATTCTTCATTATCTATCATTATCTGGCCTCTGCTCTCACTGTCCTTCCATTGACTTTATCAATTGCAGTCCACTTTGGCTTGGGCCCTGATCCCATACCTGGTCTCCATGAAGTCACAGTGATGGGAATATCTCACAGAGTTCAGCCATGAAAATAAACCTGATGCATTACTGCAACAAGAAACATTCATTCATTCATGAATCTCTTTCATTTTAATGTGAAATACTTCATATATATTCCAAGGCAAGAACCCATGCTTTCATTTAATGTAACAAATGAAATATAACATATTATACAGTTAGGTAAGGTTGGAGAGTGGCAGTTATCAAGGTCACTAGGCTGCTGGAGCGGGGCCTGCCTCTGCTATCCTCTGCTAGCCACAGCTGTAACCGGGACCACACTGTGTTGTAGGACCCCTGCAGTTGTGTGCCAGCATCCCCTGTGTTGTTTTGGAGCCCGAAAACAAGGATCCATCTTATCCCCTAGCCCCTGAATTTGGACTCACAGCGCCATGAGAGCCATGGCAGCTGGGATCATAATGTTTTTCGCCATTAAAGTACTGGGAGTGTGTTTCATGAACTGTTCAACACATTTGACCGCCAGGACCTGCAGTTGCTGCCTTTTTCTCTCTCCAGATCGTCACATAGAGCCAAGACGTCTGGCTCGGCGCTGCCAAACCACCAAGAACTGCAAAGTTGATCTGCCAGAACACCTGAAGGCCATGCAATTGGTATCCGTGCACAGTATAAATAGCAGTAACATAGCATAAGGCATTGTTTTTTCAGTCTTTAACTAAGCTTAAAGGACCGTTGCTGGGTATTCGAAGTGTGGTCGCCAGGTTTCCAGCTCAGACACTTCTGCACTAGACCAGATGAAAGGATAAAAATGACAGAACAAACTACAGATCATTATTATTTTGACTATCAAAAGAAATATTCCAGCAACACTAGGGACAATATCGGAGAGACCAACCACTGATGGACTAGACTATCAGTTGACAAGAGCGTGTGTCATACCTTCTGGATTTCAGCTTCACTTTCTGTCTGAAACTTCACTACCAGTGGCCATCTTGGATTGGTGACATCACTTCCTGCAGCAATCATGGATCAATGACATCACTTCCGTGGCCCTCTTTCATCAACCCCATCTATAGCCAAAGGCCACAAGAAGCTCCTCTAGGAACATGAATAAGGAAAAAAGAATCGCCTCATCCCAGCAACACCAGGGAAAATATCAGAGAGAGGCCAACCACTGATGCGCTAGGTGCTCAGGGGACAAGAGCATGTGTCATCCCTTATGAACTTCTTAAGGGCGTCCAGCCAGGGGCATCCCAGTTAAGGGCAGATTAGTGAAAGGTGAAGACCACCCATTGACCAGCCTCTTTGCCTCTTGTCCTATGAGCATTTGCCCTTCTCCCTGTTGCACCTGTGAGTACCCCTAGCTTTCTTATTACTGTAATGTCTCTCAGCACGTTGCTACTCATCTATAATGCATTCACTCCTGCCCCTCCTGCCGCTCCCCCTACTCACCTCTCCACCTATGCTTTCTCCAATCACACAATTTCCCCCTTTCCTATCCCTATTGCAAAACTCACAACTCGAAACTCCCACTACTCCATCTCTCTTCCCCCTTCCAACAAACGTGATGAGCTAACCATACCTGCTCTAACACCTATCCTCCTCGCCTCTCTTCCCCTGAGACTCAACTTCTCTACTCTTCCTTACCGCATCAACTGAACATTGCAGTCTAGAATACTCAGTCTGTATGCAACAAAACGTCCTTTATCACTGACTACTTTCACTCCAGCTCTCCTCCCCTAAACCTTCCTGCTATCACTGAAACCTGAATTTCTCCATTTGAGACTGCCACTCTGGCGGCTCTACGTGACTACAAACTATCCTTTATTCACTATCCTCAAGTGACTGGCAAAGGTGGAGGCATCAGACACCTACTCTCTTCCCACCTCAATGCCTTACACCTCTCTAATGCCAATTCCTCTCCTACCTCTTTTGAATTCACCATCTCTACTATTGCTCTGTCTCACAGAGTTCACATCGTCTCCATCTATCGCCCTCCTGGTCCCAATGGCCTATCTTTTGATGATCTTGGGCAACTCCTTGATTATCTTCCACTAAACATCACCCCATTCTCTTAGGTTACTTTAACCTTCCCTCTCCAACCACTTCCCAGAAATCCTAACATCACTCTTTCCTTAGAGACCATGCTCTCCACGCTATCCATAACCACCCTACCAACACTGGGGTAACTCTTTGGATCTCTTATTCACCTCCACTCTCTCTCAGCCACTAATACTACTGTCACACCATCCATCTCTGATAATTGAATTGTTTCCACTACCATCTCCTTTCCACCCTCTGACCTTTTCACACCACTTGCTTCACCCATTACTAAAAGGAAATGTAAACCTTCCGTCATTCTGACCAATGGTGCTAATTCTCCTCCTTCACACTTGATGTCTCTTCTACCAACAATGCCTTCTCCAGCTTCCAATCCCCCACTATATGGCTCATTCTCCTCTCCCTTCCCACCGATTTCCTTACTTTCACCTCTAAATCTCAGCATCCTTAACCCCCATTTATACGCTCTCTCCACACAGAAATGTGTTGGCTGCTGTGCAAATGGAGAGCTAGCCACTCACACGAGGACCTGCAACTCTACCTCTCTGCCCTGAACGCTCTCAAGTCCACTCTTGATGGAGCGAAAACGGAATTCTACCCAGCCTTCACTGACTCTCACTCCAACCATCCTATGGGGCACCCTAAACTCACTCCTCACTCCACCTAAGTCTCTGACTATTGACTCAACTCTCACAGCTAATGGCCTAGATGAACACTTTGCTGCAAACAATTCCAAAATTAGAGTCTCTATCCTGAACTTGCTCAGACTGCCTCCTCTCACATTCTGCCTACTCTACCATCATCTTCTCATCATCTTCTATCTCTATCTCCCACTTTAGTCACACTTATACTGATGAAGTTCTATCTCTACTGTTGTGCCCCTGAGACCCTCTTGCTCCTCAGCTAGTCAAGCCTATTGCCCCTTTAGTAGCCTCTGACCTGGCTGAACTCTTCAACCTGTCCTTCGACTCTGATAGAATTGTGAATATTAGCACATGCCACATTCAGATAGCATTGTGAACATTAGCCTGCGCCGGACCCAGGCAGAATTGTGAATGACAGCAAGAACCACACTTAGACAGAACTGTGAACATTAGCCTGTGTCACATCTAGATAGGATTGTAAATGTTTGCAAGTGCCACAATTAGATAGATTTGCGAATGTTAGCAACTGCCACACTTGGATAGAAATGTGAATGTTAGCAAGTGCCACACTTAGATAGAATTGTGAACATTAGCCTGCGTCATATCTAGACAGGATTGTGAATGTCTGCCAGTGCCACATCTAGATAGAATTGCGAATGTCAGCCATTGCCACATCTAGACTGCATTGGGAATATTACCAAGGCCACATTTAGATAGAATTGTGAATGCTAGCTTGCTTCGCATCTAGACTGGATTTTAAAGGTGGGCTAGTGCCACATTTGGGTATAATTGTGAATATTGGCGTGCGTCATATATAGACAGGATTCTGAATATTTGCCAGTGCCGGATCAAGATAGAAATGCAGAGATATTCACGCACATCTAGAAAGAATGTGGACATGTAGCACATATCCCTTCTAGATAGCGAGGCCAATAACCAACCCACTAACAATTTCACCCCTCTGCATCCACCTCTCAAACTGTAACCAAACACAACCACAACTCGTAAGCACCACAAACCGCACAAACTTCACTACACTGCAACAACAAAACAAACCGCACATAGCTTCGCACAACAGTACACAATGGCTACCGACCGGAAAGCACCCCAAGCTCAGCGAAGGGTGTTAACCGAACTGAAGCTGCCAACAGCACATCACTGCTCTCTTGCACTTATCCCGCTCGTTCCCACTAACTCACCCCCCTCCCCTATACCTTTTCAGATCCGCCAGAGCACCAGGGGACCACTCCGGTGGTGATATTACACAGTACAAATATCCTTTAACATTAACATTAGCATGCATCACATTTAGATAGAATTGGGAAGATCAACCACCTAAAAGAACTTTGAGATTTCCCAATGTACTAACCACTCCACTCCTGCTCCCCTCCAACACACCTCCCAAGTACTATACATGCCCTATGGGCCAGCTAAACTACACACAAACACGCACCCATCGTAAGTAGCACTTGCATACAACAAACAACCCCAGGCACTGGACCTTACCCCTACGGATACAACAAGTCAGTGCACAAAACCACAACCTTAAATAACAGCCAATATACCCACAAAACACATAAACACGCACCCAGCATAACCAGACATTCACATACAATGAACACAGTTTTCTGACCTTGAGGACATTTTTGAGCTATCATAGGCTTGTACCTTTGCAACCTAATTGGGGTTACTTTATGATTACTTTCCTTTTTAGAGTTTATGTCTTTTGTGGTTGGTTCTTTGTCACATGAGTGTAGGTCACTACGGAGACGCTGAGTTCCTCTACTCCATTTGTAAACTATAGGAGAAGTTGCAACTGTGCCTGCACTTATTTGCGCCAAGATAGATTGCTAGTGTATTTCCTTTTGCTATGAATAAAAAATCCAAAATTCCGTTGTATTTGATAAAGTTTTTTATTTTGTATTTTCAGCCCCTCTTGGATGACACATGTTTCAGCATATAACCTGCGCCTTTTTCAAATTTCAAAGTGTGGATAAGGCTATTTGTGAAGATCTTCTATTCCTTGCCTATCCGAACTACTGACCACCCACAAGAATCACTGTGATCATTTTGTTTGTTGTTGTTTTTTTTCAAAATATAATATATTTTTTGTGTAAGAATTGGAATGTCAATTAATTGTGATGTTTCTCATGTGTTTTTAACCTGTATTTTTGGATGTTGTGTCTGAATGGGTAAATGTATGGTGTACGACTGAGGACAAATGTGTGAATGATTCAAGAGTATGAATTTTATGGAATTATGATGAGCCTTTTAACAATTTTTCTACTATGTTAAATAAATAATTGTTTGAGTGCAAAATAAATCTGTGATTAAACTCACACAACAAGAAATGTATTAGGTCTAATAAAATCCTTAATGCAAGAAATTTAAATTATATCCTCTGGATGTTCTTTTCGAGACTAGCAATCTCAAGTAGGACTTGGACACACGGGAGGAACAGAATCAGCACTTCTCTCCATCTGGCAGGACCTCAAAATTATTGCAGATAGTAACATATGCCCAGCCCTCATACTGCTGGACACAAACATATCAGCAGCTTTCAACACCATTAATTACTCAACCACAATCAAGAGACGTCAAGAATCCAGCCTTCACAGCACTACAATGGATAAAGGATCTCATTACAAGTTTGGCAGTGCGGCTAAAATCTGCGGTAATGCTGAGTAAGAGAGTTACCGCCACATTACCGCACCACCCAACTATGTTTTTGGTATTGGGGTGGAGGAAAAACCTCCAGCAAAATGGTGGAGGTTATTCCAGCACTTTACTCCAAAAATCGTCCATAAATTGGGACTAAAACCGCCATACCGTGACTTGTAATCTGGCGGTAATTCCGCCAGACAAATTGGAGGTAATGGTATATCCGCTTTTTGGTATTTTGTTGGATTGACCACCCGAAATACCACCAAACTTGTAATGAGGCCCACAATCCTTCCATGACCAGTCTACTGCCATTAACCACACGCGCGCAAACCATCAAATGGGGTTTCTACGAGGATCACGTTTTTCATCACTTCTTTTCAATATATGCATGGCCCCACTAAAGAGACTGATTAAAAAACATGATCTCACAAGCAACAACTATGTGGACAACACCCAATTAATTTACAAGATGACAACTGACATTGATTCAACCAGCCCCATCACTGGCTGCCTTTGCAAGATACACATCTGGATAACCAATAGCAACCTGAAACTAAACCTAAACAAAATGGAAACCATGGTCGACCACCACAACCAAGGACCACATGCACCGGGAATGGGAATGAGACCGTGAACCTCAGCAGTCATAAAACACCTTGAAATTTTCATGGACAGTGAGCTCAGACTAGAACCACAAGTGAACACCATATTAAGAAACTAGTTTTACCACTGTTCAAGCATGCGTATTGTGCCTTATGCCAGCTTCCCACACAATACACTCACCACCATGTCACTGATACTCTCAAAAGTAGACTACGTAAATAGCCGATACCTAGGCATTCCAGACCTCCTCACCAACACATTAAAACATATCCCAAAAAATGTGCCAACACTTCTACTTGGGATTGACTGGGGGAACACATCCCTCCAGCCCTGACAAGCCTCCACTGGCTACCAGTGAAGAACATGATACATTTTACAGCACTCTGCATCACACACAGAGCACTGCACAGTCAGGGAGTGGCCCTCCTTCTATCCAAATTCACACCTTATCAAGGACTGTGGGTCCTCAGATCAGTAATGACACAAAAATCAAAAACAAGAGCTATAAGAAGACCAAATACCGATGTGTAGCTTTCTCCACCCTCATAGCAAAATCGTGGCACTCCATCTGAAAGGAATCTGGACAGCAAAGACCACCTAGACTTCAGAAAAAGGTAAATGTCAGGCTTTCAAATATATCTTGGTAGTGGATAACTCACCACCTAGTTAGATATAAAGTAAATACAGCATTCAGCCCTAAAGCATCACCATCAGATGACCTGCCATTGCCCACCAGTTATGTTATCCCATATTTATACTGTGGCCATCCCCACCATAGTGGTCTTACGGCACCTACGACACCTGGCCTTGTCCGAAAGGTGGCATATTGTGACCCTGTCAGGGTGCCTCCAGACCTTTGCCTGGGGAAAGGAAGGGGACGTTTAGGGAGGAGGGTATGGGAAAGAGACAATAGAATGACTAAAATCCGAGAGGAAATAAAATTGGGGTGAGTGGGAGGGGATATGGTTGTCGAAGTAGGGATATGTGTTTCTGAAATGCGACTATTCATTAGTATGCATGAGTGCAGGACTCTGGAAAGTACAGCTCGGTTTGTAGGTGAGTTGTATTGTGATGGCAATACCTAGATCCAACGGAGCTTGGTACTAGATGTAGTTGGTAGGAGAGTGGTTGTGTGATGGGCTTGAGAGGTGCTCCAGTGGGGTCCTGGTAGAGTAATAAGTACACCAGCAAGAACACAAGAAGCAAACAGACAACAAGAAACAAGTCTGCAGAAAAACTCAAATGGCATTTACTCAAAACGTTTTGGACTAGCATGCCATTCAGGGACCCGTGAACAACACTCTCGCAACGCCACCCAACACCAGAATAACGGTACGGAACACCCACTCAACAACTTCTGTGTAGCCAAGGTCAGTAAGGAAGGTCCTGGCAAGTCAAAATAAACATAGCATAAACAAAATAAACATAGCAACTGCCAGAAAAAACCCAAACACACTAACGCCTTGAGCCACCTTTTATAAATACCCAGTAAATAAGTAAAATAAAACAACGCCGCACTCAACCGCCCTCAATCATCACATGCTCAATAACCAAACCAACACAATCGGCTTGACAAAATGATGTCCCCCTATGAAAAGAGTCACAACTCTACATCTTTCTTACCAACTTTCACGCCTCCCCCGCTGGCCGAAGCATCGTGACAGGTCAGACAGCCAAGGACTCCCATCTGGATACCAGGGCTCAAGTTGAGGGTGCACGCGGGGGGACGGAGTCCACCCACTTTATTCAGAGGGTGGACTCAGTCCCCCCCAGCTAAAATAAGAAACTTTGAATGTCCTCTGAACTTATGAATTAAAGACAACCTCAGGGATCAAACCGCAGTCGTCAGGTTTGTAGGCCGGACACCCCACCACTGCACTATATAACCTGATAAAAACTCACAAACAACTAAAGATTAAATGTCCCATTTCGGTACTGAAAGTCCCAGGGACTTGCATTGGTTCTTGGTGTTAAAACATGCACACCTTTTAACGTTTTCAAAAATACTATTAGAAGAAAATATCCTCTCTTGTTTTTGTGTGTGTGTTGATTTTGTGAAAGGCAAGTGCCATTCGTCCTGTGTAATTTGGGTGGTTATGCAAAGCCAATTGGATAAAATGTGCATATTTCACCGTGATATGCTAATTCCCGACGACATTGCATCCTATTGCGTTTCTTGATGAGGACCCCCAGTTTAATTTTTAGGACTTTACCCCAGCTGGATACGAAATGCTTCTCATTAGAAAATACACCCGCACTGATGCACATTGCTCCTTGTTCTACATGCACTAACAGTCAGGGGTCAAGTCCTAAACATGTAAGTCGGGGAACTCCTCAAAAAATGCAATGGGATGTGACATTGCCAGAAATTAGCATATCAGGGAGGATAGCTCAGGGGCAACTTGCTCGCCTTGGAAGCAAGACAACGCAGAGCAACACAGGTATGATCCCTGCGTCTGCGCTTAGAAACCTCTGGGTATTAAGCACGTTATCAGTAACCAATCATAGCACATCAAGGTGAAATGTGCACATTTCATTACTTTGGCTTTGCATAACCACCCAAAGTGTCCAGGATAAATGGAATTTACACACCCACACTCTTTCTTCTAATAGTGTTTTTGAAAACGTTAAAAGGTGTGCATGTTTTAAACTCCAAGAACCAATCCAAATGTTTTGCCTGGGACTTGCAGTACCGAAATGGGACATTTTACCATTAGTTGTTTGTTATTTTTCACCGGATTGTATAGTGCAGTGGTGAAGTGTCCCACCTACAAACCTGACTACTGTGGTTCGATCCCTGTGATGGTTTCTATGCATAAATTCACAGACGACATTCATTTTTTATCATTTTAGCTGGGGGGTCTGAGTCCACCCTCTGAAAAAAGTGGGTGGACACCGTCCCCACGCGTGTACCCTCGACTTGAGCCCTGCTAACAGTTAAGCACAACCCTTTGTCTTTTTTTGCTCTCCTCCTTGAACCAGTCCCCTCCTACCCCCACTTTCACATGCACCTGAACACCTGGAACACCACGAACACAACATGACACAACACAGCCTATGACGTAAGGGTCTTTGTCATTCAGAGGGATTTTAAGTTCAACAAAACAGCGATTGAAGTCAGAACTGAAAACACATATGTGCAGCTTGCAAAATGCCCAATAAGCCCCTCTTGTGTGTAGTTGTGTTTCCCATTAAAAAGGGGTAGTCTAATGAATAAGGGGCCAAAGACCTAAAAATCATTTCTATGTTCATTCTTCCGCGGGTGATTTTTCGCAGCGTTTCTTGCCGAAAAATTTTTGCCAGAAAAAAGTCTGCGATTTATTTATTTTGTTCCTCTTTGGGGGTCCTCTATCCAAGCCCCTCTGCCCTATTATTTATTTCCTGTCCCTCCACCCCACTCTACCCTTTATATGCCCTTACCCACCCCCGCCCCCGTATTTTTCAATTCGTTCTTTTACGCAAAAAAATACCACGAAATAAAACGGGTGATGAATGTACGTCATACCCCAAAAATCAGCTCAAGATTACACAAATGATCAGCTGTCAAGGCAGATAATCAGACAGTGCGCCTAAATTATTCTAAAGCATGTGTTCAGGCTCAAACAGTGAATAATTAATATCTGTGCTTATAACCTAGGTATACCCACATGTACCCCAAAATACAAGATCCTCATCATTGAAGCAGAAAAATGTCAAGAAAGCAGCTTCTGCAGGACATCGTTTAAAAGGAGGTCAGGTGACTTGCCATATGTGTTTCGCTATTAGAGCGATGTCTCGGAAAGCGGATCCGCCCACTGTAAATGTACTATATGGTCTTTCACTTCTAGTCATTAAGATCCTAACTGCACAGGCAGCTCCGGCGAGAAGCATGAGAATACTGTAATCATCGCCTCAGAAGCGGAGAAGCGACGTCGCTGCGATCCATCAGCGGGGCCTTGGAATAATAGTCTTGCAAAGTTAAGAATATCTCAGGTCATTATTTCTTAAACGACGCCTTTCAGTTCTTAAAAGAAAATCTATGCTCAGCGCTCTCCAGTAAAGAGCTCCTTGACGGGCGAGTAAGGGCTCAGCGGCTGAGACGCCACTTCGGCAAGAGTGGAGGGGCCAAGAGGCTTCTGAAATCGGTGGAAGTCCTGAGAATCCGGCTGCGTGGATGATGGATTGGGACTCTATGAAAAATGAGCATCTTTAACCAATCATAAATAGGTACCTTCAATTAGGTGGCTCTGCAGTTCTATGGATTTCATCGAGGAGAAATCATCGAACTCGAATCATCGATTCTTTTCTTTCTTTTAGTCCATTTGTCTGCACACACATGCAGGGGGAGACCCTATGACACCCACTCTCCCCCACCTTAATGATCACCCTTACACACACCCCCACATATATTTGTGACCAAATTCGTTTAAAGAAATTTGATGCATTTGAATTTGACAAATTCTCCATGCGACATAACCTACCTCCCTACCTACCTGGGCAGTCATCCTGAAAGCAGTGGAAACAAGCAACAGCAAGTGGAAGTCTAATGCTGAGATCTTAGGTCTTTTGCCCGCTATCTATTGACTGTGGGCAAAACAGACTGAATAGCGCAGCCCGCAAGCCCTGTTCCACGCCCTACACCAGTGCGCACAGGGGCTGACAGGCGCAGCGTAGAAGAGGGAAGTTGCGGGCGTGGGGCCAGGTACGCGCACGCGCGCGCGTGTGTGTGTGTGTGTCTCCCTGTATGGGTTGGAGGCCTCATCTAGAGAGGTTTGGGGGTGAACCCCCTAAAATCATTATAATCCCACCTGTTGAAGGCCACATAAAATCGGTCCAAAAAGTGGCCTTTTCTGGGTGAGGCTTTCACCCGGCGGGTATGACATAGAATTAGTGCAGGCAGAAGACTGCGACACTGTGAGACGGGGGTCACTCTGGTGGGCTGCACCCATGGCTGCAATGCAGCCATGGAATGGCCACAGAATTACAGAGGGGGGCTTGCTTTTATTTATTTATTTATTGTTTGCTTGTTAGGCGCGTATACAATGAGACAATACTGTTTCAAAACGCCCAAATATGTATATATATTTATTTGATATATTTATGTCAAACCAGCTGAAGCAAATTCATTTAAAATGATTTCATCTAATACATTTAAGCGCTATGGGGAAAATTGACAAAAGTTTGTCAAATGTAAATCAGACTTTTGACTGCTAAAAATCAAAGGTGTACAGATTAATTCATTATGTATACTCCCCGGAAGGAAAGCGAATGAGGTCGTTATGCTTACAGTGCTATAATGTACTCATCAATTGTGTATAATTATATCCATGTCTAATCAAAACCCATCTGTGTAGGTGGGTCCCAAGGAGCATGGTAGGAAGAGTCTAGGGTACGTGCAAAGCAAATAATACTAAGAGCATAAATCACATTACTTTTAAAACTCTATTTTTCCTGCAACAATCATTGCAACCGTTGTTTTGAAGGATAAAAACAGTCTTTTAAATTTGAATTTTTACACAAATCTGAAGCTCTCAAGGGCTGAACCCCACAGCTGACCGGGCCGGGCTTCAAATTTCCACTGCATAGGCAACTATACATCGGGAATCTAAAACGAAAGTGCAGCAGGGTTTCAACGACTTAAAAACAAAAAGGTCCATCGTTCGAAGTTACGGTTATTGGTCGAATATTGACTCTGAAGTTGAGGTAAAGAGTCCTTAAATAAGGCTTGTTTATGAGGGTCCAATATCTCTCCACAGGGCTTTAAGTGAGCCGGGGCTAGCCGGGATGGAGCCCCGGCATGCTTATAAATATGATTCTGAGGCGGGGCCCTGCCTGAGCCCCCTAATGTCCCTTAGCCGAACCGGCTGCTAGAGGACAAGGATTTCTTTCTAACGCCTGAAGCTCTGGCTCATGTGCAACAGCTTCAGCCTTCAGGAAAAAAAGCCTTTTCTCTATAATGGTGGTACGAGCACCTGCGAGGCATCCCTTTAATCAAGTGATTCCCCACCACCATTGTAGAAGAGAAGGTGAGGCCACCAGAAGCCAAGGGTTATTTTCCCTAAAACCTGAAGCTCCGACTCGGAAACATGTGGGGCTGTTCCCCGCCAGGCCTCCCTTTATGTAATAGATGCAGAGATAGATCAGCACCCTAGGGTACAGGGTGCTGATTTCTTCAAAGGGATGACTGGCAGGGTGCCTGTAGCCCATTATGCCAGGGATCATCAGGGGGCATAGTCTCACAAACTGGCAGGCGTCGCCCCCTTAGGCCACGCCTCCTTGTGAGCCCTGGCTCAATTTCCCGTGCCACTTAAGGCACTGTCTCTCCATTATCTGATCTTCCCTGACGACCAAATAAGCCAGACCTGTAGAGTGACCCAGGCATTTGGAAATCTTTTTACCAAAGGTCCACATCATATTTGCATCAGCTAAGAGTTGTTTTCAACCAACAGTAATTATATTAGTGTTTGACCACAAATCGTCAAGTTTCAATATTTTCATGTAGTCGCTAATGTACCTAAATGGGGAAGAGCGGCCGCGCCCTGACACAGCCCTCGAAGCTGCTTTGTATTTGGTCAGACCACTACACGACCGCAAGCGCAGCCAATGAAATAAAGGTTTCAGAATGACATTGTGGGTGCTAATAGTATTCATTCTCATGTTCGCAGATGGGCTTGGACGGTAACAGCCCCAAGAGCTCGCCAAGGCCCCCGATTCACCAACCGCGCGCGCCTCGGGCTAGCAAACCGTTAATGGCCAAGCCCACCGTGCTCGGTGGCAGCCTGGAAAAGATGGCAGATGTTCGTCTTTGGTCACCGTAGACCAGTCGCTAGTGCTCTTCGCCACTGTGCCATGTGGCAAGCAGACAACTAAACTGCTAAGGATCTGCTTGTGTCAAGGTAAGGGTCCACAAATAGGTAAGTGCCCATAGGCCAGGGCAAGAGTCACGTGGCCCACATCCCCACTGTGGGAAGGAGCACCTTGAGGCTCAGATTTCATATCCATTACTGGCCACAGAGAGGAGATGTACAATGAAGGAGCAGAAGCCAGAGCAGGGCTGCAGAAAGGCCAGGAGAGACTAGAACACAGGCCACTGCAAGAGGTTTGCCATTTACCAATGAAGATGGCCAGGTCATTCACACAGAACATGACATTATGCACATCATACGTTACACGGTGTTGCTGAGTGGGTGGTTTGTAGGAACTCTCAGAAGGTCTAGGTGTATTTATGCACAACAAACTAAATGTGAGAAGCCAGTGCAATTCTGTGGCAACACACACACACAAGTGCAATAGGAGGCCACATCACAAAAGCTACTGCAGTGTGTCGAGAAGGCAAAGTAGCATTTCTGCTTGAAGGTATAACAGTGTAAGGACCTCCTTTGTAATGTTGTGTTCCCGTTTTTTTCCCGCAGTATACAAAGAACAGAGTAACACAAACTATTTAAAGCGCTATTGGTAACTAAAATACACAATGACACAGCCATTATGCTTTTACTCGCCTAGTCTGAAATGCCCCAATAGACTACATGTCATGGCTGAAGATCACGAGTAAAGTTCACACCATTGTCTGACATAACAATCACCTTTAAAAGACACGCACACATTTTAAAGTAAACATGTAAAGTAGTGCAAACACTGTTCTGTCAAGCCTCGAGAGATGTAATCGCCGGAAGAAAACATCGAGGGAGACTCCATATTTTTTTAGAGGCACTATCGAACACTTTACCCAAATATTCCAAGAGTGGAGTTTGTTTATATACTTGCATCAGTCCTCAAATGTGTTGGGATGGGTGTTTGGAGCCTTTTGGTGTTCACAATTAGGCATCTATCTTGAAAAGGCTATGATATGAAGTATATCCTTCACATTACCACCTCTGAATGAATCCCCATGGCATCCGCTGAAGAAAAAGGAAGGTGTATGCCCTCTCCCCTTGCTGGCATTGGGTGAGAGCAGGACCCTCGTGCTGCCTGTATCTGTCACTGTGCGTTATAGACAAACAAAAGCACTGTTTGCTCACTGGGGAATCACTCAGAACCGCGACCATTTCACACACGGTACTGAGCCGGCTACTAGGGCTCTGATTACTTGCCGGTAATCTTCATTACCCCTGATCCTACTCTTCCTCGTCACAGTACTTACCCTATAAAGATAATAATAATAATAATAATTAGGCTTTTATATAGCGCTACAAACCCTCAGGTATCTGAGCGCTGCTTATTATTACCCACGGTGTGTGGTGCTCATTTATCGACCTCGGAAGGATGAAAGGCTGAGTTTGGCCCCGCCGGGATTCGAACCTGCGTTAACAGGCTCTCCACGGGTGTCAAAGCGGGCGCTCTACTCGCTGTGCCACTTGACCGGCTCTGCCTTCTGACATAGAGTAAGTACTGTGGCGAGGGAGAGCGTTGCAGAGATAATACTTTATCGACATGGGCCGGGTCATATTCTAGATGGTCCAGGCTCTCTTGCCTTTCACTAAACCATGGACCCTTCCCCTCTAGCAAAATGTACACAACGTGCAGTGTTATTAAATGCATTGTTTTTCCGTGGCGTTTTGCATATCCCAGAATATCTTCCTAATTAGAATCAATTGCCCAAATGGAAAACGTTCACAGATGCTGTTTCGTAAATAGAATTGCCTGCAGCCCGACTACATTTGTCCATTTAGATGCAGGTTTCGTTTCTGATGCAATCCCGCCACCTTGTGGTTTGAAATCTAAACGTTAAAGGGGAATGTGAAACATGGCATCAACGCCCCAGCAACTGTTTTGTTTCAATCGTATTTTGCTCTCAAGTCGCCACAGAAAAATCACACCCTACCATGAATACAGCGTCTAGTCCAGTAACACCCGTATCTGGACCTCTTCATTTTGGATCCTCCCCCAATATTCAAATGTTCATTAAAGTGGTTCAGTGTAATTGCAAATATTAAGAAGGGCTTCTTTTTTTCATATAACTAAACGGGGAGAGGCAGGCGATAAAGACAACATCAACGCGGCACATTTTCTCGTAATCGATCAGCAACTTTTCAAAGGCGCACTGCAGTATTTCAGAGTTTTGATTCCGCAAGATTTGGGCGAAATATAAAAGGAAAGCTGAATGTCCTGAGAAAAAATAACACTTGCACGTCCGAAGCCAACATGAACGGAATGTCGCAGTCTAAATACAGTGGCAATAAAAATGCTGCGGTCTGTCAATCAAAAAGAAAATAACGTCAATTCAAAATGTCGGCCATACAAATCGCTACTTACGATTCCATTTTGTACACTGAAGCCGAGCTGGTACTTGAGGTCAGGCCGCTTGATGAGGACCGTGGTCACGGGAGGACAGCTGACGATGTTCAGCTTCACCTGCATCTGGCTCTTCAGGCCCTGAAAATAAAAGTCGAAGGAACACACAGTAAATACAGTGAGCTTTTCAACAGAACTAACCACACCCTGGAATAATGCAATGCTGAACACGGGATGATTGGGCCTGCCTGGATGGGGCGACAGAAGGCTTTAAGAAGGTAAAGTCATAACGGCAGCATCTTTAAGCAAACTTCTGTCCCCATAAAGACCTGTAACGTCTGTGGATACCATAGACTGACAGACCCAAACCTGCCCATTACAACAAACCTTTTCTACATCTATGGACAGTTTTGAAATGATAGGCTATCGGACCTATTGTAAACCAGCCACCAGGGGCAACAAGGGTCGCCCCAAAGGAGGCCTGGCCATAGCGGTAGAATTAAGTCAGGACTGCATACATCAGAAAATCGAAATTAATTTGAACGATCTAATGGCACTAAACCTATATAATCCATCGAACCAGATTAATCTGCTTGTCATTAATGTTTATGGCCAACAAGACATTCCCTCAACTAGGCCATGTCTGAACTCTTGGACTGCTTATTGATAGTTCAGTTAGGGTGTCATGGCAACATATAGTGGCATGATATGATATGATAGGATAGGTTATTTATAAGGCACTTAATACCCAGAAGTTTCTGAGCACGGACCGAGGATCGAACCTGTGTTGCTCCGTGTCATCTTGCATCCAAGGCGAGCACGTTTTCCCTGAGCTATCCTCCGGCGATTTCAATGCTGTATGCATAAACACGACAAAGGGTCTGAAAGCCTTTTTGACATCTAGGACGGAACTTCTGGGCAAGCTCTGGAACAATGTCTTGGGGAATTGGGACTCCAACCCCCTAACTCCCGGTGATGATCAAATTAAGGGGTAGTACCCCTGGAAGAGGAGTAGCAACAAATCATGGATAGATCTTGTTTCTTTCCCCAAGTTTGACTCAAATAGCTGACCCGTTGACCAAGAGTGGCTGCCTTGGGAGTGATCACTTTCCTATTCACCTTGTGTTACGCCTCCCTTTGTTTTTCCATGAATTGGTACGTTCTTTAGCATTGTCTCGGGAAGATAGCTCAGTGTCAACGTGCTCGCCTTGGAAGCAAGATGACACAGAGCAACACAGGTTCGATCGCCGGGTCCGCGCTTAGAAACCTCTGGGTGTTAAGCGCGTTATAAATAACATATCACATAATTTATTAAACTGGCAAGGGGGGGGTCTCACAATAAGGTGGGATACCAAAGCATGTAGAACATTTATGGTAATGTGGGAAAGGGAATTGAAAGCTATGAAAGGAGAAGGTAAAATATTAACCGTACAAAATGACAACATTAAGTTGAAAACCTGTCTCAACACACTCCTCTCAAAGGGCCAAATAGCGCAGACTTCTATACATTTAAACAGCTATGATAGCAGGATTCAGAAGGCAAAGGCCTTCAAGAGACATTGGGTCTCATTCCGAGTACGGCGCTAACCAATGGCGCTATTAACACCTTGGTTGACGCCGTACCCGGACCGGCAGCGCCTTGGTGGATGGCGGAATTACCGCCCCATTCCAAGGTTGGCGGGGCGGTAATTCCCCATTCACCAAGGCTCTTCCCCATTCCCAAATGAGCCCCCATAGGGCTCAATGGGAATGGGGAAGATGCAAATAACGGTGACCGTTCATTACGGTCACCGTTATTGGCTTGGAGGCCCCTTTGCGCCCTCGACTTTAACACCTGCTCAAAGCAGGCGTTAAGGGCGAGGGCGCAAAGGGAACTCGGAGTATGGCGGTAAGGGATCACCGCCACCGGTCTCGTTACCGGTGGCCGCTATCCCTTATCGCCATACTCGGAATGAGGCCCATTCTATTAAAGTCTGCTATAAAGAGTCACCCACACAATCGTCTTTTTTAGAGGCAAAGAGGAAAATCGTACTTGAACACAAAAGGTCCTTTAAATTGATCAGGTGGGAGACGCATATCAATAGAAATCAGGTGCTGGTTTGGAACTTGATCGGAAATGATGCTTCTAACTTCTGATCAAGGATCGGAGATGCCATCAACAAGAAACATCGTGTAGTGGGGGAGTGTCATATTGAGGCTCAGGGGTGGGAAGAAAACTTGGTGGAAAAATACTCTCCCCCTTCCCTGAAAAGGAAGATAAATTTATATCTCAGGATTTAGGGACTCCGACAGGAAAGATATGTCACTGGGACTATGATGATGCCTGCTGGGCAATTAAAAAAGAAAAAGCCTTGCGAGCCCCAGGCCCTGACAATATTCCACCTATACTCATAAAAAAACATTGAGCTCTGGGATCATCCACTTGGGGATCTCTTCAAACATATCGGTCATACTTTTAAGGTCCCAGCCACATGGAAGCAATCTTACATAATACCAATCCATAAGAAAGGAGATGAAATGAAACCATTGAACTTCAGACCAATTGCCCTGCTGGACTCACTACTATTAAAAGAACTAAAAGTCCAGATAAACAATCTAAAGTTGTTATGACCATCCCAGGTAGGGTTTCGTGCTGGAATGGTTACATCCTTAAACGCCTTTGCCAAGGCACATATGCGGGCTGCCGTTAAAAAGAATGCTTTGGGAACCGTATACATGACCTCTATCGATATGACAAACGCGTTCAACACAGTCAGTAGAGGAACGTTCTGGGGGAAGCTTCGGGCAGCAGGTGTTTCATCTAATCTGATTCGGCTTCTTGTCTTGTTGCATACTGACATAACAGTCAGAGTAAAACTTGATAGGGAGGGCTCAATGTCAGGCCAGGGACCCACATATGTTGGCCTGAGGCAGGGCTGTGTGGCGGTCCCTACCCTGTATAATCTTTATACAGAAGATATGGCTAAAACCTGGGAGAAGGGCATCACCAACTCAGTGAGGTTGGGCAATGCGGTATGGATTGGATAGTGTTTGCTGATGACATTGTTCTCTTTGATCTTACCACTATTGCACTACAAATAAAACTGGCACTATTCCACACCTCTGCAGTCGAGAACAATCTAAAAGTCAATGGACCTAAATCAAGAGTACTAGTCTCCACAAAACGCAATCCAAAAACCCTTGCCTGGTGGGTGGG
The DNA here is from genome assembly GCF_040938575.1 of Ambystoma mexicanum. NCBI lineage: Eukaryota > Metazoa > Chordata > Amphibia > Caudata > Ambystomatidae > Ambystoma > Ambystoma mexicanum. The sequence continues at coordinate 1,359,945,253 of NC_090934.1, read as the reverse complement.
TGACGAACGACTTTCTTGTGAGAGTTAACTCCCTTGCCTATCTGGGGTATGCAGTCACCAACTCCACATACAAGCAATCTGGGATACAACCAGTACATGAAAAATGTGGATCGCTCCTAGCGAAAATGAAAGGCATATTTGCCCAGCATTGTCTATTTTCCATGAAACCCCTTATCCAGTTCTACCTAATGCAAGAAGAACCTCCCATCCTATATGGATTAAACATAATTCTAATAGATCTGTGTCAAACATTTAACAGCATACAGGGTATGTTATGAAAAAAAATGTTAGGCTTGGCTAACTCTGTTCCTAATTCTGTAGTGAGGCATGAGTTTGGGCTGGTTGGACTGGCCACAAGAGCCCAATGGAGGAAATTGTCTGATTATGCTAAACTTCATAATCCACCTGACCAATTCCTGTATGAAGGGTGGGGTGCAGACCAAACACGTGCCTCAGGTAAGAATATCTCAAAATTCAAGGAGGAAATTACTATTCTCTTGGTCCTTATAGGCTCCTTGAGAGAAGAAATGGTTATTAACTCAGCCAGTAGGAAAAATAAATTATTCCAGCAAGATTCGGCTAAACGCTATGAGTAATTGACTGCCTACAATCTTTACAAGGAATATGCAAAGCTGAACTATAAAAGGGACTATACATCGAAAAATGTGCATATCTTTCCTTGCTCAAGAAAAATAAACATGTTTTTGCGTTTCCGCTTGAATCAGCTCCCGACCCTGCAGAGAGTTGGTGGCTGGAAAACGGGGCAATGAAACAAAGACTGTAGGGTTTGTAATAAAGAAAAGAGAAACTACCAAACATTTGGTGATGGGTGTACAACTCTAAAGGAAGACAGAGTTAAACATCTGAGCATAACATTAGGTAACAAACTTTTTTGGGCTAGTCTGATGGGAGGTGACCTACAAAGTTTGATACTGGCCTTATGTGGGCTTCTTGGCATCATCACAAAAAAGCTCCAGTTATTAAATTTAGGGGACGAAATTGAAGAAAGTTAACTGAAGCCAAATCTTCCTCCTCCCTCAGCCCCCCCCCTATTTCCTTTCTTTTCTTACCAACATGAAGATGAAGTCTGTGCAGCTTTTTCGGTATCAACATACAAAAGCTCTAGCTATTAAATTTAGGGGACACAGGTGAGAAAGTTGACTGAAGTTAGATCCTCCTTTCCACTCAGTTCCCCCCTTGTTTTTATATATTTTTCTTTTTTTTCTTTTTTCTTTTATATCTTCTTGAAGAAATGCATTTTTCAGTTTTTTCTTCTTTCTTTTATTTATGAAGACATGCAACAAGAACTATGTATTGCTATTTATTTTGGTGAAAGGTTTCCATTAGCTTGTCTGTGGACACCAAAACACAATAAAAAAATAAAATTAAAATAAAATAGGAAAGGCTGAGAATGCGTTCGGCATTAGGGCACTTCCATTTTCAATGCTTGGAGCTTTGGCCCCTGCTGCGCTTCAGGCTCCGGTTGAAACAGGTGGACAATTTTTCTGCATGAAACAGACATCAATGTAGGTCACAGACACATATTTCAGACGTCCTAGAAAGAATCATGGCATATAAAATCAAATACCTTCTCATCAGGAGAAACAAACAACTTCCTTTTACTCAGGATGGAATATCTGGTGGACCAGACCTAAATCTTACCAGAGACCACGTCCGCAGCCTGCCCTGCCTGATACTGATCAATTTCCACATGAGGTGGGCAATGGCATGGAAATCTGTGCTAGGAGAACGCTTCTGCATCCCGCTCAGCCAGAAATGGATCAATTTCCACCTGTGGTGGACAAAAGCAAAGGAGTCTGTGCTAGGAGAATGCTTCCAAATCTCGCTCTGCCACAAATTGATCTACGGTTGACAATGGAAAGGGAATCTGCACTAGAAGACAATTGATCAAAGATCAAAGATTGATCAAAACATCTCACTCTGCCAGAAATTGATCAATGTCCACCGTAGGTGAACAATGGAAAGGGAATCTGCACTAGAAGACTGCCTCCACATCTCACTCGGCCAGAAATTGATCAATGTCCACCGATGGTGGACAATGGAAAAGGAATCTGCGCTAGAAGACTGCCTCCACATCTCACTCTGCCAGAAATGGATCAATTTCCAGCAGTGGTGGAATCTCAGGTAGGATGGGGAGTGCAGGGTGTGTAAATCTAGGTGTTAAAGAGGAGCCATTCCTTGAAGAGGACCATCTTGAGCTCGTTCTTGAACTGTAGAAGTGATGGGGCAAGTCTTATGTTGACAGGGAGGCGGTTCCAGAGTCTTAGAGAGTAGAGAGAGAAGGCCTGTATTCTTGTTCTTTCCTCCTGCACTGTCATAATTCAAGTCTGCACATTTCCTTACTTGTGGTGATTCAGAGGCCTCCGGAGAGGCTGAGCTTCTCAGTGAGGTTGCTTGAGGACTTCAGTGTGACAGCCTTGTAGACGATGCAACAGGATTTGAAGACGATACAGGCTGCAGTGGGAGCCATTGCAAATCGATGAGGGTCAGGGTGATGTGGTTGAATTTGCGGAGTCCTATAATGAGTCTTGCTGCACCATGCAGGACACATTTCAGCGATGCCATGGTAATCGTCGGAAGGCCTTCCAAAAGGGCATTGCCACCGTCCAGGTGGGAGAGGGCCAAGGCTTGGACAGCAGATCTGAAATTGGTTTCTGGGATGAGGGGCTTGATTTTCCACAGGAGAGAAAGTTGGCACCAGGCCATTTGTGCCTTCCTTGCTATGTGCTGAGCAAACCAAATTGCACTTTTCCCCCCGATAAAACTCTAGCAAATTTCCATCTATTTCTATTGGTCCCTTGGAGTACTTTTCACAAGTAACCGGCTATAACGAAAAGAAACAGAAGGTGGTGATGATGTTATTAAATGCCTAATCCCTCCAGCCCTCTCGCTACCACCAGAACAGATACCTAGATATTTCCATCCCACTTTAACTCCAGTAAAGAATCAAGACGCAAAGCTGTCTATGCACATTTAAGAAAGGTACTAACTGAATAGCCCCCTTCCGCGAAAATAGGGAAAAAATGACCTCTCTAGAGAATTCTATATTTAGTAAGAATGCGATGCATGAAGCTAACCAGAAGGAACCTCCCTCTTTCTGCCTATCCATTTTTCAGACCCTGTCCTTAAATGGGGGGCTAAATTCTTCAACATACGAAATTTCTCTGGGTGGGCAAAGCCAGCAGAGCCAAGCAACAAAAGTTTTTCCTGTTTAGAAGAAAAGGGCGTTGGGCCCTGCCTGCCATCCAGAAATATCCCATAGCTGCTGCGCTACAATATCTGCCTCGATTGATAATGCCTGCCAATAATTCACGCAGTCCCCGTCCCGGCAACAATGCACTGCTTTCCTACATGTTGCAATCGTTCGAAACTCCAGATTCCTGTATGAAGGAGGGAGGAGAACTACAACCTACTAGGCTTGCACATATAGGACAATTAAGAGGCATTCTGTGCTGGCTTTCGTGAAAATGTTGATTTTTGCCTTCATTTACATTTCATTTACATATATATGCCTTTATAGAGTAACGAAGGTTTGACCCAACCATTTTGCAAGACGCTTTTGTTAGAGCTATCGGCTGGTATCAAAGGCTTAGGTAATTTTGTTTATTTGAAACTGGTTAGGTTGCATTCTGATTTACAATTTCACCTTTATTTAAAACATAATTTAAATGTTCGCAGGTACGCAGCTTTATTAAAAACAACCCCCAGCCCAGCCCCTTTGTAGAGAGCCCAAGGTCGAGGTTTGCTGTGACGAGTCCCGCAGAGCTTCAGTCCACTTTGATATGATAATGGCAAATATCTTACATACAGCTAAAAAGCATGCTTTTCAGCTAATTTGCATAACCTATCCTCCCGAGATGATTGTCTTGGGAGGATAGCTCAGGGGCAATGCGCTCGCCTTGGAAGCAAGACGACATGCAGCAACACATGTTTGCTACCCGGGTCCGTGCTTAGAAACATCTGGGTATTAAGCGCGTTATAAATAACCAATTATAATTCTAACCACAATGCATTGGTCGGGACTCTGACCTGGATTTGAAACTTCCAGGGATGGCTGCTGGGTAGCGCGGTGGCTTGTTAACTGAAATGGCCTATTCCACTCGTACCTTACAGGCAGAAAGATATTGTGTTGCATTTTCTAAACTCACAATAACATTGATGGCGCTTGGTGTCTCCTCAATAACTTTGCAGGAAGAGGCAGAGGACATAGTTAGAGAAAGTGGCGATCTTCTCCAATTTAGAAATGACTGCTGCCAGATGCAGAAGTTTATTTTGCTTAACCCCAAATGATCGTGTGTAGTGTATATTATTGGATGTAGAATATGCACAGCGCAAAAGAGAAGGCCTAATTAAACCTATCTGAATTGTGACAGTACACCTAAAATCTCTGAAGTGTATTAAAGAATTGAACTCCTGAGACCATGACAACGATGACAGTGACCTATACTAAACCCGATAGTTCCTCTATTAATTCAGGGACATGTGTTTCATGGTTTAGTCGATAATCCTTCATTGCATCTGTGTGAGGTAAGTTTAATGGGGGGGGGATTTGGGTGTTCCTAAGCCTTGTGCAGCTGGCCTGTGCTGCCCTCCTCCCTCTGCTGAGGTGGGAGTTGCGAGTATACGTAGCACTGTGTATATTCCTTGATAATACAGTTGCCACAGAGAAGATGATATCTTTTTGGGATGAGATTAGTTCTTGGCTCACATTTTGTAGAGCAGGATTTGGGATTTTGAGTTCTCATTCTAGATCCTTGAAAGCCTAATTTGCTTTTTTTGCAGATCGCGGACCGCCCGGTCGTAAGAGTGGAGGAGTTACCCACACTTCGGCAGAATGGAAAGCTGCCATGAGAAGGGCTATGGGAAGAGGAAATGTGAATTAGTTCATGTTATATTATGTCATGTTATACAACATTTGTTTAGCGCCTACTGCCATTGGTATGTCCTCGAAGCCCTGTGGGGATGAACACCCTTCGGAAGACCGCAGTCAGAGATGTGTGAGGTGAAGAAAAGATTTCTAAAATGCATGCGTGCATTTTTAGCCGGCACAAAGGTGGGTAGGGAGTGGTTCACGCTCTAGCAGCACCTATAGTTACCGGGGAAGATACTGGGTGCCGTGACAAATTATCAAGGGAGTGGGAGAGTCAGAAGGGTCAGATTATGTGAACAGCTGGTCTGAAATTTTGCATGGCGCTCAGCTGTATTCTATTGGCGGTGGTGATGCGTGTGAAGGTGTGTGGGCCGGGCCCAGGTGGATTACGGGAAAGCCAGGCAGAAGAATTCATGTAGTTTTGAGATTCTAATAATGGTGGTTCTGGACAATCTCCCATATATATGAGTTGACACAGCTTCAATGACTTTACGGGGATGCAGTTTTCTTACTAATGTGTTGCTATGTAATGCCTCCTCTCTGTAACATGTCCTTCGGTGGCCCCTGAATGTCAGTGGGACATGTTACTTTTTTTCTATTTTTAGGAAAATATTCTTGGGGTACATTTGGAGTAGGAGAGTCCATGGGGAGCAGTAGGGTTGGTGGATTAGGGATTGGATGCTTTTAGGAGGTACAGGGAGATTGACTGAAATCCCTCAAAGTGTCAAATAAAAATGTAAGCAAAATAAAACATGGGACATACTTAGGGAAGTTTATCCAAACTCACTCCAGTTCGGCACTTCACAATTTAATATGTGAGTTGCATTTCATACTTCTTAATCCTTACTTATCTTTTACTGAGATCAATGCTTTGTGCATATTTCTCTTGACTTGTGTGGGTAGTAATCCAAAACCATAAACTCAAAAAGCTGCCGGCACATTGAGAAGCACGTAACATGACTTTATTGTGCCTTTTCTCCAGATCATCCTTCCAAAGAAGGATGATTTCTGACAGCCACATAGGTAGGACCACAAAGTTACCCTGGTCTGTCAACCATTCCTTGTATGCTAATGAAACAGTTTCCCTGGAACACAATATAAAAAATTGATTGGATATTTAGTCAATTCTACCTCATAGGAACATTTGGATAATTTCCTCCTACCCGCAGAAAATGTACCTAGAGGGTATGTTCCTGCACGAAACCTGGTGCCAAAAAGATACTAGTACAGAAATCGAAGAGTAAGTCCAAGATTGCATCCTGGGGCTCTGCCTTCCCCTCAACAGCTTCTAGGCCTTGGCCATTGTCACATCTATCAGCAATGCACAGTGCAAGTCCAAATGAAGCAGTGCTAGTAAACACCTTCTCAACCAACGTTTGAAATACTACCGATGCATCATGAAGACCACATAATAGAACCCTATATCTAAACTATCCTTCTAGATAATGACTTTCCATGTTGGCTTCTGCAAAGTCAAATAGGACAGTTAACAGTGATTGGTCAGCACAGGGGGTTGCTTACACATTTAATGCTTGTCTCTGACATGGGGTCAACCTGCACTTTGCAAGCTCAATTCCCTGGAAAGTTGGACCCATCCTATCATCCCCTTAGGCAGATACTGTGAATCCCTTTAGTGTGGGTAGTAACAACAGCCATTTCCATGGCACTTAGAAGCAGGAGGAATCACCTATAAAAAAACAGGTATTATTCGTAAGGTTGGTCTGAAAACTGAGCTCAGGAAACCTGTCTGTCATCTTGGCTGGCTTCATATGGGGTAAAAATGCAACCACAACACTTAATCTGCTTTGCAGAAAGCATTAGCGAAATGCCTCAATAATTTCCGAATAGGTTTTCTCTAAATCCCCTAAAAGGCGGAGAATCTCACCATGCAGCCTTTGTTTTCTGAATACACCATGTTCTTTTTTGGCAACTCCTTTAGTTCTCTACAACCAGAAGAGTTCCTCGCATGGAGTCCCATTGGGTCTGTAATCACTGCAGCTGCTAACTTAGTGCCTGGACTCTTAGTTCAAGGCCTTCAAATAATCATATGGTCAATTCTTTCTTTGTTCGTGTGATGGAACTGACAATCCTTGTGATCTCTCCTGCTGAGCAATGTTCTCAGCTGGAGGTCAAGGTACACGATTGATGTGTACGTCTCCATCGCTATCCAGAGTTTTCTGTTCACAGAGAGTTGGAGATTCTGCACCCTCCGTCTTTAGTTCTGAATCTTTGGCTTATTTTGTCTTCTGGTCTGGACTCTTGAGCTCCACTTCCGTTACAATTCGCTCAATTTCCCAAATCACCTGTCTTCTAGCCCCTCTGCTTAATTGTTCTCTTATACTTCCAAACACATTTTGAATTAGGAGAAGATGTAAAGGTATGGGCGGAAGTACTCCATTTAATAATGGTAGGACGGGCTCCCCCTCCATCCAAAACACTGCACTCACTGTAGGATAAACCCGGAGACCAAAAGAAAATGGGGCACATTGAAAGTGGATACTGCAGTAACGCGAACCATCAGCTGCACCTGCTTAGTAAGCAAGTGCAAAGAGCAGCCTCAGTCACTGTTATGGAAGATCTTCTCTTTGCACCTTTCCCTGCGGGACCTCCAGTCTTTTTGCTTAGCTTTTAACCCCATCCTGACTTTTGGAGGTCAGTAAAGCCTTATCCTTTACTGCCCTTGCCTATTTTTCTCATTCTTGTGGGGAAACTGACTAGTCCACAAGACTGTCACTACTGAGAGACGTTGTCTCTTTTTTGGAATTCTTGTTTTTTTAGAAGAGCACATACCACCTTACAGTGAAGTGCTGCTACGATACTTTATATCCTTATCACGTTTTTCCTGTTGGCTTTTTGGTACTGTGACGATGTCCCTAAGACAAGCTAGCAGCAGATGTGTGATTTTTGCCGGATTTGTAATATTGTTCTTGTGCACTTTGTATTTAGCGTGTGGCTAATAAAAGTGGCTAACACCCTAAAATGGCTATGCCAAGAGATGTTCGCTTGTTTTTGGGCGTCTTGTCCTTTGGCCTTCTTTGTGCTGCCTCAGGTCAGAAAATGTCATATATGGTAACCCCTTTCCCGATGAAAGTTGCTGCTTTCGCAGGCAATTGGGATTTGTGTGTGTGAGTCAGAGGCGGGAGCTGCGACTGTCTGGTCCCAGTCGAATTCATCTGGCACCCGAAAGTCTGTTGCTTGACAGATGTGATGGCCAATGGTTGTCCAGGGTTGGACAACTCTGCGCTGTTTGAATGATGTAGATACTTACCGTTGGTGGGTTTGGGCGAGCTCCCAGACTGTATCTTGGATATAAGGAGGGCCCTGCAGCTATTAGACAAATCATCATTGGAACCAAGACTTTTATGAAGGAGAGCAGCCCACTGATGACCTGAGGACAACCCCTGCATCTGACCAGCATTGATCCCACTGATTGGCCCAGTGAAGCCCTGCTCCTCAGCCTCATCTCAGAAGACCCATGTTGGTGTTTTGACCCTTGTACAGGTGGGAACAACCTATCCTGACCCCTGCTCAAGGATTCATGCCTTGGAAGTGCTCCTGGACTGACCAGTTCCCTTTTGGTAAACCGTGCTGCAGGCTTCACCATTCCAAGCGGAGCCTTGGGACTCAGGATCTTCATCTTATGCCATATGTCGCCTTTCTTGGCAATGTCAGCATTCTCATAACATGGCAGGCTGAGCTGGGGCTGCCTATGTGTTCACCGCTGGAAGATCTCCTGTCGCCTCCTGACCGCGGTGACCTCAGCTGGTATCATTCTTCTACACTCCCGTGAAGTGTCCTGAAGGGTCTGCATCTTTTTTTCATTTGGTGGTCTTCTTCAAGAAGTTACTTCAAGAAACTATCTGTTGAGAACTGCGACCAGCTCCAGACACGAAAAGTGACCCACAACCGCTGAGTTCCCCTTCACCCGAACCAAGGACAGAAGCTTGGAGCCCCAGCGATTTCTAGAAGACCTGGTGTGTCATCTGGAAAAATCTGAGTCAGGGGGGTAAGTTAACCTAACTGTTTCTGTCCCCCCTGTCTCCCATGGGGTAGCATTGGATGGAAAGCCTGTGTCTCTAAAACTCACTCTGGTCTGGCCTTTGGTCATCGAACCTGGGACAAGTATCCTGTCCTAAGACCTACCTTTGTAATAGGATAGAGTGGGGTAGGTGCCTTATTTGAAGTAAATACTTACATTGTTTACGGATCTTTTCAATCACCACCACAGCCCACTGCATAAGAACTGAAATGCCTTCCCTGGAGAAACTTTTAGTGGAACCTGCAACTTTTGGACACACGGCCTCATACATCTTAGAGCTGGACTTCATAAAACAGAGGGAACTGTGTTATGATTATTCTATCTAATCTGTTTGCTTACCTTTTCATTACTTACCTGATGACTACTAGTAAGTGATAACATCTCTAAAGTGAATCTATATATATCGTTTTTGTTTGCAATACTTACTTCTGATTTGTATGCTTAGTGTGGTGTTAACAAAGGCCTTGTAAATAATTATATTTCATATACTTACTGACTAACTTGAATTATTAATGTTGTTGTTCTGTGCAGATTCTGTAATTTGAAACCCTGTCAGAATGTAGGGCCTGGCGTAGTTCCTATATGTCAAAGATTCTTACCATGTGGTAATGCGTGTAGCTCCTAAGGTTTTGGTATGAATCGGAACCGAATTTCTGTAAATTATTTATTTAACAGAATTGTGACCTGAATTACCATCCAGTCCTTCTGTCTGACACCCAAAAGCAGCACGAATTCAAGTTATCTGCTGACCGCGACTGGCGGACCCCTTTCCCCCACAGCGTACATCGTTGCGGCCTCCTTCCCTATCATTTCACCTACACGGACCCAAGCACAAGGTCAGACTTACACTGTTCTAGACAATAATCTTGTATTGTCATAGTTCCTTATTTTGTTCCAGAACCATAAGTATTGTTTCATTTCACTAAAAAGTCCACTTTCATTTTGTGTTCACAAACTATAGGGAGACCCAATCCTGAGGCAAAGAAGAAGGCACCATATCTGGAAGCCGAAATGTTCTCGGACTAGGCATATCACCAGCCGGTCCGACCTCAACCTTGGGAAGGATATTCCCGACGTAGACCAAGGATTGGTCATCACCCAACCATACAGAAACCCAATTGCGAAGGGGTTAAAAAGGACAGTTATCCCTATATGACCCACTAACTTTTTCCGTATTTTATCCCACTACACCAAATTTGGATCATTATGTTGTTTGATTTCATATCACTGTTGGGATTGATTTTCAATATTGTAATGCAGTTGTTGTTGGTTTTTAACGCACACTCTATCAGTTACTGAGTGTTCAGTAATGTTCTTTATGTTTTCTTGAAAATGTTTGACTCAATACTAATCTGCGACTCATGCTCTGATTACCTCAGATGAATTGGTATGTAATACTTTGATTGTTTTATAACCAATTTGATGAGAAACATGAAATTAAACTCATGCAGAAGCTTTATAAATGAGACTATAAACTAACATGTTATTGACACACAAATAGTCTCGTTACTTAATGTTTCTTCAATACTACAATGAAAAAGTTGGGTCGAGAGGCGACATAGTTAACACCAAGATTATCCTTTAAGAACAGAACAGCATACAGAAATAATGATATGCTCTAATTTATATTGGCGGCTAACCCCCTTTGTGATGCCCTCTGCTCATTGCAGCAGCTGTACGTAGCCATGATGTTATGTCTCAGTTTTCTTACATAACTGATGCCACCGTGGAAACATACTGGTGCATGGATATTATTTCTGTAACCACACACCATAGCAGGCGGCATGCTTCTGTCTTTCGCTCTTGTTCGTGTGGGCTATTAGGTGGCGCTTGCAACACCTATAAGCCAAAACTAGTCCATTAGAGTACAGATAAGGAAAAATGGCACAAGGGGAGGGATACAAAGCTTGTGGTTGCTGTTTGGTTATTCACCTACCCATTGACTGCCCATGGCCATGCTAATCTTTATGGCCATTACCACCTAGTTCCTGCCCCTTCCCACCCAAAACACTTCCTCATGGGAACTCTTTAAGCTCTCTTTAATCAAGCCTAACCATCAACTATTGCACTCAAAGTGCCTAACTGTGTTTTTTCAAAACAGCCTTCTGAGATTTCATTACTTAATTGGAGATTTAAACACGCTATTGCTGTAATAAAAATGTCTTAACCATATCTACCTTCAGCTGCTCGATTTATAAGCAGTATGCATGTCTTTCACTGAAGTCCTGTTAAAACAAGCATTGGCAAAACCAACCATTTTAGCTTGTGTTTAAGTATTAGATATTTGACAGGAACTGTTATTAGATGCCCAAGTACCCGCACCATTGCCTTACCTGCTACCATCAATAGCCAGTTAATAGCTCTACGGCAGTGCCTGACAAGTGCTGCCTTTCCAATATCTTCACAAAAGCTAAAACTGTTGCTACTGCAATGCCTGCTTTTAAATAAGGATACAGATTTTATGAAGTAGGGCCCAATACAAGATGTCTCATATTTAGTGATCGAATATAGCTGAAGCCCAGTCTGTGACTCCTAGCGATGATGGGAAAGCTTCAACATTTCCATGGACCTAAGCACACCATGTAATGTTTATGATCATTAATACTCATGATGCTTCATGAACAATGGCCATAAAATTGATCAAATAATTTTAAATCACTCTCCAGTGAGCCCACTGAACCAGTGGCCTTCTATTCAAAGTTAGGTCCCCAACAGAACAAAGTAAAATCCCAAATTTCTAGTTCAGCCGTGCACACAAAAAAGAAGAGCGCAGGCACCTCTAACACTTGGACAGCTGTGTTCTCACCACCCAAAGGTTGTATGCCATAAAGGGGAAAGTAGCCATGTGATCTTCTAAAATATGGCGCAAACATAGAGAGGCACTTGGCATGTCTAAGAGTTCAACATTTTCCACTTCATGGATGGACATCTGTCTTCAGGATTAGCATGTAAATAGCCAAGTAGCTCCAAAGGTTAGCATTTTTCAAGCATGCTTACATGCACCTTGCTGAATTGCACAAAGTAGAAATGTGCAAATCCCAATCAGACATGTACAGATATCCATGAAGGAGCAATTTATGGAGAGGTGTGATCATTTAAATTAGATAAACAAATGCATCCAAATATGCAACCCAATCAGGGCGCCACAGCCCAGCTGGAATGGACGCATGCATAAATGCATAAAAATGCAAGGGTGCGTCTCACCATACTAAGTACAAGGCAAATGTAAATCTGTGTTCAATACACACTGTTTTTTTTTTAAATAAAGAACTGTTGCCGTAATGCAAGTGTGGTGGAAAAACACACGTGTGCAATTTAAGCGATAGACTGAGTCTGGTCTTCGCATTTCTTGTTTTATTAATAGTGTTCAAGGAATTTGCATTTACATCTTTAAAAAATGTTATTTATCCTCTTTTATTCAGGATCGACATTCTCTGAGGAATGCAAATTATTTTCCAAGAAAGGTTTTACCTAAACATTAACGCCCTCGGCAACATGTTTCAGCAAAGTCCCATAGTATGCTGTTGTGTTTCGCCATACATCATAGTATATTTACTTCATAATTTATTAGGAAATGATCTCCATCACTTTTCCTCAGCACACCACACAAAAGCTACTTCATAGCTCTCCATCAGACCCCAGGAGGTCATGCTCTTTGGGCCATGTGGTCAAGTGCAGTCAGCAGCGGAACCCACTTGGGGCAGCCCATCCCCAAAGACTTGGTGCAAGCTTTTGAAGTTGGGAAGGATATTTTTGACTGGTTTGAAGCACTCGAGCTGGCTTCTTTAGCTAAGGAAGGTGGATGAGGCACTGTGGGGTGCAGCCCTGATCAGTCGCTTACCGACACCAGGGACTGATGCAATTCTTCAGTCAACTCCTGAGAGCATGAAGGCAGCCCTCGTCAGGAAGTTTTGTTAAACTCCAGATCAGTATCTCAAGAGCTTCAGAGAGCTCAGAAAGAAAGTGGGCAGACATTTGAAGCATTCACACAATGTTGAAATATCTGAGCGGGTGGGTGGCTGATAACAAAGTCAACACATTTAAAGGGATGTACAATTTGATTGCGTGTGAGCATGTGTTGAACAATTGTGAGGTTAACCTACACTAGCATCTTGTGGACACGACTATCACAGACCCTAGGGAGCTTGCAAAGGCTGCTGACAGGATTGTGAGTGCTCAAGTCCAGAAAAAGGCTCAGACGAGCACACCCAAACCAGAAGAGAAATCAGCGGCCAAAAAAGTAAACAAGGATGGGAAGGACAAATGTCCAACCCAATCCTATTCAAAGTTAGGTCCTCAAAAGAATGAAGGGAAATCCCAAAACTCTGGGCACCCCTAATACTGGGACACTTCCGTTCTCACCACCCAAATGTTGTTTTGTGTGAAAGGAGTGGGGCCATAGGAAAGGGGATCCTGCTTGCAAGCCATAGTGATATTGGTCTCATTAAAGAGGCCATCATTAGTGTGGGCCTCTTAGAGGATGACTTCCCACTAGGCTACGGAGTGGCCAAATGTGGATTGGTTACACTAAGTGGGAACGGTAACAGGTCTCCAGAAGAGACCACAGTTCCTAATAATACTCAAATCTATTTAGAACATGTGTATATCAATGGACACAAAATTCCTGCAGTCCGAGACACCGTGGCTAGCCTCACTGCTGTCACCCGGCAGTGGGTACAGCCAGGCCAGTATATTGATGGGCCTGATTGTAGCATAAGTGGGTTTGATGGAAAGAGTAAGTGCCCTCTGGTGATAGTATAGTTCAGATGGTGAGGTGAAACAACCCAGCACTGTGTATTGATGAAAGACCCCATCCCTGTCCCATGTTAGTAGGTAATGATTTTCCTGATCCTAAGATAGTTGGAGCGGCTACCCGATCGAGAGCCAAAGAGATTGCCAGATTGAGAACTCTCAGAGCCCTGGGGCCTGCAGTGCTTCCAGGTGGCTTGTTGGAAGGACCGAGTGGCCAGAAGCCCGTAGTCCAGTTCCACAGACTACATAGTCGCCTCCTCCTGCAGGAGAGGGGCTAGTAGCCACTGAGGACCCTTCTTTGGTAGCATGGGACTCAGTAACTTCAGAGTTGCCAGGCGCAGCACAGGAACCTGAGGTGGAGGACCTGGTGGGTGCAGATCTGAAGGGCCTGCCCAAGCTGGATGAGTTGGCATCAGCTGGAGGCACAGGTCAGACTGACTTCTTCACAGCCCAGAAAGAGTGACCAACTCTGGCGGCTCTGCAGAAGCAGGCAGAGGAGCAGGCAGAGGACGAGGCCCCTGGACTGTTCAAAGTGTTTAGGGAAGATAGGCTTCTGCACAGTGAGCCAAAAGATTCTGAGGGCGGGGGCACCAGATGGTTGGTGACTCCCCAATGCCACAAAAAGTTCCTTGTGGATTTGGCTCACCAAATTCCTTTAGCGGGTCACTTGGGAATGACTATGAAATCAAACTGGTTGTCTGTGCACTTTTACTGGCTGCAGTTCGGCGTAAAGGTTACGGAATGTGTCCGGTCCTGCCCGACTTTTCAAGCTTCTGGCAAGTTAGGTGTTGCCACAAAGGCCCCCTTAATTCTACTACCTGTGGTTGGGCGGCCTTTTGAGAGAATAGCCATGGATATTGTGGATCCTTTGGATCCTCAGACCAGCCCAGGGAACAGATACATCTTGGTGGTGGTAGACCATGCCAGAGGATACCCTGAGGCTGTCCCTCTGAGAAGCATCAAAGCCCCCATGGTTGTGAAGGCTCTGATTGGGATATTCTCCCATGTTGGATTCCCCAAGGAAGTCGGTTTTGACAGGGGATCAAACTTCATATCAGCGTATAAGAAGGCTATGTGGGAGGAGTGCAGAGTCACCTACCGTTCACTACATCCTTCCATCCACAAACCAATGGGCTTGTTGGGCAGTTCAACAGGATCCTGAAAGGCATAATAAGTGGCTTGCAAGAGCATGTGAGGAGAAAATGGGATATTCTCCTGACATGCCTTCTGTTTGCCTACAGGGAGGTGCCACAGAATGGAGTAGGGGTTATCCCCTTTGAGCTTCTGTTTGGACACACTGTACAAGGTCCCCTCAGTCGAGTGAAAGACGGATGGGAAATCAGCCCCTCATCCCCTACACGAGATGTGGTTGACTATGTATTTGGCCTTCGGTCTAGAATGACAAAGTACATAGAACAGTCGACAAAGAACCTAAAAGCCAGACAGGAGCTGATGAAGCACTGGCCCGACTAGAAGGCCACAGTGACAGTCTATTTTCCAGGCAAGTGGGTGTGGATTATGGAGCCTGTAAAACCCAGTGCCCTTCAGGACAAGTTGACTGGGCCTTACTGTGTGCTGGAAACGGTCAGTGAGATGAATTATCTAATTGACATGAAAGGACCTAAACAGATGTGCAGGGACTTTCACGTCAACCGGCTAAAACCCCATTATATCTGGGATTACTTGATCTGGCATTACCGACTGACAGGGAGACTGAAGAGGAGACCAATCCGCTCCCAGACCTCTTGCACACTGAAACCACAGATGGGTCCGTTGAAGGTGTCAACCTTGCAATGGACCTGTCAGAACAGCAACTGTCAGACTGTCACTCTTTACTGGGACAGTCTGACAGTCTGTTTTCGCTGCCTCCCGGTCGTGCAGATTGGTGCACCCATGATGTGGACACTGGAGACAGCAGTAAGCCTGTGAAGATTAGGATTCACCGGATGTCCGATAAGTTCAGGGACACCATCAAGGAGGACGTTTCTAAGATGTTGTCCCTAGGAGTGATAGAGCCATCCCACAGCCCCTGGGCTAGCCCAGTGGTAGTGGTCCATAAAAAGACCAGTGGTGGAAAGACTGAAGTTCGCTTTTGTGTGGACTTCAAGGGGCTCAATTCTGTTGTGAAGACAGATGCACAACCCATTCGTCCGGCAGATGAGCTCATTTACAAGCCTGGCGCTGCGAAGTACATGAGTACCTTTGACTTCACGGAAGGTTATTGGCAGGGCGGCTAGATAGATGGAGCAAAAGAGAGGTCAGCATTCTCAACCCCGGAAGGACATTAACAGTTCACTGTGATGCCCTTCGGATTGAAGAATTCCCCTGCCACTTTTCAGGAGGTGGTTAACCAGGTTTTGTCAGGTCTGGAAAAATTCAGTGTTGCATATTTAGATCACATTGCTGTCTTCAGCCACACCTGGGAGGATAACTTATCCAACCTGAAACAAGTGCTTCCCGTGCAGCAGAATGCAGGTCTCATTATCAAGGCCAAGAAGTGCCAGATAGAGCAAGGCACAGTAACTCAAATAGGCCACCGGGTCGGTGGAGGTAAGAAACAACCTCTCAAACTAAAGGTACAGGCTGTGAAGGACTGGGATATCCCGAATCACACACATACAGGAGAGAGCCTTTTTAGGTCTCAACGGGTACTATCAGTCGGTCATCCGATGGTATGGGACCATTGCCATGCCCCTGAATGATGTAACTTACAAGAAGTTGCCGAAGAAGGAACTTGGACCGTGCCTTACAAACCTCCTTTCAGGATTTAAAGGATGGATTATGCAGGGCCCCATTTCTGAAAGTGCCAGACTGTGGTCAGGAGTTCGTTATCCAGAGAGACGCCTGTGGTTTTGGGGTTGGGGCAGTGTTAGCGCAGCTGAACACTGAAGGGGTAGAACAACCCGTCGCCTACATTAGCAGGCGGTTGACAAAAAGGGAAAGGAACTGGGCTGTAAAGAAGCTGAAACCCTACATCTTTCTGATCCAGACAGACCTCCAGCCTCTACAATGGTTAATGGCCATGCAAGGGGAGAACACTAAGCTTTTGCATTGGGCATATCCCTACAGGGATTAGATATGGATATCCAGCAAAAGCCAGGCTCCCAGCATGGAAATGCAGATGGCCTCAGCCGGTACTTTCGCCTTGATGACGAACCAGACTGTCAGTAGGGTGATGGTTCACATGTAGAGGCTGGGGGGGAATGTGAGGAATTCGATGATCCGCACAGGGAGTGTGCACTCGCATGGGCTTTTTTTATTTTTTAAATGAAAATGAATGATGGGAGATCAGCCTCTGAAAATGTGTGGGTCCATTCCGCACACATTTCCCTGCACAACAAGCGCATAGTCATGTGTAGTCAAGGAGGACACAGCCTACAGGCGCCATCCTCCCCCGTTATGGTCAGGTGGAATGTGACAGCCACAGGAACATCAAAGCATCTCAAGAAGGGCGAAGGCCACACCTTCCTCTGGGCCATGGGAAGCCTAATTAAAATATCAAAGGCTCCATGGATCTGCCTTCCTATTCTCTAATCTGCTGGTGGCAGCTCATATTAATAGGAGTTAATTGGAACCGGCCTGCATCAGGCTTGATCGCAGAATGAACAAGAGGAAGGCGGGACTAACACCTCTTGGATATGCAATGTGTCAACTTGAAGCTAGTTCCCCCCCTTCTGTATGAAGGACAGTGGATGGCATGTCTGGGTCCACTATTTACCATTGGTAACTCCTGCAGAGCGGATCCCTTTCAGAGGGACGAAGTAAGTGATTTGAGGGAGACAGAAGTCTGTTCTCTGCACAAGCTTCAAGGGAGACCTGCACTTTGATCAAGAGCCACAGAGGTCTCAGTTAACCTGGCTGGTCGCCTCTCGGCTGGCACCACTCCGGACATGGCACCACTCCGGACATTTCACTTGCGCTGAAGAACACCGCGACCTACAAGGAAGGAAAACACAGGTTAGCAAAGGCAAGACTTTGCAGCGCTGCGCACAGCGCTTACTTACCGCATCATGGCTCTCTTAATGCGCCATCATTTACCAGCGGGGCTCAACCAAGCCAGTTTGCCACGCCAAAGCTCCGCATACCTAAGGGAGAAAAAAGAGACATTTTAAACAAAGAAAGGCATGCAGGAAACTAAAGAACAGCAATAAGACCTACCTGAACAATATCAAACGGGCCGGCGTCAGTGAAGTAACTGGACAGCACTCGCCCATGAAAGACAACGCACCCCTGCAAAGAAGGCAGGACGGAGAGCACGCCTAATTCTACCACAACGTGAGGAGAGGGCGCAATAGGGACTGAAAGCATACAGGGGTGGAGGGAGGGTACTTACCCCAGTATGTCAGTCTTGAACACAGCCCTCCTGTATTTTCAGGCAGAACCTTCCCCGCAGACCACATCAGGGCAAAGCTGAGAAGCATACCAGCAAGTAACCCGGCTGGGTGGCGTCCCTGTGGATACCAGGTGAGCGTAACAGAACCAGTACCCAGCCAACACACGGCGTGCCCTGCTAGGTTGTGTCAGCAAGCTTCCTAGGTGGGAAGTGCCAGAGAGTCTCTGAACAAAGGACAAGGCCTGCAAACACTCTCCTCTGCTTTGGGCTGTCTGCCTTAAAGGATGACACAAGCCCTGCGAAGAGGATAGGAGGAGTGCCACAACAAGCATCAGCCAGCATCCATCTTTTGAGGACATTTTCGAGGCAGTCGCAGTCGAGCCCTCGAACCGCGACCGGCTGCACCACTGACTGTTGTCAAGCTGCAGTCACTGAAGCCATCTGAGACACCACAAACAGCATTCCAGATCCACCAACCAGCACTGAGACAATGATTCTTGACCCCGAGTCACTGTGTAGGCCCGCATGCAGCCATCCATCCAGACTCGTTTGCCAAACTGCCTGCCGCCTGATACCAGTAGCTGTCTCCCATCTTGAACTCTGTCACTGGAGCTGCAAAGTGTTCTGGAACCGACTTGATGCTGTCGAGCATCAAGATAATATCAAGCACCAGGTACATTGTGGTTCTGTCCCCCTGGTCTGTCTCTGAAGGCCCCTAGTGACATTTACGACCCCTTTCTCCCTTGGTGCTGAAACCAAATAACCTTGAACAGTTAAGACTGATTGCTTTACTGCCTATCCTCCTGTGAGTATCCAGAGATCATCCCTTTCCTTCATGAAACAGTCTGTCCTCTGTGTTCCTTTACAGGGTGGGTTGTATTTTGTAGTGCGCTAGAACTGTCTGTTGTAATAATAATAAATTAGATATGTTTATACAAGCTTGACTGGACAGTCCCTTTTATCATTGGGTAATAATTGTATTTTTGCTGTGTTGCAACTAACTAAGGATCCATGACCCTGCCGTTCTGTCCATGTTACCAAAATTGGACAAGGAGGTTTATAATGTACTTGTGTTCCAATCTGCTTGGATCCCTTCTGGTGTGCTAGAGGTTTGAGGCTGATTGATGGTTTAGAAACCGATATTCATCCCCGGGCCACTGGTGTCCCAGGAGTTAATTTGTCACAGGGAGTTCATCAAGAGTAAGCCCAGTACTACTCCTCGTCACCTATCTATATGGGTAAACTCATCTCCTCCTTTCCTTCGGCTTTCCCTAGCACATATTGCTGATGATAGCCGTATATTCTTTTCCTTTCCCTCCTTCCTGCCTGCTTCTTTGTAAGGCACCACCAGGTGCCTCACAATCATCGGTCACTACATGCCTCAACGCTGCCTGATGTTCAACTCATTCAAGATCGAAGCCATTGTTCTCCCAACCACACATAGTGACCCTGTTCTCCAGTCTCCCAACTCCCTCCCCGCTGACCTCCTCTCTCCATCACACATGGCTTACAACCTTGGGGTTCTCTTTGTTAGCAGCTTCAAACTATCATGACTGTCACGGAATTCCCCCCTTGTCACCTGAGATCGCTCCTTGCAGGATTTCTTGGAGGAAGTCTTCTTGCGCACGGATCGGGTTTTGTACAAGCCTGCGCGAGTCTCCTCTGACTCCAGCGTGCGTTCAGCGTTCCAGGGTACTCGGATGCTCAGGACGTCCAGGAAGCGAGGAAGTGTACACGAAGGAAGTACACGAAATCCGGGAAACAAGGTAAAGAGATGAGGGAGGAATGAATTGGGAAATAGAGGGTCCAGGAACCAAGGACAGGAGAATAGTTCAGCGAACTACAGAGCACACATCTAGTCACTACCAGCGATAGCGTTGAGACGCTCGGGCCGTGGGGGCGTAGTCTATTTGTAGAATGTGCTACTTCCGACGTGGGAGCTGGTGCAAGGCGTACCACGTTAGACGGCCATGTTGGGAGTATCAAAGAGTGCAAGCCCGTTGTGACAAGGACCAGGAAGTTCAAAAGGGGTGCGTTCTGTGGATCATGACACATGACGACTGCCACTGCAGCCAGAACCTTCTCAAGATAAGGATGATCCACTCGCACCCCACATACCAATCAGAAACAATTCTCATTTCTATCATGTTGTTCAGCAAATTAGACTACTGCTCAGCAAACTCCTTGGTCTACACCAATACTCTTTCTACACCCAAATCAAAGTTCTCAGCTTTGCGATGGGGACCCTCTATGGCCTACCCTGATCCTCTTTCAACTAATACCAACATCACAATATGAAGCTCTCAATTCAGAATCGCTCCCGCTAAGTTTCTGCTCACCTCTTTAAAAAACAAATTAAATTGGGCAGGGTATTGAACCCATGCTGCTCAGTGTTGTCTTGCTACAAGACAAGTGCATTGCCCCTAAGGTATCCTCCTTTTTGTGCTAACACATTATCTTGCTGGCTGCATTTCTCCTTACTCTCCTTTATGGACACTGCATTCATCATCTCTCCACAAGCTGTTTGTCCCCAATCCCACTCTGATGTCTCCCACATGTGCTGCTTCTCTCTACTTTCCCCTCTCCATTTGAGTACCCTCCTCCTAGGACATCAAAGCTATTCCATCAGTGGACTTGCTCAAGACTAGCTCAAGCTCCGCTCACCTGCTGGGCATAATGAACCCCACACCAGCCGACCCCTCCCGACCACCCACAATCACCTTTTCTCGGTAATGCCTCACATGCATTTGTGTACATTTCACTAATGTAAATACGGCCCCTATGCCCTTCATTGTATATCATCACCATCATCATCAAGAAACCTTTATTGGACTATGCAGTCTTCAGGTGCAAAATACCACAGGTTAATCAGAAAATGCATGAATTACACAATGGACTTAAAACCATGCAACAATAGCAGATGATACATAAAATGTAGTTACAATAACTATTTTATTTAATGCACGGAATTGATACTCAATTTATGCATAAAAGGTAATAAAAGGTAAAATGTTGTTTGACTTAGGCCGTTTTAAAAGCTCTTGGTACTTTCCCTATGGAAAGAGATTGTTTGAAGAGGTTTATGTAGTATTCCGCTAATGTGTCCTTTGCAAGGATAGATTTATAGATGTCTGGAGGGCAGGGGACCATCGGAGAACCTGCCTTGTTGCTCTTTTTCAGCAAACTTAGTAGTTTTCCTCTCGACATCTGTTGGAAGTAGTACATTGTGTTAGCTGGTCCCGGAGTTGGTGGTGGCTGGTGGGTTGTCTGGTTGATTGGTCCGCTTTGTATGATTCATCTATGCTGATGATTTTGTTTTTAAAGTGGTCTGAAAGATAACTGCATAGTTTTGGGGTGTGCGACGGTGTGTGTTGCATCCCGTCTCATCTTATTTATGATGTTGAATAATTCTTTTTGAGGGTTGGTGGTTTTTCGATCCGCTCGTTATAGTATTTCTTTTTTGCTTTTAGAATTTCAGATTTGCATGCTCGGATTTGTAATAGGCTTTTCACTATTTTTTCTTGCTCATGTTTGTTCCTCCATTCTTGTCCTAGTTTTCTGTTAATTCTATTCATCACTTTTAGGTGGGGTGTGAACCATTTTGCCACTGCTTTCTTTCTTGATGGGACGATCCGTTTTTCCAGTCAGATGGCATTTATGGTTTATGCAATCCATTTATGGATTAAGTTTGCTCTTTCGTCTATGTCTGTTTTTTCCAATGATGTGGTTGCCAGTTTCGAGATTTCTAGTCATTCCTCTAAGTTGCTGTTCTTGATAGTTCTCCAGTTTCTTATTCAAATAGGTGGGCATTTTTCAGGTTTTTAAGGTGGCTTGGATGGTATTTCGATCACGAAAGGGATAATGAGGTGGTCGCTCCATAGTATTTGGATGGGTGGTGATGTTGTGACCAGGTTTTTATTGACACAGTTTGCACCCAGGGTGGGCCATGATGTATGTGTGGCTCCTTTCACCATCTGTCAGAGCTTTGTGGTCTAGAGTTACTTGGTTAACGTTTTGTGCGAGTTGGGGGTCTTGTCTACGAACCATATGTTGAAGTCTCCAAGGATGGTCAGATGTTCATGCTGTATGGCTAGGTTTGTGATTGCTTCTATGAAGGTGTCTGCAAAGGTCACATCGTAGGTTGGTGGCCTATGGATTAGAATGAATGCAAGGTTTGATTGTGGGTCTGAGGTAAGTTGAAGGACGAGGGACTCACAGTTAGGGATTTTTACAAGGTTGGCTGTTTTTATTATTAGGTGTTCTTTGTAGGGTACTGTGAGCCCTCCTCCTTTTTTCCCTTTCCTGTTTCGCTTGTTTGCATTTTAAGTTGTAGGGAAGGCAGCTGATCAGGATCACTTTATAGTTTTCGGCTAGCCAGGTTTCTGTGATGAATAGGATGTCAATTCCCCTGTCGCAGAGCAGGTCTTAGATCTCAGCTGTGTGTTTGGACATCGATCTGGCGTTGTTTAGGTTGCAGCATAGTTTCATCTCTAAGGTCATTTGTTTTGGCTTGTGCCTTTGGGTGGTTTTTATGGTGGTTCTCCCTGTCATGTGTGGGTTGTTGCGGAAGCTCAATTGCTCTAGTTTCATCATTGAACAGTTAGGTTTCTTATTGAGTTCATGGCCTGCTCTGGGTCTTCCTCAGATTCAGGATGGTGTTGGCATAGGTTCCCTTGGTGTTTGGTGATGTACGGGGTGAGGGTATGGTTCCCCAATCTTCTAGTTGTTTCATCATTATTTCTTTGAGGTTCCGTTATCCTGCTTGCGTGTGTGGTAGCTTGTTCTGGTGGACTATCTGTTGCGAGGCAGGTTGTAAGGTAAAGTGATTTTAGTCTTTTTTGGGGGCTGCTCTTATTCTAGTGCTATTTATAGGCGTGCGTTCTGTTTGTGTTCTGTACTTCGATGGCATGGAGGTCTGTCGTGGTTCCCTTGCTGTTGTCTCTTCGTCTTCTCTTGAATCTACTGGCTCTTGGCATGGTATTGTCTGTTCTTCAGGTATCTATCAGATTGTCTCACGGTTGTCAATGGCTTCCTGTGATTTAGTGTTTGTTTGCCTTATGGTTGTGAATGGCTTCCAAGGGTGGGTGGTTGTTTGCTTGCCTCACGATTAGTGGTTAGTGGTTGTTTGCCTCACAGTTGTGAATCGCTTCCTGTGGATGGTGTTTGCGGGGGATGCAGGAGCGATTGCCCGCCTGAGTTGTTGTTCTGTGTTTCTTGTCTGCTCTGTGATTGTTCTCCTCTATGGCTTGGAGTTAGGTTCCTTTTGAGTTAGTTGTTTCCATGCATGTTTTTTTAGTGGTTGGGTTGCGGGGTATCAGGTGTGTCTTAGTCTGATTGTTAGTTGACAATGGTCTCAGTGTATGTTGGGGTCTAGGTGAGCTGGACCCGATGGTTTGCTGTGGGGGGAGGGTGACGGGGGTGGGCTAGACTGGGTAGGTAGGGGAGGCCTGATTCTTTTGTTCGAGTAGTTGTCTGCTAGACTATATGTGGGTTCTGTCTTCTTGGTTTTTCGGGTGGATTGAGGTTGCGGGGGTGATAAAAACAGCTGAGCAAATAGTATGCGTAGGTTGAGTGGGACAGTTCGCCTAGGTGTGGGGAATGGTTAAGCACCACAGTTCACCTAAATGTGAGAGCGGTTAAACAACACAATTCACCATGATTTGAGAAATGGCTAACCAAACAATTTGAATAGATGTGAGAGCAGCCCAAGCAACACAGTTCACCTAGATGTGAGAATAGTCTAAGCGAGGCTGTTCACCTATATGTGAGAAGTGGATAAGCAACACACTTCACCTAGATGTGAGAATAGACTAGGCAGCACAGTTCGCCTAAATGTAAGAGCAGTCTAACCAACACAGTTCACCTAGATGTGAGAAATGTTTATGCAACACAGTTCATCAGAGGAAAGAGGGTGACGTGGGGCAAAGATGTTAGAGAAATCAAGCACAATAGGTAATCATCATGGAAAGAGCACAATGAGGGGATAGGCCAGGCCAAGGATAGTATAAAATCAAAAAGTCTTTATTGTTCACATATTAAATCACAATGCATGTTTAGTTTCTCCCCTGGGTGTACGCGGTAGGGGACGCCTATCCTTGTTTAAATATGCAACACAGATCACCTAGATGTCGGAGTAGACTAAGCTGCACCGTTCAACTAGATGTAAGAGCAGTCTAGGCTACACAGTTCTACAAAGGTAGCGGGCGCCCCTCTCTCGCAAGAACAGACATGATAACCTGTTCAGTGGTTATTAACCACTTGAGAGTTCGCAGCCACTGCTTTTACTCACTGTGCCTTTCACAGATGGGAAATATCCATTTGCATATCAGTCTTTGTCCTGCCCAGGTGCTGGACTGCCCCTGGGCAGGACAAAGACTGATATGCAAATGGATATTTCCCATCTGTGAAAGGCACAGTGAGTAAAAGCAGTGGCTGCGAACTCTCAAGTGGTTAATAACCACTGAACAGGTTATCAAGTCTGTTCTTTCGAGAGAGGGGCGCCCGCTACCGTTGTAAAACTATTTTTCAAGGAACCTGGGATTGGTAACCCTAGGTCTCCTGGGGGCAACCAGACGTGGTCTCCCTCTCACTGTGCTTAGAGAGGCATCAGCTTCACCTCACTGATGATCCCCAACAAGGGTGAAACACGTGTATGGGGTTGCTGGTGGTACTCTCGTTCAGGTTGGAGTTGCCATTGCATTTCGGTGCTGGACTGCCCCTGGGCAGGACAAAGACTGATATGCAAATGGATATTTCCCATCTGTGAAAGGCACAGTGAGTAAAAGCAGTGGCTGCGAACTCTCAAGTGGTTAATAACCACTGAACAGGTTATCAAGTCTGTTCTTTCGAGAGAGGGGCGCCCGCTACCGTTGTAAAACTATTTTTCAAGGAACCTGGGATTGGTAACCCTAGGTCTCCTGGGGGCAACCAGACGTGGTCTCCCTCTCACTGTGCTTAGAGAGGCATCAGCTTCACCTCACTGATGATCCCCAACAAGGGTGAAACACGTGTATGGGGTTGCTGGTGGTACTCTCGTTCAGGTTGGAGTTGCCATTGCATTTCGGTGCTGGACTGCCCCTGGGCAGGACAAAGACTGATATGCAAATGGATATTTCCCATCTGTGAAAGGCACAGTGAGTAAAAGCAGTGGCTGCGAACTCTCAAGTGGTTAATAACCACTGAACAGGTTATCAAGTCTGTTCTTTCGAGAGAGGGGCGCCCGCTACCGTTGTAAAACTATTTTTCAAGGAACCTGGGATTGGTAACCCTAGGTCTCCTGGGGGCAACCAGACGTGGTCTCCCTCTCACTGTGCTTAGAGAGGCATCAGCTTCACCTCACTGATGATCCCCAACAAGGGTGAAACACGTGTATGGGGTTGCTGGTGGTACTCTCGTTCAGGTTGGAGTTGCCATTGCATTTCGGTGCTGGACTGCCCCTGGGCAGGACAAAGACTGATATGCAAATGGATATTTCCCATCTGTGAAAGGCACAGTGAGTAAAAGCAGTGGCTGCGAACTCTCAAGTGGTTAATAACCACTGAACAGGTTATCAAGTCTGTTCTTTCGAGAGAGGGGCGCCCGCTACCGTTGTAAAACTAGGCTACACAGTTCACCTAGATGTGAGAAATGGCTAAGCAATACAGTTTGTCTAGGTGTGAGAGTGGTCTAAGCAACACAGTTCAACCAGATGTGAGAGTAAACTAGGCATCACAGTTCACCTAAATGTAAGAGCAGTATATGCAACACAGTTCACCTAGACGTGAGAAATGGCTAAGCAATAACATTCACCTAGATGTGAGAAAAGGCTAAGCAATACAATTTTCCAAGATGTGGGAGTAGTCTAAGCAATACAGTTCACCCCGATGTGAGGGTAGACCAAGCAGCAACGTTCACCTGGATGTAAGAGCAGTCTGGTCAACACAGCTCACCTAGATGTGAGAAATGGCTATGCAACACAGCTCACCTAGATGTGAGAAATGGCTGAGCAATATGATTCACCTAGATGTGAGAGTAGACTAAGCAACACATTTTACCTAGATTTGAGAAATGGCTAAGCAATACAATTCGTCTAGATGTGAGAGTAGTCTAAGCAACACAATTGCCTAGATGTGAGAGTAATCTAAGCAATACAGTTCACTGAGATGTCAAAGTAGACTGAGCAACACAGATCACCAAATGTGAGAAATAGCTAAGCAATACAATTCACCTAGATGTGAGATTAGTCTAAGCAATATAGTTCACCTCGATGTGAGAGTCGACTAAGCAACACAGATCACCTAGATGTGAGGAATGGGAAAGCAATATGATTGCCTAGATGTGAGAGCAAACTAAGCAACGGAGTTCACCTAGATTTGAGAAATGGCTAAGCAATACAATTCACCTAGATGTGGGAGTAGACTAAGCAACAGACTTAAGTATGGTGAGAAAAACTGATAAGCAGTACAAATCGCAGAGGTATGGGAAACTAAAATATATGGTCTGTATGCAAGGTGTGGTTGTCATAGGTTTGCAGATGCATGCATTTGATTTTAGGCTTATGGTAATGTTGTAATGCTTATTTATAAAGCGCCTATACACAGGCAAATGTTTCAAAGCGTTCAAGTAGTGTTGGAACACAGGGAAAAACAACAGTCGCTCAGAGTCCTTGAATTTCTGAGACGATAACGGTCTGCACAGGCAGATTAAGTGAATATGATACATTTAGCAGTTTAGATACAGCAAATAGGCCTGCCAGTGATTTTGCTTGTTTTTGAAGTGCACATTAAGGCGTGAAGACTAGGGAGAACAGACAGAACGATCTTTAGGCAGGGCTGTATACACATCAAGCAAGGGCGGGAGGGTAAGTGAGGGGCAGGAGACCAAGTGCGCCCAGTCAGTAGAGACTGGTGAAGTGCAGAGAGAAGCTCTCAAGGTTTTATTACAAGTGCAGTGGGATGCAGGGCTTTGCGGCAAGTGCAGGAACACTGGCAGGGGCGCCTGGGACCTGTGAGACTCTGAGGTACACCAGGCGGTCAGTCAATAAGCTGTGTGGAAGGAGGGAGAGAAGGAAGAACAGAGAGCTAGGTTAGCAGGGTAGGGTGAGAGAGAAGGAAGAGGAAAGAGAAAGGTCTTGAGGAGTTTCCGGAACTTGAGAATTTCAGGCTCAAGATGGAGAGTTGCAGGGAGGCTGTTCCAGAGGGATGCACCTGCTGATGAAAGCGATCTCTCTCCAAATCTCTGCTTGGAGAACCGCTCACTCACAGAAGGTTGCAGGTAGATGAGCTGAGGGCTCGAGAGGGACAGTATTTAGGTAGGCAACATTGCAGGTAAGTAGGTCCCAAGCCCCAGAAAGCCTTGTGGAAAATGCAGAGGGTTTTGAACTTGATCCTTGCAGCCACAGGGAGCCAGTGAAGGGATTTCAGTGCCAGAGAGATGCATCCCTGGGCTTGAGGCCAATTATAAGTCTTGCGGTCGAGTTCTGGATGAGTTGCTGAGGGCGCAGGGCAGAAGCAGGGAGGTTGAGGAAGAGCCTGTTGCAATAGTCCCGCCTGGAGAGAACCTCGGCTCTGGAGACAGTGAGCCGCTGGAGGAAAGTGAGAAAAGGTACAGTGCCTCTGAGGAGGTGTAGCTGATAGTTAGACTTTTTTGAGATGTCCGAAATGTGAGAGGTGAAGGAGAGAGTGGAGGTGAAGATGACCCCACGGTTTCTGGCCTTGCAGGTGGGTGTGGAAGCAGGGCCAAGGGAGGGTGGCCAGAGTGAAAGTGGGAAAGCGGTCACAGGTGTCTCTCCCAATGCGAATGATCGCAGTCTTACTGGCGTTGAGGCAGAGATAATTTGCAGCATACCATGACAGAATAGCGGGCAGACCATTAGATATGAGTGAGGTGAAGGGGGCAGCTGAGGGTAGCCTGAAAGATAGCTCTGTGTCATCCGCATAACACTGGGAGTTAAAGGTGAAGGTGGCAATCACATGTGCCAAGGTAGCCATATAGATGTTGAAGGACCAGGGGAATAGGTTTGATCTCTGTGGAACACCGCAGGTTGAGAGAGCGATAGTCGAGAGAAAGGCATCTGAGTTTCACCTGGGATGGGCGGTCGGAGAGAAAGGAGGTTAACCACGCCAGAGCCTGACCTGTGATTCCAGGGTGTCACAGAGACGTGTGATCAGGTTGTTGTGGTTTACCGTGTCAAAGGCAGAGGAGAGATCAAGGAGAATGAGTACAGAGGGAGTGTCATGGGTGGCGAGGTAAGAGAGATAAGAGTACTAAGACAGGTGGGTCATTTGGTGGGGTGCAGTGATTGCTGCCCCTGTCCACAGCAGGTTGATGGCTGCAGGCTTCCTATTCCCCGGCTGACACTGGCAGACACGATCTGGAGCTGCTTCTGTGGAGCTGCCTTTTGCCTTGGGGCCCTTTGCTGAGGGCTGCCCAGGCAAGGCTGCCTTGGAAGGGCCTTTGAAATACAGCTGTTTCAGTCACAGGTGTGGCACGGACCAATGAGATTCAAACGCGAAGAGAGACACCTGACTGTTTTGGACAATTGCAAGGGGCAGGTTGGGGACAGTAGGAAAGCCAGAAACAAAAAAAGGACTACAACACAGAGACTGCACACTCGAGATGCAGACCAGCTCAGAAAATAGAGTGGGAGTCCACAAACAAACATGATAAACCCCACAGAAAACCACAAACTAGGCAGGAAAAAATCGCAAAAAGCACACAAATACCACCACAAAGCACCTGAAACAGGTAAAAAACGGATTGAAATCAATGTGAAAAAACTCCCTGGTGTGGTGATAACTGACAATAACTGTCCTCCAGTTGGTGTTCTATAGGCGGGGGCAGGCAGACAATGCCTGACTGCTCAAAGACCAGCCATAGTCTGACCCCCCCCCCCCCGCCCGCTCACCCGCCTAACACAGCCACGAGACACAAGCCTGGGTCAAATGGTGGAATAAGAAGGCTGTGGGAACAGATGCCGAAGGCTTCGCAACACCTGCTGTTATAGCAGCTATGGTGATCTAAATCCTTACTGTAACTGTGCCCCGCGGGTGCTAGCGGATGCTGGTAGGAGCTTCTCTCTGCATGGCAGGTAGTATCCTCTGCACACTTTCACGTGGGCTATGGGAACAGTACATCGAGCGAGTAGCCTGGTAGCTTGAACGTGAATGGAATTAAAATAGGAATGAGAACTCTGGCAGGTTGTCTTTGCCCTACAGCACCGAGCAACTCAGATCAAATCACCCTTCAACATGGGCGAGGAAAGAGGCCGCTTTGAAGGCAGGATGGGCTCTGCTGGGTCCTAGCCCTTTCCACCAGGCTCTCGGTCAGAACAGCATGCCCAACATTACATGTGTGTGTACCCTAGAAATTGTTCCCTGTCTATGTTTTGTTACACTACCTTTCTTTCTCATGGCTAAATCTCATCCTATCATTGTAAACTCGAATGGCCTGTTACCTCTGGATTGCCTCCACCATCTGTAAGGTTTCCTCTTGATATCATGACTTGCTCGTGTTTGTCAGAATGAACTGGGTGGGGGGATATTCAGCGAAATGCTAATGAAATTCGCAAACTAAATACCATTGGATAGTAATACCTAATTAATTTGGAAACAACCTCTGCAATTTGGGCACCAGATCTTCATCTGAGGCAAACTGTTGAAAATACCTGGAAACAAATTAATTGTACTCACTAGCTAAAGGTATTCCCTCCTGAGGGGGCTGCACTACACTTAAAAAGCACTGTCTCTGGCCTGTAAAGAAATAGTTGAAGAATATTATTTTTGTTTATCATTTTATAGATATTCATCCCCGAATGCCATGATCTCTCTCGTCTGCCTATTTGTATGCCTGTTTTAACAAAATCTTAAAAAGCCTCCAGCTCTGTCTTTGGTCTCACTTCCCGACATCCCCTATTCTATTTGTGCTTCCAGCAGCTGCCTTTATCAATACGCACAAACAAGGCGGGGGTCCTGGGAGTCATTCTCTAGCAGCCTATATTCCGAGAGAGTCTCAACCAGATTCTTTAGCTCCTATTCCCTTGTATAGGCCGCTAGGGAGGGACCCCCAGGATACCCCCGTGTTTGTGCCTTTAACAATACGCCTATGGTGTTTACTAATTCATAAGAGAAAACAATACAAACAGAGAAATTAGTAGTTGCAATAGATATTTCAAAACATTTCTTGGAGGAATCTGCAACTATAAACATATTGACAAAACAGGAACATTTGCAGGGTCCCACTGCATTGACAAATGAAATGTAATGTTGGTGTACAGTCACCGGAACAGTACCTTGATTATTCCTTGGCACGTCGCGAGAGGAAGGCCCACTAAACTTGTGCCGTTGATGGACATGATCTGGTCCCCGATGCTTAGCTTCCCTGATCGAGCGGCGGGCCCCCCATTCATCATGTTGGCCAGGATCACGGTGGGTAGAATGGAACCCCACCCAGATTCCACAATCACCACACCTAGGATTTCCCCTTTGTGTTTCTCCACCTGCAGCTGTAAAGCAGAGAGTGTAGCATAACTGAGTAAGTAACCTGTGGGACGCCATTTTGTTTCAAATATTCATGGACAAGATTTGTGCCCGTTCAAGAACACACACGGAATTAGGAATGCTTTCAGAATGGTGGGTGCGGTTTGCTTTAAGAATAGGCCAAGCCCTTTTGTACTATATTACTATATGATTAAGTAATATTGCAATCGATGATAAAATTGCACTAAGTTCTTTAACATCATCATCACGTTTATTTTGGATTCAAAACATTCCAGAAAACACAAGAAAGTCATAGTGCGTTGAAACATGTCCAAAAGTGTAAACGATCACACAACAAGCACATGAGGAAAAAAGAAAACAAATTCATCTATAAACTGAGCTACGGTAAAAGATAAAAGCTCCTCAATTTTCAACATTCTTCTTGAGTAGGCTAACAGAGCCGCACAAGCTGTCGGGCATTCAGTGGCGTTCCGTTCATTCATACAAGAAACTGACACCAGATCGCTGCCACTGTCCTGAAAGACGGGACTCATGTGGATCCCCTCTTCCATTTCCATGACGGCTAGCAGGAAGACAGACTGGCGGCAGCGGCGGAAGGGGGGCGGAGCCACCGCTGCTGAAGGCATCAGGTAAGTGGGGGTGGGGAGCGGTGGGAAATTGAAGGGGAATGGAGGGTGAGCGGAAGATGCCATGCCGGAGGAAGTAGCCATCAGGTTGCTAGGAACGCAGGCTTGAATCTTGGGATTCAGCCCGCGATCCAAGCAACCAGATTGGTTGCTCCCCCTGCACTGTGTGCTAAAGACAATTCTCACAAAGAATGGGTAATTAGTGCTAAGTGCCAAGGGTGAGGCCAGCAGCAATAAATGTAAACTACATTTTAAAAACAATGAGCGTTTATACTGGTGGCTGATCCATTTCAATTGATATTCAAAATCACTTTGGTCCTCCAGCGAGAGATAATACACCGTACCACAGGCAAAGGGTGCTTTAGACAAAAATTGCCCAGGGATCAAACCTTGTAACCTTTTTTGATATTGCATATGTCACTCCCGAACGGCTGACCATCAATGTGTCAAAGGTGATCGTACCTCGCTGTAACGAGAATATATTTGATGTGTTCAGTCAGTCCCACATATGATATAACATAAGTCATTTATAACATGCCTGTACACAAGTGTTTCTAGGCGCAACAAGACAAGTGAGGGAAGATAGAGGGAGGACAAGACAAACGATCTTACTAAGCCTTATGTCATTCAGATGGTGCAAGTGCGAGAACGAGAAGTGCAAGGGGAAATGGGGGGGGGGGTGGGGAAGTCGAAGGGAGGGTGGAGGGGAAAACAGGGCAGCAATGCTCTGAGTAAGTGCAAGGAGAACAAGGGACTGTAGAGTTACAGTTACAGTCTGTAAGTGCATGGTAGGCATGGAGACAGTGCAAGGGTGACTGATCAAGAAAGAGCCTGGTACCCAGTGAGACTCAGAGAGTAGCCAAGCAACCAGTTGGTGCAGCAGACAAGTAGGTCAGGTAGGTCAGCAGGGGAGGGAGAGAGAGAAAGCAGAGGAGAAGAGGAACATTTTGAACATCTTCTGGAACTTCAGGTGGTCCGGCTCAAGTTTGAGAGGGGCAGGGAGGTTATTACAGAAGGAGGCACCTACAGAGGAGAGAGATCTACCCCCACTCGCTGCCTGGAGAAGCGTCTAACTCTTAGAGAGTTGGAGGTACTGAGCAAAGGTCTCGAGAAGGAAGGTATTTTGGAAGAGAGCGTTGCATGTAGTGCAGGCCCTGGCCCCAGAAAGCCTTGTGGACAATGCAAAGGGTCTTGAACTTGGTCATTGCAGCCACTGGGGGCCAGTGGAGAGATTTCAGGGCTGTAGAGATACAGTCTCTGGGCTTCAGGCCAAAGTTAGTTCTCGCAGTCCAGTACTGGATTAGTTGCAGAGGGTGGAGAGTAGATGAAGTCAGATTGAAAAAGAGGCTGTTGGAGTAGCCCAGCCTAGAGAGAACCAGGGCTCTGTCCTTCCTGATTTATTACCATATCTCAGATGATATTTTTGATTATTTTGAGTTCACTTGTTATGTGGACACGCAACCAATAAATAACTGGTCTAAACTGGGCTTCGTAATGTGATGGGCAAAGGCCTTGCATTGAATAAACTGGTATAGTCTTAGAATTTTTTGGCAACAATAGCAATCTTTCTTTTTTTAAAACTTCTTTCCGTGCCATCAAAGCTCAGATCCACCAGCTCCAGAGCTCAGCTGCAAATAGAGCCGCAGCACGGCCTGTGCAACATGAGTTTCCTGCACAGGGGAAATGGCTCTATGTCAAATGGCACAAGTGCCCCTGTTCTTTTTGTGACTTTGCATTGCTCAACATGCTGCTGCCAGGAACCATTCTGATTTATTCCGATTCTCAGATAGTCAAAAAAGGCACTTGCTGATTTGCATCATTAATAAGGTAAAAGGTGCACTTTGGAGTTGTAGACATGTTACACACCATAGAACCCGTTTTAGCAGTATTTACTTTAAGGGTAGGATTCTTTCCAAAACTTCTCAATGTATTCTCAATGGTTTTTATCCGCATGGGGGTCTTGTAAATGAACACTTCATGGTTGGCATAGAGAAGGAATGGGAATTTCTTGCCCCTGGTAAAAGAGTCATCACAGTCCAAAGACTCAATGGACTCAGTCTGTTATGGTAAAGGCAGAAGAGCAGCGGGGCAAGGACACTGCCGTGCCTATGTTCAGTCACTACATTAAAACTCTCTCAGCACTCCCATGCAGCCCCATGCCACATTGTTGGGATACAAAGTAACTACTGCTTCCATCAGTTCTAAAGGAACTCCAAAATGACATAACTATCTGTATATTGTAATACAGATCTTTTGGACTATGACTCCTACGATCCTTCACCATGGCCCATGCAGGCCATGGCTAATGGGAGTTGTAGGCGAAAACCTCCAGAGAGCCAAAGGTTGCAGCCGCCTGATGTAATGCATGCATTGCTGTGTGATTTAGGGGTAGAGGTAAAGAAGCCACTACACCCAATTCCTACTCTCTCAACTTGCGTTGTATTATTTGTTGACGTAGCATACAATTCAAATATTGTGCCCGGTAGGTCCCTCTACTGCAGCATGGACCCAGAAACAAATCATAAAACAGAAATACTTGATTTAAAGGGAAGCAAAGAAAGGAAAAGGAAGGAGAAGAATGATCATTCGGAGTGAAAAGGGTCGAACGGTGGAGAAGGCCAAAAGACAACAAGACAGACTTCCTGGTTGGTGCAGAGCTTCATTGGAGTCTGGCACTTTGTGCATTGGTTCTTATACAGACCTATGTCAATGGGATGCCAGGTGGTGTTTAACAGCAATCATGCTGTAATTTCACCCTATCGGATAACTGTGCCCTTCAAAGAATGCAGAAAAGAAAGGGATTGGAAGGGTGCTTGGCCTCCCTTTTTCTGTCTGGGTAAGTCTGTCAACAAAAACAAAAGAGTGTCAATAATGGACTGTATGAAAAGGGAGGTGATGGAAGGAAGGTTTCGAATGAATCTTAACCTCTGGCATTGCTCTGGGCAACTCTGCACACCACTGTTCTTCACTGCTAAGCCATTACAAAAAGGGGAACGACCATATGCAAATCAGGCTTGGTCCCACCCCAAAAGTGGCAGTCCAGCCCAGACTTCTATGTCACATCCCTTCTGCACAAGACCACAAGCATCACCAGACGTGTTTCCGCCTCGTTGGGCCTCATCAGTGAGGAGTAGCATGGGTCTCTATGCCCAGCCACAAAAAGAAAAGAGTGGCAAGAATGGACCCTACGTGCCAGCTTCAGTCGGCTACGTCGTGGAGGAAGAGGTGCGGCTAAAGCACATTGCGTGTTTATAGAGGTGGAGCACATTTGCATATCTTCCGACTTGCGCAAGGCACAGATAAAGGCATGTGATGATTTCATGATCCTTCCCATTCATTTGCAGAAGGCTCCCCTCTGCCTTCTTTTACATTCGCCACTATTGCTGCTGGTCACATTGGTTTTTTTTGGGTGGGGGTTGCTTCAACCGACGCCAAAGGACTCCTAGGCTTATCTGTTTAATGAAGCAATGACACACATTCCCATGCGGTGGCCCATGTCTCTTGTTGTCCGATGCTTATTAATTGAAACTCTCCTCATTTCTCACCTGCTGGATCTCTTGGCAGCTTTCAACACTTTGGCCTCCTCTCTCCTGCATACTCTCTCTCAGCTTGGCATTGGCCATTTGATTGGCTCGCCTCCTATTGGTCTTGCCATTCCTTCTCTTTCTCATGGAGCGCACCCTCCTCTGATCCTACCTGCCTCACAGTGGGAGTCCCACACATCTCCATGCTTAGACCTCTCATGCCTCCCCCTACTGCCAATTTGCTGATGTCATGCAGGTGTTCCTCTCCTTCTCTTCCCTTCCTCCTGTACTAGCCACATAAGCCTTTCTCGATCTCACTTCTGTCCGCCTCTGAGTGTGTCATGCTAAGAGCCTATCATGCCGAAGTTATTTACCATACAGAGTCGAACCCCCACTCCCCCATATACTTTACCCCCAACCTCATTGCACCTGTACCTAAGGTTTGTGATCTTGGGTTTCCCTTTGACAGTGAACTCAAGCGTCACTGCTTTATAATTCCCACTGCTACTGCTGCAAGAGTGAACCTAATGCACG
Source organism: Ambystoma mexicanum (assembly GCF_040938575.1). Taxonomy (NCBI): domain Eukaryota; kingdom Metazoa; phylum Chordata; class Amphibia; order Caudata; family Ambystomatidae; genus Ambystoma; species Ambystoma mexicanum. Next base: position 1,359,910,078 of record NC_090934.1, on the reverse strand, counting down.
GTAGTCAGATCGGCCCCCACCTGGCCTATCCCCTTCAAGACTCTCATAGTTACACTCACTCTCAGCGGATCTCAAAATACAACTCTCATCTCCATGAAGGCAAAGCAGCACGACCGCTCTCATCACCCTCATCTGTACATTTCGCTAACGGGGATAGCACTAAATGCTCTCCTACCATGTGTATATTGTCCATAATGTCCTCTGCTTCCTCTCCACATCTGCCCTCCCTCTCTAACATGTGTGCAATGACCATGCCTGAATGTTAAAGGGCCCATATCCATTGTACATTACCCAATGGAGCTAGGTCCGCTACTTTCACTATCATGTAAAGCGCCCAACCATGGGACGGAACTGACCTCTGCCGTGACCTACTCTAAGGTCAAACCCTACCAAGCTCCAGACGCCTGGCCCTCACCTGGCTACGTACTAACGACACATAACCTGACTGAACAACCTGCCCTCCTGACTATGCCATCTATGCTCACCCACTTGCCTCATGCTCTTCTCATCTTGACCAAATGTTTTCACCGTACCTACATTTGTAAATATATGTCTCAACTGTTTTTTATTTATTTTATCACCCTGCAACCAAGTTCTCAAGTATTCTTGTAGTATCTGCGCCCTTCTACCCTCGGGTTTGGTTTTGCGCTATATCAAATAAACAAACAAACAAACAAACAAACAAACAAAAGGTGTTTCTGATCGAAATGCCATTCCTTTCATCAATGGATACTAGATACAATATAGTGCAAGGAGCCAAGCAAGCTGAGATTCGTAGGTGCCTCAGTCAACAGTCTTTCTTCACCTTTTATGAGGCCATTCAAGATGTTAATGGACCTTGTAACGTTCTCGTTCTCTCCCCCATCCTATTTGAATATGTTTTGTATCCGTACATATACATTTCAATTGTAAGGATAAGTATTTAAAACCATGTTTTAATGGAGAATGAGGTGCTGATGTTAGAGGCGCCTAGAAGAGGTAGCAGATATATCTCTGACGCCCACACACCTTAAGAGAACTAGAAGCATCTCTAGAACATCCCACGTTCTGAATTTCCATTAGTAAAAGGCCTCCAATCGACGGGGCCTAGATTGCAATGTAAATCAAGCAGGCCCAATCACAAGCAAGGTTACTGGAAGGCAAACGAAATTGAGCGGGTAAAATGATGTGCACGGCCGAGCTAAAACCAGCACGGGATATCCACCAGGTGGCGGAGAGAGCTGGCTGTCTAGTGCCAGGATGTTCACACCAGGGACACCTGCCAGTAAATGGTTAAGCCTTTTGAAAGCCTGAAGCCCAGGTTGAAGGCAACATATATGAGCATTTGCGCCCTCTGCCTGCCCATGAAGATGCGCACTGTCATCCTTAGCCTTAATCTTCCCCTGTGTGCCTGCTCATGGCATGGACGGCGTGAGGAGTCATTGCACTCATGTAACTGTAGGCCCATGTTATGTGGAGTTCCTCCGCATATGTGATGACTTTCCAGTCCGTATTCTCAACTTGTAGAAGGTGGCTGGAATGGTTTGGTGGTGTTTGATCGTCTGATAATTGATTGCGGCAAACTATCTCAGAAAAAACGACCCGAATGCGATCAATTATCAGAGGATCACATGCGCTCACACCAACCCGCACCCCCACCTCCCATCCCCCGGCTCTACTTACCTGTTTGCTCGCCGCCTGGTCCACATCAGCCCTACGGCGTCAGATCCGTCAGATGCGTCAGACATAACGCATGTCCGATCCGACGCCGCAGAGTCCCTCTTTATTTATTTTTTTTGTTCGGTCCCCCGCCTCCAATATTGAGGAAGCAGGGGACACCCCTGCAACACCCCAAGGCTAATACCCCCTGCACATTTTCCGTATGTATTAGCCTAATTGTTCATTTTTAATCGATCGAATGGTACTGGCCAAATTCTGTCAAATATATCATTCGATCAATTAAAAACGAATAATTATTCTAATACCGTTGGAATGACCCAGGATTCGTTTGACCGATAGAACCGATGATGGGTCATTTCTCCATGCTCAGAATTATGTGTATACAACCTGTGCATGATAATTGACTCTTGTAAACAATGATGATAGCCATAGGGAAAATAAAACAGCAGTGATATGATTAGATGGATGTACATGCAGAGCTTTCTATAGAAATGGTGGGGTAGAAACAGACCCAATCAAATGCCAAATTCTTATGCACAGACATCTGAGCAATCCACTGCAGATGGAGGAGTGCCCCTTTATCACACACATCATACCACAGACATACCCCCAACCTAGGGCCTTCGTTCTGCTTTGTAGCACAGCAGAAATGAGGATCATGCATTGGGTGAGTACCTCCTTGCAGTTCTCAGAGTTGGAGAAGTGGATGAGATCATCATTGTACATCTCCTGGGTGTTGATGATGTCACTGTATTCTTTTTGGCTGAGATCCTCAGGGTTGATTCCATTGGCCCTCAGGAACTCCTGGTAGGCCACACTGAACGCCTGGCCAATGGACTGCGCGATCAGCTGGGCCTGCAAAAAGAAAATCCAAGGAGAGTCGTGAATGGTCGAGTCACTTCCACCTGAACAGCGGTGAACTGTGATCTAATGAGGAAGCAAATCCACCGCACAGCCATCAATCTAACAATCTAATAAAAGGCCAGATGTTTGATTGTCCGTCCCTGTTTGTTTGTCAGATGCAGTAGCTTTACCTGTTGTCACCGCTAGAGGGAGCTGTTGCCTTAGGATATGTAGTGGTCCTACTGTGTCAATGAACACCTACATTTTGGCCCGGGAACACGGGCTCTTACACTAGTGTCCAATATGGATACTCCAGTTCCCAATGTTCACAACCATGGAAAATAATTAATCAGTGCTCACAAGCATATATATAAAAAAAGGGTACGACGTCATATGGGGCTGATTTACTCAGCTAACTAAGTAGCTTAAATAAGACTAAATTTACGAAGCTAATAAAAGGTGTAAGAAAAAATGACGTAGGAACGTATTAGTTTAGTAAATCAGCCCCACATAAATATTTGCATTAGGGAGATTAACTAAACTCAAAAATATGGTGTAAGTAAGACTAAATGTACTAAGCTAAAAAAAAAAAGGTTTAAGTAGACAAAATTACTGAGGCACTTACTTGAGCTTCTTATTTAGCTTAGTATATCAGACCCATAAGTGTTTTATATATACATGTAAACAATTAGCATAGCGATTAAGTTTCCTAGTTCCATGCGTGAGAAACCCATCCTGTCCCAGTTTTGTTCCATGGAATTCTGGGATTTGTAGTCCTATATTTAAAACGGGAAATACAAAACTACACATCCCATAATCCAGAGGAAGAAAACTGAACTGGATACCTTTCTCACGCATGGAACTGAGAAACGTGGAAGCTCTGAATTAATAATGGCATTGTTCTCTGTACAGTTATGTAGTATAAAGCACATTGAACGCAAATTGGTGCGATAACTCTAGAGACGGAATTGTATTGGATCTTTGGCACAATGTCAAGAGTTGATGTTGGTCAAGAGAAGTTGCCAAACCATGAAGAAAGGAAGGAAGCTAAACCAGCAGCAGCAACGTTCAATGCACTCAGAAGCGACTTCTTCACAAATAATGGGAGTTAAAGGAACGCATCCAGTGGAGCTGGGTCTCAAGCCAAGGGACCACCAATCCCTGGTGCTACTGTAGTACAAGCAAATAAAGATCCTCCCGGCTCATCCCAAGCAAGCTTCAAGGGCAGGACAATGCAATACATTTCTTGAGGGAACAAAGAGAAGTGACTCTCCTTGTAAGTTAGAAACTCTGTATTTTTTCCCCTTGAAATCAATTTGAAAGTCGACATGTGTTTCGCGCACACCAGCTGGTTTAGGTGCCAGTCTGAAAGAAGGTCGTGCAGGGATCACTGGAGATGTTTGACAAGGTACTGTGTTCTCATGAAAGGTCCCCCAGGACTCCTTTCTGTTTCCACTACCTTTCAACATATACTTGATGCCTCTACAGCAGATGACCTCATAATAGCAGCTCTAGTTGCAGGCCGATGGATGCCAATGGCCTTCAAATGCCCTTGAGGCTAGAGAGAACTTCGAAGAACGGCAGCACCATCTCTGCCCACCATAAACATATCCACCTTTGGACAAGTCAAGCAGAAAGGCCTTAAAGGGTCAATAAGACCATGCTCCCCATTGCATATCCTAGGCAAAAGCCCCTTCGACAAGCCAGAAAGAAAAGAACCTGAGTTTACTCTGTATATACGAATGGACGATTTGGCCGAATTCGGCCATTAGTATCAGATCGAATCCCGTTATACCGAACATGAGGAGCGGGGGTTGCGGGTGTGTACCCCGCTCCCTATGTTTGTTACAATGTTCTTTGGGGGTTGCGGGAGACCAGCTAAAAAGGTAAGTATGGGAGGGCGGATTGGTATAGGGCTGCTGGCAGGACATGTATTTGGGTTTTTTACCCGAAGGACAAATAGATTTGCAGCAAAATCGACTACGGTCAATTCCGCCACAAACCTATTGACTTCGGTGAAACAACACAGATCCGTGGGTTGAGCCTGCAAGGGAAATTTATTAGCATTTCTAAAATAGGAGCGGTCAATGCAAAGACACACAGGAAAGCGTGTTTGCCGAAAAGTGTCCGCGGATAGCAAGCGATATGCTCCTGTTTACCTTGGTCATGAAAAATCTCTATTTCAGCTGGAAGAAGGAAACACTTCCACCTCTGTTGTCCTTTCCCTTCCCAAGAGCAGCCATGCGTCAGCCTTTGCTCATTCTTGCAGTCTAAGGGGCAAAACTATTCTTCTTGTGGGATTCAAAATACAGTTTCAGGCCCATTTCATGCCATGTACAATATATCGTAGCACCCCTCCGTGTCAGCCTTACACCTGCTAGTCACGACTGGCAATGCGCACTTTTGCCAGTATCCGTCCACATGCCAGGCCAGACTGTTGGACACCCGAGATATGCAGCCACTGCACTTTCACACAATGGATGATACAGTGCTGCAAAGTCACACCAATGACAGTGGTGCGCTATACACAACACTTTTGATATTGACATTAATGTACATGCATAGTTCCGATGGGAATAATAATATCATGTTGTGTATATATATTCTAATGTGTCACACAAGGGGTAGCCAGCCGCCTGACAAAGTTAGACCATACTTTAATCTTAGTATGCGTTTTAATTGAGTTTAAATAAGTGGTGTTAACAAAAATTCACCAGTGGTTTATACTTGTGATGAAGTCTAAAGCCCCCTAAGGAGTAAACAAGATCAATAGATTCAATTGCATTGGTAAGCTCTGTGTGCTTAAGAGCAACAGTTTTTATTCATTAGAAATACAGTTTTAATTACTCACAGCTTCCTATATCCAACCAGCAAAAAAAACAAAGTGCGGTGTCCTGATACATAGGAAGGGCAAAGGACAGAGGAGCTGTAGACATTAATAGAGCATAAGTCTCAAGTCTGTTCTACAATCCAAAGAAAAGAAAATGCAAATGAAACAACAAACAAAGGAAAACACATTAAAATATTAGTGCTAGGTTTATAACAAGTGGCTGCTTAACATAATTTCTTGAGTAAAAGGTTCCTTGCAGAGCTAAGCAGGGGCATCAGTAAATAAAAACACTTTTTCTTTAGTTTCAAAAAAGGTGCCCCATTTCAAGAGTGCTGTGGCAAGAGCAAAGCAAGACAGACTGGTGGATGTTAGTAGGAAGTGTACATTCAAATATAGGTCAAAGGCAATTGTCCTTCAGATGCCATATAGTTGTACACTGATTTGAGATCTATCGGTGACCAATCCTCGGTCAAATATATATATTCGGTGTATATATATTCCGCGTATTGCCAGAATACAGTTCCAGAAAATAGTATCCCTTTCTAATGAAAAATCGCTGATCTTTGGTGCATGTGAGGTCAGATTTCTGAATGTGCATTTCACTGTTTGGCGAAATACATGAAAGTTTCTACACTGGAGTCATTTTACATGGCTTAGGGCGGTACAGCAAGGCATAAAGCCAGTCGTTTTCAAGCACTTTAAAGGCGGGGGTGGGGCATGTGGCAGAGAAAACCTTTCTGCCATGCTTTGCAAAGCGCAATTCAGTTTATGCCTGCAGGCGATTTTCATGCAGGCGCACAACTATGGAAACCGCTCCCTTTTACCACCCACTAAAAGCAGGCAAAGCCAATAGGAAAATCCATTGTAAATGCCCTGTGCAATGCAGAACTTGCCCGAGGCAGTTCTTTTTTTTTTTTACAAAACAAAACAAAGTCACTTTGCACTGCTTTTGCTCTTCACTTTTAAACTGCGATTTGAAAATATTTGCAGATGGCATTTACAAGTGACACGACCGCATATACGTTCTAACATTGACATTCCACTGCATGCAATTTACACTGCTTATAAAATGACCCTCTCTGTGTTCGAGTTAGCGTGACGTAAGACAACTGAGCCATAGCTAAGCGATATAACGTTTCTGGCAATTTGTTATTGCTATGCTATTTGATGCTATGGCCACTAGATGGCAGTGGTGCCACATAAAAATAATTCACAGCATGCGATTGTCACCATACACAGCAAATGGCATGCTCATCCAGTACAGTAAAGTCTTGGAATACACTTTAAAGAGGACATTTAAATTAAAAAATAAGTGTTTCATGAAACGTGCTTTCTTGGTTCAAATGGTGGGAGCCTTGTAATCATGCGCCCTCAGAAAAAGACGAATTTCCCATAACGCATTTTAAGAGCTCAAGGGCCTTTATTTGTGCTGTTGGTGGCATTGCCGAGACACTTCCAATCACGCTCTTTAAATGAAATGTCCAGAGGCCCTGCGTGTGTATAGATGCACGCAGGGCTCTGGCGAAGAGTGCATGCAGTCAAAAACATGAGGAGCAAATGACACCGTAGTTGTGTGCTGCATCTTTTATTTATTATCTTTTTTTCACTGCATCTTGATCTGTCTCCAGCGCCGGCTCAAGGTGCGCTCAGAGGGTGCGGCGGCAAAAGGGCGCCCCCATGGCGCATCAAATAAAGGGCTAATTGCCTCCGGCTCAGTTTCATGTAAACAGTGCCGAGGAGGCAAGGCACCCTTAAACACACTTTACAAGAACAGCTGGGGGCTCGTTTCTGTTGTAGGGCTGAGGATCAGCCGAACAACAGAGCTGAGCCCCCCTGCTGTTCTGCATTTGTGGTGGGTGGGCACAAATCTCGCATAGGGCGCTGGCAGACCTGGGGCTGGCAGTGTCCGCATCCCACCTCTTAGCCTAGTTCCATCTTCGGGCACAGGCGTTTGTTTAGCGCATGTAACCAAGGTTTAGTATTAGATTGTAATGCCCTGGCAAGAAAGACGGCATTAACCATTCTCGAGAGCGTCCACATCAGGGGTGGAAGTGGAAAAAGGAAACTAGTGGTACTCTGGCTGCATCCAAAAAGGAGGGGGTGGGATGGTCGGGCAGATGGCCGGGTGGGCGGGGGCGAGGGGGGTGTGCTGTCTAGTGCAGGGGCGGGAAGGAGAGCAAGGGGAGCAGACCAGGGTCACAAACTTTGGCTTAAATTGTAGGTAATGTCATATAGAGGTTACTTACAAAAAAACAATAATTGCATAATAAAGCCACACGACAGCATGTAAATCCTTAAAGCAACCCGTTAAGCCAAAAGAATATCCTTGTGGCTTTAATTTTCACATCCTGAATGGTAAGGGATAAGTCCCAGAATGCAAGATAATGCCAACCTGAAAAATCTAGGCAACTCAAATTGTGTAATAAACAACGATAGCACGTTGTTATTCGGGATGCTGACATTTCTTTAGTGACCTAAAGCAACTTTATTGTATTGCTTATCAAGTCAGTAGACATCATGGATATAACCAAATCTTTAAATGGTCGCTTTGTGTTGCTCCATCATGCATATGAAAGGCTCCGACTACCACTGATAAGAAATGTGTTTGCCACTTGAGCACCTCAACGGCCTGCAGAGCCACGGACGCATTGTGTGTGTCTGCCTTGCCGAGACCTGAGAAACTGGCAGTGCTTGAATGTCCAGCCTGAGCCTATAACTGGCTCTGGGGAACGGAAAAAGGTCAAGAATGCGTTTCTTGAGACTTTGAACTAAAAGTGCGCTCTGTAAAAATTAAAACAACTAGTGGTACGGCGTACCAATGATTTATAATACACTTCCATCTCTGATTCACAAAGGTTATGCAGTACCTAGAAACACTGTTAACTCAAATCCAACAGGGGTCACATAACAGAAACCTAAGCACGATTTGCATGTGATATTTCCCCATCTGTAATGGCTAGCTAGGCTGAAAAATGATGGTCTGGAGGTCTTCAGAACAACGCCTGTAGTTATGTTTAATTCAGGACCTTCCAGTGGTCACCCCGGGGCCCAGAGATCCAAGCTACACCTCACTGATGGTGCCCAATGAGCACAAACATGTCTGGGGTTGCTTGTGGTCTCGTGCAGAAGGGATTTCACCAAGCAGTTCTGGAGGGACTGCTTATTTTGGTGTGGAACCAAGCCTGGTTTTAATGTGGTCTTCCCGCTTCTGTTATGGCACAGTAGGCTAACATCTGATGGTCTGCTGCATAACCCAGACCAATGCCAGTGGTTATGGTTGATTCAGAAAATGTCTGCCATCAAGCTTCTGTTCTGTATTTGTACGAGGGAAAAAAAACAGGTGCAAAAATGTCATGAAACTAAATGTATTTGCACTCAGACTAGGTTTGCTTCTGTGCAAATGCTCTGCAAATTTGCACCTGCAACAGCACACATTTTCTACAATCTAGACCGAGCTGGATTGCTGCTTTTGCATGTTTAGGAGGACCAGGCTAGATCATGTGAGCAAGCGTCTGTTGTCCTTCGGCACATGGCTCATCCATTGGGGTGGCCCGTGTGTGCAGCTTGCTCATAAAGTAAATCGATAGCACATACATGACATTGCGAGGTGGCAGACAACTTCTGATCTGGCATTTGGAGGGCAGTGGATCATTCTAGTGCACTTACCTGCCTGCAACAGCCACCTCTGCCACTCCCCCGTGGGCACCCTCAAGCACTTCACCCTGCCCCTCGCCCTTCTCTTTTCACTGCTCTTGCACGCTCCGAATGTCACAAGGCCTAGTAGGACCATTCTTTGACTATCGTTTGTTGTAATTTGTAATGTTTATTTGTTCCCTTGATCCCTTTCTTTTTGCCTTGTGGTGCTTTGAAACACTGTCTAGCCGTACAAGTGCGTTATAAATGCCCAATAAAATAAAAAAATAAAATAAAGTGACAAGAGAGATCACTTATGTATTGAGCCCGGTGAATTTTCCATTTACTCCCCTCCACAACCTCGTCAAAATGTTCCTCAAACACACTCCATTCTGCTCACTGCTTCCCATCAAATCTGATTTCATATCTATTGTACGTTCTTTGGTGACTAAAAAAGCATTGTTCCTCCTGTAAATAAAGAAATAAAATGAATAAATACATGTGGTTAAAGCACTACATTATTACCCCAGCCAGTAGATGTGTGAGCTTCGAGAAAGGCATAGATGCTGTGATTGGGGCAATCATGAACCAGATGCTGCACCTTAGAGCAAAGCTGGTGCAAAAAACTGACCAGTTGATTGGGGGCAATACTAACACCTGTAACCAACCAACGTACTCGGCGCTCTTCCACATGTATGCTTGTTTACCTTCCATCCTGTCTGCCACTACTGTATGCCTCACCAGCTCCTGTCTTATTGAACTAAGCCTCTCTCCTAGCATTGCCTGTGTCCACTTAATGCCTGTATGAGCTGCTCCACATTCCTTAACAGTTAGCATTTTTAATTGCTCGTGCTATTACGCACATCTCCTGTGACCCGTAGTACTTCTCCGCCTCTTGTGCCCACCCGACTCTAGCTGCCATTATAACTGAAACTGCCCTTCTTGCATCATATCAGCAATTTCGATTTCAGCCTATGCTTACCTGTTACTGCATAACTGAAACTGCCTCTTTGCAACTTGCCAGTAATTTCAATTTTAGCCTATGCTTACCTGTTACTGCATAACTGAACCTGCCTCTTTGCAACTTGCCAGTAATTTCGATTTTAGCCTATGCCTACCTGTTACTGCATAACTGAAACTGCCTCTTTGCAACTTGCCAGCAATTTCGATTTTAGCCTATGCTTACCTGTTACTGCATAACTGAAACTGCCTCTTTGCAACTTGCCAGTAATTTCGATTTTAGCCTATGCTTACCTATTACTGCATAACTGAAACTACGGACATAACATATTTGAGTCACTGATTGCCTGCACATGTACTTACCTAGTCGGCCATATCTGAGTAATTGCCTTTGAGTCATTAATGGCCTGCACATGTACTTACCTAGTCGGCCATATTTGAATAATTGCCTTTGAGTCATTGATTGCCTGCACATGTACTTACCTAGTCAGCCATATTTGAATAATTGCCTTTGAGTCACTGATTGCCTGCACATGTACTTACCTAGTCGGCCCTATTTGAGTAATTGCCTTTGAATCATTGATTGCCTGCACATGTACTTACCTAGTCGGCCATATTTGAATAATTGCCTTTGAGTCATTGATTGCCTGCACTTGTACTTACCTAGTCGGCCATATTTGAATAATTGCCTTTGAGTCATTGATTGCCTGCACATGTACTTACCTAGTCGGCCATATTTGAGTAACTGCCTCTAAGTCATTGATTGCCTGCACACGTACCGGTTACTAATGTGGTATTCTAGATAGGCCACCACTATACAACTATGTATCTACCAGCCATTTACACAACCCTACTGAGGACTATCCTACACTTACTCATCATGCCAGATGTTAACGTACCTAACTCCTTGCCACCTTTGACATCCGTAGTACACTTGAACGATAACTCTCCTGACCAATATTTACGTCCTAGCTATGAGCCCCTTGAGACAGCCACCGCGATATCTCACCCATGTGATACACCTAGCAGAAACCTTAGACTCCGTGCAAGACTATCTAAACTGCATGAACCCCTCCGCAGATCTCTGCCCTCTACCAACATTAAAACAAACCTCAAGCAGGTCTGTAAACCTCGCCATACTGGACGACCTTCACAACCTAATTCCTATATTTGCCTAACTCAGAACAATAAGTCAAAAACACCCAATATGTCCACTATTCTACCCCCTCAAGCCACAGAGGTCACTAAGACCCCAACTATTGTTGGAGCACTCATTAACGTGAGATCGCTTGTCGCCTATGCCCTAGACATTGCCGACATAATTACAGAAGGCAACCTTGACTTTCTCGCTATCACAGAGACCTGGCTACACAATGCAGCAGGACCTTCGCTCATGCTAGCCATCCCTGATGGCTACACGATAGTTAGACATGACCGAGAAGGTGCTAGAGGTGGCGGCATCGCTATAATCTCTAAAACAAGCCTTTCACTCAGATTAGTACCACCCAATCGATTCAATCTTGTGAGACCCTATCTGCCAAACTTCAACTAAATAATAATCAAACACTTATCATTCACCTTCTCTATAGACCCCCTGGCCCTCTAGGCACCTTTGAAGAGGATCTCCATATCTTACTCACAAATAACCTCAAACCTTGTTCTCAATCAATACTTCTTGGGGACTTTAATTTAGGTCTCCATGACACCACAGATACCAATGCTACATTGGTAGCCAACACTATTCACGCACTTGGCCTAACTCAAAGAGTTGACAAGCCTATGCACCTGAAGGGAAGAACATTAGACTGGATAGCTGACTGCAACTGTACAGCCACTATCTCATCTATAATGCCCTTACCCTGGACAGACCATTCCCTGGTGTCCTTTAACCTAGCTACTGCCAGACCTAACCCTAGGGCCCTCCCACTATCGCCACCTTGCTTAACCAGAAATAAAAAATATATCACTGCAGAGAAAGTGATCCGAGCTATATTACCGACCCTTAACGCTCTATCAGCTAATCTAAACCCTAGCATCCTAGTGCAAGAATTTAATACTATCATGCTCACTACCCTATATAAAGTGGCTCCTCTCAAACTCAGACCAAGCAAACCGAAAGCTCATCCAAACAAATGGTTTACTCCACAGCTAAGAGATTTACGCATCTTGAAAAGAAAGAGCGAAACCACCTGGAGGCTCTGCCCATCAGTCGATAACAAAGCTAAACTATCCACTCTCTCCTCACTTTACAAAAAAGAAGTTTGCCAGGCAAAACGTAACTCATATGATGACCGCATAGCTAAATCTAATTCCAGCATGAGAGAGCTTTTTTCCATTCTAAAGGAACTCGAGTCTCCCATCGCCATTCAGGATACCTGTACCAAGGACAAACCTTGGTGCACGGATATCCAGCAAGCTTTAGCAAATAAAATTATCACACTCCAAAATAAAATCCAGCAAAAAAAAGAAGTACTCAAAATTCAGGATTTGCCTAAAATGCGTCACACCAATAACCCACTGGCTCACAGCAATACCTTCCACTTCTCCAAAATGACCACCTTGGAAGTAGAAAAAGTTATCCTGTCGCTTAAACCATCAAATTGTAAAGGTGACATTTGCCCGGCACAGTTAATAAAAGACGCTGCCAGAGAATTATCTCCCTTTATCACTAAATTGATTAACGCCTCCTTCGCCTCAGGCACCATCCCTGCCAACCTTAAACAGTCCTTGGTACTCCCCCCTTCTTAAAAAACAGACATTAGAACCCCTCATCCCTACTAATTACCGCCTATTACTACGGTACCGTTTCGTCTTAAGATTCTGGACAAAACCGCATACAACCAAATTCAAAAGCACCTAGAATTACATAACCTATTAGGAGAAAGACAATCGGGCTTCCATCCACTACACGGAACAGAAACTGCCCTTATTGACTTGAAATCTCAAATTGATGAGCTGAGAGACAAAGGGAGAACAGTACTCCTACTACTCCTGGACCTCTCAGCTGCCTTTGATTTGGTGGATCACAAAGTCCTCTGCAGTCACCTGGACTCCGCCGCCCATTTCTCCTCCGAAGCCATTGGATGGATCAAGTCATTCTTGAGCGATAGAACGATGAGAGTCTTCTCCCCCTCAGCAGCGGCAGATCCCACCCCTATCTCATGTGGTGTTCCCCAGGGCTCTTGTGTATCCCCAACTCTATACAATATCTTCACCAAGCCCCTTTTTGATGATCTGGACCATCTTGGTATTACCTACACTAATTATGCAGATGATACACAGATCCTCCTCCCGCTTTCTGGGGATCCTGCTAAAGACAGGGAATTGGTGAACAAGGTATACCTTATCATCCAGGCATGGATGGCCACTCACAGCCTTTGTCTAAACGATGATAAGACAGAGTTGATTATCCTGGGTACCCAAGCCAATATCAAAAAACTAGGACAGGAATTCTCCTCATTCAACATAGATGGGAACATCATCCAAGTATCCAAGGATGTAAAAACCCTGGGATTCTATCTTGATTCTATCCTATCACTTGATAAACAGCTAAAATCCCTTGCCTCCTCCACGACCTACACGTGCAAACTGATAAGAGCCGGTAAACCATTCCTCTCCAATAAGAATTGCCTAATCCTGGCCAGATTCTTAATTCTCTCCAGAGTTGATTATTGTAATGCTCTATACTCTGGAGCTAATAAAAAAATAACCCAAAGACTACAAGCATTACAAAATAATGCCCTGAGAGCAGCACTAGGCATTAATAAAAGATCCCATATCTCTTCCGCCAGACGCCATCACAACTGGCTGACCACGGAGAACAATATAAAACTCAAGATGCTATCCCTGACCCACAAAGCCCTTAATAACTCTGCCCCTAGTTACCTGACTGACAAATTCCACAGGAGAACATCTCTTAGACCAACCAGAGTTGTCAATTCGAATTGCTTGACAATACCGAACTTTAGATTCACTTCTATTGGAGGAAATAGCTTCCCGGTAAAGGCTGCTAAAACTTGGAACTCACTACCACAAGACCTTAGAGCGGACCTGCCCTACCTTTGTTTCAGGAAAAAAGTCATTCCTTACCTCGACTGACCTCAGTTGACCGGTGTTACCTACCTCCTACTGGTATTAATCACAAGACCTTCACTCTATACAGCTGTAATTCTGATTGACCCTCTTGAACCTGTATATTTTGTAATTATTTGTATGACCTTATTGTATTTTCTAATGTACCTTTTGCTATGATGTAACCTGTAAGTTTCGCATTTTCTTGCTACTGTGCCCTGCTACCCCTAGGTCTGGCGCACAAAAAGTGAATAAAACAAACAAACAAACAAACAAACAAACAAACAATACAAATGTGTAGAGAGTAAGGACATGAACGAGGCGCAAGATACACAGACGTTTGTGGGGAATGAGTTTGCACAAGTTTCTATATACAGAGAAGATCGGTGCTGGGTTCTCAGGAAGGTGCAGAGGTTAGGTGGTAAGTGAGGGTTTACCCTCACAGCTCGTGAGGTGATGTGTTAGCGAGGATTTCAAAGAGTGGACAGAAGTGGAGCATTTGATGTGGGGCTAGGGGTTTCCAGTGGTGCACGGTGATGAGGGAGAATGAGCAAAATGAGAAGATATGCAGGGTGGCAGGGAACATGTGAGATTATGGAGGGACACTGGAGCAGAGATTGCGTGGAGGTGAGCAGCGGGGGATGGTATCAACCAGGAAAGGGCGAGCAAGCCCATGCAGTGATTTCAAGAAGAGAAGGAGGAATGTTAATAGTGACTGGGAGTGTGTCTGCGTAGAGGCAGTAAATGTAAGTGAGAGAAGAGCAGGGAAAAGTGTAGAAGGCACAGGTTGCAAATTGGAGCACTTGATCAAGTGCAGAGAAGTGACAGAGGGGAGCCTCAGGAGGGGGGCGGCACAATAGTCAAGGCAACTCAGAACAAGAGTTAGAGTGCTGAGTTTGAGGGAGGGAGGATTTTTCTCACCAAGAGAATCACTTTGGAGAAAGCCAGGGAAGCGTGCCAAAGGGCCATATATTCAAAGTGACAGCCGCTCAGTGAAAGACAGTATTGGTAATAGATACAAATGGATTCCATTCATTGTGGAGATAGTTAAATGAAGAAGTATAATAACATGCACTTAAGAGGAAATAGATCCATTTGAAATCTGTAAAACCTTCGAAGGAGGTCACCTGTAAAACGGGATATGTGTAAGGAGGGGAATGGCTCATTAGAAGGACAATAAGGAATCCAGTAATTCTCTTCAAATGAAGAGTTTCACATATTCACAGAAACAGTTATGTCGAAAATTGATTTCCTAACTCCAAGTCTGACAATGTTACAACAGTCTGTGTAGAGGAAGTGAAAATAAGCTTCTGAGCTCCCTTGGTGTATAAAGGGGGAACATGGCATTTGGGGAATAAGTGACAAGTACCTCACAAGCTCTCTTAGTGTTTAATAAAGGAACAAGTTATGTTGAGAGGAAGTGAAAAGGGGCTCAAGAGCTCTCTTATTGTATAAAAGAGGAACATGGTTTGTGTGGGGAAAGTCAAACATAACTGATGAGCTAACCTAATGTATAAAAGAGGAACATGATATGTGAAGAGCAAGTTGATTGTAGCTCATGAGTTCCTGTAGCGTATAAAAGAGGAACATGATTTTTTTTTTTAGTATTGTGCGTATTTATTTGTTATTTATATAGTGCTTTACACCAAGGAGCTGTACAAAACCAATTTACAGTACAATTAAAATCAAAAGAATAATACACTAGAAAAAAACCTTCAATGAGACTAAAATACATTTAAGATTAAAGTAAGAAAGTTTTCAGAGCAGCCCGGAAAGTTTAATAGAAGTGAATAGATCACAGAGAGAGAGGGAGAGCATTCCAGTAGAGAGGAGCCAACAAAGGAAAAGAACAGAAGCAATAAGAATCACATGGAGGGCAAGGCATAATTAAAAGAAAGTGGGTGGACTGAAGAGTACGAGAAGGAACATAAAAGGAAACAAGAGAAGTAAGCTAATTGGGACAAAGTCCATAGAGGGATTTTAATACTATACGGAGAAAGTTGAATTTAAGTTGAGAGTGGAAAGCTAGCCAATAATGAGAAGCCAACGAGCCGAAATGGAGTCACAAATAGACAAGGAATACAGAAGATGAATAGAGGAATTAAAAACAGACTTAAAAGGAGCTAGATGAGAGACAGGGAGACCAAAGAGGAGTAAAGAACAGTAGAATAGTCAATGAGAAGATTAAAGACAAGATTAGAAGCTTAGTGGCATTGAAAGTTAGAAGAGGTCTAACTTTCCAAATGTTGAGACAATGGAAAGAGCAAGAACAGAATGTAATCGAAATGTGATGAGCAAAAGAAGGATAAGTGTAAATATGGAGGCCAAGATTGCGGGCAGTAAGAGAAAAAGACTGACAGGAAGATGAAAATAGGCCAGAGGGAGGAGAAACAGGCAGAGGAATAGTATTTGGAAGAAAAAAAGAGAACTTCAGTCATTGAAGGATTGAAGACAAGAAAGTGGTCCGACATCCAGGCTATGATGGCAGAGAGAAAGGCAGAGATATTCATGTGTATAGCAGGTGTAAAAGAAGAAAAGGATAGAAATAGCTGGGTGTCATCAGCATAAAAATGATGAGACAACCCAAAAGAAGAGATAATATTAGCCAAAGGAGAGGTATAAAGAGAGATGGAAAATGGGCCAAGAACAGACTCTTGTGGAACACTGTGTGAAAGAGGAAGGGGATCAGAGCAAATACCAGCCCAAGATACTGAGTAAGTGCGATTAAAGAGATAAGATTGAAACCAAAAGAGGAAAGAGAGCGAAGAAGCAGTGTATGATCTACTGTGTCAAAAGCAAGGGATAAGTCCAAGATTATAAGAATAGAAGAGTGTTTAGCATAGCAGGCAGAAAGAAGAGAGTCACAGACGGAAAGAAGAGCAGTTTCAGTGGAGTGAAGAGGTCAGAAACCAGACTCGAAATGAGGTGAAATAGAATTAAGAGTGCCAAAAGAAGAAACCTGGGAATAACATCTGGTTCGATGAAGAAACCACAACCACAGAAACATTTCTAGCCAGCCATTTTGCAATTATGAAATTACATCAACTAGTCAAAGGAGCAACCCACACGGCAGGACATACACTAGACGCAATCTTCGTCAACAAAAAACTCATTACCACAGCGCCACCAATTCAAATCCTCTGGACCAACCACCTCATCATTCCCTTCGTAATCACATTGGCTACACCAATAATCAAGCAACAGGACAAGCCACCGATCATCATGCAAAGAAACTGGAGAACCATCAAAAACTGCAACTTAACTGAACTACTGGAAATCATCAAACCACAAGCAACAACTATGGACGAAGCTGGACAAAAAACATAGAACTACTTCACAACTGTATCATGACAACAATTAACGAGATCGCCAAAGTAAAACCTTTACCCCATCATGCAAAAGAGCAACAGCAAAATGGTTTACCCCACTACTCAGTGCTGTGAAATGAAAAACCGAAAACTTGAACTACAATGAAGGATCAAAAACGACTGCGAAAGGAAATTCAAATTCCAACAACATACCCACTCATAGAAAAAGGAAATATAAAAAGCAAAAAGGTTCCCCTGCCCCCAGACATATAGAAATCAATCCTCTCACAGGGAACTCCCATGGACTGATACAGAAATGTCTTCAACCAATCAATCTCAACAGGGAAAGTGCCACAATCCTTCAAATCAGCATACATCAAGCCACTTCTCAATGATACAGCAGGAAACGTGGAGGACCTCTCCAATTACAGACCTATGTCCATCATCCTGTACCCAGTTAAACAGCTGGAAGCATACATATATAGAACAACCCAAAAATTCATAGAAGAGCACCGCCTATTGGACCAGGCACAAGTAGGCTTTAAGCCAATGAGAGGAATGGAAACAGCACTTCTCTCAATCTGGGATGATCTAAAGGCGAACACAGACTCAGACAATAGTACCGCTTTGATACTTCTAGACCTCTCTGCGGCATTCGACACAGTTAACCACAATATCCTCATCATGAGATTGGAGGAAATTGGAACCACTGACCGCGCCTTACTATGGATCAAATCCTTCCTAACAAACAGAACAGAAACCATATGGATCAAACCTTTCAAATCCGACCCAAGAGAATCCTCATGCGGAGTCCCACAAGGATCATCCTTCTCCCCGCTATTATTCAGCATCTACCTGTCTCAACTAATCAAGATCATTAAAAGACATGGCCTCACCTGTTACAGCGATGCTGATGGCCCACAAATAGTCTACAAAATACAAGATACACAAGAAGAAAACACAACATTAGAGGGCTGCCTTCATGAAATCTACACCTAGATGAACGTAAACTACCTCAAAATCAACCAAGGCAAAACAGAAATAATGATCATCACAAAAACAAAGGAGACAACCCCTGCATCCCCAGGCCAACAGAACTTGGTACAACCCCTAGCCCCATCGTCGATTGTAAAAAACCTGGGAGTCCTGATGGACAACAGACTTACTCTAGAGCCACAAGTAAATGCTGTAATCAAGAAATGCTTCTTTCTCCTGCGAGCAGTAAGAAGGATCCTACCATTCCTGTCATTCGCCAACAAAACACTCACTGCCATCGACTGTCGTCATGTCAAGAGTAGACTATGCCAATAGCCTATATCTGGGCATGCCAGAACAACTTTGAAAAAAACTTGAATGCATACAAAATGCGGTGTCCAGACTGCTCCTCAAACTACCTCAAAGAGAACACATCACACCAGCGCTGAAAAGGCTACACTGGCTACCAATAAACCAGAGAATCGAGTTCAAATCAATGTGCATAACGCACAGAGCAATTCACGGCCAAGGCACAGAGTACCGAAGAGATAAAATAAACGCACACCGCACAACAACGCCACTCAGATCCAGCAGCAACATCCATTTGAAACCCAAACCATGCAACAAAAGAAAATTAGGAGGATCCTCTTTCTCTCACCTCGCCCAAAAACCTGGAACAAGCTACCCAAGAACATACGTAACACAAGAGATCACCTCCTATTCAGAAAACTCCTCAAATCTTGGCTCTTCACCCCATAACTAGAAATAGTGCCTATGGGGCACATATACAGCTGAAACAATGCTGAGAGATGAAACCAATCTTCCCTATCCCCCTAAGCTACCGCCCTATCAACTGAAGTAAGGGAAGAACAATCTACGGCTTATCAACCTAATAATTGAAAGATAGATAAGCTAGAATCATACCAAAGAACGATCATGCAGAGATTGGGATGGAAGGGTAAGGGCGATATGTCAATAACACCTTGGCCTACAAAGTAAACACAGGCAGCAATGGATCACCGACAGGAAATAGGAAGGGAGCGGGTTATTGTAAAAATACAGCAGCAATACCAGAGGGGGGGACAATACACGCCTCAACCTGGTACACAAAGGTCGGAAATAACACAGCTGGGAACTTGCCACACCATCACTCCTAACACTTAGATAGACAGGAAAGAAAAAGAGAAAGAATATGCCTACTCAATAGGACAACCGGATACATAGAACAAGAATTATAAGGACTAAGAGACATATAACCCACTAACCCAAAATCTCAAACTTCTGCATACTTAACTCACACAAAAATCCACACAACCACCCTCTCACATGGCAAACCGCACACACTTCATCACACCGCAACAACAAACAAACACTACATAACTCGCACCAAAGGCACACAAGGGGCCTCATTACAACAATTGCTGAATGCGTTTAACGGCACTGGTAATGGTGCCGGTGCCGTTAAATGCATTCTGCACTATTACGAGGTTCCCTCGCGGGACCCGATGTGGGCGTCTGGTTTTACCAGACGTCCAGAGTGGGTCCCACGAGGAGACCAGGGAGCTAACAACGGGCCGGTCCTAATCCGCCCGTTGTTAGCTCCCGCACCCATTCCCATTGAGCCCTATGGGGGCTGAAAAGGGAATGGGGAAGGTCTGGGCACGGGTTCCCTGAAGGAGGAATTACCGGGTCCTCCAAACTCAGAATGGCCCGGTATTTCCCCATTCATGGAACCCGGACCCGGACACGATTTTGGAGGCAGCCATGCCCTTATTAAGGGCATGGCTTCCTCCAAAGTCATAATAAGGCCCAGGGACACACATCGATCCGATATTCTCACCCAAGCTCAGTGCACAGTGAAAACTGAACTGAAGCTGTCAACAGGACATAACTTTTCTCACTTTCCTACTCCCTCTTCACCCAATTAAACCCCCCACCCACCTTCTTGTTTGCAGATCCGCCTGAGCGCCTAGGGACCAATTCTGTTGGTGACGATGCGCGGTACAAATACCTTTATAAACTAGACATTCCAACAATTTAGAAAGGTAAGGCTTTATGCACTAGATCTATCGTGCTCTTGTGCACCTCCCTCTCCCTGCTCTTGGACCTGATGGTGTTCTAGCACAGACTTCCCTCATGATTCATATGTTTTATGCACTTTAGATTGGCTGCACCTGTCCACCTCCCTCCCACCCCTGCACTTTGACCTGCCAGTCTTCTAGCACAGACTTTGATCCTGGTTCTTCTACTCTTTGCACTTGATCTTTGTTACACTTGTCTGCCTCCCTGCCCATTGCACTTCTTGGCCTGAATGCTTGCAAGGCCTGTTAAAGATGAATTCTCTGTTTCCCATTCCCTTACCTTGGAGGTGCCACAAAAGCGATTGTGACCGTTGTTGGCGCCATACAAATCAGCAATAAATATATAGATAAATAAACAAATAAATAAACATGTGTCCATGTGAAATACACAGCACATGGGAAACACACTGAAGTCCAAATAGCCATGCAGCACATGCTACTCGGAGCTATTTCACAGCTTTAATTGTCATCATTGCTGCATTAATAAGCACATTCGGATCTGGAGAAGAGGTTGGTTGTGCTTGTTAATGTTAAATCAGCTTTCCAAAGGTAACTATATTAGTATAGGTGCAGGGAAACATGTAAAAAACTAGACCTGTTAGTGTCACAAGTCTAAATTATCCAGGAACTTATTACGTTTATTTATGCATATAGCGCAACTCGTCAAACAGCCTCTGTTCACATGGTGGTAGGACTATATAATCATTTGTTAAAGTTTATAAATAAGTAGTAACCACGTACTTTTGTATAATACAAGAGTATAAGTTCTATTTGGTAAATACTGCATGACTAAAATAAACAAGGATGACCTGTTTGTAAACTTCTAACCCTATTGCATAGTTGTCTGGGTGTGTTTAAAATATGGCAAAAGGGCATGACGAGTAACTTTGGCTCGGGGCTCATTCACAAATAAGTTACCTGTAGTAATTGTGACTTACTCCTGACTTACCCTTCTAGAGAGACTATTACATTAACAAAGAATGTACTGGATGGAACTGTGACACACTCCTGACTTATCGCTCTAGAGAGACTATTCAAGTGGCAAAGAAGTTACTGGTCAAAACTGTGACATACTCCTGACTTATCGCTCTAGAGAGACTATTCAAGTGGCAAAGAAGTTACTGGTCAAAACTGTGACATACTCCTGACTTATCGCTCTAGAGAGACTATGGTGCAAACGGTGACTTACTCCTGACGTATCGCTCTAGAGAGACTATTTAATTGGCAAAGAACGTAGTGGTCGAAACTGTGATGTACTCCTAACTTATCGCTCTATAGAAACTATTCAATTGGCTAAGAATGTACTGGTCGAAACTGTGACTTACTCCTGACTTATCCCTATAGAGAGACTATTGAATAGGCAAAGAATTTACTGGTCAAAACTGTGACTTACTCCTGACGTATCGCTCTAGAGAGAATATTCAATTGGCAATGAAATTATAAGTAGTAAAGTAACTCAACTTACTTCTGATTTGAGAGTTATTCTTCTTGGTGGTGCAATTCTAGTATTTACTAAATTCTACATCATATTAGTTTTAACAACTTTTAGAAGATTGTACACTACCAGAAGTGATTTCAAAGCATGCAAGTCACGTGAAAAGATCCTTTACAAAGGTCAGAAAATTGAAAAGCATCCTCCAGCAAACTGAAGGCCTGACAGATGGACTATTGATTCAAGGATAGCTGAACTAATGTGGAATGGAAGGGTCAAGAATTTCAAAGAGATGCAGCAGAAACCTAGGAGTATTGATAAGAACACCAGGAGATCGTAAGACAACAATGGGATGGTAAGTCTTAGCGATGCTGACCAGGTATGATGGGTTCTATGTAATACGGGCAATACCCTAAACTAGGAAAGCTAAAGACAGCTGTGCTCATATTTGTGCCACAGTTCAAACAACTTAGAAGCGTGATTTTACAGAATCTTGCTTCAGTTGAATACCAGGGCATATAGAATTACGGCACAAGAGCTTGAACCTACAAGATGTTCTGTTCCATGCAATTTGCAAAATATCATTTTTTTCTGGGGTTTACATTGTAGCATGGAATCAAATAGGATTTCAAAATTCCAAACTGATTTTACCAGGTTGGGAGAGTTCCTATGGGCAAAGTTATAGACTGAAAGACAGTGGGGCAATTCTGGTGAAGAGTGAGCATTGCTCCAGATCCGTGACCCTATAATCCTGCATCTTTATACATCGGACAATGCGCATCCTAGTGCACTTTGTTTTCTTATTCGTAGTTTGTGTGTAGTGTGGTAAGATGTTCCTGGGTGAACACGGCAAAATGATTGACTTCACTCAAAAGCTATTTCCAAAATGTGAATGGATTCGGGGCACACAGGTGTAGCTGCCTTCAAGGGAGGGATATATTTCTCCAAATGTTCATTTTGCTTTACCCTCCCCTTTAAGCACAGAATGTATTTTTCCACACCATGTAGATGCCTTGTGACTATATTTGTCGCGAAGGTATGCTGTTTTCTATTTGAGTGGTGAGCCTTCATATCAGAAGTCAAAGATTCTAGCTTTTCATTTAGTAAGACCTGATGGTTTTTTACATTTTAAACTCTTATTTGTTTTTAAATATAGAATTCTACATGTCATTTGATATTTTCAGTGTGCTTTTCATCTGTAACGTTAATGTGAGCTGTATATGAAAATTTCAGCCAAATCTGTCGCACGAGTCAAATGTTATTAGCAAATCAAAATTTCGATTTCCTATGGAACTCACTACTCACCTTAACTATGGGGCGGCGACTGCTGCCCGGTGAGATATAACAGATTTGTGTTTTGTGTGAAATGATACCCTACATTTTAATACTCATTTAAACATTTGATATTGTAATCTACAAAAAGGCGATCATGAAAAATAATATCCCCCAAAAGGATAAAATGATTCTTATGTGCAAAACGGGCATAATGACTTCCACTTACGACTACAAAAGCTGCCCGTTCTCAAGGGGACGGTGCGGGTTTGAGCATAGCCTTTGAGAGAGGAACTGTTGGCATTGGAGAGGGATCCAGTAAAACCAGGAGAATTAGTTAGTGGATTACCTGAAAGCTACTCTGACTGTTACCACGGCTTCACAGACAGTACTAGATGCACTAATATTCGGACAGGTTCCAAATCAGTACTAGCCTTCAGCAGCGGTCTAGTTCTTTGCTCTGTTTGATGAAAAATATAATTTTCTTCAAATTGATGGTGAATGTCTCCTCGACTTGCACTCATCATAAAAGATTTTAATTGTTCCCTGATCAAATTAAATGGATTGACATGTGGACTTTCTGGTAAAATATGATTGTGTCCCCCTTCCAAATGCAAGAGAAGAACCGTAAAAGTGTCCTAGTAGATCGGCCACCAGGGGCCATGGATATGAACTAGAACATCTGTGTTGCGCTGGGCCCCACAGGGAGTGAAGTGTACCGAGCCCCCCCAAGAACCACCAGATGGTGAGTCCTGACAGCACCGATGGTGTAGTGAATCCCAACCCCAGACCCCTGCCCGGCACCACAGGACGAAATCTGGGATCCTGAGAACCACCACAAGCGAAGTTACGGCCGAGCAAAGGCAATCCGGAGCCCCATGCGGCCCCAGCCTGGCAGGAGAAACCCAGTTTTGTGGCGATTGGGCTGCAACCCTCTGGACGCGCAGGCGCGGCCCGGTGGCACCCTAACACTGGAGCGTAGCAGCGAACTACACCCCGTCCTGACCTCTCGACGGTGGCGGGGTATGCAGCCCTATCAGGGGAAGAAGCATTGGAGTGTTTTAGCTGGGCTGGTTTGAGCCTGAGAAGAGCAGGGGAGCAAAAGTACTCCTCCCCCTCACAGAGTGCATGTGGTGGCTGACCCTCCGCCCCCCCTCCAAAGGATGAGCATCTTGATCCATCTCCAATAAGGGGCTCAGTTCCCGGCAATGGATCCCGTTGGCAACTGGCGATATGATATGATATGGCATTTATAACGCGCCTATACACAAGTGTTTCAAGGCACAACAAGGCAAGGGAGGGGGAACAGAGGGAAGACAGACAACGATCCTCTAGGCCAGGTGTCATTCAGATCACGCAAGTGCATGGGAAGGGGAAGGAGGAGAAGTGCAAGGGGCAAAGGGGAGAGGACAGTGCAGTACACGGGATAAGACAATAAATAAACAATAAGTAAAAATACGACCAGTAGGTGGCAAGTGAAAGGGTAAGTGCAGACGTATGATGTCGAGTGCTGGAGTTGGGATTTTAGGGATACAGAAAACAGTCACCAAGTGCGGGGGTTACCAGGAAGACAGTGCAGGAGTGCGACTGACAGGGGAGGGGACCTGGGACCGAGATCAGAGGATGGCCAGGTAACCAGTGCAGTTTCAGTGTCAGCCAGAAAATCAGAAAGGGAGAGGAGGAGAAAAAGCAGACGCAAAGAGAAAGGTTTTGAGGTGCTTCCGGAACCGAAGATGATTCTTCTCAAGTTTCAGGGAGGCAGGGAGGCTGTTCCAGAGGGAGGCTCCAGCCAAAGAAATATATCTACCACCAACTCGTTGCTTGGAGAAGCGACTGACCATGAGGGAATTGGAGGCAGATGAGCAAAGAGCTTGAGAAGGAAGGTATTTAGGAAGAGAGAGTCGAAGGTATTGAGGCCCCAGGCCGCAGAAGGCCTTGTGGACGATGCAGAGGGTTTTGAACTTAATCCTTGCAGCCACTGGGAGCCAGTGCAGAGATTTCAGTCCTGGAGAGATATGATCCCTGGGCTTGAGGCCAAGGACAAGTCTCGCAGTCCTGTTCTGGATAAGTTGCAGAGGGCGGACAGTAGAAGCAGGCAGATTTAGAAAGAGGCTGTTGCAATAGTCCAGCCTGGAGAGAACCAGAGCTCTGGAGACAGTGAGCTTCTGGGGGAAGGAGAGGAAAGGAAGAATACCTCTGAGGAGGTGCAGCTGGTAGTGTGACGACTTAGAGACGTCAGAGATGTGAGGAGAGGAGGAGAGTGTAGAGTCGAAGATGACCCCGAGATTTTGAGCCTTGCAGGTGGGAGCAGGAAGGGGGCCAAGAGAGGCCAGCCAGAGAGCTACAGGAAAGGAGGGAACGGGTGCGCCGATGAGGAGAATCTCAGTCTTACTGACATTAAGACAAAGGTCATTTGCGGCACACCATTCCTGAATAGCAGACAGACAGTCAGAGATGAGGGAAGTAGAGGAGGAGGCCGAGGGTAGCCTGAAGATGAGCTGAGTGTCATCCGCGTAGTCCTGAAAGTTGAGGCAGAGAGCAGCTATGCGGTGGGCCAGGAGTGCTAGGTATTGGTTGAACAGCCAGGGAGAGAGGTTAGACCCCTGGAGGACACCACGGGTAGAGAAAAAGATAGCAGAGAGGAAGGACCCAAGTTGGACCTGGGAGGGTCGGTCGGAGAAGAAAGAAGACAGCCACGCCAGAGCCTGACCAGTGATACCCAGGTTATCACAGAGACTGTTGAGCAGGATTGCATGGTTAATGTATTAAATGCAGAAGAGAGATCAAGCAGGATGAGGACGCAGGGGGTGTTAGAGTCAAGGTTGGAGAGCAGGTCTTCACGGATGTTCAGGAGAGCAGTTTCCATACTTCTGGCAGCTCTGAAGCCAGACTGATGATCATGAACACAACCAACAGATTCTGTGTGGAGATTAAGCTGGGAGATGGCCAGTTTCTCCAGGAGCTTACCCAGGAAGGGAGTGATGGAGATGGGGCGATAGTTAGCCGGGCAGGAGGGGTCGGCACAGGGTTTCTTAAGAAGGCGGGTGCACAAGGGAGTGCTTCAGGGCGGATGGGAAGATGCCTGCTGCAGGGGAAAAGGAGTAAGAGCGCTCAGTGGTGTGAAGGTGAGGACTGAGCGCAGTGGGCAGCAGGCCTTGGAAGCCCTGAGAAATCTGTTTACTGGAGGTAGCTGGGACCCTCATGTGCTGTTGAGTCTGCTGGAGGAAGGGGAATCCTGAGAAGGGGGTCACGTCTGCTTCCAGGTGCCAGAGGAGGACCGCTTCACTGGTGGCCGAAGGGGAGATAGCTTCAATTCACTGCAGGAGCACAGTGTGCACCCCCGACAGGCAGTGCCAGTGCGGTGCTGCTGAGCTCATTGGGAGGAGAGGGGAGTGATCGTAGCACCCCCCCAAGTGCCCCAAGAGTACCCAGGGGGCATCCAGAGGGTAACAGCGAATGAAGGGCAAGTGTCACTAATCTGTATGGTGATGTTTTTGAGAACTCCATGTACTTGAGGCAGTAACCATGCTCGTCTGCCTGAGGTCCATACGTGCTGCGGGGCACAGAGGATCAAGGATTTCAAACACAAGGCTGGGACACAGCCACTCCCTCAAAGGGATTCAATGCACTCACTCCACTGGGAGCCCTGCTCGCAGAGTGACGGTGCCACGTGGATTCAATAGAGGCTCCTACAAAAGGATTGCAGGTACTGGGACATCTTCGATCTGCTTTGTCCTTACAACTTTGTTTTTCTGTCTCTAGTCATTTTGGGACCTACATGTAGTCCTAGATTGCCTCTCAAAAGAGAGAATTGGCCCACTCGGAGGAAGTGTGGTGCCCCGATGGGGGGGAACAGAGGATCTTGCTACCCCTATTTAATGGACTGGCAGTGTGCCCACATGAAATTCCAACTTGTCCCGTCGTCCAAGCGCAGCGGTAAGGTCGCTGCCCGCTTCAGCCGCAAGAGGATGGCAGAGGAGAAATCCATGAAACAGGATATGGCGGCAATGTTGGAGGAAATTAGGACATAGGCTGATGGTCTAGATAAGAATGTAGAGAATATGGACAACAGCGCCCTGGGGTTGGAAGCCAACTAGTCCTCAGTTGAGATCTTGGAAACGCAACTGGGCAGGCAGATCGCAGAGTTGGAAAGGAGGGAGGAGGAGGCTGCCTTAAAAATTGACAATTTTGAGAATCGTGAACACTGCAACTAACACTGTTTCTTTGGATTGCCTGATAGAGAAGGTGAGGCTCAGGGTGACATAATTCAAGGAATCAACGAGGTCGTAAAAAAATGTTCAATGATGACAACACCACAGAGCTGACCATTGATAGGGCCCATTGAGCGAGTGGGAGCACATGGGGCCCACGTTTGATCCTAGCAAAATTCCATTATTTCTCTATAAAAAAAATAGAATCCTGCAGAAAGCAAGAAAAGTGGGTCCGATGGAATGGGGACGGGCGCAATTTTCCATCTTCCAAGATCTCTCTTCATTTACATTGACTAGGATGCGCCTCTGCGATCCCCTGACCAAGTGGCTCACAACTTGGAGTTCGGTACAGATGGGGCTTTCCTTTCTCCCTTTGATTTGAATACAATGGCACCAAACATGAACTAATTACAGAGGATGACATTAGCAGAATATCCAGTGAATTGTTAAGGGACGTGGAAAGAAGGTCCCAGGACCGACCAACCAAAGGCATGGGCGGTGCTCCCCTGGGAAGCAAAGGCCCGAGAGACAGACGCCGTATTCGGGGCCTGCGCAAATGTTGGACAGCTGTTCCCAGAGGGCAAGTTCAAAGACTACGAGACAGTAGCAGATATGTTGGGACAGGAGGGGATTAGTGTATTTGATTACATCGGCCTAAAGGGTATTTTTCTTGACCCTGGACGGCTAGCCGAGTTCTCCCGCCCTTGACCCCCTTGAAACACATCTTAAGCCGTGCCTACTCCAGGAAGGAGATCGTATCTAAGTTATATAAGGTTATGGTGTCAGCTGACATGGCAGGCAAACAAAAATTCAAAACTATTCGACCCACCAGGGCGGCGCTGATATTACGGAGGACACCTGAGCACGAGTATTTAGGGTTATGTTTCATGGGAACCTTTTTACCTCAGCTATGGTCCACTATTTTAAGTTGCTGCGCAGATGGTATCTTGACCCCTTACAGTTGTCTGAAATGTACAGTGGAGTTTCCCCCTCTGCCCGAGAGCATGTGGTCGGGGGGCACGCTATTCCACATGTGGTGGGAATGCCCCAAAATAAAGGTGTACCGGACCAAGCTTCTCAGCTGGTTAAGGGAAATAGTGGGGGTGACAATCAACCTGGACCTGATTCAAGTGTTGTTGTCTGTCCCAACAGGGGATGGGGAGGAAATTTGGAATCGATATTCCCGAGAATGTGGGAGGGCATGTTGAAGGCGTTAGCCCAGAAGTCCACCACCTCCACAAAGGCAGATTGGTTGAACATGTTGTGGGACATGTTTATCAAGGTGAAACTCACGGCATTGGTTCACGACTCTGTTTCCAGCTTCCACCAGGACTGGGGTCTGTTTCTGTGGAAATAGGGTAGCAGTAAACCTGTGCTGTAGATCTGTGGAATTTAGTCCTGATTTCTGTTTTTTTGTTTACAAAATCTTCACGTAGGGGGAGGTTGGAGGAGGGGAACATGATGTATGTCGGTCCTTGAGGAGCTGCTTCGGTACTGGGAAAAGGTCTTTCTGGATGCTTGAGGTGTCAACCTCTCGGACTGTGCGATATATGCCCTACCTGCAAGATGTCAATGGAAAGCCATTACGCAGTGTTAGTGTTCAAAGTTTGAAGTTGGGGGAGGGAGGAGGGGGGGAGAAAATGCAAGTTACTCATTGTGTGGTTTATGAAGCCTGTATTTGCACTCTTTCTTAAAAATGAATAAAGATTAACGGTTTTATTTTAAAAAGTGTCCCAGTAAATGAATTGGTCTACTGTTTCCCATAGTATCTCTTTCTCCCTAGGCTCTAAATTGGTTCTGAAGTAACCAATATGTACTGAGCCCTCGCTTGGCTTTTTTTCACTATCACCATGCTTGCAACTCTCTACCAACATGGCCGCTGCTGCGTCCTGCTAGGCCGCCCAGACTTTCCAAATGGATTTGCACGCCTCCGTTCCATACGGATTGGCCGTGGCTTCCTATATCCTGATTATGCCGGGGAGCCAGCAGCCGAAACCAGCCCCCTTTAAGGGCCCCATTTAAGGAATGAGTTAGAAGCTCCTGACTGGGCCTGTCCGGGTGCGACCGGTGCACCGTAGGACCCATCGTTTCCCATACTGGAGCCCACTGTCCTTTCACCTTCGGCACTACCTAGGCATGATGACGCAAGGTGTCCGCATTGTGGCCTCGATTGCATGGTCACTTCTGCTCATTGTCACTCTACAAAGTCACCCACTACTTCTGAGACTAACTTTCTCTATCTGCACTTTGCAGCTCCTCCACCTTTCTGTGGATCACGTTGCATACATTACAATCCCCCTGCCCTATCTTCCTCCAGTCACACCAAGCTGGGCGAGGCTTTCTGACCGACACCTGCTCAATCTCTTCAGTTGCTGTCCCATTCATTGTTGCGCTCCCATCCCCACTCTTCTATGTGACCCCCTTCGGGCAGCGATTGCTAGTAACCCCAAATACCTTGTCTATCCAGCTTCTGAGATACAACATCAGACTTGCGCAGCCAGCGCACCATGCCGACGACCCCCTCTTTTGTCCGCCTCGAGAGGCATCTTCCAGCATTCCTGCCTGTCTGCAATTACTGACTTTGAACTCTTCTCAGACTTGGGCTGTCCAGCATTGTCAACGGCCGATAACTTCTGGTCTTAACTATGCACTCAGCCCCATGCTGCCTCCGCCTTATCACCTCACCCACTGTCTCACTCGACGTCTACATGCCTGATGTAGCCCCTTTTGCAACGAGGCAAGACGTTTCCAGTCTGCATTCCCGCATACCTACTTTGCAACATCTGATTGTTTGTCGTTCCAAAGCTGCACTGTACCTACTTGGACCTGCATACCTGATGTAGCCCCCTGCCCCTGAGACAAAGCTTTCCCATTGTGTAGCATTTTACCTACCTGTACCTGCATATTTTTTATGTAGGCCCCTGCACCATCAGGTGAGGCATTCCAATGTTACTCTTTACACGCGTGCAGCTGCATATTTCGATGTAGCCCCGTGCACGATCAGGTGAGACATTCAAATGTCGCTCTTTACTTACTTGTACCTACGTATTTTGATATAGCCCCCTGCACCATCAGGTGAGGCATTCCAATGTCACTCTTTACCTACTGTATCTGCATTTATGTTGTTGCCCCTGAGGCGAGTAGTTCCCAACTTGTGCACCCTCTCAAATGGTTTCTCAGCCTGGTGCTGTGTTTGCACTTAATGTACCCTTCACTTCCTTCCCTCCTTACCATTGCGCCTCCTCCCTTTCCTGCATCGCCCCCCCCTTTTCTTTTTTTGTTACAGCACTTGCATGATCTGAATGTCTCGAGGCCTAGTAGGATAGTTTTGGTTTGTTGTTCCCCATCCTTGTCTCACTACTGCCTTGTCTTGATGCACCTTGAAACACCTTATGATGTATAGATAAAAAAATAAAATGGGGCAGGATGGGGAGAAGGGTGGTGTTTACCTGCTGGCATCGTTTCCGTCTGGGGTTAATATATATTTTGGAACACTGGACATGCAAATTCAGGTTTGTATGTGCCAAACTCCTTCAAAAATAAATTACAAACAAAGATGGCTGCCACAGACATAAAAACGGAGTCCTTTGTCTTTGTCCATGGTTGCTATTTGAGACTTTCAGATCGGTGAGGGACTGGTAGGTCAGGTTAGTGGGAACTGGAGAGTAGGGTTGGAAAGCAGGTGGAGGTCGCTGGATTGCGGGGTGAGGGAAGTGTGTGCAGGGGCTGAAAGTTGGGCGAAAGCGAGTGCAGGAAGCCAGTGCCAGCTTAAAAACAGGGCACCCTGCAGGTTATGTGGCCATTTCCATTAAGGGAATTCAGGCAGTATAGTAATGTTTGCATTCCGGACCACCTTATTAACTGCTGCCTCTCCTGCAGGTGCTAGTAACAAGTACCTACTGTGAACAACGAATTGTCTCATTACCATTTCCTGATGTTCCGACCCAAAACCAATGAGATGGAAGAATACAGGTTGTCCACTTTTTCTACTACATATTCGAACATCTAAAAAATCAAGACATTAGTCCATCTGCAAGGTCAAAGACAGTGACTATTCCTTAATCTGAACTATTGCAATAAAACAAGGATGTTTAATGTTAAAAACAAAGGTTTTACTTACATCCTCCGATTCAAAGACATGGCAGATCATCTTATACTGTTTTTTCCCTTCCTGCGCTCCGGGTGTCGTCTCTATGCAGTCCTGGGACGCTGAGCGCGGCATGCGGCGCCGCGCCATGAGGACCACGATGTTGCCGATATCTGCAATGTATGAGATTGTGCGAAGCGCATGATCCATCATGGTCTCCTACGACAACAAACAGCAACGATCAACTTCACAGAATTGCAGGTGCGCAGGTGTATTCCTTGGTATACTCGTAAAAATACATGAATTGAAAGAAATGCTCAGGAGGGCAGCTGTCGTACATCGAACCCAGAGAGAATAAGAACACGATAAGATCAAGCTCATGCACTCATACTTTCACTCCAGTGCTTAGTTGGGCTACAACATATATTGGAGATCGTAGGGCGGACAATTATAGATCAAGAAGGATAGTGCATAACTTACCAACAAATGTAACCGGGGAAAACCTTTAATAACGTGCATACTTTGCACACTGCAGGAATTCTTTAGAGAGTGGACAACATAATATAATAGCGGAAGCATTTGTTCTAATAAGCAACCCATAATCAAATCAAATGCCAAAAGTCAAAAGATTCATCCAATTATTGTAAAGATATGATTGCTAAATGTTAAAAGAAATTCCTCAGTATAAATTCATGCGCAAGGAAAAACATTTTTTACCCGTCAAGTACCAGAATAAACAAAATTGAAAAGAAATATCCACAGAAATGATTTCCAAATAAAGGAGAACAGATAGAAAACAGAAAATCATACACAATTGCAAATATTATAACGCAAGAAGTTTTGTTCCTGCATCACAACTAAGGATGACAAAAAGAGAAACCGATAATTTCCCATTCATAAAAGCTGAAGTGGCATGTAAAAAATGAGATCATATCAACTCAAATTCCAAATAATACTTCATTAAATATGCAACTTTTTCCATTCCGTGCCATGTGCAAAACAATGAAACTGACAAATTCATGCTTTCAAATCCATGCTTTTAATCATCCACAAGTGCTTCTGTGGGTCTTGTGAAACACACCACAAACTTGTGCATGAAAAATACAAACCAACAATTTAATATGAACCGTGCTCTATGGCACACAGATGCATAACGCGCTAATGCTATAAGATGTGTCCTCACTCTGTTACACACACGTATTCTGGGTGTTATGAGATGGAGCTTTGAGAGGGTACTTATAAGTATTGAGCTCACAGCAGGTGAGGGTGTACATTGTCCACATTTACAAACCCTCGCAATTCTTCCTCTATGCGCATTCTGCCAGAGAGGTCTCTCCTCATGCAATGCCGTTGAGTGAAAAAATGAGTTAGGGGTACATTCCCTAACCGATATCACCATTGCATGAACGAAAACCGTCCAAAGCAGTTGCACTTCCATCCTAATTCTAAAGCTACATTTCTCCAGGTTTGGCCTCTTTCTCCAATCAAGGGCCATTACCCTTGTGTTGTTTGCTTTGGCTCCTTGGGCCAAAGCTAGAACCAGAGGTGCAGCCATCTTGAAGTCAGGCAATACAAAAATGGCATCCATCTGGTCCTGTGCGGACTTTCTGATAACACAGTTTGCAATCGCAGTTTTCAGGGTGCACTGTTTCAGCAGTTAGTGCTTCACAAAAGGGGCCCCACTGGGGTTCTACTCTCCTTCCCTCTCCAAACTTGGGGTCGCACATTGCCATGGTCTGCAGTCTCTGCGATGAATCGTTCTCCTCTTTTTTGTAACCCCTGCAGATCTCCAGTCAATTCTGTTGGCTCACAGGCATTAACTTTAGCTGTTGTGATATTTTCTCAGAGGGTTTGATGGAGTGAGCCTCCCCCTTTTTCTCAAGGCTACCTTACATGTTTCCCAGGTGTATGTCCCTCTGGGATTGCCCCTACCGCTCCACCAGAGATCCAGAGCTATACTCTCGGGTCTCAATGGCCTAGGACTTCTCGACGGAGAGATGGAGAACGCTGGTGTTCCACAATGTTCCACCTACTGGGGTTGCATCACAGAGTGGGTGGCTACCTCTCACCGCCCACAATGCTCCTCCATCCTCCCTTTTTACTATGAAGTAAGTGAGTTCATCACAGTTCATTAACAAATAAAAAACAATCAAAAAGGAACAAAACTCCCTTAAAAGCAAAGTTGAAATTGGAGAGAAAAACACAGAAGGGCGGGTAGGATTAGGTATATGTGGGAAAGAAAATGGAAGGGGTAAATGGGGAAATACGTGTAAAATCAAGATGGTGTCCATCAAACCAAAACAATTTAGTTAGACATGTTGGTTATAGTGGTAGAGATCCAATTGGAGCATGGTACAAGTGATTATTATGTAAAGCAGACATTTGGCCTCATTACGGGTCTGGTGGTAACCGTGCTGGTGATACTGATGGGTTGACACCGGACCCGTAAATATTTACCGGCGCCTGACTTCCCGGCAACACCGGGGCATTACAAAACCAGCAGATCGGAAAGTCAGGCCCCGGCAAATTGTAAGTCCCCATTCCCATAGAGTCCTACGGGACTCTATGGAAGTGGGGACCACGGAAGCACCGGCACCTTTGTTAACGGTGCTGGTGCTTCCGTGAAAACTCTGCGGGCGGGTGCCATCCTGCCCAGCAGGTCTGACTTGCTGGGTGGGAGGTCACCCGTCTGGCAGTGTTATAGTGTGCCGGTTCGGAAACAATGGTGCTGGTAAGCTTACTGGCACCGTTGTTTCCAGACCGGCACACTTATAATGAGGCCCATTGTCTCCATTAACTTTAGATAAATAAACTGGCTGTGGATTTTAATGATTGAAGATCATTTATGCAAATGGTTTTTTAAGACGGTCTAGGATATTTTGGCTAATGGGCTGAAGTTGAGTTAATTTCTAACGATTTTCTCTGTCACTGAATGATGCCTTGTTGTTGGAGGCGCGCGTCCCACCTAAGCTCCAAACGTTTGCTGCTTGGTAGGCTGGTGTGCAACTGGCGGTAGTCTTATAAGTAATGTGGGCAGTCTTAAAGAGCATTCTGGCTGGCTAGGATAGGAATATGGTTAGAGTTCTTTAAATCAGGCCTGCGGTAGTGGGCAAGTCTTATGGAAAAGATTTGTCCACTGCCATGCGAACTGTAAGGGATTTTGGGTGCTGACATATCCCTGGCAAACTCACGTTGTGGCTTCTGGGTCTCATGCGATGCTTCATCGTCCAGTAAGAATTATCGGATCTTGTGACAAATAACCTGTTTATTTGTTGGGTTTTTCAACCCAATAAGGGCAGTCTTGTGGGATTTGTCAGGTTCATACAGCCAATCGGAGCCAACAACACGGCTAAAGGACACGTTTCCCTCTATATAAGGTCCTGCTCCCCTTTTGTTACTTCGTGGGATTTTTTGAGCTGTAATAGTAACACAGGGCAGATTCACATTAGGGAGTCTTTTGAGGGTACCTATGATTGTCCCTGACCACACTCGGCTCATTGTTTTCTAGCAAGCTGCCAGATCTGGTTAAGTTTTATTTTCTGTGAAGTACTTGCACACTTTTGCCTTTCGTAGTGAGCTAGCAATGCATGGGCTGCATTCATGTGGTTGTGATGGCGGTGCTGTAGACGGTGGGGCCGACGCCACATATCTCTCCTAATTACATCAAGAAATGGACACTAACAACTGTGTCACCAACCTCTCTGAGCCTCTTGTTCTCCCTTCCAGGTAAATCATGAAATCGGGACTCTCCCACAAACTGCCCTCAGAGATTCCTGGATACTCCTGCTCCTCCTCCTCCCATGTGTCAACCAGCGGCAATCGTTTCATCTACTCGTATGA
Source organism: Ambystoma mexicanum (assembly GCF_040938575.1). Taxonomy (NCBI): domain Eukaryota; kingdom Metazoa; phylum Chordata; class Amphibia; order Caudata; family Ambystomatidae; genus Ambystoma; species Ambystoma mexicanum. The sequence continues at coordinate 1,359,874,876 of NC_090934.1, read as the reverse complement.
AGAGAAAGCCCCTCATTAGTGTGTCACGTTCCTCCCCAAATCTCTGGATGGCAGCTGTGTTGCACACCCACCGGAACTTAGTACAGGGATCCTTAAGAAAGAACAACCCTAAAATTCACTCTCTGACCTTTTCCCAGTCATTCACAAGTTCCCCCTACCCTTCCTCCTACAACTATTCTAAATACACGTGTTCAAAAAGCCTGTGCTTGCCTCATCTGACACCTTCTGCTTTTCTGAAAGCTGCCTAAGATGACTGGCAGCTTCCGTCACATGTCTTCCTTTAAAAATGTGAGCAAACTTAAGGCAAACTTTTCAAAACATTTGTCTAAGGTTCATCCTTGAACAATCACCCAAAGCTCAGGTGATTTGGGTTTGTCATGCCAACGCTTTTCCGGGCCTAGATGAGAATCCAGCGCATCTCCCTTCAGAGAGGGAAATTACCAATGGGGGTTCTGTGAGTCCCTCTGCCCGACATTAGTCCTGGTTACAAGAGACTTACCCAGAGTCTTTAGCTCACTATCTTTCACAGAGAAGAAATATCCCAAACATATCAGTCTTTGTCCTGCCCTGGGGCAGTCCAGCACCGAAATGCTAGGCAATTCTCCTCTGAACAAGAGTACCAACAGCATCCCCAGACGTGGACCCCTTGCTCACTATTCTTAGAGAGGCACAGCTCCTCCCTACTGATGAGGTCCAACCAGACCGAAACACGTGTCTGGGGATGCTGTTGGTACTCTTGTTCAGAGGAGAATTGCCTAGCATTTTGGTGCTGGACTGCCCCAGGGCAGGACAAAGACTGATATGTTTGGGATATTTCTTCTCTATGAAAGATAGTGAGCTAAAGACTCTGGGTAAGTCTCTCGTAACCAGGACTAATGTCTGGCAGAGAGACTCCCAGGACCCCCCTTGTCAATTTGCATATTTAAGTAACTTTGGGTCTCACCCTAAGTTACATGGGGAATCCAGACGTGGACCCCTTGCTCACTATTCTTAGAGAGGCACAGCTCCTCCCTACTGATGAGGTCCAACCAGACCGAAACGTGTCTGGGGATGCTGTTGGTACTCTTGTTCAGAGGAGAATTGCCTAGCATTTCGGTGCTGGACTGCCCCAGGGCTGGACAAAGACTGATATGTTTGGGATATTTCTTCTCTGTGAAAGATAGTGAGCTAAAGACTCTGGGTAATTCTCTCGTAACCAGGACTAATGTCTGGCAGAGAGACTCCCAGGACCCCCCTTGTCAATTTGCATATTTATGTAACTTTGGGTCTCATCCTAAGTTACTAGGGGAATCCAGGCATGGACCCCTTGCTCACTATTCTTAGAGAGGCACAGCTCCTCCCTACTGATGAGGTCCAACCAGACTGAAACACGTGTCTGAGGATGCTGTTGGTACTCTTGTTTAGTGGAGAATTGCCTAGCATTTCGGTGCTGGACTGCCCCAGGGCAGGACAAAGACTGATATGTTTGGGATATTTCTTCTCTGTGAAAGATAGTGAGCTAAAGACTCTGGGTAAGTCTCTCGTAACCAGGACTAATGTCTGGCAGGGAGACTCCCAGGACCCCCGTTGTCAATTTGCATATTTAAGTAACTTTGGGTCTCACCCTAAGTTACTAGGGGAATCCAGACGTGGACCCCTTGCTCACTATTCTCAGAGAGGCACAGCTCCTCCCTACTGTTGAGGTCCAACCAGACTGAAACACGTGTCTGGGGATGCTGTTGGTACTCTTGTTCAGAGGAGAATTGCCTAGCATTTCGGTGCTGGACTGCCCCAGGGCAGGATAAAGACTAATATGTTTGGGATATTTCTTCTCTGTGAAAGATAGTGAGCTAAAGACTCTGGGTAAGTCTCTTGTAACCAGGACTAATGTCTGGTAGAGAGACTCCCAGGACCCCCCCTTGTCAATTTGCATATTTAAGTAACTTTGGGTCTCACCCTAACTTACGAGGGGAATCCAGACGTGGACCCCTTGCTCACTATTCTTAGAGAGGCACAGCTCCTCCCTACTGATGAGGTCCAACCAGACTGAAACACGTGTCTGAGGATGCTGTTGGTACTCTTGTTCAGAGGAGAATTGCCTAGCATTTCTGTGCTGGACTGCCCCAGGGCAGGACAAAGACTGATATGTTTGGGATATTTCTTCTCTGTGAAAGATAGTGAGCTAAAGACTCTGGGTAAGTCTCTCGTAACCAGGACTAATGTCTGGCAGAGGGACTCCCAGGACCCCCCTTGTCACCCTTCAGAGAGGGGAAATGTGGTTGAGTTTCTTGTTTTGCCGTTATAAATCATGCTGTGGGTGCTACCTGACTGTGAGGCCAAGTACCTTTTTAGGATGCCGGTGAGGACATGCCCCCACTGAGGGGTGAGTATCAGGTTCTTGACTGTGGTTCTGACCTCCTTGGGTGGAGGAACAGTTTTATATTCTGGAGGAGCGTTACCTGGTTCCAAGTAATGTGAAACCTTCTTCATATGTTGTCAGAGGACAGATTGGTGTCTTTAGTGAACCCTATTGATTTGGATTTCGAGGGGAAGGTGAAGTGTAACGCTGCCACTGTGCATGTGGTTTAGGCACACTTGAATGGTAGCCCGCTTAGACGGGTGATCGAGTAGGACAAATTCTTTCTTTGTGACATTGAGCTTCATGTATGTGCTTGTCGTGCAGGCTTGGTCAGAGACGAGGAAATTCCTGAGGCTTGAGACATCTTGGGTATTCCTAACACTTAGGTATTATTGGGAACCGCCCATGTATTGTTGGAGTGAGATGTAGATGTACGGGGGTGCAGTCAAAAAGTCGAAAAAATAAAGTCGAATAACAAAAATGTCGAAAACAAAATTTTCGTTTGGGGGGTTTGGGGGTGAACCCCACCATTTCAAACTATTCAAACTAAAAACATAGAAACATATACATTCGATTTTTTTTTTGACTTTTTGTTTCCGAGATTATGACTTTCGAAAATATGTAATTCGACTTTTTGACTATAAACCAGATGCAAGGGTTAATAAGATGTAATCCCAGTGGCTCAGTGTATAGACCAAACACCAGGTGAGAATTGAGCTTTGTAGGACTCCACACGTGACCACACCATGTTCTAACCTGGGTATCTGTATGGCTTTGCACCTGTTTGAGAGGTAAAATGAGAACCAGTTGAGAACTGTGCCTGAGAAGCACATTCGGTTCGAAAGTAGGCTAGTCACTGTGAGGTGGCCAACAGCGTCAAATGCAGCAGAGCGTTCGAGGTGAACCTGGAGGCATGAGTCACATTTATCAATGATTTTATGAGCATCGACTACGATCCTGATGGCAGCTGTTTCATTGCTACATTTCAGTCCGAACCAGCATTGATGATCGTGGAGTACGCTGTGTTGATTAATCCAATCATGGAGTTGGTTGGCAGTGGGCTACTCAATGATTTTTTCAATGAATGGGAGGCTGGTGATCGGCCAGTAATTTGTAAAGAGCCTCTGGGTCATGAAGATGCTCTGCATTAGTGAGTTATTTTCTTTTTTGAGTAGAGGAGTGAGGGCAACCCCGTTGATATCTTTTAGGATGACAGTGGGGACGGTGTCATCTTCATATAGATGAGACCTCTGGAGAGCTTTGCAGTTAAGGATTAACAGTATCTGGTTTTTGTATGGCTCCTTATGTTGATTTACTCCCACTTCTAAGCATTGAATTAATTAATGTTTTTATCATCCAGTTCAATGGTATTCAATTTATCAACCTCAAAAGGACGATGGGCTGAGTCGGATCTTCTGGGGGTTCAAGCTTGTGATAGCTGATCTAGCACAGATGTCTGAAGAAACCCTTAACACACTGAGGAATATTACTTGCAGTTGGTGAGGAACAGTTTAACCATGTTTCTTTACATCGGCGCCTTCACCGTTGTGGTCTCATGTATAGCTGGCCTTTGCTGGTTCAAGATGCACCAAACGGTGTCTTTGGACACTCTCCATAAAATGTATCTTGGTAGACACTCCATTTCAGGTTTTTTAAATGTCAATTTTGTGTCCTCACACACCAGATCTGATCAGGAAGCTTTCAAACTTGTGAAAAGGTTTCTTTTGCACTAAGCACTCCGCTACCTATTTTTATTTCAAGGAGACACAAAGAATGATCCAGAAATGGGTTCATGAACTGCAGAATGTTGCGTACATTTGTAAAGGACATGATCAAGCTTTAGTAAATGAATTCTAAAAAATAATAGTTTGCCTGGTAGTTTAAAATACAGAAAACAATGAAGGCAGTTGAAACATTAATTTAGAGTGAAGTCAGACAATGCCAGCGGCACTCACTTCACTTTCAATTCATGTTTCTAAGTTATAAATGCTGTGTCCTAAAAGCTTTCAGATGTAATATTTATCAAACTACACCCAAGACATCCATGCTAATGATTTCCCTGGTAAGTGAGATATACTCATTTCTGCATCTGACATCCTCTTACAGAAACTAATTATCGCTTTGTTCATTTTCAAGGAGACGCTCTTTCTATGGAATAATTAATATCAAATTGAATTAAGAGGTTCACCTCCAGGGGAATGGCAGGGAGTCGTGCTTATAATGGCAGTGAGGACAAAGGGAAAAGAGGGCCATCTAAGACCTATCCGCAAAGCTTTCTTTGCTGTAGAAATTGGGGGGCCTTGAAGAGTGAGGGACTTTGTTTTATGCACTAATGTGACGTCTCTCCGAAATAAAAGAAATAGTATTTCTAAGCTAAATTGGATGCTGCTGTTATATTGTAGTCTTGTCTTGTCACTGGCCTAGAGTGCTTGCTACTTGAGAGTAATAGGATTATGTAGATGCTGTATAATGAAGTCTTCCTGGATCATCTGAGTCTCCACAGCAGGTCTGTGTATGAGTCCTGAGCTGAGTGACAACAAAGACACTTTACAACAGCTGCGGCTAAGCATATTTGGTAGACAGCAGAGGTGTGGACTCAGCTGCTATTTTCCTCTTCCCCTAAAGACCCTAAAGATGTAACAGCTCGAAGAGAAGTGTTAGTCAATGAGGGACAGGCTTTGTCTGCATTTTCTTTTTGTATAATATGACAAAGTCACTGCAGTCGCACAAGGCATGGGGGGGTCTGGGGTACTATGGGACCGAGGGGGAGCCCCCACTCTGTGATGCAACACTCTGATGGGGGGTCCCTCACAGACAGCCAAGTCTTTCCTATGCTGAACACACAGACCTAGGGCAATTTGTCTCATGCAAAGAGCCATCAGAGGATCCATTGCCATGTTACAAAGCTCATGCACAGAGGCGAATAAAGAGAGACAGAAACATGTGCCACTCTGCCTGCCCAAGGGCCTCAAGTCCCTGGGAGAAGCAGGAGTCGTGGTGCAGCGCACACTAGAGTAACAAAGCCCAGCAGGCAATGCAGAATGGGCCATGCAGCAAAACCTACACAGAGATGGGAATCACATGCTCGCACTTAGAGCTGGAACATGAACCAACGTTTTCAAGTTCCCACAAATGAAAAGAGAGTAGGAGCCAGTTTCCCGTCAATGCCCCACGCAGATCACTGATTCAGGAAGCAGCCATAGCAGTCCGCTTGACCCTAACATGGTTGGCACACTAACCAAAACAGTAGAAAATTATCTTCACCAGGAGTTAAGGAGGGGTGAGTTTACACACAATGGGAAGTGCAGGGGTGGGGGGGGGTAGTTGGGGCTGGCACCAATCAAGGCTCAGGGACCTGCCAATCAGAGGTCCTGTTGCCCCATGCACCCTATTACACTCAGTTTAAAAGGCATTCAGGCTCTGCTAGCTGGGTGGGTCCAAAACGTCCTCAACACTTTGCGATGGTAGGTGATGAGATTGTCTACATCCTCAAACTGTCGGATGCACCAGACCGAGATTGAAACCAATGGGATGCTCCTGACTTTATTTGTCATGCAATGATCCGAGGATTGGATTGGCATAGTAAGTACAGGTGGGGCAGAAGACTAAGAAGCCATGTGTGGGAGGCACAGAGCCTTTACATTGAGGTGGCTTTATGATGATTACTAGTGTCAAAACTGTAATGTGATCTGGTCCTTCTTCTTTGGGCTTCAAGCAATTCAGCAGCTGAGATCTGTAAATATGGGTTGGGACGAAATTACCTAAGTAGAAAAGTCCTACCACCAAAAGTCTGACCCCCCATTTATTCGCATATGTATATGTGGGGGGGTAAAGTTAATAAAAATGTATAGGTGTAAGGTGGGGGGGTTGGGAGGTCGCCCCTCACATATATATATATATGCGAAAAATGGAAGAAAAAAAAACAAAAACAAAAACAGACTTTTGGTAGTCAGACTTTTGAACTCAGTAATTTCACGCAGATCCGTAAATATCACTATCAAATAGGGACTGCTGGAGTTGCCAAGTCTTGAACCACAATGGGGTCTGTGAAGGTCAAGAAGGAGGCCCAGTAGATAGAACACTTTCACACAGAATGTGCATATCATGTGCAACACCCGTTAGTTAGCATCATCTCCCATGCCGGTACAATGAAATGTGGCATTGCCCATCCTAGGCCGCCGTTGTGGATGTTCAGCTCAGAAGGCTAATGGAAGCAGCGGGCGGCTTAGTCCCTTCTTTATTGCTTGCCAGAATCAAATCCTACCAAGTGAGATGGGGAGGGGGGGGCTATAAGAAGAGCCTACAGGAAGCAGGAAGGGTAGGTTACTCGCGTGTGGTAAGAGGCAGTGGAAGCGGAGGACCAAGAGACAAGCAGTAATAAAGAAGGAATGGCGGAGTGTGGAGGCAAATTTTGAAAAAAGTGAGGTATTGGTTGCTGAGTGGGCATGGTACTGCGGTTTGAGAGTGAGTGAAAGTGTGTCAATGTTCTGTAGAATACATAGTGTAGGGAGTGATTGTGAAGCATATGGTCCAGAGTGACAGGAGGGGGTGTGAGTAGTAGGATTGGGAGGAAGGAGTAGTAGTTTGGAGGGAATAGTAGTGGTTTGGATGGAGTAGTAGGGTTTCGGAGGGAGGACAAGTGGCTTGGAGTGAAGAGTTGTGCTTTGGAGGGAGGAGTAGTGTTTTGGAGGGAGCAATAGTGGTTTGGAGGGAGGCGTTGGGTCTAGAGCAAGGAGGAGGGGTGAAGTAGTGAAAGCAGAAAGGAGAACGGTGGGAGTGGGCATGTTATGGAAAACGTTCATCACACAGTGTAGTTGCAAAACACAATCCCAGCTCCCTTTGGCACACTAACAACTGGTCAGTGTTGGGACAGTTAGGAGGTTCTGTAGAAGCAAGGGTTTAGGCAGTAGGCGTTATAACTCTATAGCACTAGCCTGGGGTTCTGGATGTGTGGGTTATGGAGATGGGCCACACCAAGACTACAGAGAGGTACAGCCATTAGCCCCATTGAACACGTTATACAAAGCAGTGAACCATCTCAGCCTGTTTGGGGTGATTCTTGTGCCCCCTGTAACAGTCTAGAGGGACGAAGGGGTAGAGAGGAAGGCCAAGAAGCAGGCATGAGTTGTCATCGAGTTTGCTGAGCACGAGGGTGGAGACTAGAGTTTTCATAGAGCGGTAACACATGTACTAATTAGCTGAATGTTGAGAAGGTTAATGGGCAACAGTAGAGGCAGTGGTTAGGATGACATTTCTACATTCAGAGGTTGCTATCAAAGAGGGCCCCATGGTTGCAGGCCTTGGGTGAGAAAGAGCAAGAAGGACGGGAGGGAAAGAGATAGGGGTGGCAGGGTTAGGGATGACATTGGAAACTGGTAGGAATAGGACCGCCATTTTTGAGGAGTTCAGCATGGAGCAGCAGAGTGCTATCTAGTGATGGATTGCAGTAACACTGTTGGTAATCCACCCTGAGATGGTTGGAGAGAAGGAGGGAAAGAAGAGCAATTTGAATGTTGTCAGCAAAGAGGTGGTTTTGAAAGCCAAAGGATGAGATAAGTCTACCTACGGCAGAGATATAAAGGATGAAGGGCAGAGGTCTAAGGGCTGATCTTTGGGGGATGGCAACAGAGACAATTCTTTTGGAACGTTTCTGTAACTCAGGCTTCACATGTTGCAAACATACAGAAAATATACAAACCATGTAGAAGCGTACAAACCTCTCCACATTAAACAAACGTGATCTTAGAACATGCCTTGCACATGTCGACTCATAGATGATGAGAAATAGATGGAAACCCAACCCAACCAAAACCAAACTGATGATGTGACGAGAAGAAACAGCAACCTGGCCAGAGCCAATTGCGACGTAAAGAAAAACCTCTCATTCTTGGTGGGTGTGTGTATGTGTGGGGATGTACTCTGGCAGTTCGGGCTGGACTGCGCCTTTTGGGGTGGGACCACGCCTGATTTGCATGTGGTCTTTCCCTTTCTTTAATGGCTTTGCAGATGAAGAACAATGGTCTGGAGGGTTGCCCAGAGCAATACCAGTGATTCAGATTAATTCTAAACCTTCTAGCCATCACATCTTGTGCTTGCTGAGTTAATTGACAAGCCACAGGTCGCGGAACCTGTTGTTGTCTTCATTCACAAATAGTGGTTATCAACAGTTTCTCTGCGGTCAGTCATGGATATGATAACTTTCTCCCTCAAGGGAAACTTTAACATTTGTATTAAATTCATAAACAATAGGATAACTACACATGGAGGAGCGGGTGATGCAACAACAAGTTGTATGATGAGAAATATCAGTTTCCACACTTTCGTTTTAAATAAGCCTTCCTCAACACAAATAAGACCTCAAACTAATGTAAAAGAGTCAATGTGATTGGACGAGTCAATTTCTTTCTCAAAGAAAAAAAATAACACTTTAAAAAAACAATTAGACTCTTCAATTAAAGAAGTGGCATATCCAACTTCTATGCCGCGTGGATGCTGCAGAGCCCCATAATGCATTGCAGTGACGAAGACCTCAGGTCGTTGAGACAGATTAGCGAAAGCAAAGGATCCGTAATCTTTCTTTGCATGCGTCCTCATGACCGTTTACGGGACGGTGAGAGGGTTCCTCAGGAGCTTAATGAAAATGCTACGGTTAGGGATTCATATCACAAATAATGAAGCTTGCCTTCTTCGTCACATCGATGAGCACTAGAATTGGACAGGGGGTTCCTCCCCCATAGATGGGCTGCCGGGCATCCAGGGCGACGAGGAAGGAATTCACACAAAGTGTTAGGATACATGAATCTTGGATAGAGGTCTCACAGAGACACCTCACCCACTTGGGCGTCTTTTTTAGACATCTAGTCTATGCAAGAGTTTCTGGAAGATTTACAGATGGATATCCACATGGCTGCTGTGAAAATTGTCTTATCAAAAGGAACATTTCTGAGAAGAACGACAGTAAGTCAATCCATTCAGGAGGGGTTTGTTTGCTTTCGAGGAGCTATGGTGTTAGACAGCTGTATCTGACTCGGATTCCAGTTTCTAAAGCGCCACAGGGGTTGCTCTGCCCCACAGACCCCCCCCCCACCACCAGTCCTAGGCCCGGAATAGCTCAGACATATTACTCAGAATGTACAGCCCCTGTAGGAAGAGGCTGATGGGACAAAATAATACAGGTGTACACCTCTGCTTGGTTCTCCAGGCGCCAAGGAGACAAGGGCATCTTCAAGTGGCTACGTCTAGCTCGACTGCCCGTTCAGCCTCCCAGGCCTGGTGATCTCTGGGACGGAGGGTGATAATGGCAGATCTTCTTCAGAAGGAAGGCTTCTTGACTTCTGACCACTTACAGCAGATATTCTCCTCGTGAAGTATAAATGTTCGTGCTCCTTATTTCCACTGTTCTGGCCAGGGAGCGCCCTAGCTCCTCAGGAAGAGGAAGTCAGGAGTGCACTAGGTCATGCTCTGCATGTAATTCAGTTGCCTGAAAGTTTTCTGCTTTTTGTAGTACTGTACACCTGAAGAACGTTTCTGCACTTCTGTAACCCTCACGTCTTTTTAAAGTGCAAGCAGTACTGACTGCCCCAGAGCTAAATAGGTCTAACTGTTGTGATGACATCTGTTCGTGGGGTGAGCCAAGGAGGATGGCCCTTCTCAGCCCGAGGTAATGCCCAGCATGATGGAAATCCTGCTCAGCTTATTGGTAGCCTTTACTGTCAATATATTGCCTCTTTCTAAAGGCCCCTTCAAATTCGAACAAGCATTGGCAATGCCAACAGTTTTTTTTTTTTTGTGTAGGCATGGGAAAGGCACTTGCCAGGCACTGCCGTAGTGGTATTAACTTGCGATTGATGATGGTAGCAGATTCAAAATGGTGCAAGTACCTGGGCATCTAATAGCAGTGCCTGGGAAATGCCTAAAACATATACACAAATGCGCAGCCAAAACGGTTGGCTTTGCCAATGCTTATTTTTAGCAAGACTTCAGTGAAGGACACGCAGAGTGCTTATAATTTTAGTGGCTGAAGGCAGACCTAGTAAGACATTTCTCTTACTGGCAGACACTTTGAATGCAAAGTTTGATGGTAAGGATTTGAATAAAGTGAGCTCAAAGAGTTCCCAGGAAGAGGAGTTTTGGGCGGCAAGGGTCAAGAACTTGGATGGAATGGCCACAGGGATTAGCATGGCCAGGGGCAGTCAATGAGTGGGCACATAACCAAACAACACCTGCAGGCTGTGTTCCCCTCCTCATCGCCACTCCTCCCTATCTGTACTCTAATGTAATAGTTTTGGCTTATGGGTATCGCAAGAGACACCTAATAGCCCAAACTAAAAATAATGGAACAGATGCAATGCGAGAGAATCATTGATCGCTGCACTCAATCCAAATTCTTCCTCTCTGGAGCCCACTTTTTTCTGATACATTATTATTATTATCTGTATTTATTGTGCGTGAGCCTAGCATCGAGAAGCAACTGAGCGCTTTACAGAGGTAAGCAACAGTACAGATGCATAACGGAACGCTATTCTATTCAGAGGTAACAAAAGAATAGATTTTAGAGCAGAGGGTAGGATACAGAGAGGCACAGTGAGGAGTACAGCTATACCTGGTAGTGGGGAGGAGAGGGGTGGGTGGTGTCCAGCAAGTCAGGTGGCGCGAGTGGTGACGTGATGGCCTAGGTGTAGAAGAGGAGAGACTCCTTAAAGAGGTTGGTCATGAGTTCTTTTCTGAATTGTAGGAGTGTGACGGCGAGTTTGATCTTGACAGCAAGGAGTTTCCATAGTCTTGGGGTGTAGGCAGAGAACGCTAATCCCTTCCTTTTTGTAGCAGTGGATTTCAAGTCTGCATATGTCGTGGCTTCTGGTGGTGTGCTGTCTGCTGAAAATGCTGAGTTTCCCCGTGAAGTAGCTGGGTGACTTGAGGGTGACTGCCTTACAGGTGATGCTGCAAGACTTGAAGGTGATTTGTGCGTATATTGGGAGCCAGTGAAGGTCGATGATGGCCGGAGTGATGTGGTTGTATCTGCATAGACGCTTGATGAGGTGTGCAGCTGTGTGTAAAACACTTCTCAGGGGCACAAGGGAGGTCATCAGGAGGCCTTTGAGGAGTGCATTGGCCCCATACAGGTATGATAGAATCAGTGCTTAAAGGGTGGATCTAAAACTGTCAGGAGAGAGGAAGGGCTTGACTTTCCACAGGAGGGAGAGCTGATACCAAGATGTCTGAGTTTTCTTAGCTATGTGTGTCTTGAAGAAGAGGTGTTTGTCGATGTGGAACCTGAGGGACTTGGTGCAGGAGATGAGCTCAGGCGTGAAGCCCTCAGAGTTCATGGTTGATATCAAGGTCGGTATGTCTGGGTGTTCGGTGCTGTTGGGGAGGAGTAGGAATTCGGTCTTAGAGGGGTTGAGCTTCAAGTATACACTGGACATCCAAGACTGGATCAGCGAGAGGCAGGTTTTGAGCCTATGGCTGTCCTATCCATCCCAGCTCTTCTGCTGCCATGCAGTCGTAATTGCTGAATCCCACAGATCCATCTAGAATATTGTGTCCTGTATTGCACTATTTGGCCAGGTATAGAAGCCACAAGAATATTTTTCTCCCAAAGTACCCACAACCAACATAGTTACAAGAGTGCCTGCTTTCTGTAAGGGAAGCATACCACTTTTATGCACATATGTATTTCTGTATATTAACACTTGTAGCCTTAATTTAGCAAATATTGGTGTGTTTGTTGAATTCTTGAAAGCTGCTTGTGGATTGGTCATCTTTTCATAACGATGTCATTGTCTTTGTCCATCTGTGTCAGAAGAACGCGATTGCAGCTTGATTTTGGTGTTATCAAGAAGGTATGTTAGATGCATTTTATGAAATATATGTTTTGTGCTTATTAAAATCTTATAACTACATTTGATCTGATTTGACTTTGCTAATAGCTGTTGCTGGGCTTTTTTGGTGGTTTTGCTTGTCGTCATCTGGAGCACGCAGAGCAACAGAGTTTCGAATCTCAGATCCGCGCTTAGAGACCGAACTCAGGTACGGTATAAGGCGTGTTATAAAAAAATATATATATATATATTTATATATATATATATAATTGTTAACATTCTGCAGTCCCAAATTTTCAATAAAGGCTGTTTTAAAAAAAACAAAAAGGCAGACAGTGACCCATCATCGGTGTGAAGGACCGTCTAATGTTACATGGAGGTGGTCGCATTGAGAAGTTGAATCAATTGTTCTCATGAAATGCAGTTAATGGATGTGAAATTTGTGTTCAGCACCTATAACTTATTCGGGAAACATACTTAATTTTATTAACTTAACTTGTTCTTATTGTTTTTTATCAGTGTGTTTATTTCTCTTTTTTGCTATGATAGCAAGGATGTCTTTCTTTTCACAGTTTCATCTCTGTTAATGACAATGATCTCATTGGCAAAGTTGTGTGCTGTCAATTGAGAAACTCCTTTGATTTTAGTCAAATGGTTTCACTGAATGGTGCCTCACCAGGCATCATTAGCCTTTAAGAAATAGATTCTCTGGTGCATTCAGAATGTTCATAAATGGAAGATGTGCACAGTCCCACCAAGAGGTGAGAGGTTCAGTGCAAGGCAGTTGTATATTGTCAGGTACCCCTCGTTAAGGTATCCTTGCATGAGAGCGTGGGTTCAACGCGGGTTCTTGGATTTCCTGACTTCTGTGGTTTCTGTGATTGTAGGTCGGTGTTCTGGCGTCACTTGCGGAACACGGGTCAAGGGCAAGTACGGGTTGCGCCTCAGTGGTCAGGTTGGTTTTCTTGTAACCAGCGGTGGGTTTATGTGCGAGTGTTCCAGATTGGTGGTTTGCATTTGAGGTCTAGCAGCAAATGTTCATGAATTCCTTTGCTGCATTTTTGTCATTACCCATGCACAATCAATAGGGATACATCAATGAATTCTATCTGGGGAGGTGGATAAAAGTGATCTTTCGACATACATGGAAGCATTTATACAGAGTTCCTACCACCTGTTTGCTCTTTTTGCATTCGTCTCCTCCTGCTCTGTGTTGTTGTACTACACATTGAAACCCCAGACGTTTCGGTCAGTTTCATCCTCTGGTGTCAGACAGCATTTCTTCTCAGGCCCCCATCTGCCCCGATTTCGTGCTTTGAGATTTTCAAGCAGCTGAACCACCGTCTATACAAGCAGGGCCTTCTTAACTTCAAAACTTCAAACAACTTGTGGCGAAGTCTGGCAAAGATATTCTTAATGCCAAGTGTTACCCTCTACATAACTCTGACACTCATGGTATGTAAGGTACATATTCCACACAGAACCATCCAGCAGGAAGGCACCTCTTGAACTTACAGACCATCGATTATTTTCATTCTTGGCTTATTGTGCCAATGAATGTTTCTGCTTAACCCCATGTCTTACAAAATAGCACAGCCAACGTGTAGAACCCTAGATATCTCTATGATCAGAATGCTTCTGTGTGTCCTTAGACATTTCTGGGCATAGTTTTTAGAAGTAGACCAATAAATGTCCAGGAGGCCAACTAAATTAATAAATATTCCATATAAAGAATTCCTCACCGTCAAAAAGATCTAATGAGAAAATGTCTTACAGTGATAACTGTCAAATTGACTAAAAAGACACACAGTTTAGAAACAAAGTATAACTCACCTGTGTGTCTGCATTTAGAACTTTAATTCGTTGTGTGGAGATGAAAAGATCAACCTCGGTCAATGTCTGGCCATCAACTTCCGAATTCTAAAACAAAATGGTTAATATGCTTTCAAACATGATTTAAAATGAGCCATGGAAAGTGCAATTTTTCAAATATGCACCCACATAATAAAATCATCATCTTGCTAGCCTTGAAGTTTCACAGAATTCCGCATGCACATGTTCCAGCCAAAGCTGAACAAAGCGTCCATCAGGTCAAGTGTTTCTGTTTACCATTTCATAATTTACAACTGCAAAATGAGGGTAGAAGTCCCAGCCCCCCAAAAACACTCCCCCACATCACACCTAAAAAGCAATATCCCCTTTCCCACAACTACTATCTCCACTTTATTTCATTCATTTAAAAATAGTGAATGAATTTCATTGCAATGAATATTCAGCATTGAACAATGTGTGTGATTAATAATATGCAGTGAAATTCCTGGGCACCTCTCCATTAACATCTTCATGCCTAAAATGATTGATAAAAAAAGGTTACTTTGCATGGAAATGTACGTAGAGGCTGAAACATGCACTCTTCAACACACAATAGACTAAAATTGTGTACTTCAATTTTCTGCCTTAGGCTGTAAACCGTGCAAATGACAAAAATATAAGAATCGGGCCACTCAAATTCGAGATATTCATTTTTGAAGCCTACACAAATGTCAACATGGTAGGACCTGAGCAATAGGTGTGGAGAGCTCAATGAAATTAAGTTTATGGCATTCACACACACACACACACGCGCGCACACATTGTGCAAAATATGGGACACATGCACTTAATACTCGCAGGACAAATTTAATAAACTTTATACCGCCCAATGCTCAAAACCACCCTCAACCATCACATCCAACATCGAACACATGCTCGTGTTGAATGTCGGAGGGACAAAGAGACATAAGGGATACACCATGGATTGTACGCCATTCTCTGCATCATGCAACCCACACACCACTCGTCTGCATCATGCAACCCACACACCACTCCTCTGCATCATGCAACCCACACACCACTCCTCTGCATCATGCAACTCACACACCACTCCTCTGCATCATGCAACCCACACACCACTCCTCTGCATCATGCAACCCACACACCACTCCTCTGCATCATGCAACCCACACACCACTCCTCTGCATCATTCAACTCACACACCACTCCTCTGCATCATGCAACCCACACACCACTCCTCTGCATCATGCAACCCACACACCACTCCTCTGCATCATGCAACTCACACACCACTCCTCTGCATCATGCAACTCACACACCACTCCTCTGCATCATGCAACCCACACACCACTCCTCTGCATCATGCAACCCACACACCACTCCTCTGCATCATGCAACCCACACACCACTCCTCTGCATCATGCAACTCACACACCACTCCTCTGCATCATGCAACCCACACACCACTCCTCTGCATCATGCAACCCACACACCACTCCTCTGCATCATGCAACCCACACACCACTCCTCTGCATCATGCAACCCACACACCACTCCTCTGCATCATGCAACCCACACACCACTCCTGTGACCACAGCCATCCCCTACCATTAGAAGGGACATAAGGAAACGAACGGTCAAAGAAGATGTACTGTCAGTATATTCAGTATAACCAAGTGTCAAGAAGAGAGGCGGGAATGCAAATATGGCAAGCACCTGCAGTGTGGGGAGCAGGTGTGGGGTGAGGGGGAGGCGAAGGGCAAGAAGGAGAAAAGGAGGAGGTGGAAAAAAGGGGAGTAGACAAAAAGAAATGAAAACATCTATTAATCTGGGATGTGAAAGAAAAGAGAACAGTTAAAATGAAGTAGTGGGTTAGAACATGTGAAACACTGCTGTAGGGACAATCTCTGTGAATGTTCAAAGTCTAAATGAGAGACCGGATGCAACTTCAGTATCAATTAACTTCATTGAAGGATGCTGCAGGTGTTCCTTTGACAAGAAACACATATTGTGAAGGGGGAAGGAAATCGATTTAACTGCTATAGGAACCATAAAATCTGCATTCACTGAGGCTTACTCAGCTGGCCATATGTTAAAATGTAAATAAAAGCATCATCAGAGACAGCCACATTGTAGCTAAGAGAAAGGGACAATATGCATGAGGAAAGGAAGATAACAGTACACAGCCCCCGGCCTTAAGATATCTGTGTTTTTTCTCTGGTTGTGCAGCTGTCAGCAATGGCTGGGACGGCTCCCGCAAACGTGCCTCCGACAACACGACTCCCACCCGAAGAGAGAGAGATAGAGTGTGTGAGACAGGCATCGAGTAAGACAGAGAGAAAGCAACAGGGAGATGGAAAGACAACACAGTGTGGGGAGCATACACCTGGATGAAGAAGAGAGAGCACTAGATCAACATATAATACGCTTATTGCAGCTATTTAATGCTATGAAAAATATGGTGAAAGAACCATGTATTATTTTCCCATTGTCATCGCAGTGGGGTTTCAATGTTTTATTCAATCTCTATAAAGATTGAATGATGCAAAGAAGTGGGTGAAACAATGGCATACTTTGCTACATGTCTTTTCGAAGTTTTCCAAGTCCCAAAGACTTTTTCATCAGATGGTGCAGAGTTAAAAGCTGCACCACCAGATGAAGAGGTTTATGGGACTTCATCTCTGCACAGTATCTTCAGTTAGTCCAATAAAAGATATCAAAACCAGCATCTTATGCAATATTTAGAGCCAAAAAGATCTGAGGTCCTACTTGGAGAGATTAATATTAACATTCTAAAAGATAATGAATTCGGCCTGCTGGCTGTAAACAGTAGACAGATAATGGGCCTCATTACACGGTAGGCGGTGAGCCATGGCGCTATTAGCGCCATGGCTCATGCCGGTAAAATACCGGCACCGCCTTGGTGGAAAGGGGATTTACCGCCCCATTCCAAGGTTGGAGGGGCGGTAAATTCCCCTTCCACCATTGCCCTTCCCCATTCCCATTTCTGCCCCATTGGGCTCTATGGGAATGGGGAAGGCGCTAATTACGGCACCGCAATTTTGCGGTGCCGTAATTAGCTCCGAGGTCCCTTTGCAGGTTGGATTTTAACGCCTGCAAAAAGCAGGCGTTAAATCCCCCAACCCGCAAAGGGACCTCGTAGTAAGGCGGTAAGGATTTACCGGTACCGGTATTTTACCGGTACCGGTAAATCCTTACCGCCATCCGTGTAAAGAGGCCCAATATCACTCAACACTAATAATAAGACTTTTGTTAAAATATTTTGCGGCTGGCTATTGAGGCAACAGGACCCATAGTAAAATCATATCAGTGTGATGTCATCTGTGGTTGTAATTTGCCTGGTTCATTAGATGAGAATTGTATTATGCAATGAAAAGAACATACCTACACTAATCACACTTTTGGAGGCTAAAGAGGCTGTTCCAATGGGGATATCATCAGAATGTATTACACAGAATAAATGAACAGGTGACATTTGAAGGCTTTTTAAAAGGTTTATATAATAATGATTTATGTAGAGCTCACAAAAGGTACAAGGCAGCAGTGATCAATGTCGCTATTACTATTAACATTGAATAAAGAACTAGATGAAATAAATATTATAACCAATGATAGCATTAAATCGTTTGTTGGTCCCACAGCGAAAGTTGAATCAAACTGCACACAGATGACACAAGGTCTCATTATGACCCTTCTGGTCCAGAAACAACAGTGGCGGTAACTCCACCGCCACTGTTGTTTCCAGACCGGCTGATTCCAAGTTCTGCTGGCGGGAGGTGTCACTCCCGCCAGGTCTGACTTGGCGTGAGTTACGCCACCCGCCTGCAGGCGGAAATTGAAACGCCGGCTCTGTCATAGACAGATCCAGTGGTTCCATTGTCCCCATCCCCATGGAGCCCTATGGGACTCCATGGGAATGGGGATTTACGGAATTCCGCCTCCGGAATTACTGGGTCACTGGGGTTGTGATGTCCCAGTGGTTCCGGCAATCACGGAGGCGGAATGGTATTTCGGGTCCGGTGGCAGCCTGACGGCTTTTCCGTGACGGCTACCGCCGGACTCGTAATGAGGCCCATAGTCTGATTTGTTCAGAGTTATGAAAAGGGCTCTTTCACAGATGGGCTGATAAACAATTGAATGAAGAGGCTCCCAAAGGAAGTCATATGGTTACAAATGAAAACAAGCTTTCTATGTGTCATTTTGGGGATGTTTTAGTGGCGGTACATCATGCCAAGTGTTGGGTCTCAAACCTGTTATCTCTAGGATCCCCAACAATGTCTTTCTGATGGAATCCAATGAGGACAAAGAATGTCCAGGCTTTCTTATGGTTTCTTGTGGTTCCAATACTAGGGGATGTGATCTTGCATCCTGGGATGGAATACCCCTATTGGTGACTCAAACCTGGTTTTCTTCTTCTTATCTAATGGAACAGGGTGGCTTAAAGATGGTGGGAGGGGAGGCTTTCTAAAAAAATGCAAGAGGCTTCAAGCCTTCAGGGTTTCTATCCATTGCTCGTTTTAGAAAACACACCCAATTAAATGAAACCAAAGAAATTGTAGAGAACGATGGCAGATATCAGCTCACACAGGATGCTAAATTATTATTGGGCAGCTGCAGGCCATTATATATTGCACTTATTAGGCAAGTGTATTAAAGGTCCATACTTGGACAAATAGCCAAGCCATATAGCATACCAGGGAACACAGATAAAAGAATTTATTTGAGAGTTAATAGGCAAAATTAATATTAATGAATCCAGGATCGCATGCAGAAACGGGGTCAGATACTGAGATCTCCAGAATGTGGCGACAGGCACTGACTAGCAGTGCCATTCTATGACCTAACATTACGAATTAGAAAAGCAGTTGTATTTGGAGACAGGCAGAAATAGTGTACCTTGGTCGTCTGTGGAATTATTTCATCACTATGGGAAAAGCCTGAGTACACGGGCCAAAATGCGTGCAGGAAGACATTTTCAGAGTGTTAATAGAGACATTGTGGAGGTGTGATATGCTGAAAATAATTATATTTACAGAAATCCCTCTGTATGGGGAAAAAAGTAATTTATTTTGTTGGAGAAATCGTGCTTAATCAAATGAATTTCTATTTATATATATTTTATTTAAATGTATATATTTTCTTCGTGTATGCAACTTGAAGTATGCTGTTAAAGTGGTATCCTTCTCTTGGGCCTTTTCTGCAGCTAATTGTATGTTATCATTGTTGTAATGTATTATTATTGTACGCCAAAGGCAACAGCTCCCGCTGGCAGTGATAACAGGCAAAGCGGGCAGTCTCTACTGTACAACTTGAAGCCTTATAGTTGTATGCATAAGGCAGCAGCTCCCTCTAGCGGTGGCACAGGTAAAGCAGGCACATGACAGCTTTTGACAAACATACATGTGGCCTTTTATTATATAGTATTATCAAGCAACTTTATCAAGCAAGAGAGGAACGTGTAATACCCATTCTTGTGCTAAGCACAGACACAAAGACAAAGCTGATATTGTGAAGAAGTTGAGAGCACATGAAATGTGAACAAGGTGTTCAAGGAAAAAGGAAGCATTAGCATTTGTGGCTTGCAGGTTTAAGGTCATGGAGCATAATGCAAACTTGTGCCATAAAAATGTGAGAGGGAAATGGAATTGCAGACAAATATGTAGGGGTTGATAATTAAAAGAACTGTTCAATAATTTGCTTCAATATATAAACTGTATAAAAAAAGATGATGAAGGGGCTTGCAAAGTATTTCTTTGCATAACTGGGATCATATTTAGTTTAGGCTCATTTTTCTGTCAAACTGCCACTGGTCTCTTACAAACCCGCATTTTAATCTTAGGACTTGGATATATCCTCCTACGGCAAAACTGAATGATCTACACTTTCTGGAAAGAGATTCTGTCTAAAACAGATCACAAGAATGTACCTACCAATCTATTGATTGTTCCAGAATGCACTTCCCATAAAATATCATTAAATAATTATGATTCATGATATAATCAATGGTTTTCAAAAATGCACTAACAAACTACTGCAAATTATCCCATCCCAAATGAAATGAAATATTTACTTTTCTTGGATCTATTCTATGACAAGCATTTTATGTATTTATTATCTGGAATGTTATATCCTGTGGCATGTGTAACTAATCAATTGATTTGGGAAATGTTTTATAATTGTTATTGTATGTTTTTATGATCACACCGGAAATAAAGCTATAATTAATACAATATCATATCACTACAGTTGCTAAAAAGGAGTCCAAAAACATGAAATAGTACACCAATGTATTTATTCTAATAACAGCATGATAGTTCAAACACTTTGGTGAGGAAAATAGTAACAATTGAAAAAAAGATCCCTGGTGGGAAAAACAGAAATAGAGAAACTGAAAGAAAACTTTGCTCTCAACTTAATTGTGCTGCCCTGCCACTTTTGCATAAGCTTTTCATTTGATCTTTTGCAGTTTTTTTTACTGATTTACCAATAACTGTCAAACAAAAGCAGAGTTTCTAATTTTGCATCTCTTTAAATATCTATGGGTTTATTTTCAAAACCTGAACCCCAGAGAAATGTAAGGGACACAAATGGAAGGATGTAATTTGGTAGAATACTGTATTTGATGTATTCACTTTGCGTTAGCAATTCTCCTATTTTTGGAGCACAATAAAAGTAGATTCTATCAGCTGTCACAGAAACTGACACACTCATGGAACAACTTTCCGACCACCCTCTGGTCACTAGTGGAGAGGGATAGCTTGGCAAATACCCATTTGATAATGCACACTCTGCACTCTGTTTTTAGATCACCATCCAAACAAGACTCACCAGGACCACATAACATGGCATTGCATCCCACTTAAGAGTGTCTTACACATTAAAATAATCCTCAGCAGAGTGTTTCATGGTAGGTTTGGAGAGTGAATCCATACAGAAATTGCTAAGATCTAATTTGTCAGAAAATGAAAATACACTTCGGGACCTAATGTGTCTCCAAAATCCTGGCAGCAGATTATATCCTCTCAGGATTATTTGAAGACCTTTGGAGAAAAGGGACACCAAAGTGTAACCCTACAAAGGATCATCTGCCAAGCAATGTTGTTATGCTTAATATATCACTTACACTATCAGGAGCGACCACTTTGGAATCCTTATTTCAACCCTTCAGAGCAAGCATAATACAGTAATGACTTGGGCATTTCAAGTGATTTTCTTTTATAATTTGAGGGTTTATGTCCTAATTGGGCATTACCATTTCGCTTAGTACCAGTGAAGCATATTACACCATTGCAACACAGAGTTATACTGTAACCATTGCGCGATTAGTGGCGCGTCACACGTTAGTTTATTATGGCAGCTATCTTTTAGCGAAACTCATGCTGTGTTGACCAGAGGATATACATACTCGCTCTTGAAACTGTAGGTGAGTTCTCACATGCATTAGTAAATCCCTGATCCATCACCTTTTTCTCAGGGTTTCATGTTGAATTCTGCACAATAATTAGTAATGATGACATTTCTTACTTAGGAATTCACCGCTCAGTGAATAATGGGAAGCCACCCACCATATTTAGTTCTATTGGGAAGACCAGACCCTTAGGTAAAATGGTCCTTTACACTTTTACTTTGAACTCTAGTCCGACCAGCCGAATACCCTCTTGTAATTGCAAGTTGAACATTACTTTAAACCTAACTATGAATTTTTGGACATTATTTCTCCAGGCAAGTACTGGCGAAGGTTAAGACCAAATCAGACATCAATGTGACAGACATCTCAGATTCACGCATCTACTTTGGATTTCTGGTGAGACATTGTGCCTCATTACGAGCTTGCCAGTCCAGATGCAACGGTACCGATAAGCTTGCCGGTACAGTTATATCCGGACCGGCAAACTCTGAGTTGTGCTCGCGGGAGCCTTTCATTCCAACAGGTGTCACCTGGCGGAATGAAAGGCACCCGTCAGTACAGCAAGCCTGTAGCACAGGTACCGTTATGAACACAGTGCCGGTGCTACAGGCATCCCCATTCCCATTGAGCCCTATTGGGCTCAATGGGAATGGGGATCACCCAATTCTGGCACCCGCGAAAGAGCAATTACCAGGCCTGGCTGGGTCGGAATACCCCGGTAATTGCCCATTCTCGGGTGCCGGAATTTCTTGCAAGTTTGGAGGTAGCCTTGCAGGTTTTACCAGCAAGGCTTCCTCCAACTTTGTAATGAGGCCCATTGTTTTGATTCAGGATATACACTCCATGATTCTTTTTTTTCGTATGAATTGAAGACATGTTTATTTCATTTTTTACCAATTAGGCATACAAGTCGGGAAGATCATTCAGTTTAGGAGGAAGACCGCTTTTTCTTTCTGCTGTCTAATTCTTTGGTAAGAGTATTTGGACCTGTGCAGTATACCATAAAATTTAGTATGTGTGGAGCTTATGGTGAATGGCCATAATATAGATTATTTTGTATATACAGATTTGGTGAAACTATCAGCAAGTGGCAGTAAGCGCGATGGGGGAGATTGCCCCAGGTTCGACATTATGATCGAACTTTTAAATAGAGGAGATGAATTATCAAGCCTACTTTGCAAGCATACTGTTGTAAATTGACAGATTGCCCGGAAGACTTTTTTTGCTCACAATTTCTTTTTTGCAAATATTTTCAGACTCTGTAAATCGTTATACCCCTGATGAGGAGAATTACTTCTCAAAACGCGTTGGGTTTAGTTGTATTGGTTGTTGTTCAAAATTAAAAACATTTCACCGGCTAATAATTGGATGCTAATTGATTATTTCTATCCTACCAGGTTAGACTATTCACTACATCTATGCATATTAAATGATACCTATGATTGAAAGGTTTGGCTTCCTCAGGCCACAGATAGAGTGCATGGGATGGGAGTTTTGTGTATCTTTTAGCTACCAGCACTACATGGGGTAAAAGTCACTAGGATGTTTTAATATACACATTAAATAGTGCCCGAGCCTTAGATTACGATATGGACTTCTGATTACATTACAAAAGCAAAACTATATGCAGACGACCCAAATGTTGTGACCTCGTCTGAGTGCTTGATCACCTGTGCTTGGTATTTTCATTTATAACATCTGAGCTAGATTCCTTCATTAACGCATCCATCCTTTTTCAATTCAGCCAATGCAGAGAATTTCTATCTCCCCCTTACCTTTTAACTAGACCAAACACTACAAGTGGCCGGTGATAAAGCAATTGTTTTACCTGCTAGGTAATGGTCATTGATTAATGCAATCTCCATGACGACTCTCTTTACTAAGCTTGATGGCGAATTAGTACAGGATAAACACCCTTTTTAGCTGTAGATCAATAACATGATAGCATTCAAAATGCCTTTCATAGAATATCACCCCTTGCATACATTCTTGCCAAACCCCATAAAAAAGATCAGCTATTGTCCTCAGAAGAACCTGGTGAACTTAGCAGGAAATGACAATAGGCAGAATGAAAAGGGAAGTGCACTTATGACATGATCCAGTGCAAGAAGATGAACAGTGTACAGAATTATTCCAAGCAGGTGATTCATAAAGCCAGTCTTCCAATGCAAATCAGACACCTAGAGGACTAAGGGCTTGGTTAGAGTTTTAAAACAAGTCAATAACCTCTATGGTAAGTGGCATTGCTCCTTCACAACCACTGTGTGGCTATCTAGGCCTTTTCTTTCATGATAAAGTTAAGCAGATTAGGGACAGTATTGAAGTTACGTATATCAGGAACAGTGTGAATTACATACTTCTGATCTTCGTTCTGATGCTTATAAGGATCTTCATAGTCCCCCCAGTCTGTGAATCAACTATCGCTTGTGATCATGCTCCCATACTTGCAAAACTCATTATCTTAACATGCCTCCTGGAACTATGAGGAATTCTGCCCCACTGTTCAGCCTGTAGCCTGGGGAATGCACGTGCTCCATGGCTTGGCTTTGTGCATCACTACGTAAGGTAAAGGAGACAGGGGTATTCCGACAGGCCAACTAAAGAAATTGCCTCTTTCCCTAAAAGCTGTAGACCCTCAGAAGTAAACCTGTGTGTGTGTGTGTGTGTGTGTGGCAGGCTGAACAAAAGATTGTGGCATCACTTTGTTGGTGCCAAGCAAGCGTTGTGGAAGCGCAGTCTGATGTTTCCAAGTGCCAGTGATTGCAGAGTCTGACCGGTGCAGATATTAATAGCTGAGAAAATCCCGCACAATAGTCTCCGTGGTCATGCAACAGGGTGAGTCTGCAGCACTAATCTATCTAAAGAGCCCTTTAAGGGCCTAACTCCAGGTCTGCACCCACCCAGAGGCCAGTGATCCCCCACATATGCCCACAGCTGCTGCACTCCATGACACAACTAGGTGCAGATACAACCTGACCCCTCCCCCACCAGACACATGCACACCCCATGAGGAAACCACACTGTGTCGGCCTTGATTTCTGATACATCCTGAATGCATGTCCCCTTGGGTCGCAATCTCCCATCGCCGTCTTCGCTGCAGACTCCCTACAGTATGATCGAGGCCATTGATGTACACAATGCCCACATTTCACAGCATGGACATTATGTGATCTACCCAGAACCTCTGCAGCTCTTCTAAAGACCAAGGCTGCCATGCCTTCTTTCTGCCATAGTTCTGTTCGACCTAGCCTGCACTAGCCTGCACTACTTCCTCGAACACAAGCAAAGTGTATGCTTCGATTCATGGGAATTGATGTGTGCAACATTTTGGAAAATATTTATTTGATTCAATGCACTGGTGTTGAATCCAAAAAATGTTGCACTGAAATATTGTCTACCCGATATGATAAAACTATTACAAATAAAAAAACACGGACAATTCATCTTACAAGCAATATTTTAATAGCATCAACATTTTTAAAAACACTGTAATTCACACTGCACAATTGTCAAAATTAATCTGTCTTTTTGTGACAGAACACCATCTGTGTGAATGAAAAATACTGACCTTTATCTATTTTTGCTATGCCCAGAAAGCGAGCCCAGAATGCAAGCCCCGATAACCAGGCCTCACTTTACAATACTCCAACCTAAAAAAGTATATGACCCATATACAGTTTCTGGTCCCTGTTTAGTGACACACCAGCATCTGCAATGCCATTTGACAGCATTGCAGCCACAGATTAACCTGTACCTTCTTGAAACATCCTTCAGGAATCCAAATGATGCCAACAGCCCTGTGCTGCCTTTAACAGTGGGCACCCATGGATTAACATATGTACATGTGTATGCCTATAGCCTGGTGGCTTTGGCAGATATTTGGTTACATGTAAATATAAAACTAAGATCTAGTTTCATGTAGAGGCCTGTGAGAAAATACAGAAATAAATGCCAAAATCCATCTGATGTCATTTTTGTTAAACTTGTGTTCTATGGGCCTCATTACGAGGTGGGCGCAAAGGGATACCGGGCACCGTTAAGGACATTGGTGCCGGTAATCCTTTTGCGCCCTATTCTGAGGTCCCTTAGCGGGTCCCTTCCTTAACGCCTAGTTTTACCAGGCGTTATGGACAGGGTCCGTTAAGGGACTTCAGAGCTAATAACGGTACTGCAATTTGCGGTACCGTTGTTAGCGCCTTCCCCCTTCCCATTGAGCCCTATGGGGGCTGAAATGGGAATGGGGAATGGCTTTTTCAATGGGGACTTACCGGTCCCGCAAAGATCGGAATAGACCGGTAAATCCCCATTGAACGAGGGAGGACTCGGTATTGGTGTTGGAGGGGGTCATGGCGCTAAAAGCGCCATGACTACCTCCAACCTCGTAATGAGGCCCTATGACTCCTGCAGCTGCCCAAGCCCTTTCTGAATTGCTGCCTGTGGCTGGGGCTGAAGGTTTCACCTACAACAGATGTTGGGTGCTGCCCCTGATGCCCCTTTGTTCACTCCTGGGAAGGGATTTCGCCTCCTCTTGAGGACAGAACATACCCCGAGAGAGCAAGGTGGGAGATGGGTACTTCAGTGGAATCTCTGCGGGAGGTCACACCAGGGGGATCATTACTGGAGTCTCAGGCAGACCGGAGAGTGGGTGGCAATAAAGAGCTGGAGAAGAGATCCGCGCATTGGAAGAACGTCCCACCGTCTTGCAAATGCCAAGGCCAAACTTCCTTCCTGATACCCGCTCCAAATGTCCTGCAGACATTTGGAGCAGCCTTCCTGCTGATGGACTTGACATCCATCAGCAGGAAGGCAAAAACAGTTTTTGGAGCAGCAAGGATTGGCCCCTTACGGAAGGCTTGAAATGGACAAATTTACTGTGGTAAAATGACTATGTAAGGGGGTGAGGACAACCTTAGTTGAATCTTCTTTGAATCATCTTCGTAGACCATCTTACTGAGATTTCAGTGGATGCTTCTTGGGGTTTACCCAAAGTTTCCAGACATTTGGGTGACAATGAGGATTTCCAAAGTGATGCAGACCTTCCCCCTAACTACTCCAGGGGAACATTTCCAGTTACCTGCTGTTGTGAAGAGCCTGACAGCTACTGGACCACTGCTACCCAGGATTCTGCTTACAGAAGTGGCAAGCCTGCAAATGTCCCTTGCAACTTTCCTGTCTAGTAAAGGGCAGAAGATGGATTAAACTTTCCTCAGAGATCCCAGACATGGTCTCATAGCATCAGAGGACCAAAGAGAAGCTGTGTTTTACCCTACCTGCACTTTCAAGCAGGCTTGAGCTTCTGCGATCACCTTCAAAAGTGTATGCCTACTACAAAGAGCCAAAGGAGCTGCCTTTGATGCTCTACATTGAAACAACTTCTAACTACGTCAAGATACGCCGACTCGACCTTGCCTGCCCCTTTCCCAGCTTCTTTGAGCTTTAAGTCACTGTTGCTATTGAACTGTATTGCGTCATTAGATACAGTCAAACTGGCTCGCCACTGAATTCAAATCAATGTTTCCAAACATCAAGACACTATCAAGCACACCGGCACCCTTGTTTCCGGACCGGGAAACTAGGTGTCTGCCTGCCATGGCCACTGTGCCCGACAGGTCTGAACCTGCCGGGCGCGGCAGCCAAAGTAGGCAGACCAGTCACAGAAGCACCAGCACCGTTAAAAACGGTAGCGGCGCTTTCGAGTTACCCACTCCCATAGAGTCCGGGAATGGGGACTTACATTTTACCGGCGCCTGACTTCCTGGACCGCCCGACTTGGAATCTCCTGGTGGCACCGAGAAGTTAGGCACCGGTAACATTTTCCCCATCCGGTGGCAACCCGCCAGTAGCATAGGCCGGGTTACCGCTGGACTTGTACTGAGGCGCAAATTCTTGAAACACTTCTATGGCTGCATCCCCTGTTTTTCACTACCCAGGGAGCTCCCCTTTTCTCTAAAAGTCTGTGTTATCATTGCATTTCCTTAGAGGGATGGGTTGCCAGTGTTTCTAATAATTGGGTGTCCTTTTGGTGTATGCAATGCCCCATTCTTTATTGAACCTTGATTTGACATTTCTTTTATTTCAATGTCACAGTACTATTGTTGTTTTGGATGCTTCCTTGATGGCTCACACTTCTGAGGAGTATTGGCCACCCTCAGCCATGCTAAGAGCAAAATGCAGTTCTAGAAATGTACAACAAAAAGAAATTATGGACATGCGTGAAAAGAAGCATGTTAGTTACAACATTTCATATGAAAAAGATATAAGTTGTGTACGAGCAAAAAATCTTCAGCCCTAGGGTGCAAATATAAGAATGTTGAGGAGTGATCAGAATGTCTGCTGTAACTTCATTGTGTACTTTCAACAATGTTACTTGCACCTATTTGTAAAACAAATCGCACAGACATTAACATTTTTATATTTGCGCAATCATTTTTGCATTGGAGGTTCTTTCACTTACCACTTTTTTCCAACATCTTTTTATGATATTAATTTGTCACTGTTAAGACATCCAACACACGTCACAATGCGACAAATTAAAGGCATGCTGTTCCATGCACGTGTTTCAGGAGTAAACACAAGGGGAACTTCAAAGGAAAATATGAATGAACATGCATCAAGCAGAGATTCACACATTAAAATGAGTGGAAAAGGGTGGAGACATTGACAAATCACCTTCTGTGCATTGTTAACATGGCTATGTGATCATGCGCTACGCTAGTGCAGCGCATCCCGTGTTGTGAAATATGTGGTGGCAGGGTCGTCCTGCGTTCAGCAACCAATGCGGTCTGTGTCACCCTGTAAATCAAGGTCCTGCTTAATGAAATGTGGTCTCAGCGGGAATGGAGCGCTTGCGCTGGGCGCGTATTGATTGGATAGCGGAGCAGGAGATCGCTCATGCTCTGGTCGATAACAGATATGGTTGATAAACAGTGATACTAAAATCGATCCTCTGCCCCGTCAGAGAGTGGGAAAAATGTGCTTGGGGATGGGGTGGTTGTTTGGGTTCCATAATCGCTCATTGCCCTGCCCATTTGCAGCGGTAATGAACTAACGTGTTAACGGCATGCACAATTTGAGCTTGCGTGTTGTTAATTAGCTCCGGCGAAAGCTACACAAACAGTATGGTTTACATGTTGACTAAAGTTGGGTAAGCAAAGAGAATGGAAGGGCCCAGTACAGTCCTTATTAAGATCCAAATTTAATATTTTCTAGTTGAAACCTGCGGGCAGCTATTGACAGAGGCAACAACCGACCAGCTATTGACAGAGGGTTACGATCAGATGTGGCCGGGATCGCACATCATCCAGTGGGCACTAGCCTCCTCCTGTGTACCTCAATGCAGTGGAAGACTTAACATAATATTTATTCCACTGCTAACTCCAATCGGATGATTATTGGAGGAACATAGATGTTTCAGCCCATGTTGCTAGTTGACCATCAGCATGGAGAGAGTCACAGCCGGGCTGGATATCAACCAATAAGCAAAATCTAAATAAACACGCAATTATGCTGAACTCTACAGGACACACTCGAAATTATGAAAGATCCTTTAATTAGGATTGGGCAGATAATAAGCTGGAAACTAAAATCAAGTCACATTTTAAGGATATCCATAATGAATACATGTGAGAAAGATGTACATATAATACATTGCAATGTAAATTGCTTGATTCTATTTTGGGTCATTCTTAAAACAAGCTAGGATTTACTTATTTTTGATTTGAGAAGTCCAGCTAAATTAACAAATTATATTGTATTTGCACAGAAATGGAGACACGTTAAACGAGGACAAAGGATTTTTCTTGTGAAGACATGAGGGTAAAATTGGTTAAAGGGTGTAATAAGAAAGAGAACCCAACACACAGTTTGTGTTTGTGAGGAAGAGATTTCTAATTAAACTATTTGTGTGCCCTTGTTTAGGTCTCTCTCTATTGCTACACAGGTACACACTTTGCTGGCTGTTGCCATGTGTCTTTAATTAGGACTCATAGATGTACAAGGCGAGTTGTAAGCTGTTGCAAGTGCAAATGTCCCTCATTTGTATATGATAAACACCGAGCATTTCTTCAGCGTACAAATGTCCTATACTTTCTAAAGTGCTGCAGAACTCAACGTAATTCACTGTCTTCTGCAGTGTGGAGCGTGATGGCGCTCACCGTATGTATCTTGATGTAGGAATTGTTGACAATGTTCTAATTCTTTTTTTATTACTATTTGATGGAAGTTGTGAAGCGGTTGTTCACCTAATACGGCATCATGGCCCTAAAAGCTCATGGCAAGTTACATGAAACAGAACCTTACCAAACATAGGAATAGACATGTTTTAAGTTTACAATGTAAAAGTCTAATAGGTATTTTGGAGTCTAATCGATCTCAGAAGAGAATTTCACATGAGGGCAGGGGTGGCACAGCAAAGATCCTTTACCCACACCCTAAAGATCGTTCTCGTGGAACAATTAGTAAGTCTTTGTCATAAAAAAGGTAGTGCCTTAAAGGGAGAGTTATTGGTCTGTTTGTCACTCTGAAAAAAGGACCACCCCAGGAAGCACTTGATGAGTCAGGCAAAATATTTGAAGGCAAACTCTCTTTCGGCTGGAAACCAATGAAGGAAATATCCTGTGGCTTTTAGTGGCCTGGGGTCAGCGTCTCCAGCATCCCCTATAGGAATATGAAGATGCGTGTGTCAACTGCATAAATATATTTTAAAAAATGTATAGCGTAAATAGATCAGATCCTCCAGAGGTTGCACGACACATATAAATCAAAGAGGAGACAAAGCCAATCTGTCAACAGAATAGACATTTGATATGCCACTGCATCCTTTATCTGAATTTTAAGGCCTGCTTGATTCACATCTTTGGAAAACCAGCTTGTGTGTGTTGTTGAAGAAGCACTGTAAGCAGCAATATGCATTTGATACGCTGCTGCAATATGCTCTTAGAGGACTCGCTAGCATTCATCAAAGTAGGTGATAATGCAAAATATCACATCACCATCCGAACCCTTGGAGGAGAACCTGAAAACCTGTGTCACTCCTCAAGCAAGGAGTGGGAAATGAGGTTCTGTAATTGCAGGATGATCCTGATAGATACTGAGGCAGCACTTGGAATCCAGGTTTGATTGGATGGAGTTCCCCCTTTCTCACACCCAAGTTAATAAAACCGTGACAAACTTCTTACTGATGTTGCTACCATATGAAATTCCTTAAAAAGTCAACCTTCATCAGGCAAGAGGAAAGTGTTGCTAGAAAGGCTATTTTTAGTCACTGAAAAGTCAATTTGAATCTCACTTGAGTCAACAAATCAAACAGTTATTGTGATGCATGTGTTCACTTCACCTTAATGTATTTACTAATGTTTGTTGAATTACATTTTATTTTAATGAAGATCACCATGACCTGTGCTTTGCTGTTAGATACTTGTCTACGCAAGTGTTACCTGCCATGAAGCGAGAGCATGCATTTAGGAGTTTCTATATGGCACTAGTCTGCTGAAGCCTCTGAATGCATAATGAATGCTTTTGAAATTTAAAGGGTGGATCGGGGATGAAAAGGTCAAAATTCCTCCAATTTATCACAAGAAATATGTCTAAAGATCTTCTCATCGTGAAACAGCCATAATGCTAGGATATCATAAAGTGTTATTGTTAAATACCTTGGGAGAAAATATTTGCCATGTATCTCTGGAATTTAATGCATACAGTACATGTCAACCCCTGGAAGAACATCAGTATTTACTCTGGCAAGATCCAATTGTAGACATTGAATGAAAAAAGGCATGGAGATTTTTATGAACAATCTATTTTAGGATGATTATCTCATCATGCAGTAATAAATGTGCAGATCCTGGCAGCTCTTTGTAATGCTACTTTAGAGATTCTGGAAATGCCACTGGCAGTTGAGTAAAGCAATTATACGTTTAACCCTTATTTTAAATCAGTTATATAATGTAATAAATAGTGGAAGTGAGAGAGTGTGTGGTGTGTGTGCACAGATGGGTGTGTGTGCATGCATGGGTGGTTTTTTGACCCAACATATCTCAAATCCAATTATAAGGTCTTCTTTTTGCCTTTAATATGTTTCAATGAATGTTTAGACATTATTTATTTTATCTGCATATCGTACATCATTTTATTGATGCGATTCATAGAAATGACCTTCATTTTCCAAATGTTATCTATTTGACAATCAACAGAAGACTGCTATTTGGGAATAATTTTGTGAAGTGTGATGGTATGTTCACTATTTGATTTTCATTACTTATTTCAGAACAAAACAGATTTCTGCAAACTCAGGACACTATTTTGAGCAAAAACACCCATTCACCTATCGGCTGTTGCCTGTGGGTGCACCAAAGTTTGGTCACAGAGCATAGCAATGACAGATTTAAGTTTATGTATTTAGATAAATAGAGACACTGTATGATTAACTTACCCAATTGTATACAAAGATTCTAATTCTAAGATATTGACTTCCTCAAAATTAACATTGAATTTGCCTTAATTTTTGAAAATGATGTTATCTGAATATTAATCATCATTTTGTCCACGCAAGTCACAGTAATCCCCCTCATTTTTATAATCATAAGAATTTAGCAGGTGGGTCAGAACATCTAACAAAAATGTGCATGCAACTTAAACACAAACCTCTTAAAACGGTAACACATTTAACATTAACTACACCACTCACTATGTAATTATGGAATAAGAGACGTGCTTAGAAGGAGGGGATTTCCCTTTAAGCAATTATATGAACATATTTCTTATAGTTATATGTTTAACAAGCCTTTCCCTGCTCTTTAAGAATTGACTCATATATATATATATATATATATATATATATATTGTTTCCTCAAAGAAAAAAGGAGAACGAGAAAGATATGAATTGGTATGTGTAAGCCTTAAAGTGCTTGATTTTGCATCCTGGATCATCTTTTTAAAAAAACAGTTTGGTGCAACTTGAATACTTTAAGCCTCTTCAAAGCTAACTCATAAGCAGAACTAAGGAAAAAATTACCAATTTGACTCATGCGCGACTCGAATTTACTCAATAATGAAGGTAAACATGTCAGGTAAGGTAAACAGTGTGATGAAAATACGGCACCCGCTGATGGAACCACCTTGAGAGAATGCAAGATGTTTTGACCCAAGAGGCAGTAATTGACTAGGAGCATGCCACATTGGCTTGAGCTGGATGATATACTCATTTCCTATTGACTTTCAACAATTCAAGAATTCAGTAATGGCAGAAAGCTTCAATGTGATTTCAGACATCTTGAGTCCTATGAGGATAACTAATACACATGTGGCAGCTCTAATCTGGGCTTGAATTGTCTGAATCTCTTTAGGCTTCAGCTCCAAATTGCTTGAGCCATTGGAGCCCTTATTGTTTTAATATGTTTGTATTAAACGTAAACTGTCAGGATCACCATTAGCACTGATTTGCATATCAAAACTAAGGGTGAGATATCATACAAACACAAGTGAACATAAGAGCACAGATTGATATCATGTCAATCCCACCCACAGAATATCTTTAAGGATAGATTAGATGAATATTCAGAAATCCCTTGTACTATTTGTGGTAACTATATGTAAGAAATAATAATATCTGTTGTCCTGTAAATTGTTTAGATAGTGACATTGAGGGGGCAGAAAATGCCTTTTCTTTTGCACTTCTTTGGAAGGGGGTAGACAGAGGTTTCAATACCGATATTGCTTGAGTCACTATTTTTCCGGCCTTAAGGCCACGTGAGGACTGAATGAGCAGGCTGGAAAGAGTGCCAGCCCATCAGCCATTCCTGGTGACTTCACTGTAAATGACCGTGACTTTGATGACATTGCAAGTCCAGAATGGATAATCTGGGATGTGTTTGCCAACCAATTGCAGAACATTAAAAAGTGTTGTTCATTTAAAGAGAGAGTTGACAAGGAACTATGGGAGAAACTCTGAATGACCAGCTGCTGAAATCACTTGAGTGCTTATAATTGGCAAATGGAAGAAAGTTGAACTTGAAATATCGGTCTTCTTTCAACTGTGCTATCTATGCAGCCGTCGCCAAACTAGCAGCAATATTTTGCTAATCACATATGTTTTGTGGGCAAGCGTTTTTTAAGTGAGCAAGTGAGACATTAAATTTGCAAAGGCATTTGGATGCAAACAGCAACACTGCAATGCAAGCAAGGACAATAACGAGGAGCGCAAGCAAGCATGTCATTATTCAAAGGGAAAAGTTTACACACCGCTTTTTTCTTGATTTTAGCTGCTTTTTGCATCCTCTGAGCAGTGCCATAAGACAGAAAGTTTCCAGATGCACACACAAAAAACAGAAACAAAGTGACAGTTCAAAGTTTTTAATTAATAAACTCAAACAATGTAGCATTCACAGACACTCTAAAAAGCACAGCGGTCTAGAATTAACATACTCAGAAAATATATGTTTGTGTGTGCTTCTTTATAACTCAGCCGCTTGAAGATTTCACAGGGATCGGGAAACCCACCAAAAATGTGTTATATTCAGGACGAAGAAGAGATGACCATGAAAGTACAAGCACTGGCAATCTTCAGGTTTCTGCCAGGGCTGTTCAAACCAATAGAAACCTAGTTTGCAAAAAAATTTACCATCAGGAGTAATTTGTGCGTCAGCCATGCCGTAACAATGATATTTTGGGAAAAAAAGCGATGCGTGTCTAAATACACCCCCAAGCAAGAATGCAGGCAGGATTATAGCCAGAGGGATATCTGCTCCCACCCACTAACTAAAAACTAAGCTTTCTTCCGCTAGGCAGATAAGAGGTGCACTCCCTCTCGGGCCAAGGTGACACGGGATTCCAAGCACTTCCTGGTCATTACTGAGACGAGAATGCGTGTGAGCAAAAGAACTGGTAAGCAAGACGGCATCTGCCCCTAGGAACTACATTAGGAAAGAGGGTGCGCACAGTAGGGCAGTCCCTTGTTCTAGAACTCTTGCACGACCATTTAACAAAATGTATTGCAATAGGGAGGATTCCTCGTGGCTAGACTTGGAGACCTGAGTGGGCAGTCTTCCCCTAAGGAATGCTCACGGGTGATAATTCCGGCTTTAAGAAATCCTTAGAAACCTTTCCTTTAGTAGCCGTCGCAACTCTGTTCACAGCCTGGCTCGAGCTCAGCAGATTGGCGCCTCTCCCAAGGTGATAGGGCTGAACATACTAGAGTAGGGACATGAACTTGGGGCATTCCTGGTAGTGGGATTTTTAGGAATAATTGCTATAGTGCAAGCCTTGTTAAACCAATCTATGGGGTATTCACCTTTTCTCGGCAGCACTCATCATAAGCCTTTGAAAATCTCCCATCTACAACAAAATGCTATCTGTTGGGACTCGGTCTTGTTCTTGAGATTCCAGGCACTTAGAGGCTGGAATGGATTTCTACGTTGTTTTACTCAGTGTCTGGCTGTTGAAATTGTCATTCTGGGGATTTAATACTTGACCTGAAGTCCAAAAGTGTTGGCCACTGCAGCCTTGCATCACTGCCTTGAAGGCCACCAGTGTCATTGACAAACCGAGCAACCTCAACAAAATCTCACCAGGTCAACTACACCCTCTAAGCCACATGAGTCTGCCAACTTTGGACTGCAACTCCCATCAGCCCTAGCCAGAATAGTCAGTGGTGGGGAATTATGGGAATCGTAGTCTGAAACATCTGGAGAGGCACAGGTTGCAGACACCTGCCTAAGGCATTACACCTTCTCAGTACAGCCAAACAGCAATTAGCGTGTGGTGTCTGTTCATGCATTCTCCCATTCTTATGCATGACAAGTGGCAGAACGACTATCTTTCACAACATCACTCTTACCACCAACCTCATATGAGTGGGAACTGCAAATAAAAGAGCAGCAGTGGTTCCTCTTCCACCACTTGCACAACCGGCAGCACTGGCATCTCAAAAATACCAACCCCGCGGCAGGCAGCACCGTTGGGGAGCTTGCATTTGCTTCCCTCGACTACTGGCATTTGGGAAGAGTCCATCATTTCTGGGCATGTTGTTACCGGACGCACGTAATAAGTCAGACCTAGGATCATGGACGACACGAAGCAACATACATTTTATCCACGGGTCTGCGCTTAGAAACCTCTGGGTATTAAGCGCGTTATAAATAGCCTTTCATAGTATATCATATCATGGGATAGACCACATTTAGAAGAAAGGGGGCTTTTCTGTCTTTCCACCTTTCCACTATTTGCATGGCCAGGGAGAAGACATAACAATGGTGGCATGCCCACAGCATCCTGGGAGATCGCTGCATCCTACGGGCAGCCTGAGGACTGTACCCGTGGTAACAGTGAAGGAACAACATTAGGCGGCGACCTAAAAGGCCTGAGGCACAATAATGGTCATGAGCAGCAGCATAGCTCCAGGTGGCCTGGCAGTGGAAAGAAGAGGTGGAAGAGTGACAGCAACAGCTGCGCTACATGACTGTGGATACGGTTTAACTTGCCCACCGGGAGGTTCGGATACAGATCCGCCACTATTGCTGCCAGATTGTGAGATGAGGAATCCAAGAAACCAACTGTTGAGATTGTACAAGGATAACTGTGCTGCCCAACACTATGACCACTGCATCCCACTACCGGAACTTACCGTCAGCAGGAAGCTATGTACCGCGCGATAGATAGCAACACAGGTCACTTGATAGAGCCGACATGTTAGGTGTGCATCTAAAACCATCCGGTTGAATACCATAGACAAGCATATCTGAGTCCACCAAACATCACAGTTAGTGTCAGAGCAACCAGCTGGGGAATATGTCTGACTGCCATCGGGGACCCCACCTATTTACTTGGCTGACTTATAGATCAATTTACGAAAGATGAACTGTAGCATGCACAAGCTGCAAGGACATTTAGAGTAGATGATAGAGTTTGAGGCATCTTTGCCTAGAGGACCAGAAGCATCGGAGCAACCTGTATCTGCTAAGGGATTGGGTGCAAGGACCATTTACACAGGAAGATGAGACAGCGCAGGACATCTGAGGCTAGTGACAATTATCCAGGATCCTAGCAGAGTTCCAATGATTGAGCCTACTGGAAGCCGAGAAACCAAGTTGCCACGTCATAGCGAATGGCAGGTTTTCCCGCAGCACATTTCGTAGAAGAATTCCTCAGGTTTTTTTACAAAAGATTGTACCGCATATATATGTGGGGGGTGGGATTAGGGAAATAATTAATGAAAGGGATTTAAGGGGGCTGCAGGTGGTCTCCGCCTGTCAAAACATATATATATCCAAAAACAATTTGATGAATTCTGCTTCGAGGAAATGTATTGGAGCAAATCACCCTAAACCACGCCACTCAGATATGGAAGTCTCTGAGCCAACATGTCATCCACCACCGCCAACCAAAGAATATTGTACTAGTATTAAACTAACGTTTCCAATATATTTTGGATATCTAAATATAAGAAACATTTGCAAAAGAGAATTTACAGGGAGCACTTATGAAATAAAAAGGAAATACTTAAGAACAAGAAAAAAACAGCAGCAAACACAAATCAAGAAGTCATTGTCACCTGCACAGATGGCACATAAAACAAGTGTTTCTTCAGATTTGACTTTTTGCTGAATTGATGGCACCATTTCAAATTTCCGTACACACTCAACTATCCCACCACTCACACAGAGGTACAATAAAGCTGGAACACATTTCTGTAGACCATCAACAAGTGGGTAAGCGAGTAAGCATGGGTAAGGCCCATAGTTCTAAAATGTGTATAGGCCTGGGATATGCATTTGCCATAATGGTACTGCCTTGCCATAAAATGGTAACAGCTGGAAAATAATGTGAGTACCTGGGCACATGATGTCAGTATGTGGCACATGCCTAACACCTATACATAAGCCAGAACTGTTGGTTTTGCCAGTGCATATTTCTAACAGGGCTTCTGTGCACAGAACTGATGTGAAGACACACATATTGCTTCTAAACCAAGTGGCTGAAAGCACAATTGGTTAAGACACTTTAATTAAAGCAGGCACTGATTTACAGCTGCAATTAAGCCATTAATTATCAGACGACTAGTTAGAAATAACACTAGAATGCCCTATACAGCACAATGTTTGATATAACTCTGTGACAGTACACACTCATAAAGCTCCCAGGAGGGTATTTTGGGGCAGGTAGGGGCAGGTAGCAGCTAGGGCTGGCCACATGGATTAAAATGGCCATGAGCAGTCAGCGGAAGGGAAAACAGCCAAACATCACCCACAAGCTAGGTGCCTCTCCTCAAATATCATCTTCCTCTCCAAACGGACATGTTCAGCTTATCAGTGGCACTAAAGCACCACCTAATAGCGAGAACTAAAAATCCAACTGAAGCAAAATACCATCAGCTCCACCCATACGACAAATGCCAGAGGTCTTACCCATATTCCCAGGCCCCTGTAGATATTAAAAAATGAAAATGAAGTCAGCGCCTCCCACTTCTAGCCACGTGCCCTCTGTTTCAGATCCACCTGTAATACAGGTTTCTTAATCTCAGCCTTGTAGCACTGGAATGTAAATACATGTATGTTGTTTCCTGACGAGAATGCCCTATTCTTGCAGTATTTGAAAGGGTGTAAATGTTGCTACCTTTTCTGTGCTCTCCCCTGCTCTCCCCCTCTTGTACCTTCACCTTTCTTCTAACCAAAAACTTTCTGGAGTAACCTGGGTAAGTGTGGCATAAAAGCAGGGCCCAGAATGCACAAACATTGCTTTGCCTAAAACACGCTGCAGCAGAGGAGGGAGACAGAAAATGAAAACAAAATGAAAAATAGCAGCACTTTAATGTGAGCACTCTACTCTGGATAGAGAACCAAATCTAGATTCTGGAAAAATACGCATTGATATTAACACATTATTTAATCATTTTCTTTTGGCGGAGGGTAGGAAGACAAGAATTCTGAAAGATGTCCTTTTGAGGCCAGTGGATTTGGGTGCTTTTGGTTTACCTGTAGTTAGGCAATATCACACCGCCTTCACACTGCATACTCTCCGTTATTGATTACTAGACCAAGATGATTGATCAAACTAATACACTATTGAGAAGGATTCTCTTTCTCCTATCCCACTTGACTGTCTGCTTTACATGGACAGTAGACTGCCATGTGACTCAACCGCACCTTTTATTAAGCATGTCTGGCAGGTTTGGAAGAAGAGTAATGTGACCCATGGGAATACGTTCTTGGTTTGTGCAGACGCTTGTTTGTGGAGGAACCCAGATGTGCACATTAATAATAGGGCACTCTCTTGGATTTCCTGGCAACGGGCTGGTATTTGGAAAGTAGGACAAGTTCATGGTGGTCATACTCTTCTTGATTTTGAGTTCTTGCGCTACAAATACGAGTTTAATTGCTATTCGGCCCTACGGAACCTTTTTGCGGTCCTGTTCACACACCCCAACACTACTCTGCATGGTTTGCCTAGGATCCTGTATTTGACTGAGAGTACGCCACTCGCAGCTTCTTTGCTCTATAAACAACTTACTCCATGTGAATAGCACTTGCTGTCTTCGTGTGGCAGAGGCCGCTGGGACAGGGACCTAGGTTGCGAACTCTCTGATATTGAATGGTCTCGCATACATGCTGGTCCGTGCAGATTCAAGATCCACTTAGATTTGCACTTCATGCAGCAAAGCATCAATCATCACTCAGGGGCAACGCGTTTGTCTTGGAAGCAAGACAACGCATAGCAACTCAGGTTTCACGCTAGGAAACTGGTTCCAAGTATTAAGCACGCTATAAAAGAACAATTATAAATATAATTATAATCTATTGGTCCCCTGAGAAGTTGGTGTCCTGCAGGTTGAGTCTTGAAGAGTTATGTTGGAATTGTAAAAGGGGTGCAGGTACCAGCTTGCATTTCTTCTAGTATTGTCAGAAGATCCAATCGTACTGGGGGAGTTTCTCCAGCATATGGACCTTGTGCTGGGCCTTTTTCTTCCTCACACGCCTATGTTGTGTATTTTTGGCCTATTTCCACCTGATATGGGCTTGTCTGTTGGTAGGCTCACCTGGGTTTACAGAGCTCTTGTGGTGGCTAAGAAGCATATTCTGTTGCATTGGAAGAGCGATGCCAGGCCTACAGTTGATGACGGACTTCCCAGCTTATCAATCCTTTCGGGCAGCGATAAGGTGAATTAATTAATTGCCTATTATGTATACATTGTTGATGTTCGTCTTTCTAAAAATTCAATGAATAATTTGGAGAAAAAAAAAGAAAATATATGCATGCCTCCTTTCCGATCTGCTGCTTCCTCTGCATTTACTCCACTGATCCTGGAGGAGTACACAGGTGAACGGAACGAGGCACTCATTTGACGTGATGAAGTTGAACATCCCCCATTGATGATGCACATACGACATTGGCTAGCAGGCAGATCTGGACTAATACTGGTCTTCATCGTGCCCGAGGGACTGGGCCAGCTCTTATTGGAGCCAGTCCTGTTGCTCATTGCCAAGGAACAATATCTTTGGATGTTTCCAGAACCAGCAGCAGTGCCATCTGCACTGGTGCCACTTGACCCACTGCTGATTCCATGATGATTTATCGAGTGCTGACCTGATAAACAGCTAGCTTCGGGGAGCTTGAGCACACTTTCAACCACTATTAGTGATGATACGCAACGTGTGTAAAGCCAATAGTCAAGGACACACGCTGTGTTAATGTTTCAGAAAATCACCCACGCATGTTGTCTAGGCCTGCATGTATCACAATAGATGCAAATAATCAATATCCAAAAGGAGGGGCGGACTACATGAGCGGGCCTCCTCTCACATGATTAAATGCAGGTGTTGGCCCAATGGCTAATATGTATTAAATATCAATTCACTCCTTCTAACACATCAGCAATACATATTGTATGAGAAAGACTGCCTTATTTCCCCCGAGTGACATTGCAATGTCTTGACAATTAAACCCACTTAGAACATGATCATTAATGTAATGCAAAAAAAGCTTAGTTTTACATGGAAAGTACATGTGGTGCTGTAAATGAGCTCTGCCACAATCATACAAGGAGAAACCCAGCACCTAATTTGCACCAGGGGTATCAACCACATACATAGTGATGGACTGATCAGACATATGCCTGTGAGTCTACTCTGAGAAGTTACTACTATAGTCACCAAATCTCCTTCACTCCAGAATGCACCGCAAAATCTAGCAATCAATGCACCCTACCTCAGATCCAGTGAATGCAGTAATCCAACACACCTGAGGCCAAGAAATATTCGGAGAGAATATGCCTTCCTTATACTCTGAGCAGAGCACAGCAAGTAGAGCACTCGCTTTGACATCCATGCAGAGCCTGCCGACGCAAGTTCGAGTCCCAGCAGGGCCAAAAAAGCAGCGGCCAAAAAAGCAGCGCTCAGCTACCTGAGGGTTCGTAGCACTATATAAATGCGAATTATTATTATTATTGTTACTGTGTGTGCCATGTTTTTCCTTTGTGACACATCAGTCTTATCCATGCCACTCTTCTAACCTCGTGTACATTAAGGCAAACAGGTGAGGGTGTTCGCCGTGGTGCGGATGCGGTTCCTGATTTTCCACCTTCTTGCTTTCAGAAAAGTAAATAAATACAACTATGTATATTTTTTACGTTTCTTAAAGTACTTAGTGAGGGAATTCTATTCACTGTGTGCTGTGGCTGGTTCATACAAAACTTTATTTAATTTTAGAATATTTTCCTATTTAAAAAAAAGCATATTTTATGCAGCTAACATTTCCAATAAATATTGATGAATATTACACAATTGCCTAGCCAGCCAATGAGGCCAATAATATTTGGGTTTTAGTTCGTCACATTCTTATAACATGTAACTTAACAATTCAGCTGATATTCTCTATAAACGATGGCGGTAGCGTTATTTTATGAATAGAGGTCAAAATAGAAAAGTGGAGCACACACCGCCACTCAAACATGGAG
Organism: Ambystoma mexicanum; assembly: GCF_040938575.1. Classification (NCBI taxonomy): domain Eukaryota; kingdom Metazoa; phylum Chordata; class Amphibia; order Caudata; family Ambystomatidae; genus Ambystoma; species Ambystoma mexicanum. The sequence goes on along the minus strand of NC_090934.1, from coordinate 1,359,833,513 downwards.
ATATATTTTGTGCTCCACATATAGGCGCCAAAGGAAAGGCACATAGAAAGTTCCAGAACTTCCTAATCATCATATTTCCCTACTTTACTAGGGCAAAGATTAAGGTAACTCTTGCACTAAATTAAATAATTGATAATTCTTCACAGTTTGTCGTAAAATGTCAATATTGTTGGGTGACGTCCAACTAGAGTTCCCTTTTCTTGTTTTTTTGTAGTTTGTATTACCTAAACTATGTGTGTATAACCTCTCCCCCGAGTATGCCAATTTTTCCTTTGTGAATGTCACCATCCCTGTGACCAAGGGCATTAAAAGGCTTGGCGTTAAGCTGGACTCCGAGCTCACCATGAGGCAGCATGTAGCTAAGACCCGTGTCTTTTGTGGCTTGATCAATAAACAGCTAGGTTATCTTCGTCCCTTTCTCTCTGTGAAAAATATGTCCATCTTAGCCTCTGCCTTAATCAATTTGAGGCTGGACTATTGTAACAGTCTTCTGGCAGGCACTGCTCAGTCCAATCTCACAGCCCTTCAGGTCACACAAAACGGTGCGGTTAGACCAGTGCTAGGCATCCCCAGACAGCATTCTATCACCAAAGCCAGAAGGAACCTGCACTGGCTGCCTCTTAAGCATTGTGTCCTCTTTAAGATCCTGATGCACACCTTCAAGTGTCTGACCCTCGCTGTGCCCGTCTATCTCTCGGAGCGCATCAAGCGCTATGTGCCATCACGATCCCTTAGGTCACCAGGCCCAACTCAGCCAGCCCAGATTTCGCTTAGCCAAATTTGGGAAGACAATCTTTGATATTTTGGCTCCTGCCACCTGGAATACCATCCCCTTGGATCTGAAATTGACCATGTCCCTTGCTGACTTCAAAAAGAAGTTGAAAACCTTTTCCTTTAGGGTTCCATCAATTTAGTCTTCACTGTATCTGATGCTGTCTCACTGTTTCTGTTCTCTGCTCACTGATTGTTATACATGTGTGCCTTGAGGCCTTCGGGCAATCTGGCGAGTAATTAAGAATTTAAATAAATAAATAATGAACACAATCAAAAATAATTTGGTGGCTGAAGCATTTTACAAATCTCTGTAAGTAGATATAGTACTCTAAAATGTTTTGTTTGTTTTTACTAAATGGTATAAAGGAATGCATTTAAATGTAAATAATTTTAGATAATGATTAATAAATAGGAGTCTAATTGTCTACATCATCATTTGATTTTAGGGTTTGGAATTATACTGGTTGCCCCTCTCCTTTCAATAAAAGGTTAGACTTTGTTTGCTGGCATTTAGCGAATGTGGTCTCTAACTATTTTACTGCATATGATTTCATTTTCACAAAAAAATTGTTTGATTTGGACCGTGTTCGTCCAAATGTCTGACCTAGTTTACGTAAAACATGTGTACTAAATTTATTGCAAGATTTCTTGTAGTAACAATTATTGTGCCGTGTATAGATTTTTTTTCTATATATGTAATTTGTACCGTTTGTAATGTATATGTATGAAGTAATGGGGGTAATATAAACTATGTCGCTAAAAGGGAGTTGGTCCTGAAGAAGGCGTGATCAAAAGGATTAGATAGACCACCATGGCTGAAACCTAGTTGGCATTTTCTGTGAAGTTTTTTTGCCAGCCACTGACAATCTGATGCACAGGATATTCAAGATGTATTCCTATGATGCATTTAATAGAATGTGTTCAATATTATCACCAATATCTACTATGGATGGAATGTGTCAATGTAGACGTGTATATGCAGATTGTATATGAATCGGTTTTCTTTGTGTATTCAGTATTCTACCTGTAAAACATTTGGTTTTTTTTGTACATTTTAGATGTATTTTTTGTTTGTGTTGTATTTATTTATTTTTTAAAGACTTTAGCATAAGAATTATTTTTAATGAATTGTTTTCAATTTAGTTTTCCATTAGCGACCTGACTTGCAATGTGCTGTAATAAATATACAACCTATAGAAAAATAAATTAAATAACTTCTTTAAATTAATTTGGAGCTTTGAAGCCTGGTCTTTCCTAGCGAGAACTATTTGGAGTTTTACTTTTTTCTTGGAGGGGTGGGCCCTGAATTGACTTAACTGGGAGATGAATGACAAAAAATCCTCATCTATATTTCATACAGGACTAAATTTAGAAACTTGGCTAAGTGTCACACATTACAATAATCAGGCATAAGCAGATGCGTTGGTTAATACTAATGACATGAATCTGACAGATAACTTGGGAATGTGTCTGCCCTGCCATTACATACGTCGAGTAATACAAAAGGAGTTGGGGGACACAAACAATGAGTGTTTTGGGCCGAGCTCCACCCCTCTGTCAGGACATGTTGAAGGACTGATATCAACCTCAAAACAATGCGCTTGCATTGATGTGAATACGTGATTGTCTCTTTGTCCCTCCTCCCCCACCGCGGTCCTGACTAACAATGGTGCGCATGCATCTTTTGACAGTAACCCAGAGAAAAATGGGTGCGTCATTGTCTCTTTGTTCCTAAAGCTCTGATTTTAACTTGATTGTGTGTAAATCTCTCCAAACTCACCTCGACCTTCTGCTTTTTCTGTCCCGCTCTCGAGTCAGGTAGCTGCTGGCTGGCTGGCACGCGTGGGCTGGCCTTTGTTTTTGGTTCCTTCAGGGCGAGGAGTGGTTCAGGCAACCTGTTGTTTTCACTTCCCTGATTGCTGCAGAGCATAATGAGTATAAGAGAGGTGAGTCCCAGTAACTCCAGGTTGAAGTGATCGGCAGGCCGAGCCTCAGCTGTGGCAGTACCCAGAGGTCCTTGATCCAACTTCCAAGGACTTTACGTTGCAGTCTTGGTGGTAGTGCTAGCTTAATGTTGCCTAAGTCAGGGATACTGAGGGGTTCTTCGTTAGAGTCAAGCTACCAGACTGTGTTATTTTCTCTTTTTCTTTTCATTGCTTTCATTTCATTGTAACCTGTGGCTGGAGCAGAACTAGATGTAAACACTCTTGTTTTAGAGAGAGACATGTGTCAGAAAGGAAGATTCACTCTTCAAGTCAGTTCTGGGCAATATACTGGTACCAATAGGAAAGCCTAGGAGGCTGTCCCCTTCCCCTTCAGGTTCTGAGGATGAGAAACCAGATGAGGCAGGAAAGGAAGAGAGAAATTCATTCTAAACGATAAGAACTCATTTTCCATTCAGAGGACTACTTCGATCTTCCCGTACTGTTATCCACGTGTGATGCTCCACTTCCTTCAGTTAAATTCAGGCCGTACAGACAGGTCTCTTCATTTAAACTAATTCACCTACTTCCTCCTCTACAATGTGGCTTTCGTCCCTCCCATTCTACAGAGACTGCTCTTCAGCATGTATCTAATTCCTTGCTCTCTGCCTGTCATCTTAAACGCTCCTCTATTCTTACTCTCCTGGATCTATCTGCAGCTCTTGACACTATGGATCATCCAACTCTTCTGTCTGCTCTCGTTTCCTTAGGTATTTCTGGTTCTGTCCTCCGTTAGTTTCGCACCTCTCTCTCTCTGGTCTTTCCTTCTATGTCCCTTTGGCTGGCCAAACCTCCTCTCCCCATCCCCATCACCATTTTGTCCCCCAGGGTTCCGTGCTTGGCCCTCTCCTGCTCTCCCGTTGTTTCTTCCTTTAACCTACCCTGTCGCTTTTACGCAGATGGTTCGCACATCTTCCTATGTTCCCCACTTTCACTGACTCTCTTGGCTCCACTCTCTCTGCACGTTTTTCTGCTGTTCAAAAATGTATGCACAACTCTTTCTTCACCTTAACCTGTCTAAAACAGAAATACCCTTCCTCCCGGCCTATCTGACATCTCTCTCTTCTCCCCCTGACCTGCTCTTCCCTCCTTCCCTTCTCCCCTTTTCCTCATCCGCTCATAATTTACGCTTTACCTTTTACTCTTCCCTCTCCTTCTCTACTAATATTTCTAACACATCCTGCACCGGTCTTTTCATAGTTTAGGAGTGTTTGAACATATGAGAATTGATTGCGGCAAACTGTTCGCAAAGAAAACAGCCTACATGCGATCAATTCTCAAATTATCAAACACCACTACACTCCCCGGCCCCCACCACCCACTTCCCTACTTAACTGCTTGCTCGCTGCCTGGTCCACTTCAACCCTACAGCATCAGATCCATCCCTCTAACGCGGGTTGGATCTGATGCTGCAGGGCCCCTTATTCTTTTTCGACCCCTGCCTCCAATATCGAGGAAGTGGGGGACGCCTTTGCTATCCCCAAGACCAATACACACTGAACATGGTTAGGGGGGACACCATCGCAACCCCCGCTCCACATGTTTGGTATGTATTAGCCAATTTGTTTGAATATATTCGGTCGAATGGTACGGTCAAATTTACCATTTGGCCAAATATATTTTAACAAATATACTAATGCCATTTTCATCTCTATAATAACTGTTGACCTTGTGCTTTTCTCTCCTTCCACACTACTAAACTCCTCATCACCTCCCTACTCTTCTCTTGACTCGACCACTGCTCTGCTCTTCTCCTTCAACTTACTCCCTCCAAATAATGTTGCTCTTCTCCATTACGTCTATAATGCCTCTGTAAGGCTTATGTTTTCTTCACCCCTCATGCATCTATTTCTGTATCCCTCTCTTCACATTCAGTCCTTTCGTTGAACTCCCGTATTCTTCATCATTTTCTTTGTATTGTGTTTAAAATCTGCATGGGTTTGCTCCCTCATCGCTGATTTCTTTATACTCTCCTTCCGTTCCCTTCCTTCCGAATCCTTACATCTGCTCTCAGTTCCTAAACCTCTTGTGTCTCTTCTCGCTTCTGCTCTTTTTTCCTGCTTTCACCTGTACTTCGGAACTTTCTCCCACTCTTTGTCCACTGCTCTTCTATTCTTTATATTTCTGGACCCACTTAAAGAACAGTTTACTTTCACAAAATGAACACCTCTCTTTCTGTTGTTCTATTTACTGCATTTTGAAATATGTGTACCGTTGTTTTTGATTGATGTACAGCACTTTGGCGAAAGCGCTTTATAAATTCCACTAAACAAGAACGCAAACATTGAAACTACCTCTTGATCCTATAATCAACAATGTCTCGATAAACATAGGGCCTCCACCTCTCTTTTCATGGGTCGTGAATCTGAGCTGGAGAACAGTGAGGAAGAGTTGCCTGAGTCCCTCCAGATTTATTACATTATTTTCAATCTCCTTGGGAGAGATCTTCTACATCATGTGGGTCCTAATTCCTTTCTATGACGTTGCAAGTGTTTACAACGGGCAGCTATACAATTTTTCAGAACATTTTTCAGAAAAGTTTGGCTTTCATTAGAGTCTACAGAGGACACACATATCGTCGATTGCTAAGTTTTTCTTTACAGCGGCCTCAAATTATACGTTTTTCTCTTTCTTGGGCTGGGAGGATAGCTCAGGGGCAACGCGCTTGTCTTGGAAGCAAGATAAAGCTGAACGGAGCAACACAGGTTCAAATCCTGGTCCCATGCTTAGAGACTGGCCTCTGGTATTAAATGGGTTATAAAAGATTCATCAATTTTTCCACTCAACTTACCTTTGCAGCTGGTCATCTTCGCTCACTTCATATCCATATGTTGCTTCATTACAATCAGACCCATATTGTAACTAGTACGACTAAGGTTGATGGTCTATAGCTCATGACGCGCGACCTCCGGCTGCCTGGATCACTTCAAGTCGTTGTGATAAGAAATCTGCCATTCAGTGAGTGGAACATTTCTCTGTAAACTCCCCCCAATGACATACATTTGTCCAACCTACCAGAGGCTAACAAACACCATCAAAAGAATTTTAACTAAGCTAAAAAATAATTTCTTGAAACTGGAATTGCTCCTTTAAAGTAACCTTGTGAGTGATTTTTTGTTATTAAGTATTATTTAAAACCTCACCATTCCCAACAAATCTCTTGCCGATACCATTGCACTTTTTTCACTGACATTTTGGTAAACTCTTAATTGCAAAGTTCCCCACCTCGTCTCAAAGGGTCTCAATAACACGCTGCAATCAACGAAAGCGACTTCTTATTCTGCCGATCCTATTCCTACCACTTCATCTACTGGTACTCCTGGATATGCTCCTTCTTTTCTGTCTGCACTAGTGAACTCTTCACTTTTCCATGGTGTCTTTCTTAAATCTCTAACGATAGGCAGTAACCGTCTTGAAAAATGTGCAGCCTTTCTACTTCAAAATCACCTTTTGTGGATCACCATCCTAGTGCTTCTCAATCATGGACCTGTTCCTTTTGTAAGACAAGACAGCTACTTTGCAGGTTCAAAATGGCGACCAGCATGTGCTGGATAATGGGGATGTCTATTTGCTCACCTTGCTTGATTTCTCAATACCATTTGGTACGATAGATCACATTTTCTAGATGGCCCAAAATGTTTGGCTTGGTGTTTCAAAGAGGACCACATTGTTACTGGCCAGAAGCAAATCTCCATTGGAGTACTCCCCTAAATTAAATTATATATTTTAATGACAGTGGGGTTTCCAAGTTCTGACCCCCAGAAAAATGGATGTTCCCCAAAGCAAATATAATACTGGGGTCTTGCAATCTCATTCAACTAGGTGTGTCTCGGCTCCATGGGCCGAGTGTTATGGAGGTTTTCCAGCAGAGATTTGACGAGCCATTTCATGGCAATCTCAGGTCTTTGCCCAAGAATTTCAGCAGTAGGTGACGGGTGCAGAGTGACACTATTTTAGGGAGGTGCCTGGCATTCAATTACATTCTGATAGTCCTGAGCACCAGTAAAACTATTAAATCATGGGTTTGCAGAGTGTTTCAAATGTGCGCAGAGACGTTTTTATGGGAGGGCAAAAGGGGCACTTGCGCAGGGCCCCACCTTGGAAGGGGGCCCCACAAGGCTAGCTGATCTGAAGTAAGATTCCATTGTTCACCAGTCTTAAATAGCACACGCCAGGATATTTTATAGGGTACTGCTGAGGCTCTAAACTCATTTCCTTTCTGTATTGACAAGTACATTCTACCTGGATCAATTCATCATGTATTGCTTTCTGTGTTCACTGTGGTATACATAGCTTGTGTGCTCCTTATGGCACAACTCTGTAGCATTCTTTCTTTCCTGTGGGAATTATGTTGATTGTGTGCAAAAGGCAATGGTGAAATGCATATTGATAAATTGAGTGCCACAATGTTTCAGAAGTTAAGATCAGTGTGTGAAGCACCCATTGCATAGATATGGGTTCATATGCACAATTAGAATATCACATTACAGCAAAGTTGGCCAAGCCTTTCCTATGTCTGAAGTTTCTAAACCTGCCTGCATATGTACTTGTTTTGCCGAACATCTGCTATTATTAGCAATGTACCTGCATCAGATAGGGGTTGCTACAAAAAGGAACATATCATCCGTATTGTGAAGGTCTAGAAATTAGTTTGTTCAGATGGGGTGTTGTAAAACCTAGGCAATTGCCTCCAACTATGGCATAAACCATTAGACCAAGAGGTGATAAGTACCCAATTTCAAGACTATGGAACAAAAATGTTCATGCTTGTATCTTGGATTTGCCAGTAGACGATACAGTGATCCTGGTCAAATCATCTAATATATCTTACATTTCTGTGCTTCTTCTGTGAGGTTTGCCATCTCTTGCACGCTGCTAGTATCATTTAGCCAATTACTTGATCTTTCTTCTTATGTATGCCATTTGGGTGGAAGGGATGGTAGACAGAGAGCATACCATATGTTTCAGGCCTCAGGCAAGCATATTTTAAGGACTGCTTCTTTGACAAAAAAAACGGTTTGCTTTTTGGTAAAAGTCAAAGGTTTTTATGCATGTTTATAAATGAAAATGTCACAAGCCATTGTTGGAAGTATTTAAAGTTTTAAAATACAAAAAAGACAAACCCAGATAAAATGTGTTATATCACATTGATTGGTATGCTGGTTCTTGTATACTTCCCTTGATGATGGAGAGAATGAACCTAGAATCATTCCTATTTTGCATAAAACCATTCTATGATATTTTGTTTAAAAATGCTCATGTTTGGTAATGTGATTTGTGTATTTTCCAAGTTGTTTTTTAAAATAAAAATGAGATTGTGTTAGTTCATGGTAAGAACTGGAAAATAAAGTGTTCAAATGCAGAAATTGCAGAGTTGGCACAAATCCCAGCTTCACCCCTTAACCAATGTGTGATCCTGGGCATCTCATTTCATCTTGTATTGCCTAACCTCTCAATATTGCCAGTCTCTAAACCTTTCAAAATTGTCAGCCCGCCAGAGTGATTTCTGATCGTCATAAAAGCCGTACACATGGATTCACTGTGTTAATCGTGAACATATTTATGTTGCACAAAACAAGTGTTTGTTCCTTTGATATCTAATGGTAACACTATATCCCACTTCTAATCTCAGTCTGTCTGGATAAAGACACCTTCCTGGTAGCTTCTAATCTGCTTCCACTATCCATGCTACGGTATGTGCAGCGTTCTCCTTCCTTCCACTCAGTGGTCTCTAGCCAATGCGTGAGCACTTTTGCATTCTGTGAGGCAGCTAATGTGAGTTCTCTGTCTATTATAGCTTACATGTGCCGTTTAGATACGGTCCTGCATTAATACTACAGGCTGCATACCTTCCTGGATGTTATTGATACAAAAGTATCCTGTATGTACTAGAACAGTAACCTCTTCGTAGACTGCTAATGTCGGTCTTCAAATGCTACTTGTTTATCATTCTAAATGAAGAGGTTAAGGGGACTTAAAGGGAGTAAACGTGCTTATTATGCTGCGACACAGCATATCAACCTATAGGTTGTGAGCACGATGGGTGGGGGCGTGGGGCCTGACCAATATTCTTGATCCCTTAATTCCTTTGGTTTGGTGGAGGGGGGCCCCAATGATGTCTGTGCCCAAGGCCCCAAAAGTGTTTAAGATGGCCCTGAATGTGTGGTTCCATTTTCCATAAAAAGCCATTTTTCCTACCACTATGCATGAGATGGGAAGGAGTTTATGATTGATTTCAAATTAGTATCTTCCTTCCTCTGAGTCCTACCCTTCCTGATAATAGTCCTAACATCCTGTAACGCCAGGCCCAGAGTTATTTGGAGACCTTTAGAGGTCTCACAGCCTTTAAAAAATATATAATGAGTGATGTTAAGGGGCGGTGGGGGTATTCACAAGCATCCAAGTGACAGCAGAATTTAACAGGGGAAAGACAAGTTTACTTTTCGGTATCTGTTTGTGGGCACTGCAGCTCCCTCGCCAGAAAGGACTGTGATGAGGACGAGTAGGACTCAGCGTAATGGAGAGCACGGTCGGCAACCATCATGATTCTTAATGGGTTTTCTGGTATTATTATTGGAATGTATCTTTAACGCTTTGCGAAACACAAATCCATCTGCACATAATATTAAATATGGAGGTAGGTCTGTTGCGCAGTGGCGTGCCCAGACTCCTTTGACTGGGGAGGCCCAAGTGGGGCACTGACTTATGCAAGGGTGGCATGAAGTACGAGCGCACATACACACACATAATGATCATAGTTTAGGATAATGGGGCAGCACCTGGGGTGGCCAATCAGATTCCAGGGGTAGCATGTGCCATCCCAGGCCACTACCTGGACACGCCACTGCCATGGCGGAAACAAAACATTTTGCACACTATTTTTTATCAGATTTTCCCCAAAAAATGTAGATGGTGATTTTGGCTTAGACAATGTTGAGGGGGCGTGGAGAGGTAGTGGGGGGGGGGAGGATTTCTATTTAAAAAGTTGTGAACAAATAAATCCGAGTACAAATGATTCGAGCCACCAATAACGAGATTTAACCATACATCCGTAACTATAAGGCTTAACTGACTTGATTGTGAAAATGAAATAATGAAAAGTCGTCATTGCAGTGTCAGAATCCTAAAGTGGCTTTGGCATTCGCAATCTTCATGCCATGCAGTGCTCGATACACTAAACACTGAAGAAAGACTGGAAAGAACACAACCATGCTCATTGTATCGTAGCCCCTCATCACATGGTTTGACCACATCATTTAAACTGCACATGTGAAAAGGCAATTATCTTGGGATCAGAGCCCGTCCTTGAGGCATTAGACATTAACTACACCTTGAACGTGAATGCCAGCAGGGCGTGGCCATCCACGTCCTTGGCAGCACAGCTTGCTAGCCAAAGACGTGGATGGACATAGTGCCACTGTTTCCAGCATTCGTTCCGGGAGATGTTTCCTGCTGGAACACACTGTCTCCATGATAAAAATGTGTTGTTTATACAGGGCTTTCGCCAAAGCGTTGTACATAGAACATTTACATTCAATTTTCACCCAACCGAAGTTGCCCTCAGAAGGATGAAAGACTACCTTGTCCTTACCAGGATTCAAACCTGTGGCCTGCAGATGGAACACAAATCGCAGCAGCAAGGTTGCAACCCATTGAGCTATTTTACCGACAAGCCAGACAGCGACCCCTTCTGGTGAATATTAAAAGCGTGGCTTTATTCTTTTGAGAGCATGTGTGTGTTTCATTTCATGCAGCGCTCTGTCAAACTTTGCTGCGCCATGTCCACCCTTCAGAAGAATGTCAAATGTTGAATATTACCTTGACCCGACTGACCGCTTCCTGAGCCTGCATCATCCTTATGTTCTTAGAAGGGTTTCGCTCGGACAGCAGCTGAGTGGAACCCAAATAATTGGCAGCAAAGATAATTCCATCGATGAGGTCCTCGGGCTCACACGGGCCTGGAACTGAAAGGAAAATGGGTCAGTTGAGAAGCAGGGCTCCTCCCCTACAGAGTGGCACGTGCACAGGAAATATCTGTTCAACATTTGACCTGCAGTAGGAATTCTTGATGCTCTCAATATCTTAAGATCTTGCAGGTCACTTCCTTAGCCAGTGCTTTAAGTGGCATGCAACATCAGGGGGGGGGGCTCTTACAGGGGGCAAGGCCTAATGGGTGGAATACGGCATAGGTAAGTGCCGGCTCCCGCCTCTACTATTGCTCCTTAATTGTGGCCCGACTCCCACCAGGCATTCCTTTCGCAGCAGTCATCACACTCTCACCCGCGGTACGGGGGCGATGATCCCTACGTCTCTTAGATAATCGGATGACTTGTGGCCTGATCAGCTGCGGCTGTCGGGAGGGATTTAGGCAACCCCGAAAGAGCCCCCTCTCACAAACACTTTTCAGAGACTGCCAGGGATCTGCCTCGCCCCAAAGACCTGTCCTTGGCAAAGGAACCATAGTGCTGGGGAAGCCCATTTCTCCATTATAGAAAAAGCACCCTCATAATGTCAGTAGTGATCCTATAGCTGAAAGAAATGAGAGATCCGATCGGCAAGAAAGATTCTAATGCTTACCAGTAGACCAAAACAATCTCATGTAATCAAGTGACGGAAGTAGCCCTCTTTGTTTGCAACAGATCTGCTTACATGTATCCTACTAAACTGATATAAATCAAACACCTCCTTTTGTGATGAAAAAATACAGGATGCAAATAATGACAGATTGCAGAAAGCTTAGAAATAATGCGTATGTGTGCCCCCCTGTCAAACGTTTTCTCAGAACTTTCAAGCTACACATAAACTTCTCCACCGGAGTGAGAAGGCACCCTGGTGATGTTGGGAGAAATTAGGAGGAGCACCTGGGTACGCGTTGGCAGGCCTAGAGCATCAGCAGTTGGTGGACAGCCCAGATTTCCGCAATGAATTTTAATGAGATGAATTTGCACATGACAGATCTAAATTGAGGGGCGTGGGGGGAGATATTTGCACTGACACGTCTATTGTCAGGCCTCACGTGATCATCAACATCCTTGGGTCACACGTTTACGGAGCTAACATGACCCCTGCTCAGACATATTGTCAAAGGTATTGTTAATGGCAGCACATCTGAATACATTGGACGCTGGCCACTGCATTTTTCCGATGTTTCCAGCAATGTTGGGTCCCATTGATGTTTCCCCAGAGACCGATAGAGAGCTTAATCCAACAGAACGCCTAAAATACTCCCCGACTCCCACAATAACAAAACCAAGCTGGCCAATTAAGACGGTCCGCACTGAAATTGAACCTTGGTTTGGAGAGATTCTGGGCCAGTCATCTGTGGAGGTGGAGCAGTGGGTAGAATACCAAAAATACAAAATTGGTCACCAACGGAGGCTGTGGCCACGCATTGTTGGTAGAAGAAGGCTAAGGTCGCTATCCGCAGTGAAGCCGTAACCTACCTCTCACCATCCTTCCAGTTACTACGTTTCCATTGTCTCTAACCTGCCTCTGTCCCTCACTTCCTCTTATGCCTCCAGTCTAGCACTTCACCCATCATTGTCACATCCCGAGCACAGCAGGGCATACTGCCTACTTCCACTTAAAAATGTCTAATGTTGATTGCCCTTAATCTATTCATGTCCACTTATGTATTGTCCCCGGTGACTGTCCCATTTACTCCCCTCCACAACCTGGTCAGAACGTCACTCACACTCACCCCATTGTAAGAAGCTCACTGCTTCCCACTAAATCTGATTTCTTATCTATTGTACGTAGTTTTGTGATCAAAAGAGCATTGTTCCTCCCTGTATGTGAATAAATAAACTTAAGACAAGATGAGGCTCAGGTATGGTAACAACCTGAAACAGAACGAAGCGGACAGATATAGGGGCCTGCTGTAATGTAACATCAGAAAGATAACTGGCGTTTTCGGTCAATTTCTTCAGAAATTCCAATGACATCAAAAGAAAACTTTGCAATTTAGAATGTCTGACCATAGTAAACAGAAGAATGAGAAGGAAACGATCAGTAATTAAAACGAGGAGAATGAGGGGAAAGGGATTGGTTCAGAGTCAGGTATACAGTGAGATAGAGAGCAATACCCAAATGAACAATAAAAGTAAAGGATCACAAATGTGGAGGATAGTAAAGGTGCTGATGGGGATGGAGGGGAGGATGCTAGCACCCCTCCCGGAAGGGGTGGGGCTGGGGGGGGGAGATCTTGCGAATTCGTATTTCGAAATATGCATATGTCCCTCAATATCATATCGAACCAGATGCGAACAAAGGGCCTCTTGGTTGCTATCTGCTATTTATAATCCTGATAGAAAACAAGGAGACACACACAGGTTATTAGCGATGCACGGCAACTGACCACTGTTGATCAAATGAGTATAAATGAGACACGTTGCAGCATCTCCCCAGAGCCATTAGGAACAGTTTTAAATAGAGAGGTGAGATTTACCACATTCAAGATTTTACCATTCACTAATTTCGTCCTTAAGCTTTTCTGGACCAATTTAAAAACCTTATATGAATAGGATATGCTCTTGAAGTTAAGATGTGCACAGCCACAGCATCCATAAAACAGTTGGGCCATTCGTTGATTTGGCTCTGATTTTGGAAAATGTTTGAAAGTGTGCGCTCTGATTGACTCTGGTCTGGCAGTGGATATGGGTGCTTTCGAAAGTGCTTTCGAAGTGCTTTCCAAGTGCTTTGCAAGTGCTTGCGGCACTTGCATGGATTATTCAACCTCTAATGCGTTCCATTGAAGAACTACTTTGAGGCTGCAGCAAGGCTGGGCTTTGCTCTCGAAATCATGGCGTCACGCGCTCTTCTTTGCAAACCCGTGGGCCGCGGCACACACATGTTGTTCTGAATCTCTGAAAGTTATTCTTGATGCGATGACTCAGTTGCCTCACCATTTAAGCAGGCATGAAAACTGGCCTCTGGACTCTGCAATACATGCTGTGCATTGACCAATGGGCAAACACAACGTATAGGAGCCGGCAGCGAGGTTCAGAAGCAGAAACGCATATATTCAGGCTTGCTGGACACAATTAACCTAATAAGTGCAGGCGTGCCGTAAACACACGTTTCTTGGATTGTTTGCATGTTGCGTGTATAGAAAGCCATTAACACATAAAGAGGTTTCTAAGCACTGTATCCCCCAACTAGAGCATCACAGCAGTGAAATATGCAAGTCATATTCAACTGAGTTGCCATGACAGCATTTACTCTCCCCTCCAGGTCCCCTGTGAAGTGCAGAGTTATGATATGATATGGCATTTATAACGCGCCCATACATAAGTGTTTCAAGGCGCGACGAGGCAGGGGGGGAACAAGCGGAGACAGAAAACGATCCTACTAGGCCAGGTATCATTCAGATTGCGCAAGTGCAGGGTGGAGGGGAAGGGAAAAGTGCAAGGGGGAAAGGGAGAGGAGAAGTGCAGTGCAGGTTTAGTAGAACAAGATAAATAATGAGGGCCAGCTGGTGGCAAGTGCAGGATAAGTGCAGACAAGTGCAGGGAGGAGGGGCTGTACGGATACAGAGACAGTCCCACAGTGCATGGGTTGCCAGGGAGGCAGTGCAGGGGAGAGTGGCAGGGCCACGGACTGGGATAGGTAAGTGGCCCTGTTGCAGATTCAGTGCAGTTTCAGTAATATTAACAGGGGAGAGGGGGAGAGAAAGCAGAGGCAAAGAGGAAGGTTTTGAGATTCTTCTGGAACCGGAGATGGTTCTCCTCAAGTCAGTAATATTAACAGGGGAGAGGGGGAGAGAAAGAGGAAGGTTTTCAGGTGCTTCCGAAACCGGAGATGGTTCTTGAGGAGGCAAACGCTGGAGGGAGGTCTGTGAGGGTGATGCCATGTATTCATTTTATCCCAGGTTGTCTATACATTGTGCCCTCTCTGTTGCTTGTACACGGGGGCATGACAGGTGATGACAAAAGGGACCCTGGGTTGGGGGGTGGGGGTTACATATCTTTAATTGCCTCTACAGTGCAGTCCAAGAACATCATTGCATGGATGGTTGCTGATGCAGTGGAAGGGTAGTTCTGAAATGGGTGTTCTTGTGCCTCCCTGCATCTTAAGTTATGTTATGTAAAGGTGACCACTACTAGGTAAACAATCTCTGGGCACATGTTATAGATTTCAGCCTTCCAAGCATTGTCTTGACTAAAATGCATTTTTCTCTACTGTACTTCAGAGGGGCCTTTGAACATAATGCATTTCTTTTTAATCACTGGAAATGTGAGAGAAAACATTGAGAGAAGCTACAAATTAAGATGGCTACCTGAACTGGCATTGAACTGCAGACATCCAAGGCTACTCCTCAAGATGGCCGACATTCAAAAGCTGAACAGAGAGCCATCCGAATAGAAAACAAAACCCCTATTTCCGACCCCCAGTCCTTCATTCCTGTGTCCATTCACACATTTAAATAAGCATGGCAGGGCTTTCTTTTAAAAACAATAAATATATATGTTATTTATTATTGAACAGTTGACAATACAACTTTTAATACATGCCACATAAAATTAAAAATGAGAAAAGAACAGTCCATGCATTCATACATTCCTAAATATCATGCAACATCTGCAAGTCCATTGCACAATCCCCCAAATGCCCTGGATTCTGTAACATTGGTAGAATCCGTTTCCAGAAGACAATCATATGCAAGATACAAGCAGCATGATTACCACTCATGAATATGGACCATCATTCTTCTGCAGTGGAATTCCCATCTATGCTAGCAGATCTAAGAGCTTGATGTCTGTGCCTCTCAAGATGTGCGCACACCGGCAGGAGATGTTTCACTGTCTCAATACTAGGGCCACTACATAGGCAGCACATTCTCTACTCTAGAGATATTTTGCCAAGCCTCCACATCTTCTTGAGTCTTCACTGCATTAAATTTGACCTTGAGATACTCCCAGACACAATAATTTCCCAAACATTCAGTTATGTATCCTGGGAATCCAGACCGTGTGCTAATATAAATGTAAAACAATGCAGCAGAGGATTGAGATGCCAGATCCACCTACATTTGTTCCCTTCCACATGACAACATTATGTTCTCATGGCTTTCCTAAAATTGGGGAGGATCAGAGACAAAGGGTCAACCAACACCAGGCTGGCTCCGCCAGTAATCCGTGGTCCTTTTCATGTGAGATATGTTGCTAGTCTTCATTAGGCTTTCTAAAATAGCACATTTCTGCAAAGCAATGTGTAAAACATTGGGAGCGATTTAAAAAATAATGAATCCAACACCTCATAAAAACAATATAAAAATAGAATCAGAGAATCAGTAACATGAAATAGTACTTTGGTAATTGCTGTATAATGCAGTGACTGAAACCACCATTCCATGATGGCCACATGATTCTGTGAGTTATCTTATCTTTTTATTTTGGCAGGGCAGCATGGGAGGCACGGAGAAAGTCATTTTGCTGAAAGCGATTTTCAGCTGGTCATTTTGTGGCCGAGGCCACATTGTGTTTTGGATGGGATTATTACAAATGTCAATTCCAAGTACCTTAAATTGAATCCCTTCTTTCTTGTTTTAGTTTATAAAGTTATCCCCCTGAAGAAGGTCCATGAGCAAGTTAGATCTGAAACATGTTGGCAGTATACTATTCTGAGTACCTTAAATTGAATCCCTTCTTTCTTGTTTTAGTTTATAAAGTTATCCCCCTGAAGAAGGTCCATGAGCAAGTTAGATCTGAAACATGTTGGCAGTATACTATTCTGAGGACTTGCTAAACACTGACACAGTAATTGTATCACTTCATAGAATGCATATAGATGCTTAGATAGGGCTGGGAGCTTAGGGTACTTCTTATCCATGATGGTTTCTCTATTTTCTCTTTGATCTGCATTTAGTAAGACTGTAGTGATACTATAAAGAGGAATCAAAGAGATCTGAGGGGGGCTTAGTATGTTGATGTGTTGCATTTCTATCTCAGGAGCCTTATGCTGTTAAACTAGAATGCTTCCACTTCTATTTTTGTGCTAGAAGTTTAACAGGTGATTATGGCATTTTTGCTTGGCTAGAAGGTTGGTATGCCATGTTACAGAACTATCCAGGGTGGGGGCATCATGCCTTGTGTCCTCCAAACCTTTTGCAGAACAATTGAACACCCAGGGTTAGGTGAGCTGTGCTAAGCTAGAAGCAAAGGTTGTGTGTATGATAATGTTTTATTTGTGCATGATTAATTCCCTCACTTACATCAACAATATGTTTTCTCTTACTGAATATTTATAACATTAGCAATGCCTAACTGTTTTGCACCTCATTGCTTCTTCAGGGGAAAACATCGTCCTGTTAATTTCTTGTTCATACAATGAACGTCAATGCACTAATTCAGAAAGATCTTAATGTGTTTTAATCCAAGACTACGCATACCTGTCATTTCATTTTAGATTTTACATTCTTTGTGTACATTGGCAAAAATAAAGTGAAACAACACAACTCGTAATAATGCATAATGAAAATAAAAAAGAGAAACAATAAAAAGGAAAGGGGGTACAAATGATGATTAGTTCTCATTGTTGTCTCTAAAGATATAGATTTATCATCAATTCTAACCATTTGCTTTCTATGTGTTTCTAGTGACTAAATCATAGTCCTTGAATAAATCCTTCCAAAGTGAGACTGCCATACTTGTTTCCAATCTTAGTATTCATTGCAGTCTGCCTACTAGTCCGGTTATATAGATTGTACCTTGAGCTATCCACCAGTCCACAAAACTTGCATAGTTATTCATATATTGGAATACATTTTTCACTCCCGCTTACCTGACCTGACACCTGTAATGCCTCTCCCCAGTTTTCAAAATAACACCATGTTACATTTAAATTCTCATGTATCTCAATTCTGGAAAATTGAAAGTAATATCATTCGACTGGTCAATTTCCATTATGTTGCTGTTATTAGTTGTGCTTAGTATCTGACAATTATTATTAAATTTGCAATTCACTAGAGGTAATTTCCTACATTTTGACCTTACCCAAGTGTTATTTTAGTTTCTGTTCCTTGACTCGTGACCATACGTCCTTATGTATATTTTTCCCTTTATCGCTTCTTTAGTTTCTATACCTAATATCACATCGGACACCCCATTCCTTTAATGCATGTTAAATGCAGCATCATACTTTGCAAAAGAGGCACATGCTTAGATATGTCTCTGTGTGGGGAGAGGTTGCTATAGATCTGCATGCTGGTCAATATGCTGGTTGCCAGTTTGGCTTTATTACTATTGAATGGCATCTTGCTAAACATTGAGGAAGGACTTATACCTTAGTTTATTGGTGTTGGCCATCTTGGAGTGAAGAGGCACATCATTCACACGTTATGCATATTTGAAAAACTTTGATCAAATCCTGCATTCGACTATTAATCATTTCAAATGATCCCCTTTGCTATAGATCTGTCAATATAGTCTGATCACTCAGTTGGGCATCTGTTACTCGTGTACACCAATGATTAGGGAATTTTGACAATTAATTTGTGCTTCAATAGTTGCAGGTTAATAAAAAAAAAGACTCTGCTTTCCCAGGTCAGTTTAGTGTCTTTGCGTTATACGTAATTATTGCTGTGTTGTAGTATTGTGATAATCCTGCTAACAACAACAAAAAATATGCTCTTTCAAATCTGATCCTATGGCTAAAATAACAGCAAATGTGTGTGTGTGTGTGTGTATACATGCGCGCACGTGTGTGTGGAGAATACACGCACTAATATATTTACCTGTGCTACGAGTCCCTTAATAGCAGGATTTAGATTATCATGGGAGGGGTCATGTTCCAGACACGCATGCAGGCATGCCTCTTGCCCATGTCCTCATTTCTCACATAGATTTAGCCCAACTCTTGCTTAAATTCACGTAGCGCATATGCTTGAAATTTAGTGGTCAAAGACTAGCAAAATCAATAGGCAATAGATCCAATATTATTTTTATTGTTCTCTTAAACAGAGAATGTGAGTTTGGTTCCAAAGCTATTTTTGGAGAATGTTCAGATTTGGAATATGGCACTGAAGTTTACTGTTTAAGCAATCATAGTGTGTTCTGTGGGCCCCGGTGCCGTTACCGGGTCAGTGAAGCCTGCAGAACACGTTATTATTGCTGTTAGCACACAGGCAAACCCTTGAGGTGCTAATATAATTAAAAAAAATGAAAAGCGGTCGCGCAGCTTTGTTCGCAGCAGCAGTCGGGCAGAGTCAGGATTGCCATGGAAATGGAAGATGGGCTCCACTCTATGTCCCTCTTCCATTTTCTTGGCTTGCACAGGAAGCTAAGAGGACAGTGTGGGCTGGGTGGAGAGGCACTTTTCAGGTAAGGAGAGCGGGCGTCGGGGTGTTCAGGGACTGGTTGTGTGTCAGGAAACGGACTCCACTAGGTCGGGCACCAGGTCTCCTGCATACGCTGTGGTGTGCGCTGGAGGTGCTTCACAGGGCTTGTGAGAAAAGCTTGCTTCTCTGTTATACACCACTTGCCAATCAATTCCCTTCGTTATCGTCTGCGTATATATTCACGGCTGCAGACTGGACATCACATTCTAAAACCCAGCGTAGAACCTCTTACTATGAGGGAAAGTAGTCAGCGGGAAGACTGTGTTCTGGAAGCTACTAAGTAGAGTGGGCGCCCGCTGTGGATGGAACAGTGTAACGTAATATGAAGTTTCTCATCATTCATCAATACATACATCCAAGCATCACATCCTTTCCTCAAATGCACCAAGAACTGAACACCTTTTGTGTTCAGCATGCATCATTCTGTGTCATGCATGTCAGTGTGATGGCAGAAGTATGTGGTGTGTGGGAAGGAGTGAACTGGTGATTCAAAGAATTGCTAGAACCGAGTCTGAGGGTTTAGGGGGACAATCATTCCACAAAGGACCCGTTCCGCCAACTCTTTGCATTCCAGGACATTCTAGAACAGCAGTAAATCAGCATATCTAATGTATCACCCAAAGAAAAGAGCTACATCAAAACCAGCATTGGCAAAGCCAATCGTGTTGGCCTTCAAGGAGGCATGGGATAGGCATTTGCCAGGCAATGCCTTGATGGTACTACCTAGCCATAAAATGGCAACATATGCAAAATTGTGGCATATGATAGCATTGCCTGTCACATGCGTATCTCATACTTATATACATGCCTAAACTGATGCCATTGTCAATGCTTCTTTTTTAGCAGGAATTCAGTGCAAGGAACAGAGAAATCAAGCGGCTTAATGCGCACTTGGGTACAACATTTTTATTACACCATAACCATATTTACAGCTGCAACTAAGCCATTTCATCTCAGCAGACAGCTCAGAAATAACCCTGGTCGGCAAAGGTTTGATGTTACTGCTTGATACAGCTAGCAGGCAGGAGGAAGTGTTTTGGGCAGGGATGGGCATAATATTAATAATAATAATAATAATAATAATAATAATGAGTCCTTTCCCTCCTAGCGGTACTCCAATTGATAGTTTCAGCTGATAGGGGGCACTGAAGCGCCAGCTCATATCCAAAACCAAATTAACGGAAGAGCAAGCCTGCAGCCTCGATGACTCCATTTTCACAGATTTGCTTTTTTTAACACCCCGCGCATATATAATCGTCCAACATGTATTGCCAGCTTGCCAGGACATATTTTAGTTCCGCACAGAAGAATTCAAGACAATAGGATTGATTGCAAGTCAAACAAGCAATTATGTTGCTTTCAGAGTATGAAAATATGCTTTTTATAGGAGACCAGTCACAGGGAGTATTTTCTAGGCAGTAGAAAGCATGTCATTTGCATGATTGCTGCTCTTCAGCCTGGGCACACTCAAAGTAATTAGGCTTTTCTCCTAATTGTTTGTCAATCACTGCCCATTCATTAAGAAAAGTGCATTGTCTCACAGTACCCGAGTGCTTACCCGTCCCATGATGACAACTGGCAAATAGGCGGGAAGGGGTAGCAAACTGATAATTCACGACAGTAACTAGTGCATGTTAAACATAATTATCAGTACTTTCCACAATCGCTAGTAACTTGCATCAACTAAACAGATAGGTTTTTTCAACTTTTTGACTTACATAAACACAAGCTGCCCGTGGTGTATCCTATGCTGGACTAGATCATGGGGTCTGCAACCTTTGAGTCTTCAGATATTTAGGACTACATCTCCCATCACACGTTGCCAGCAAATGCATTGATGAGGGATTATGGGAGAAGTAGTCCAAAACTGTCAAATCTTTCAGCCTTATCGGTAATGGCCAGGTCACTCCCCGCTTGTGACTCCTCCCCCTCCTCCTCACCTGATGTTATATCCTTAGTAAGCTTCTTACTTCTTTCTTTGATGGAGGACCTTTTTTTTAGAAGATACAGCCTACCACGGAACAACGCCACAATGGTTGCAGAAGATTCCGGAAACCAGTGGCCCCGGATCCGTGATAGCCAGCAGGGAAAAAGCCAAGCAGGTAAAAAAACCCGGAACATCAGCCGTTGAGAAGAAATCCAGAGGTCCCTGAGCGTGGACGCGGAACTCCAGCAACAGGTAAGTATCAGTGTCAAACGAAGTATGTAGACTGAAGGGGAGTGCTGCAGAACACGGCGTGGAGGCTCCGGAGGAGGATATGAAGGTCGCACCCTTGAGAGGAGAATGTGAGCACCAGCGGGAAGCCGTGGGTATCACTGCAAGGGAAGGAAAGAGAAGCAAGGAGAGAAACGAGAGCACAGGACGGGAAGCAGCCCCTGGTAAGGTCTGGGGAACCCGTTCAAGAGAAGAGAAAGAGAGGGGAAATAATAGCGATGGGCAAAGGGAGCCCAGAACAGGAGAGGGGGGCTCAGCAGAGCCAAGAGAAATGATAAGGAAGCGTAACAACAACAGGGTAGCGGAACACACAGTTGCAATGCGGATAGCCAGCTGCAACTAAACGCTGATAATGTCGGAGGCGGCCACCTTGAGAAAGACTAGACCGCAACCTGAGACGATGTTCCCAATGTGGTGGACCTATCAATGGCGGCCAAGTCTCCATCTGTTCCATTGTTTGACAAAAAAGGGGCGCATGACAGTATGCCCCTCTCCAGAGCAGGAGAAACCCGGCTTGCCAGGGTGAGCCCAATAGAATTTCCACACCATTTGGGGGGCATGTATATTAGAACTGGGCTCCCATGAATCTTCTGATGATGGGTAGCCCTTCCAGGAAAGCAAAAATTCCAATCGTCCTCAGTTATAATGGGAATCCTTAATACCCGCCACCTCATATTCTTTTTCCTCGGATCCCTGTTCCTCAGCCTGGAGACCTAAAGGTGCGGCCGGAATGCAAGTCAAGGCCGGACGCAACTGGGATGCATGGAACACAGGATGGATCCTCTTCATGCACCTTGGCAGCCGTAGTCAAAAAGCAACAGGATTTATTCGGGAAATCCCTGTATAAGGCCCCATGAACCTGGGTGACAATTTGGATGGGTGGATCCATCTGGGCAGATATCTGGTAGACAACCATACACGCGAGCCAGCCTCAATGATAGGGGTATCAGAGCGTTTCTGATCCGCCAGGCGCTTGTATCTAAGGGGCTAAGGTGATCTTGGCCGTTCTGTGTGCTTCCGTAATTTGCTGCAATCGGTCGTCAATCGTAGGACACATTGATGTGGCGGCTGAAACCAGTAAGATACTCCTCGGATGGTTACCAAACGTACTGTAAAACGGGCTAGGTCCCGTAGCCGAATGTGAGCAGTTATTGTATGCAAACTCTGCGGTGGGTAACAGATCATACCAGTTGTCTTGCGTGTGATTGGTGTAACACCGGAGGTATTGTTCTAATGTCCCATTCAATCTTTCAGTCTGTCCGTTAGTTTGTGGGTGGAACCCAGAGGACAAAGCTCATTCAATGCCCAGTTTCCGACAAAGATCAGTCCAAAATTTTGATGTAAATTGACTACCCAGGTCAGAAATTATCTTAGTGGGTAATCCGTGTAAGCGAAAAAAATATCTCGTACAAAGACCTCTGCCATCTGTGAAGCTGATGGCAAACTCGGGAAGGGGGAAAAATGAGCCAGCTCAGTAAGTGAATCTACGGTGACCATGATACACGTGTGGCCCCGAGAAATCGGAAGATCCACCGCAAAATCAGTGGAAATCTGTTCCCACGGGTCTCCGGGTAAAGGAATCTGTTCCAGTAATCGAATGGGTTTTTTTAAACAATTTTTCTTCGGGAACATTGGGCACATGCTTGGACCTATTTTTTAATGTCGGAGGACATTCCCGGCCAGAAGAAAGATCTCCGAACTAGTTCTTCTGTGTTCTTCATACCCCGATGTCCTGCAGTGAGATGATCATGACACCAAGACATAACCTTCTGCTGTAAATCAGACTGAGGCACAAACAATTTCTTGTCCATGAAGCATAAACCTTCCCTCATCTCAACTCGGATGCGGGGTGAAGGAGGAGTTGGAAATGGTACTCTCGTGGTAGCCACCCTAACTTGAGAGAGAAAGGACGATGTAGAGGCAATGAACACTTTGTTTGGAAAAAGTCTCTCTTTAGGGCACTGAGAAGGATCTTCAGAGACATAACAACGAGAGAGGGCATCTGCAATCACATTCTGACTGCCTGGTACGTAAGTGATCTCAAAGTCTTACTGGGCAAAGAAGTGTGCCTATCTGGCCTGACGAGAGTTGGCACATTCCATGTTCTGCAGGGTTTTGAGATTTTTGTGATCCGTTCTGATGAGAAACGGTCTTTCTCCTCCTTGTAAGAGATGCCTCCACTCTTCACAGGCAAGCTTAATAGCCAACAGTTCTTGCTCAATTACAGAATAATTCTTTTGGCTGATCGTGAGAGTCTTCGAGAGATATGCGGTGGGATGTTCTACCCCTTCCTCTTCTTGCAGGAGGGCAGCTCCCACTGCATTGGCCGATGTGTCAGCTTCCACAATAAATCTTTTATTTTGGTTAGGCTGGATCAGAATAGGGGCAAAGCTGAATCTTTGTTTCAGGGGCAGAAATGCTGTCTCGACTTCTGGAGACCAGATAAAGGGTTGATTTTCTTTCTTCAAAAGTGAGGTAATGGGAGCTACCGTAGTGGAAACATTTTGAATGAACTTCCGGTAGAAGTTGGTGAAACCTAGCAATCTCTGCACCTCCTTTATAGTCTTTGGGGATGGCCATTCTAGAATGGCAGAGACCTTCTTAGGGTCCATCTTTATACCCTCTTGGGAGAGAACGAACCCTAGATACTGAACAGAAGAGACCAGAAATTCGCACTTGCTGGGTTTCACTAGGAGATGGTTTTCTTGTAGACGGTGAAAAACTTCATGGAGATGAGAGAAGTGCTCTTGTGGGGTCTTGGAAAATACCAGAATGTCATCCAGATAGATGATCACTGAACGGAACAGCAAATCAGAGAAAGTGCGGTCCACGAATTGTTGGAATATTGCTGGGCATTAAGTAGACCAAATGGCATCACCTTATACTCATACAGACCATAAGGTGTTCTGAACGCTGTTTTCCATTCATCTCCCATCCTAATGCGCAGGAGATGATACGCATTTCTTAAGTCTAGCTTAGAGAAAACCGTAGCGCCTCTCACTGCCTCCAGGATGTCGGAAATCAGAGGCATCAGGTATCGGTCCCGAATGGTGACCTGGTTGAGCCCTCTGTAGTCGATGCATGGTCGAAGTTCTGCGGGATCCCTCTTGGCGTTGAAAAAAGAGGAGCACCCGCTGGGGATTTCGATGGTTGAATCAGGGAAACATAGGGACTCCCAGTAACTCCTCGAACCGTGGTCCCTCCTAGGTTCGAGGCGAGCCATTTCCCGAGCGCCTTGGTGGGGCCTCTGGGCAGTTTCGAAGCAGATGCAAAGAAATTCCACAGTACATGCAGAGACCCGACTCTCTGCATCTCTTCCGTTCTTCAGGAGTGAGAGGAGACCTCATGGATCCAATGCATTGGTTCTTCCTTGTTTAGGGTCGCTGATGAAGGAGAAGGAGGCTCGGAGGGGGTAGTGAAACCAGTAGTTCCTCTTCCTCTCTTCTTCTCTTGTCTGCGTTTGTTAATCCGGTGTTCAATCTGCAGGGCGACGGACAACAACTCTGAAAAAGAGGCTTGTCGGGGAATCCTGGCCAGTTCATCTTTAAGTTCCTCTCTGAGGCCTCTGCGGAATATAGTGAATTGTGCTTGCTCCGACCAGGTAGATTCTGTGGCTAGTCGCTTAAACTTTGTGATATAGGACATAGGACAAAAGGTCCATCTGACCTTGGTGTTCTTCTAGTAGTTCCTCGCAAGCCATGAACGTAATATCTGGCCTCTCAAAGGTCTGTCTTAATTTGGCGAGGAAAGCTTCCCAGTCTCGTAAAACCAGATCATTAGCAGTGACTAAAGGGTAGGCCCAGGCCAATGTGTTTCCGGTCATATTGGAAACCATAAAGCCCACCTTGCTCAGATCCGTGGAGTATGCAGTGGGTCGGAAAGCAAAATACACTTTACAAGCATCAATGAATTCTTTGAGCAATTTTGGTGTGCCATCAAATTTACCAACTGACAAAGGCATTGGAGGGAGATCTGGACTATGTGTTTCCCGATTAGCCACCAATTGACGGAGTACATTGTTCTCCACCTTGAGATTCTGTACTTCTTGATTTAAATTACAGACCTCCAAATTAAGAGATTGTACTGCTGTAACCAATTCCTGGCCTTGTTCGGGGGTAGCCATTTCGGAATGTGTTTGGCGTTGCATGCATTGTTTGACAAAAAATGGGCGCATGACAAAAACATTGGGAGGGTCGCCGTTTGCATACTCTTCATCTTGATCAATGTGTCCTGTTATGGTGCCTGGCTGCTTGCCTACACCTATTCGGTGGCTGGTCTGCCTCATATCTGCAGAGGGTTCTAGATGTTCTGTTATGGTGCCTGACTTCTTGACTCCTCCTATCCGGCTGCTGGTCTGCAGCAGATCTGCAAAGGGTTCTAGGTGTCCTGTTATGGTGCCTGACTTCTTGACTCCTCCTATCCGGCTGCTGGTCTGCCACAGATCTGCAGAGGGTGCTATGCGTCCTGTTATGGTGCCTGGCTTTCTGACTCCTCCTATCCGAGTGCTGGTCTGCCTCAGGTCTCTGCAGAGGGTGCTATGCGTCCTGGTATGGTGCCTGGCTGCTTGACTCCTCCTATCCGGCTGCTGGTCTGCCACAGGTCTGCAGAGGACGCTATGTGTCCTGTTATGGTGCCTGACTTCTTGACTCCTCCTATCCGGCTGCTGGTCTGCCATAGGTCTCTGCAGAGGGTGCTATGCGTCCTGTTATGTTGCCTGGATTCTTGACTCCTCCAATCCGGCTGCTGGTCTGCCGCAGGTCTCTGCAGAGGGTGCTATGCGTCCTGTTATGGTGCCTGGCTTCTTGACTCCTCCTATCCGGCTGCTGGTCTGCCGCAGGTCTGCAGAGAGTGGTATGCGTCCTATTATGGTGCCTGGCTGCTTTTCTCCTCCTATGCGGCTGCTTGTCTGCCGCTGGTCTGCAGAGGGTGCTATGCGTCCTGTTATGGTGCCTGGCTGCTTGACTCCTCCCATCCAGCTGCTGGTCTGCCGCAGGTCTGCAGAGGGTGCTATGCGTCCTGTTATGGTGCCTGGCTGCTTGACTCCTCCTATCCGGCTGCTGGTCTGCCGCAAATCTGCAGAGGGTGCTATGCATCCTGTTATGATGCCTGGCTTCTTGACTCCTATCCGGATGCTGTACTGCCGCTGGTCTGCAGAGGGTGCTGTGCATCCTGTTATGGTGCCTGGCTGCTTGACTCCTCCTATCTGGCTGCTGTACTGCCACAGGTCTGCAGAGGGTGCTATGTGTTCTGTTATGGTGCTTGGCTGCTTGACTCCTCCCATCCAGCTGCTGATCTACCGCAGGTCTGCGGAGGGTGCTATGCGTCCTGTTATGGTGCCTGGCTGCTTGACTCCTCCTATCCGGCTGCTGGTCTGCCACAAATCGGCAGAGGGTGCTATGCGTCCTGTTATGGTGCCTGGCTTCTTGACTCCTCCTATCCGGCTGCTGTACTGCCGCAGGTCTGCAGAGGGTGCTGTGTGTCCTGTTATGGTGCCTGGCTGCTTGACTCCTCCTATCCTGCTGCTGTTCTACCGCAGGTCTGCAGAGGGTGCTGTGCATCCTGTTATGGTGCCTGGCTTCTTGACTCCTCCTATCCGGCTGCTGGTCTGCCGCAGGTCTGCAGAGGGTGCTATGCGTCCTATTATGATGCCTGGCTGCTTGACTCCTTTGGTGGAGTGCCTTGGGCAGTGATGCTGTAATAGGGGTGCCTGTGCTGCCAATCTTTTATTGTGTGTGTGTTTGTGTGTGTGTGCTGCAACACTAATGGATACAATTGAGCCGGCTGGCACATCATTTGCATCAGTGCTCGACCCAATGGAAATGCACAGGTGACCTTTGTGAACAAGGTGACCTGCACATTATCTGAGCTAATTTCAGATTAGTCCAATGTTTCGGGAATCAGGCCTTTGCTTGTGTTGACATATTGTGGTACTAGTTTCAACCCTACCATGTTAAGTTACCACAGTTTAGGAAATTGTCAAGCAACTTTAAATATATCAGACACACCAGAAAATTTGATGCTAATCTCAACCATACCATGCTAGTGTTTCCTAAGAAAAGCACATTGCAACGTGTGCTTCTGCATTAGTCCAGAAGATTTGATTGATGCCGCTACCAACAGTGCAGTACCAAGCATTATTCCAGATGAGCATACTATCAATTTACATTCCAAGTTGCCTCAGAAAATTGCAATGCAAATGTCAACAATGTCATCGCATTATTTTGTCTACTAAACTCATTGCCATGCTGGAATCTACATTTCCCCAGAAGACTGTCATGACAGCTACAACAATGCTATGCCGGCGTTGCTCGTTCAGCAAAATGTTATGCTGGTTTCTGTCTCAGCCGTCGCACATTGTGAGGGCAGTGCCAGAGATGCCATTATTGCCACTGTGCAACACACTGACATTGTCATAGTGTTTCCACTCATACCAAAGGCATTGCCTCAATTATGAACAGTATCATGCAGGGTTCTATATTGTCATCATAACTATGATTGCACCACTGGTTGCACATGATCTAGTATGGTTCTGTATTGTGCAAGTGCATGCTGCAAATAATTAACCAATTGCTAATAAACTCTCATATAAGGAACAATGATGGATATTCAATCTAAAAACCATTGAACATGGCCTCAATGCACTAGAGGAATGACAAAGTTGTGTTTAGCCTAACAGCTCGGGTGCTTTCCAAGATGTCTGCCAGGGTTACCTAGGTGGGGAGATCAATTTCGATCCTCCCTCTATTTCTTTTACACACTATGTTTATGAATCCTGTGTTCTCGTGGTTAGGCCAGGAGCACTATTCATTAGCTGCTCTCCCATTTCTGGCCCCAGTTGCCACTGTTTTCACATGCTGGACTGAAGACAGCCGTGTTCCGTTGCAATCTCATGCAGTAGCCCGGTGTTGACGTACGGTCCACGGTACAGTCTTTTTAGTTGTGCGCCGGTTAAAGTCTGTAGGATTCCTCCATAGCTTTAGCGTGTGATGGGACCATTGTGCTCACCAGGATGTTGGCAGTTTCAGGTATTTAGTTTTCCATTACCTCAGAAGTTTAATGTATTGATTGCCAGGGTTTCCTGGTGGTACTAAGAATGTTTGTGCGATTCATTGATAGCTAATGATGCACTTGTTTGTATCATTTATAGATGGATGGCATGCTATGCAAAGTTTAACCTGACCTTATTCTGCTACATGTATTGATTATTCAAGGTGTGTTTTTATTAGCTTTAGTTATCCTAGTGTACTCTGCACTGCTTTGGTATTTTTTCTCTTTACTCAGTCAATTTGCTGTCCCTGAAAGGACACTTGCTCAACCTTCTTTGGGTTTTGGAGAAGACGTGAGTACCCCTTGTGTTATTTTCCTGGTGGATATGCGGCACACAGGGAAAACTTTATTAATTACCTTTGCCTTGGTTCTTTCAATTTGTAGGCCACCAACACATTTTTGGCCGTTGCTTATTGTGAGTATTTAAATAATTGCATTTTATACAAGTAGACAATGTCCATTTGTTGGCAATATGTCATACTTAGCCGTTGTGGTTTTCTTTTCATTTTTGTATTTAATTTATATTTCCCTGATGAAGACGTGCAAAAAATACGTACCTCACGTCGAAACCGGTCAGTGGCTTGAAGATGGAAATATGTAATAAAAACCCATCTCACGTATTGAACCACTTGTGTTAGTTATACATAGCCATTCTTTGGTTGACATATGCACACATATTTGGTGCTGCTCTTTTAGTTAATGCCTTCAAGTTATCTTTTTCACTTTTGGGAGTCCACTGTTTTGGGTGTGGTTGAAATAACATCAATGATGTTTTGTTCATTATCTTAAGTCATTTCATGTTAAACACTTTGTTTTGTGATTTTCACATTGTATGCACTGTCTTGAATATAATTATTGATTTTAATGAATGATTCAATTTTCTACTAAATAAATTCAATGAGCTGTCTTTTATTTATACCTCCAGACCTCTCTTTTCTGTATACAGTTCTATATTGCCCGAACAAAATGGTGATGCTCTATTCAACAATGTCATGCCAGTGCTGCCAGCATTGCTGTATAATTAAGCTGGTTTCTATGCGAGTGTTGTCACATTGAGCATATTGCCATCATAGCTTCTACAACATTGCCACAAGTAAATGTGCGGCCAGATTCACACTGTTCCCAGAAAGGGCATTTTATTTTGCGTGGCAACAGAATAGCCCCATATCACTTTGCATTACCCCAGACGTGCCCCATGCCACTTAACATCATGTCCTTTACTTGCCCTTAGAATTACCCTACGCTACTTTGCATTACTCCCGAAGTGCCCCATGCCACTTCACATCCTGTCCTTTACTTGCCCCTAGAATTACCCTACGCTACTTTGCATTACTCCCGAAGTGCCCCATGACAGTTTACATTGCATCATGTCCTTTACTTGCCCCTAGAATTACCCTGCACTTCTTTGCATTACTCCCGAAGTGCCCCATGACAGTTTACATTGCATCATGTCCTTTACTTGACCCTAGAATTACCCTACGCTACTTTGCATTACTCCCGAAGTGCCCCATGACAGTTTACATTGCATCATGTCCTTTACTTCCCCTAGAATTACCCTACGCTACTTTGCATTACTCCCGAAGTGCCCCATGACAGTTTACATTGCATCATGTCCTTTACTTGACCCTAGAATTACCCTACGCTACTTTGCATTACTCCCGAAGTGCCCCATGACAGTTTACATTGCATCATGTCCTTTACTTGCCCCTAGAATTACCCTGCACTTCTTTGCATTACTCCCGAAGTGCCCCATGACAGTTTACATTGCATCATGTCCTTTACTTGCCCCTAGAATTACCCTGCACTTCTTTGCATTACTCCCGAAGTGCCCCATGACAGTTTACATTGCATCATGTCCTTTACTTCCCCTAGAATTACCCTATGCTACTTTGCATTACTCCTGAAGTGCCCCATGACAGTTTACATTGCCTCATGTCCTTTACTTGCCCCTAGAATTACCCTGCACTTCTTTGCATTACTCCCGAAGTGCCCCATGACAGTTTACATTGCATCATGTCCTTTACTTTCCCCTAGAATTGCCCTACGCTACTTTGCATTACTCCCGAAGTGCCCCATGACAGTTTACATTGCATCATGTCCTTTACTTGCCCCTAGAATTACCCAGCACTTCTTTGCATTACTCCCGAAGTGCCCCATGACAGTTTACATTGCATCATGTCCTTTACTTGCCCCTAGAATTACCCTGCACTTCTTTGCATTACTCCCGAAGTGCCCCATGACAGTTTACATTGCATCATGTCCTTTACTTGCCCCTAGAATTACCCTGCACTTCTTTGCATTACTCCCGAAGTGCCCCATGACAGTTTACATCGCATCATGTCCTTTACTTTCCCCTAGAATTACCCTACGCTACTTTGCATTACTCCCGAAGTGCCCCATGACAGTTTACATTGCATCATGTCCTTTAATTGCCCCTAGAATTACCCTTTGCTACTTTGCATTATTCCCGTAGTGCCCCATGACAGTTTACATTGCATCATGTCCTTCACTTGCCACTAGAATTACCCTACGCTACTTTGCATTGCACTCAGAAGTGCCACATGCCACTTTATATTGCATCAAGTCATTTTCTTGCCTCTAGAATTACCCTACACTACTTTACATTACCCCAGAAGCGCCCTGTGACACTTTACATTGCATCAAGTCCTTTACTTGCCCCTAGAATTACCCTACACTACTTTACATTACCCCAGGAGCCCCCTGTGACACTTTACATTGCATCAAGTCCTTTACTTGCCCATATAATTACCCTACACTACTTTACATTACCCCAGGAGCCCCCTGTGACACTTTACATTGCATCAAGTCCTCTACTTGCCCATAGAATTACCCTACATTACCCCAGAAGCGATCTGTGGCACTTTACATTGCATCGTGTCCTTTACTTGCCCTTAGAATTACCCTATGCTACTTTGCATTACTCCTGAAGTGCCCCATGACAGTTTACATTGCATCATGTCCTTTACTTGCCCCTAGAATTACCCTACGCTACTTTGCATTACTCCTGAAGTGCCCCATGACAGTTTACATTGCATCATGTCCTTTACTTGCCCCTAGAATTACCCTACGCTACTTTGCATTACTCCTGAAGTGCCCCATGACAGTTTACATTGCATCATGTCCTTTACTTGCCCCTAGAATTACCCTCTGCTACTTTGCATTACTCCCGTAGTGCCCCATGACAGTTTACATTGCATCATATCCTTCACTTGCCACTAGAATTACCCTACGCTACTTTGCATTGCACCCAGAAGTGCCGCATGCCACTTTATATTGCATCAAGTCCTTTACTTGCCCCTAGAATTACCCTACACTACTTTACATTACCCCAGAAGCGCCCTGTGACACTTTACATTGCATCAAGTCCTTTACTAGCCCATATAATTACCCTACACTACTTTACATTACCCCAGAAGCGCCCTGTGACACTTTACATTGCATCAAGTCCTTTACTTGCCCATAGAATTACCCTACATTACCCCAGAAGCGATCTGTGGCACTTTACATTGCATCGTGTCCTTTACTTGCCCTTAGAATTACCCTACGCTACTTTGCATTGCACCCAGAAGTGCCGCATGCCACTTTATATTGCATCGTCCTTTACTTGCCCCTAGAATTACCCTACACTACTTTACATTACCCCAGAAGCGCCCTGTGACACTTTACATTGCATCAAGTCCTTTACTTGCCAATATAATTACCCTACACTACTTTACATTACCCCATAAGCGCCCTATGACACTTTACATTGCATCAAGTCCTTTACTTGCCCATAGAATTACCCTACATTACCCCAGAAGCGTCCTGTGGCACTTTACATTGCATCGTGTCCTTTACTTGCCCCCAGAATGAGCCTACACTACTTTGCATTGCCCCAGAAGGGGCCCATGATACTTAACATTGTATCATGTCTTTTACTTGCCCCTAGAATTACTGTGTACTATTTATCATTGCACCCAAATGTGCCTCGTGCCACTTTGCATTACCCCAGAAGAGCCTCATACAGTGCCATATCATATGATGTCCTTTACTTAACCCTAGAATTACCCTAAGCTTCGCATTATCTATACTGCTTGTGCCCTGATACCCCAGGGTCCGGTGCGCATCATATAAATTAATAAACTAAACTAAACCCTATGCTACTTTGAATTCCACAGACACACCCTATGGCACTTTGCATTACCCCAGAAGTGCCCCATGACACTTTACATTGTATCATGTCCTTTACTTGCCCCTAGAATTACCCTGCGCTACTTTGCATTACCCCAGAAGTGCCCATGACACTTTGCATTAACCCAGAAGTGCCCCATGACACTTTACATTGTATTGTGTCTTTAACTTGCCCCTAGAATTACTGTGTACTACTTTTCATTGCACCCAGAAGTGTTCCATGCCACTTTGCATTTCATCAAGTCCTTTACTTGCCCCTAGAATTACCGTACAAGACTTAGCATTACCCCAAAACCGCCCCATGGCAGTTTACATTGCCTCATGTCCTTTACTTGCCCCTAGAATCACCCTGTGCTAATTTGCATTGCACCCAAAAGTGCCCAATGCTGTTTGACATTGCCCAAAAACTGTGCAAATGCTGCTTTATGTTGCTGCAGAAATGCTCCTGCAACGTTTCCTTATTCCAGGATTTTCCCATTGGTCTCACAATTGCACCATGCCGCATTGCATTGCCTGCATATATGTGCACTGGGCCTGCTATGCCGCCACAGTCTGTGCATGCACACCTCTGCAAACACAACCGATCACATAAATACCACAAACACTTGCCTGCTGCCACCCAATTGCTTTCATTCACTCCATTGCACAGCTTCCTTGTTCAGGCATGCATGGACTGGGGCAAGGAGGTGATGCCATGCTTGAAGATGGGATGACAGGCGCAAAGCACTTGGTGCTCCCCTTCCCCCCACTCTGTCCAACCGTGTGATAGGCGCTAACAAGGAAGGGTGAATGAACCCCTTTCACTGCCTTGGCATGGCAACAAAAGGAGCGAGCAAGCACATGAGCCGCTAACAGTATCCTCTGAGAGCCCTGAGATTTCTGAAATGCTGGCTGTGCTGTGCATGCATATGTCCACCACTGAGCCATGCACAGCAGAGTGGAGGGTGCGCGGAAGCCTAAAGTCTTCATTTGTAAAGATTCTACAGGCATGCAGATTCTTGACAAATGCAAACAATGCACACTGCAAGGGAAACAACATTAGTGCTCAAGCATCAGATAGGATCCAGTCCAATAATAGCATGTGGATTGCAGTGGGCCGGGGCTTGGGAGTGGTACCAGTAATCCATATGTTTGGGCCTTAAACAGTAATAACATTGGATCCAATTTCTTCTCCTGCCTTAGGATGCTGATAACACTAATTCAATTTACTGAAAGCTTTAGCTTCCACTTGGTTTCCAATTTCAATTAGTTTAAGACACTGCTTCAAAAAAGTAACATAAAAGATAGTACTGCACTTACTCCATGCTGGGGAGATTTTCACTTCAGGGTTCCGTCATATGCCCTGATATGGAACAATCTTAGCTCTCCCTCCGTCAGGCATTCCATAACTTAGAGAATCACCGTTGCAATGCTGGGCATTGACTCCCAGCTTCTCAGTCACCTGCGGGAGGATCACAGCAGCTACTGCTTGAGATCTCCATAGAGGATTACTCTTCTGATCCTCTCTCTGTGGATGCAAGCAGGGATTCTCAGCTTGCATGCTGAATCCCTGTGGGATCCTTCCTCAGGGTTAACACATGCATGCAGAGAATCATCCTTGCCTCTCCGCCATGCTCAATGGCTTCAAGGTTCAATCTACTAGCAGGCAAAAGACTTTGATTTTCTTTTGAACCTACCCTCTGCCCCAACTCCCCTACACCCCCACACACACATACGCCCCACGGAGCAAAAACATTTTTAAAGCCCAACATGGTCTCGCCAATTGTTCTGTCAGAGGGCCGCACCAAGTATTGATAGGAGAAGGATATCCCCTATGATGAAGGAGCTTCTATCAGCAGAATAATCATGATAGTCGGGGAAGTGGTGTTGGCTGTATTGTGCCCCCAGTTTCACCCCCTAAACCCATAGGTGGTGGAGAACACTGTGGTACGACTAGGCACACAAAAGAGAATTGGTGGATGCAGGCCAAAATATAGAAAGCCCATTGTTTTACCCACCTCTGCCACAGAGAGAAGGAAGGCCCACCCTGGTCGACCTTAATATGACCTTTACGAGCAATTCGGAGATAAGCGACAATCTTCAGAAACACTTTCTACTGGAAGAATATTTCTAATTAAGAGCTTTTTTTTCCCTCCAAATTCTGTCTTTAAAGAAAAAAGACCTGATGGTGGCATTTTCAGGGCAAACCTTTAGGAGAAAGGTGATAGTGCAGATATAACTACTGCACTAATGACTGGAAATAACGCAAGCTCCAGCATTAGAAACACGAAAGATAAAGGACTATGTAGTCTACAAAGTTCCTGGGGTGAAACTCAAGACATAATGACAGTGTCATTATATGATTCACAGTATGTCACAGAACATTGCATTTTGGAGGATGTGCTATAGACCAAATTCAGCAAAATATTATATATTCCGGCCCTTTGATGCTCTGGTTAATCACAGGTTTCACAAGTTAGTTCTATGTAAAATTCTTGAAGCATTTTGGAAATCAAATTCCTCGCAGCTTTTCTCATTTCCCTCGAAGTCAGATATTCTGGGATCTGGAAATTAAACGCTGTGACAGTCTTTTCAACACTAAAGCTGTTCGGATGCAAGTAGCT
Source organism: Ambystoma mexicanum (assembly GCF_040938575.1). Lineage (NCBI taxonomy): Eukaryota > Metazoa > Chordata > Amphibia > Caudata > Ambystomatidae > Ambystoma > Ambystoma mexicanum. The sequence goes on along the minus strand of NC_090934.1, from coordinate 1,359,798,365 downwards.
ATTATAGTTTCTATCACGCAAATGATCACTGCGAGTTCACGACTAAGCTCAAGATAGCCTCCCATTAAAGCTTGAATTTATGAAACCAAAGTGCTTTATATGAATTATATATTTGGAAATGTCAAAGGTAAATAATTGGGCTCCACACTGGCTGTTTCAGGATATTTTGACAATTAATAATACTCCCTTATTTTGATTCTTGGAAGACTGGTCTGAACCCCTTAATTATGCCTTATAGACTGTGTTAGAGGGTCCTTCTTATGGAATAATAGCCCGCCCCAATGTATGATCTAACAGGAAGTCAGGGCCCATAACTTTGTGAAGGGCAATTACCATCATTAAGACTCCTCTCAAGGATTATAACACTATGAACACTAAGAGTCTGTGGGTCTCATCACAAGGTGGGTGGTAGCCCTTAAATGCAGCAGTAACAGTATTACCGCCGCATTTAAGGGCTGGCCCTATCACGAGTTGGGCGCTAAATGGGCTGTTTTACCTCCCGCTTTTTTCTGAAGGTGAAAATCTCATTTAGCGCCCTGTTTTCGGCAGTATTACTGCCGGCTGTATTAGTGCATGGTATTAGCGCCGAAAATACCCCATTGGATCCAATGGACCCAATGGGGAATGGGGATTTACCGTTAACACCCAACCCGTGATCCGGCGGTAATACCGCCAGACTGGTTGGCGCTAACGCTTTTAGAGTTGGGCGGTATTACAGCTGCGATACCACCCAACTTGTGATGAGGCCACATGTGTGTTATCAGCCTCTCATTTATAAATAACATAGTTAAAATAAAAAATGTATTCAAACCACAGCAGAGGAAGGGGGGAAGTAATCCCATAGAGACTCCAGTTGCACTTGTGAGCCACGAAGCCCCATTCCAGGTTAACAAATGTTGTGGTATTGTTTTCTTTCGCTGCCATATGATTTTTTCAGGAGTAGGCGGCATCGAACAAAGGACTGCTAGATACGGTCCTACAAGTAACACTCCCAAAAATGGTCCATCTGGGTACAGTAGGAGAATGGAGGGTATCCTACCTTATACTCACGGTGATAGACCGAGAGGTGCACCTCTGAGGTTCAGGGGTCATTCCCTAGGAAACCCTCAATTTCACAGTCAACCCACAGGCAGGTTAGGACAAGCATCAGCTCGGTAGCAAGGAAAACTACAATTTGGGATGTACACAGAGCATGTGACATCACAAGCAGCAGGGATCAATGGCAGAGCTGTTGAAAGACATTGCCGGCTGGTAGGATGTCACGCATTCCCCGATTAGGAGTCCCACCCCCACTTACACGTCATTCACTCACCAGGTCAACACATTAGGGTCAGGCACACCGATAAGGACAATGAAGTTGGCAGACAGTCATGCCAGGCCTTGTGTGCACTACGGCCCTTCCACAAGCGGTTGTCATGGCAGCTAGGGCCACACTGGCGTCTGCCTTGTCGAGTACGGGAGCTTTCCCACGTGACGCGGCTCCGCTCACAAAGGGTGCCTGTGCTGACGCACCCACATCAACGTGTCTCCATGGTAACGGTATAAATGAATGCCCTCGCCTCGCATTCAATGCTTCTCAGCTGTTGTTGTTTGCGGCAAGTGGCGCTTTCTTGTTGAACTCACGGATATTCTTGACCTTGCCTAATGGACTCTGGATGTTCCCTTGACTTGCCCTTTTGGATACGATGTCTCGGTTTACTTACGTACACGGATTCTGACCTTGGCATTTCTCCACGGACTTCCTTGTGTGCCACCCTCTGTACGACGTCTTTGGAACTACTGAAACCATTGCTCAATTTTCTCTGTCTCACAGTCTAAGCAACTTTGTGTTTCCCATTGGAAATTTGGAACTTTGGATTTATCTTGGTATTTGTTCAACATCAGAGCACACCACTCTCTGGATCAAGCTCACGGGGGACCCCTTTGCAATGCCTCCCGACATCTACTCCAACTTGTATCCTTCTCCACACTGCAAACACCACACTAAGGGGGAACAGGTCAGCACAAAGAAAGAGGGATCAAGTACATACAATTCCTCAAGTATACATATTCAAGGCAACCCACAGGTAGGTGCTCCGTTTCCTATTCCTCCTATTGTGCATATCACTAGACTTGCCACTGTCTAACCGCTTCATTGCCTGTTTGTTTCCTTGCAGCCATGTGGAGCCCTGGTGACCCCTCTTCCAGTCACCTATGGCCCTAATAACTGGTCAGCGAGTATGTACTACCTCTCCGACTGGTGCTTGGGGATAGAGGTATTTATAGTCTACGTGGATCTCGAGTCTTGACATAAGATTACATTGGATAGATACTGAAAACGTTCCAAGAGTGGTGCTTCCGTCAGAAAGCAATGGGCATGCTGCAGTGAGTGGCGGACCCATCAGCAAGTTCCCACGACTGAATCACTCACAAAATGCTCGCAATGATGTCTAAACTGATAGTTATTGACCAATTCTATGCGTTTTGATTGGGTGAGAAGTAATCAATAATAGCCAACGTGTGCAGATATTGATTCAGACACAAAATGTGGCTTTGTTGCTACCTTTCCTTATCCTTCCAATATCCACCCACAGGTTGTATCATAGCAGTCTCTAAACTCCTAGCATATAATTGCAAACCCTATTCCAAGGATTTAAATGTACCCTTCAGACTCTCCCCTAACTTCACTTAGACACATTCATTTAAGGGGTCATTTCCCAAGTGCTCCGGATCGGAAAACAAAGTGGAATGACAGCTGTAACACATTAGTACCCAGGCGGGTAGAGCCAGCCAAGCAGGTGACTAGGAACACAAGCTTGAACCACAGGTTTAAACATGAGTTCCAAGCCGCCTGATGGCAGACTCCCCCCACAGCCATCTTCCCCCCTCCCGTCCCCTTTTTTTATTGTTACTTCCCCCGTGCCCCCAACTTACCTTATTGCGGCTGTGGTGGCACTCGTTGCTGCAGCCGCACCTTCCCCTCTATGCAGATCGGCTACCATGGAAAGAGAAGAGGGGCTCCGTACGGAGCCCTGCTTTCCCTTTCGATGGCGGCCATGTTGGTAACGTATTTTCCTTCATACAACGGGAATGCCGCGCATGTCCTGTTGCAGGAGGGAAAATCCTTTTTTTAGCATCCCGGGTTGCCGCTTTGATAACCCAGAGTGCTAATGGCCTTAACACCCTCTCCAAGCTGGTAACACCGGATCCGATGTTAACACAACATTAACGCCAGTCTTAACATACTTTTTCCAATCCGCAGGATTGTCTTGTTGTTTTGAGGTGGAGTGGGGTACCTGAATGGACTTCCACATGCTTATACCAACGTTTTATCATAACTCAAGCATGTTTTAATTGTATACATTTGAATACAACTTTTGGAGTCTGGCATAAAAGCTCTGTTGAGAAGAAATAGATTCTACTCTTGGGGTATGGTTGGGGTACAACTTCTTCTGTTGGTGACCTTATATCAAATCCATTGGAATGTGTCGCGTCAGTGTGGTGATTGGTGGAGGAACCAGTACCACTACCTCCTTGGTTAATGAAGAAAACTGTAATTCACCACACATTGACTGTGCACACACAAGTTCCAATTTTGTTTTCAAGTGATTAATAGTGCACGTGGATTCAAGGTTGCACTTCCGACGCGAGGACCGTTTCACCCTCAGCAGGAAGGGATTATCCCGGGACTCATTTGAATACATATTTGAACATGGACATGATACATATGCACATTTTGTTTTGAAAAAGGCTCTGGAGCAGCCGACACACGTGTTAACTTGAGGGCACATCATCTATCTAATGTGTGTGGTTTATCCACGTGCACTATAAATTACTTGAAAACAAAATTGGAACTTGTGTGGGGCGCAGTCAATGTGTGGTGAATTACAGTTTTCTCTGTTGAGAAGAAACTTTGCCCATTGTGCCCTATTTCCTTGGAGACGGTATATCATTTTTTGATGTTTTGTCTAATATATATTACACTTTATTCGAATTGCACCTTGACAATTGATTAAAGTACATAGATCACTAAATAGATACTACAATAAAACAGGCAGAACATAAAAAGAAAACAAAAACAGATAAGATACATTATACATCAGAATAAAACACAAACATTGAACACGTGGGCTCTTCATTGCATAGATCTCAGCCAGCGTATCTTTAGGCATTCAGGGCACGATTTACCCACAAGTCATTGCTTGAAACCAAATGCTTATATGCCAGGAGGCCCTTCCTCATGTTAATGTGCTTCAAGATTGAAATCAGGTAGTGAGCACGTAAATTAGCATATCTCGAACAAAATCTTAGGAAATGTAGACACGTTTCAGCCTTGTCTCTACAGAGCAGGCAGCTACTATATGCTGAACCTGTGTGGGTGTTCCAGGTGGCAAACCATGCATCAAGTGGCAAGAAATTAAAACAGAGCCTTGTCAAAATCCAACGTCTGTAGTTGTGCATTATACAAAAAAGATAAAGTTGAATGCCAGTAGTTCAAATAACTACAAACTCTTTCTGTTGTCGAGCCAATCTCCCTGTTTCCCCTGAGGTTGGTGTTTTGTTTTGTTTTGTTTTGTTTTGTTTGGTGAGCTCCAAGGAAATGCTTTATAGTCCGAATTCTACAGAACGGAGGATTTCTCTAGTGCTGCCTGGCCCTCATCTTTCTATTGTGAGCCAACACTGTGATACCAGCTGCGGCCCTCACAACATGGATGCAATGCGCTTTTAATCTCAGGGACAATGCGACAAATGGACTAACCTAATGTTTATCTATACTACTGCCCTGACGTATATTGTGTAAATCTCTTTATTTAATGTATTTGATGATGTTTAACGTCAAGGCAAATGGTGACCAACGATTTTTGAACTTGTATAATGATGATTTAAATGTGTATGTAAGATGTTATTTGATGGTTGTGTTCTATGCACGTTTATGGAACATGCTTCACAAAATAAAGTTGATTGATTGATTGACTCACTGTGTCTGTCACTCATCTCCACGATGCTGTAAACAAACACTGTCGTGACGTTTACTGGCTTAGAACAGATGGATTCCTATGGTAAAAGCAGGCGCATTCCATAGGAAGCCATTGTAAATTCCATCCACACTTATTTATTGCGGGACAAATTGACGCTTTTTTCCAACAGATGGTGTAAAGGCCATTTTGCCATTTCTTTCCACTTTTGTTTTCCACTACGCGTTTGGATTGAATACAGTTGCAGAGGGGAGCTGTGGACGCGGGAGGAAAGTTAAGTGGCCCCCTCCGTCTGATTTCCTCTTGCAATTAAAATAACTCTGTCCAACTAAAGAAGTGAAATGACTCATTTTGATCACAGGAGGTCCCTGGTGATGATTATTTTGTGAAAAAGCATATGATGATGATGATGATGATGTTGATGATGACTATGTTGGGTCGTTGTTTTTGATGGTGTGGTCATTTAATCGATTGATCATTCATTTTATCAGGCTCTCTAATGGTACTTAGGAAGGTCTACTTTTTCAACTGGATCAAAAAGGCCTAGATAGGTACTGTTGTGTCTCAACCGGGCCATACAATCGATCAATAGTTCAAGCAGTCATTATGGTCATTATTCTGGTCACAGCTAAAGGAAATCAATACAGACCTCATGAAATCAACAAGATGTCTGCTTTCATTATACCTTTGAGCAAGCAAAACCGTAGAGGTGGAGGCTCTCTGCAAGTTACAGATTAAATTCTAGCCAGTGCAGACACATAAGGGGAACTACCCATCACCCTATGGCGTAGGTCTTGTGAAGGTCGCGTGACTTACGAACTCAGGCGCATCCAAATCTCCAGCTTGAACTTAATCTAATTCAGGATGTTCATCTTTAATGACTTTGTGGAGCCCGCAAATGGTGCTTTCTTGACTCTATATGGCTGGATGTCTGAACCGCTGTGAAATTCACCAGTCTTGGGCAATGAGGTGCTCTTCCATCGCAAGCAAAAGATGATGAAGCACTGTTATGTGCTCCGCGCTGTCGGGAATGTAACATGGCAGATTTGAGATCTTTCTGAAAATGGCCTTCTTCAGAGACATTTCTGGTATCCCCTATTCCCCCAGATGTCACCATGCTCGCCATGAAGGGCACAGCGTTCTTCCACATATTAGGAACCCTGCCAGAGGGGAAGGGGTCTGGGCTTGCAGCCGCCGCTAGGCAGGGTCTTTAAATAATATGATATTACGCTGCCCCATGGTGCAGGCAACTTCCTGGGCAAATATCTTCATGGAATTTTATACCACTCCCTCTTTGATTCTTCCCCCATGATCTGATGGTCAGCTCCCCACCCCAAAAGCTGGCTCAAGTGTTGTTGATTTTGCCCTTAGCTTTTATCATAACATATAATATTGCTGATGGTACTAGGGCACTCCTCTAGAGAGATATGTTGTGGGAGTGCCGAAGGGAAATAAGCCCAGTAACCCCAGTGGTGGCACCTAAACTGCTGTGTGGCACGCATGCTCAGCCCCAAACACGAGGAAAAGGGTGCTTTGTTGATGTGTAAATCACAGAGGTCTGCGTCCTTGAAATCTTGACAAAGGTGTCGTTTTTTTGCATAATACCGGTCAGCACCAATGAGGGCTTTGAAATAACAAAGCCAAGCTATGGATAAAGCCATAGATGGTCTTCAAATGCTCCAGGTCATTCCCCAAGTCTGTTTCTTTCATGTCTTATCTTTTATTATTAGGCTGGGACAGACACGTGTGAATTGGAGAATGCTAATTGCCCCTTTTCCTGACAAGTCACAGCTCATTGTGAAGGGGCCATAAGCATTTCAAACCCTCATTCTGCTATTCTCCATGGTAAATGACTACACCACATGTGCCTGAAACAGTGTAATGTATGCCCATTTTACACATTAAGTGCTTGTGATAAACATGTCTGTGATATGTAGACATATAGGGCAATACACAGAGATACCTGGTTGTTTTGTGCAGGTAAGACATTATCAAGCATCAAGGTGTTGTAAATAATTGCGGACTCCTTGATTTCGTGAATAAGGGGTGTTTAAAATGAATGTTGAAAACAAGGAAAGGGGGTGATTTAAAAGAAAATGAGGACAAGCATGGGTACAACTTTGATATGATATAATAGTTTATTTATATAGCGCCAATACACTATGTGTTTCAAAGTGCTTCACGGCAAGGGAGGGAACAAGGGAAAATACAATGACATTTTTACAGGCCATGAACAAAAAGAATGTGAAATTAACTACCATACTCGGCCTGACGACATTTCAGATAGTGCAAGAGCTAAAACACTGATGGGAAGGAAATGGGAAACAGACAGGTGACCAACGTACTGGGCCTGACGACATGTCTGGTAGAGCCGAAGATTAACAAGAGGTGAGGGAGGGAGGGGGAGGAGAAAAGGAGGGGAGGAACAAAACAAGCGACTATCGGACTAGGCCTGATGACATTTCAGATAGTGCCTGGGGAGCGGGGGGTACAAGCAAAGGGAGAGGGGGAGGAGACAACATTTGTTGCTATCATACTAGGTCCAGGGACAATTGTGATAGAGTAAGTGCATAGAAAAAAGTAAGGGTGGGAGGGAAGAGAGAGGGAGAAGGGAGAGGAGGAGAAAACAGAGAATAAAACAGTGAGAAAAAAATATATATATATAAATATATAAATATATAAAACACAGGTGCCAACTTAAACTGAGAGTGCCACCAGCATGCCAGTAATAACCCCGGACCTCCCAACATGGGGGGGGGGGTGAATCCAAAGAAAATGGGCCTCATTATAAGTTTGCCGGTCCGGGAACTACGGTACCAGTAAGCATGCCAGTACTATAGTTCCCGGACCGGCAAACTACGAGTTGTGCTCGCGGGTGCCTTTCTGCCCACCAGGTCAGACCTTGCAGGCTGAAAGGCACCCGCGAGCACAGCATGTCGGATGCACCGGCTCCGTTATAAAGGTTGCCTGTGCATTCGACCTCCTCATTCTCATTCGGCCCTATGGGGCCGGATGGAAATGGGGAGCATCTTTCTCCGGTGCCCGCAAATGTGCAATTACCTGGTCCGGCAGGGCCGTAATGACCCAGTAATTGCCAATTCGAAGGCGCCGGACATTTTCGGAAGTTTGGCACAGTCTGCCGGTTTTACCGGCAAGGCTACCGCCAAACTTCTAATGAGGTCCAATGTGTGCCAAGGAACATGAAAGTTTCTGGGAGAAAAATAACTCTTCCTGCTTGTGCTTATCTGGCAAGTGCTAGAGGGAGAACTGTATATTTGCAGCAGTGCCTGTCTGGGCCCCCTGTGCCTACGCAGTGCCAGGAACAGACTTGGCTCCCCTCTGCGCACAGTCCAGAAGCACCAGGCCAGAGGGTCCCAGGCCAAACATTCAGGGAGTGCACACCGCTGCCAGTGCCAATGAGGCAGTGTCTCCTCGGGCAATTTCTCAACCCAAGGAAGAGATGGTACAAATGGCCATAGAGAAGCGGGTTGCCGCAGACCTAACAACAAAGCAAGACATGGGAGAAATATGCAAAATAAAGCCACACACATGGGCAAAACAGCAAAGACACAATAAACAGATAATGTAAAACAATATGGACAATTGTGAAAGAAATACAGAAAATAAGATGGTATGTCGGTGTCCTTAATTTAGGGGAGCGCTCTGCGAAAAAGCATTCTATCAGATGGCAAAACTAAACAGCGTGCGCCTGAGATTGACATGTTAGAATGAATGCTTTAGTTTGGTTTAGTATGGCATTTTTTTAATTTTGAAAACAGAAACATGATTATTGAAAACGTGTAGTTGATAAGTGGTGGACCCAATTCACTTTAATTTAAAAATAAACTATATTCATGTATGTTATCCGGTCAGTGGGTGTTACAGAGGGCATACATTTGCAGACTTTAAAAGTGCTGGGTTTAACAGGTGTTCTGTGGGCTGCACACATGACAATGGAAATGTGCATACGTACCAGTGGGTTTACTCTGTCTGTGATGGCAAACTGCTGATTAAACAAAGGGCACTGATTACATTAGTTGCCAGCAGCTGCCTGCAATGTACATATCGCAATGTGCAGCAAAGAGCAGCTATGTGTACCATATGAAGAGCTAATAACATGGTCATTTCAAGTGAATGTTATACTCGGAGAACAATGGTATGCCAGGCTTAGCATTGGTCAGAAATTAGGTCATTCGTGTGAATTACAGGAAAGTAATTCATGGCTGTGACATCATCCACATGAATTATGTGTTTGGGAATACTGCCCTTTGTGCAATAAACATATCACTATGCAAACGTGTAAACCCCATACATGTGAGGCAATTAAAGTAAGAATTGAGTGTGGGAGCAACACGAGATAGCCTGTTGGCTGCAATCATGGACAGAAACAAGGGGGGTTCTGGGAGTTTCTCTACTGCCGGCCGATATCCGGGGTTAGAGTCTCAACCAGAGTCTTTAGCTCACCATCCTTTCACAGAAGCGAACTACATTTCGGTCTTTGTCCTGCCCAAGGGCAGTCCAGCACCGAAATGCCTGGCAATTCTTTTCTGAACAAGAGTAACAACAGCAACACAAACACCTGTTTCGGCCTCGTCAGTAAGGTGGAGCTGCGCCTCTCTAAGAACAGTGAGCAAGGGTTCCAGTCTGGATTACCCTAGTAATTTAGGGTGAAAACCCAAAGCTACTTAATATGCAAAAACAAGTGGGGTTCTGGGAGTTTCGCTACTAGCTGCATATATCCCGGGTTAGAGTCTCAACCAGAGTCTTTAGCTCACCATCCTTTTACAGAAGAGAAATGTCCACTACATATCGGTCTTTGTCCTGCCCAAGGGCAGACCCCCCTTGTTAATTTGCATATTTAAGTAACTTGGGCCTCACCCTAAGTTACTATGGGAATCCAGACGTGGACCCCTTGCTCACTATTCTTAGAGAGGCACAGCTCCACCCTACTGATGAGGTGCAACCAGACCAAAAAAGGTGTCTGGAGTTGCTGTTGGTACTCTTGTTCAGAGGAGAATTGCCCAATATTTTGGTGCAGGACAAAGACTGATATGTTTGGGATATTTCTCCTCTGTGAAAGAGATAGTGAGCTAAAGAATGTGGGTAAGGCTCTTATAACCAGGACTAACGTCTGACAGAGGGACTCCAAGGACCCCCCCCTTTGATAATTTGCAATTATGGACCACATTGGTTATTGCCCTGGGGGCTTGTGGGAATTGTAGTTGATTTCTCTTCCTGCTGTTAATAAGGTGAAGCAACTATTTTTAGGGGGAGAAGTCACTGTAATTCAGCTTACATCTTGTCCCTAAATCTTTACAAATCTAGGACTAGCTCAAGGTGTCACAGGTGACATGGGTCTGCTGGCCTGCTATATCACAAGATAGGGGACATAAAAATGGGCACCCTGTCCAGAATTTGTATTCCCAGGAATCCACATTGTTTCCATAAGTAACATACGAAATTGTATTTTATTTGATGGTATGCAATGACTGCTATACAATGCACTAATAGGACACGAATAAGTGACTCCATACTCACCATCGACAAAGCTTGGAAACGATGGGACCTTCTTCGTCTGTTAAGAGATAAAAGGGGAAAAACGTGTCTTTTTTACAGCAATTAAAAGCATATACCTCTCACGGTTCAGTAGACAGTTGCTTAGCAAACGCGACAAGACTGCCTGACTCAGACCCTGTGAAAGCGCAGGCGCGCTGTAGTGAAGGTGGCAGATGGCAGTGGGCAATGAGGGTACAGAGGCTGTGTTATTTATCATTCCTACTGTATTTCTGTTCGTGTGATGGGGTGGGGGCCGGGGGGGGACACTTAATTAAAGTAGGAGTGCTGACTTGTCCCGATTAATGGGAGCGCTATGGCGCGCAGTGTACGAGCTGCAAACACACCTACTCACGCGAGATTAAGCGAGAGAAAGTGGCGGCAATTAAACGTGCGAACAGATGGGGGAATTATTCCGCAGAAGCAAGGCGAGGAAAAACCTGCCAAGGCGCGTTCACTAAACATAGAAGCTACGGCAAGTCAGAAGGCGTGGCACCTGTGTAGCCGACTATAGAAGAAGGGGTAAGCTCACTCACCAAGGCCCCCCCAAATCCCACCCCCCTCCCACCCAAGTCACTTCACTTATGTCCAGTTAAAATGGCGGTAGGAGCAGCAGCCTGTCGCTTGCTCCCAGACAGGGCACAATGAATAAGGCCGTCTGCCTCTCATCATTTATAAAATGCAAAAGAGACCCCACAGGATGGCGGGTGCTGTTCACACACTTAAACCAAAACTGCTAAATAGAAAAAGCAATTCGTCCACGCCGAAAATAGACCCACGAAAACCATCATCCCGATTCGAATAATTAAAAAAAAACACCAAGGGCCTCATTACAAGTGAGGCGGAACAGGTTAACGGGACCCGCTAAAGGAGGTGGACCCATTAAACCCGTTCCGCCTCATTACAAGCTCCCCTCACGGGACCCGGTAAGTAACACCTGGTCAAACCAGGCGTGCTTACCGGCTACCACTAGGGGAAGAGGGAGCAAACAACGGGCCGCTCGTAATCGGCCTGTTGTTTGCACCCTCTCCCATTGAGCCCTATGGGGGCTAAATGGGAATGGGGAAGGTCTGGGCCCGGGTTCCTGGAGGGAGGAATTACCAGGCCCTCCGAACTCCGAATGGCCCGGTAATTCCCCATTCTGGGAACCCAGACCCGGTTTTTGGCGGCACCCATGCCACCAATAGTGGCATGGCTACCGCCGAAGTCGTAATGAGGCCCCAAGTGAAAATAACGGGAACAAGAATGAACAAGTACAAGGTTAACAAAAGCAGTTTCAGTGGAGAAAAACCCGTTTGTGACGTTTTATGAAAGGATTATAGGGCAGGGAGGAGCCCGGTGCCCACAGGCCAGGGGCATGTACAGCGGATGAGCCCCTGCGTAGAAATCCTAGTGTGAAAATGCCACTCCTGCATTTAGAGACCTCACTGTGAGTTGGGAGGTAATATTGAAAACAGGTGGTATTTCAAATACCACCTTTTATTAACATCTGTCAAATTATTAATTATGAGGCATCTACCCTATGCGGTAGTCCTAAAGATGCTACGTGCCGTAAATACCGTATGGCTATGACCTTGAGCTGCTGATTCGAATTCCTCAATATACGCCTCTACCCTCAAATTCAGCTTCAAATGGGAACTTGTTATCCTCTGCGTGAGGGGACAAAAATGTGATGGAAGACCCTCGAAAATAGTGCAAAGGAGGGACCCTCAAAAATGTAATGCACCGAAGGGTCACTGCACCTAGCGAGAAACTGAAGAAATGTCCAGAGAGCAAGACTGTGTTGCTTACAAAAGTATCATAATGTTTTTATTTACCATGATACAAAAAATTTGAAAAAGTCAATTAATGACATATTACTTTGATGAACATCAATTAATCACATAACACGACAACATGGGTGAACAAAATACTTGGCTAAAATAAATCCATCTCAACAGACATACATAGTGCAGCATCCAAACCATACATCATACATAGTGACATTCAACCAACCAACAATGGCTAAAAATGACTGAATTGATTAACATTGATTGCCAATTGGGAGTGGGACAAACATTCATCACATCCCGTTTAATTATTTTAATGTTTAAAATGTATTTAACATACAGCAATAGAACTCATTAAAAACAATCTATCACAAGGGTGGATCTGAGAAAAAGAATGTTATGTAGATCACATCCCTAAAGAGTAAGCTCAGCCGGTTTCGACGTAGAGTGTATAATGGGCAATGTCTTCATCAGGAGATACAAGGCGGGAGGCTGCAAGAGAAGAGCATTACTGCATAAATATGCAGCAGTGTCCCATCTCATAAACTGAACTCAACAATAGATTGTGTACAACCACCATGTGCCACCTGTTACAGACCAAAAAAACTAAATATTTGTGCTGGGGAAGTATACCTAAATAAGAACGACCCCAGTGGCAGAGTTTTATTTGAAAAGCCAGAGGCGAGGACACCGACCCCGAGAGTGTAAAAAATAATAACAGAAATTGGGAGCACCATGTAGGCCAGAGGGTCAAGATAAAACAGTCATAGACCACCAAAAAAGCCCTCAAACAGCAGAAAAAATGCCATGACCAAATGAATGACAAGGGAAGAAGCATGCTATAACATGATAAGTTAAACAAACCATGTGTAAAAAGCCATTAGCATGCAGGATGGAAAAGCAGGGTCGTATGCTGGAGTCATACCGTCAATGGAACTGTGACTAGTCAAGAGTGGAAAAACAATTGGAACACACATAAGCCCAGAGGGATAACTGCATTAGCCAACAGAACCTCATGAAAGCGGCCAATTGTTACCTGTAATTAGCGTAACGCTGCTCTTGGTGGCCCCCTCCAATAATAAATATGATGGGGTAGCCTCCTGAATGGTAATGCAGCGGAGAGAGTCGTGTCAGCGGAAGTGCGCCTGACGTACTATCAAGCAAAAAATAATGTTAGCCTAGAACACATTCGTCGAAGTAGGGCTAAGAACATACCAATAAAGCCATGCACAGTTAAAAAGTAAGAACTGCAGGAACACTCCTGCCACGAGAGGCAATAAGCCCTGTTGCCAACTAATTAAAGCGTGATGACATGTAGCTGTGTGCCGGCCTGGTGGGTTGCAGTGCCACATAGGAGCCAGGGCTAACAATCGCACTGCTAAAATGCTGTGTGCCTGGAGATGAATGGAGATGAATGCCTGGAGATGGAATGCGTAGAGTTACAGCGATACTGGACTCATATCTTTGGTGTAATTGGGGAAATAGTGGGGAGGCAGATCGACCCTGACCCTGTGGTGGCCATACTGGGGTATACTAAGTTGCTACCCGCTGGGACCAGGAGCTTGATGGGTCTCCTCCTGATACTGGAAAAACGAAGAGTGGCTATAGAATGGGGCGGGAAAATTAGTCCCAAGGTGGCCCAGTGGGAAAAAAATATATTGTATTTTCATGATATGGACTCTAGGTGGGGTGTGATGCAACCTCAGCGAGGAAGGGACCGCCAGAAGTGGGACATATATACTTCATATCTTCTTCGACAATCGGCAGCGGTGAATACCGAACCTTCCTCGCCTTAGACCGATTGTACAGTGCTCTTCCCGGTAGGGGTGGCTCTTGCCGCGTGAACGGGAGCGCGGGGGCACCCGAGAGGGTGGGGGAGGTACGCCAAGATGGGTGTTGTGCTGAGATACGGGTGGCCAGGGATGACCTCTATGATCTTATGGACCTGTGGTTCGAACTGTATCGCTGCCATGTCATTCTAATCTGCTGGTGTTAACCTCTCATTCTAATGCTGTACCGTCAGGTTGAAACGGGTGGTGGGGGGGCGATTGTGGGGTGTGTTTGATTGTTATATGAAATGTTAATAAAGAAGGTGTTAAAACATTTATTTTATAAAAATCATCACGTTTGGAGGTGATAACGAGCGTAGTAGGAAGGTGGTAGTGCAACACGATGCATTACCTGAAAAGGAACAAGACTTGCAGAAGCACTGGTCTTGAAGAAAAGAAGAGATAAACTAGACCAGTCGAGGCCAGTGAAAGACTTAGTCCTGGGATGTTGGAACATGAGCGGCTTCAGTCACTTGTTCAAAAACAATTCATTAGATTATGAGACTTTTGATATCTCTCTCGAAGAACCGTGGCTCAGAAAAGTTCTGTATTGAACGGGTTTCCTATCGACGTTTGTTCTATTGACAGCCATAAAGAACGCTAGAGGCTTGGAAGTAATGGCAATAGACTATCCAAACATCTACATTCAAGTCTTGCTGCTTCATTTTAGCTGCTTTAGACCTAATAAGCAGGATTGGCTGATTATATTCAATCTGTACTGGAATCGGGTGGGAATTGAGGCTTCACATTTTTCTTCCTCAATCATGTGTTTAATGGACAGGTTGTTTGAATTGCTGCCAGGCCCTATAATAATCATTTGTGGTGATTTAAATATGCATTGTTTTGATCATAATAATGATTTGATAGGAGATATCAATGCATCCTCCACCCAGGTGGAAAAGAAAAGGCATGGCTGGCAGAATGATCTGAGCTTCAGGAGTCTTCATCTCCTAAATGGCCATTCCACCAAGTGTAACATGGAAAAGGGATCCAGAAAGTAACATTCTGGACAATTTTTTGTATCTCATAATATTCTCCATGGGTATCAAGACTGGAGGTCATCCCTACGGTACACAGTGACCATAACATTCTGAAATTGACCTGTAAGGCTTTGGGGTTATTGCACAGTGGTTGGCATCTCTGCTGGAAAAAACAGGTTGACTTTGATTCCATCTAGAATAACCTTGTTGACCAAGAGATTTACAAACCACGTGGAAACCACACCAAAGGGCCAACCAGCAATCACGTCAGATTATACCAGGTTTTTGATGGACCTTGTCGAACATCAGAAACATGGTATTAACATAGTAGTTTTCTCATTTGCATTCATACAGTGAAGAACTGGTGAATGCAAAAACAAAATTGAAATCTGAACTGAGGAAGTTGCAGGGTGAGAAGACACGGGACTCGTTGACTCTTGAAAGAAGTCTTAAATAGAGACATAGAAACTGGGTAAGAATACGGAAGTGCATAATATTGCAAAAAGATGTGGAATTTATGCTGCAAAATATTTCAGGGAAATTACAGGTGAAAATTGGCAGTTAATAAATTAATTATACGCACCCCAGAATACCCTGTTAATAAAAGTGGTATCAGAGTCTGGGTGGGTTGAGCGCTTCACCTTTTTATTTTCCACAGAGAATGATGTTCTCAATATAGACAATGATACACCCTCAGAAGAATGGGCATTTCAAACCGATAGAGACAACATAATAGATTTGATTGCGAAGGCTAGCAACTCTGGGGCCCATGGCCCTGATAGGTTGCTAACGCCATGATAAAAAAGCACCCAGAATTGTGGGCAACATTCCTTTGGAAACTGTTTATTCACGTAAAAAAGTAAAACAATGTTCCACCCTCTTGTAAAACCTCTGTGGTGGTTTCTATTTTCAAGAAGGTCGATAGAACTGATCCTAAAAATTACAGGCTATCGCTTTTCTTGATGTGGCAGGAAACATTTTTGAAACCCTGATTCTGAAGGCACTCTCAAAGTGGGTCATAGAATCGGGTAATTATGACTCCTTCGCACAGTTAAGGAGGTGGGTACAGTGCTGATCGTGTTCTTGATTAACATCTTGAATATGCATACAACGAGAAATAAAACCAAGGAGTACCTAGCTTTTATAGATTTGGCCCAAGCCTTTGACAAAGTTGGCCGAGACCGGTTTTGGGCTAAATTAAGGAATCTGGCATGCCCAAAGGATCTTTTGAAAGCTTTTAGTGAGTTGCACGCTGGTACATCATTGAAAATAAGATTGGACACAAGGGGTCAGCTCTCTGGTACCATCCACAAAGGGAAATATCTCAAACAGAGCAGCCCACTTGCGGCAGCCCTTTTCAATTTATTTATTTTGGATTTAACCAACACCTTGAAAAAGGTGAGGTGTTTTCCACCTAGTATTAATGGTGCATCCCTAGACAGATTGCTGTAGGTGGACAACTAGGTCCTGATTGATTCAACACCAATTGGGTTGCAGCAGCAAATGAGTGCCATACAGGACTACTGTGACTAAAATGCTTTGAAGATAAACGCATCCAAATCTAGAATACTAATTTTGCAGTCTACAAAAGGGAATACAAAGTACTAGAAGCTCTTGGTATATAAGTAACGCAATTCTTATGAGAGTTGACTCCTTTGTGTACCTGGGGATGGATGTTTTTATGTGTTTTTTTACCACAGATTTTTTATGAAAAAACTCATTGGCCCTCATTACGACCCTTGCGGAAATCAACCGACCGGACCGCCATAGCGTAAATAGCGTTTCCGCCATTGCACGATGGAGCAAAGTGCGGGTCATTCCGACCCATCGGGCACGAGCACCACGCCATGGCGGAAGTGCAAAGTCCGCGATGGCGGAAATGACCCCAAAACGGCCCACACCGCCGCCGTACGGCGCCCTAGGTGCAATACCGCCACCCATCTTAGCGGACACCGCAGTGAGCGCCAACCGGAAAGTACGGTGACCGTAAATATACGGAAACGGAAGTAAAAGCATGGTCCCGGAACGGGAAACATCACGCCGTACACCTATAAAACCACAAAATCCACACAACCATAAAAAATACTACCCTGAGACACATCCCAACCCGTCATCCACCCTAGTGAAACCAAGAAAAATGGGGAAAGTAGCGAAGAAAGCGTGCGACCGCAAGCGGCAGGTCCACTTCTCCCGTGAGGAACTCACGGCGCTCACGGAGACCCTCCAGGAGAATGCTGCCGTCGTCTTCTCCACGCAAATGACCAGGACGGCACTTGCGAACAAGAAGGCCATATGGGCCCTGGTGGCACAGCGTGTAAGTGCGGTGGGGACCGCACCCCGCAACCCACAGCAATGCAGAAAGCGATGGGACGACCTGCGGATACGCGTCCGTAGCATACTGTCTGCCAACCGCAACATTGCCACAGCTACCGGGGGAGGATCGGAATCACCCATCAAGTTGACCCCCTGGGAAGAAATCTGTGCCTCCACCATTGGAATGGAGAGCATAGAGGGAGTCGGAGGGATGGAGAAAGGAGTGCAGACATCCGAAGATTCAGGTAGGTGTCCCAAATAAAACAATGCCAAAACCACAATGTCCAATCATGTGAAGTACCACGAGCCCACATAGTGCAACAGGAACACATGTCCAGGAGAACGTCCACATACATAGGCCTGATAGCACACTTTAAAACTCACATCAAATACATAAATAATTAAAAATCCTAAAAACACCCTCTACACGTGCAGCAGGCACACCCTAACTGCAGGCTGCCAAACAACTGCACCCTCACTCCACACACAAATGAAACCACCTCCAAGGCCCCGACCCAAATCACCCTCAGGTACCACCCCAATGCATGTGATACATTGCCATTCCAATTCCCACAGACCCATTAATAACGCTCGCCCTCCTTTACTCCACCACAGGGTCCGATCCAAACGACGAGCTCCAGGACACCCCTACCAGCACACCTGCAAAGAGGGCCAAGACCAACGGCCAAAGACCCTCCACCTCAGCTGCACGGATCAAGACACGGCAGCAGCACAAATCAAGTGACAGCACACAGGAGGGAACTCCAACAGGCACCCCAGCAGCCAGCATGCCCACAACACCACCACCACAGGTCCCCCCAATGGATGCCACAGTAGGCACTGCTTCTGGTGGCAGCAGCACCATAGGTGATACTGCATTAATGGCAGCATGCTCCGACACAGAAAACGGGGATGTCGAAGTTAGATCCATCCATGACCTGTCTCAATCCCCCTGTCTGTTCCATCCCGTACACCATGAGGATACCACGCAGGGGCACCCACAAGACGACGACTGGCCATCCCCCACAAGCCCTGTGGCAAGGCAACATGAGGTGATCAGCCCCTCTGTGACACCACCGCAAATGGCCATGGCCCAGCAGAGGCAACAGTCCCTCGACCAGTTAATCGTGCAACAGCAGCAACTGGCCACGCTCCTCAAGGACCATGCCGATGAATGTGGGGGCACTAAGGCAGACATAGAAACATCAACTGAGACACTGAGGGCAGAAATGGAGAGAAGTACAGAGACACTAAGGGCACAAATGGAGAGTAGCACCGAGAGCCTGAGAGTACAAATGGAGAGTAGCACCGAGAGCCTGAGAGTACAAATGGAGAGAAGCACCGAGAGCCTGAGGGGGGAACTGCATGCGACGTCCAAAGACGTATGTGCCGAACTTGCCGCAGTGCGCCGTGTGCTCACTGAGCTCTCACAAACCCTTAGGGACATGCATGGACGTGAGCAGGCAGAGACATCATCCGTTGCAAGTTCCGTCCAGGGCAGCCCCCAACGTAGATCTGGGAGGAGCCTGCGCTCCACAGGCAGGGGTGCCCCTGATACCCGCAGAGGGGGCTTGCAATAGCGACAGCCCACTGACAATGAGCATCTTTGGACACTGGTGTTCGGGGGGGAGGTAGGATGGTGGAGGGGGTGTGTTGGGCTCACTTGGGTGGCGGGTCGATAGGGTGTTTAACATGATATCACATATGCCCTAAACAATGCACGATCATGCAATGAGATGTGTGGACATTGATCTTTGTGTACGAGGCCATTATAGGCGTACAGTCCATATTGTGCATGTCCCAGACACACACAGTGCCACGAGTCCCGTGTCCATGTATCAGCCACCAGGCGTGAGTGCTAGAAGCATGCATCTATGAGATGCTGACGAATGTCACGGCCCTCCTGTGCCTCGCAGACTCCTTGAGGTGCTGCCACATCCCCACCCTCATCATGACCATCATCAGGTGCTTGCAGTTCTGCGTCAGGGGGCATGGGCACATTTCTACGTACGCACATGTTGTGGAGCATGACACATGCCATGACCATCTTTGCAACCTTCACATGGCGGTACAGGAGTGCCCCGCCAGACCTGCTGAGGCAGCGGAAACGAGTCTTCAGTAGGCCGAATGCCTGTTCTATGACTACACGGGTACGTGAGTGGGCATGGTTGTAGTCCTCCTCATGCTGGTCCCGTGGGTTCCGGACTGGTGTGAGGAGCCATCTCTTCAGTGGATACCCGGCATCACCTGTATGTGGACAGGAAAGGAATATTGAGGAATGCCATTGCTACGTACGCACCCCCCCCCTTCCTGCCAGGTCATTGCCGCATCACATACCCCACATCATCATGCATGAAATGAGACTCACCGAGTAGCCAGGATCTGTTCCCTGCGTGTCGCCCCATGTAGCGTGGTATAGTAGAGTTCCTCAAGACCATAGAATCATGGGTTGATCCAGGGAATCTGGCACAACAATGTGTAATGATCCTGTTGGAGTCACACACCATTTGCACATTCAGGGAATGAAATTGTTTTCGGTTGCGGTACTGGGCCTCCATGGCATGTGGGACGACCAATTCCACATGGGTGCAGTCGATGGCACCAATGCAACCCGGTATGCCGGCAAGTGCATGGAATCCCACTTTTGTGTTCGTAATTTCCTGCTCCGAGCGTGGTAGAGAGATGTAGTCGTCTGCGTGCTTCAGGAGGGCATCGAGCACTTGCAATAGTGTCCGTGAGAACAGTGGCTGTGATATGCCATGCAACTGTCCGACTGTGTGCTGGTAGGTGCCTGTGGCCAGGAAGTGTAGTACAGACACCACCTTCAGTAGGGGTGGGATGGCGGTTGGGCTATCTATCATGCTGACAAGGTCAGCCTGTGTCATGTCCACAATGGCGGTTATGGTGTCCCGGTCCAAACGGTAGAGGGTGTGGATTTGCTCATCAGTGAGGTTGAACGGATGTGCTCGGAGGCGTGGGATTGCGGGCTGCCTGCGTGGTGGTAGTGGCTGTGCTGGCGGCCCTTGCTGGCCCTGCCTTGCCCTCCTCCTCCTCCTGCGTCTCCGCCGTGCGGCCGGTAGTAGTTGGTGTTCGTCTTCTTCTTGAAGTTGGAGTACTTGCAGTGCTATCAGGTCCCCCAGGGCCAACATGGCTAGTCCTGCCGGTAGCATTTCGGAGTGGGTGTGGTTGTGGGAGGAGACTGGGTGTGCAATTTATGTGTTTTCAGGCTGTATGGCCTCCACCTGTGGTGATTCATTCCACCTGTGCAAGCTGCACTCCCCTTTGGGCGAGCACGTCCCGCACACAACGCTGCAATTCGACGAATGGCATCTTGCTATTGCAATCATGTATCTGTACCCGATGGCAGTGTAACATTGGTTGATATGTTCATTCGGCTATGGTCCCATTGTTTCACATACAATCTTTGCAGTCGCGAACAGACTTGTGAAGGGTCAGTGGAACGTAGTACTCGAGTAACGGTGGACCCTCATGCAACACTGTACCGAGCTTCACCGACGGGCGGGGCGTTCCATTTGTGAGTGAAGGCAGTTGCCATTTTCACACACAGCCGCACTAGATGGATTAATTTGTGGTTTCAAGCGGCCACAGATGCCTTTTCGACGTGATGTTGCAAATGAGGAATTCGAAGGGCGGCGCTTTCGGTTTTCAGCTAGCGGCGAGGAGATGCCCACAGGTCTGACTGCAAATATAACGTTCTATTGTTCAATGTCCTTGGGACAGGGGCCATGGGGAGGATGCAATGATTGATATGAATAGTATGGGATGCGCAATAGCGACGTGGGCGATGAGGCCGGACGTTCCCAAATACATGTTACTTCACAACACTGGAATAACGGGCTGGGGCACGGTGGATTTTGCAGGCTGCATAACGCACAGACTCAATGGAAATTTCACATGTTATGTGAGTATGGAAACAGGCGTTTTCATTACGGGATGAGGGAATGATGTATGGATGCATGGACAGATGATTTGATACAGAGTTTGCCATGTACAGGGCTTCTTGGAATCTATCCGCCTCCCCTGCGCTATGTGATGCAGGGCTGCCATAGTGGGGCCATCGTCTATCTGGCCTTGTTGAGCCCTCCCTGTCTCGACGCGCCTTCAGACACTTGTGTCTATGCACGTTACCAATCCCATCTGATGGATTCTGTTTTAACAGACGCATGCACAGGTACACTCGTTTGTGATGGTGTTTTCACCTCGATATAGATAGTTATGATTCGCAAGTGGTTTTTGGGTGGTGATGATCCTTTGGAGTGGGCTAGCATGCATATGGCTGTGGATTTGGTGTGATCATTGAAGTGAGTAATTCAAATGTAGTTCTGATGGCCATACTATTCTTTTTCATTTCATTTGGTTGACAGGTATCTCCTCCCCTTTTGCCACTGCCATCTGTATGCCACTCCTGCAGATGGATTTTACTCCCGACACCTGCTGCTTCGTGTTAATCAGTGGAGCAGCATTACGATCTTATGGGACGATCGCCAATGGGCCACATGCCCTTACGCAGTACTAGTGGCTAGGAGCAACATTTCGGCCTTTCAGCTGGACTAGTGCCTCCCTATTGGGACGGCCCTGCGGTTCTAGGCGCTTCCATGTTGCCTTTTCGTACGGGAATGTAGCCCCTGTGTACCATGAAGGAACAGGGCGTCACACAAGAAGTAGCTGGTCATTTATTGCGGATGCAGCCCACGATAATGAAATATATTTTGGAGTTCATGGCCTAATGGCTGTATGGGCTTGGTGGATTTGTTGTGCATTAAATTTCTATTCTGATATGAACCGTGTAGCGTTCTTCTTTGCGAGTGATGTGGCATATTCCTATTTGGGGAGCGATGTATTGTGAGGAGATCTGCATTGGGTTCCAGCTTCGGAGTATAGTTGCGTGGTACTGTGCTGGGCGCGTTTGCCTACGGAGCCCAGTGAGGTCAGGGATAAGGGCTGCCATTATGACTGTTTTGATGATGTCATGCTCAGGGGCGGGGGATTAGCTTTTGTGTAACAGATGCCGGTCAGCCAGTTGGATTGGTGGAATGATGTGATTATCGGAATATTGCTGGTCACAGGTGCCTGTGTTTGCGTGCGTTTCTTGGTGGGAGACTGAGGTCATGTCCATTTGTATAGCTTCTGTATTCGTGCCATCTGTGCCCTGCAGCTCCCATTGGGCACTCTTGAGATTCATTTGTTCGTTGGCAGGCATGGATGACTTGTACATTTCACTGGTTGCATTGTGTGACTTCATTGCACCTACGGGGGGTTGTACAATGTGGCCAGGGAGCGGTGTACAAGCACTCAGTAGGGCCGTTTACGGTTGATTCGCGATGCCGTACTTCTCACCATGGCGGAATGGTACTTTCCGCCGTGCTTGATGGCGTTAGGTGCATGTCCGCTAGGGTCGGAATTCGCGTACCTTTGCGCCATGGTGGTAATTACGGTTTGGCATGGCGCGCGCGCGAGTGCTTGGTGCAGTTAGCGTTGGCGTTCACTACGGTGTCGCTAATGGCATCGTACTTTGCGGTGACGGGTCATGATCGCACCGAGCGCTATTCGATGGCGGTATTGCATTTCCGCCATCGTTTTTCGATTTCCGCCAGGGTCGTAATGAGGCCCATTGAAATGTTTAGGGGGTTAGAAAATATATATTTGGGGTGTGGGAGTTCAGAAACATTAAAATGTTCGTTAAAAAATCCACAGTAAAAAAGCCCACGAAAAACCATCCCACGATGAAATTACATGGAATTATAAAACATTTGCTTGAAAGACAGTCCAAGGGAACCTTTTTTGCTAGTTAAGGATAAAACTTTGATGGCACAAGGATGAGTGTTGTTGAAAAAATATGGTGGTTTCTTGCTTCCCTCTGTTATCTCCTGTCGTATGAAAGTGATTCCCATATTGACTTACGGTGCAGAGATTTTTTTCACTTTCCTTCCTGCAAGTTTATGGTTGGTCCTTGAGAGCCTTATTTGGAAAAGGGTGCTATGTTATGTTATGTTAAGCCTATTTATAAAGCTCAAGGTCACCAAAGGGTATCATGGCGCTAGAGTGAGGTAATCCCAGCCAGGGAACCAAGCCGTTAAAAGCCTAAAATAGGAGAGTTTTAACATCCTTTCTAAAGGCCAAGTAGTTGGAGATTTGTTTTTGTAGCCATTGGAAGTTCATTCCACAGCATTGCTGATACAACAGAGAAGGCACAGTATTTCCAGTCCAATCCCGGTCCAAGTATTGAGGTTGGAGCTTGGCTTAACTTCAATGTATGCAATGGTAACATGGAAGATCCTGGAATTGTATCGTAAATGTATATTGTCTGAACCTGTAAGAGGCTATAAAATGTTAAAAGGCGCAATTTGTAAGTAGAGTGAGCCCATACTGGTTGAGTGGAAGAGAGTGTATTGTGCTATTTTGGTAAATGTAGGTACCTCTGAGGAGACTTTATTGTCAAACCCAGCCTTTGTAAAACATAAATTATGGAGGCGAGGCTGGATAGACACACAAGACCTGAGACAGTTGTATACACTTCATGCTCAATCCTATCTGGAAGCACTGCAACATAATAGTCTCCCTAAGTACCTGTTGAAATTTCCAAATAGACACTATTGTGAACAGTGCATGCAATTTCGCGTAAACTTTTACCCTACTAAAGAAGTATTAATTGCTTAAAATCGAAACAGTGATAAAGATGTGACATGTAGACTTTGTAAATGCGAGAGGGCAGAAGAAAATCTTCAACATCTTTTACTGTTCTGCACTGCATTGACAGAAATAAGGTCTAGACTTTTGGGGAACATTTTTTGATTTGAGAATAGGGGGGGACAAGACCCCATGGCTGTTGGCATCTTATAACATCCTACGCAGCTTACAAGAAAGCTTCCAAGACATAACAGATCTAGTGGCGCCTTGTACCTCTCCACTTTCCTTATCACAATAAATAAGCTGCTCCGCGGACAGCTCCACAGAGACTTAAGAAAGGAGATTAGACAAACAGAGATAAATGGAAAATTACTTCTTCTTTTTCTTTTTGTAAAATTCTTAACAGATTAAAACACAAATAAAAAATATATATATTTTTTTGATTAATGTCGTTTTTTGACCATGGAAAAATTGTATTTCATTTTTATGTGTTGAGAACGTATGTCTTTAATCTTCAAAGTGTTCAAATTATTGGAGTAATCTTTTAGAAATTGTGGACGTGATGCGGGGATGAGAGGAAAATTCTTATGGTTTTACATTTTGTACAAGTAAATAGTATTGGTTTTAATGTGGCGATAATGGTGAAAGGTTTAAATTAAGCCAACCACCAAATGAAATAATAAATCAATGCAAACAAGGCTGTTCTGGCTATGCCACACTGCTGGTGTTTGAAGAAAAACAATCTTAACAATATAATCTGTCCTAGCTCATGTGAGTATTTATTGTTCTATGCCCAGAAAAAAGTAATTGTAAGTGCTAAGTGGCAGAATCTACATTAGTTTAATGGTAAGGGTTTTGAGTCCACACATGTTTTGTCATGCACTTCTTCATCAGGACTCATTGGTTTTACACAAAATCACAATATTTGTTTCTCCAAATGATTAAAAAAGCAGTTATGGAATACAATTATAATATGACTTGCGATACCGGAGCACTGCTGGTAGTGTTTTTCAAATGAACGGGGTGGTCTGTAGCCATATATTGATACCACAGTGACCCCGATTGATGTGGAGAAACAGAATACAAAACGCTGGATTTAAGCACCAGCAGCGTTTCAGTACCGCAATCAATCCTCTTAAAGTATTTCAGAAACTGTTTGGGACAACGTGTATTCGGATTTTTTACAAAATTCGGATAGTCCGGAAGAAGTACTCCAGTGCTAGGCAGATGTCCACCGGAAAAATCTTATGTACACACTAATGTCGACTATATATGACATTTTATAGATTAAATGCATTACAAAAAAGTTGTGATTACACAAATATAAATGTGTACAAACATGAAAAGATATATTTAGACAGGGTTTTTAATTTTATAAATATTTTATGCTACACATTTATCAGAAATAAAATCTGAAAAATAAGTTGCTATTACTCAATTAGAGAAAAAAGACCATAGTGTGGCATTTAAACAAACTAAAAATTAGAGTGGTTACCTCTGGGACATTATTATTTTCAAGTGGTCCATTGAGGTCAGAACGCTGCTGTTTCCTGGGCTGTTCAATACCGTTGCAAACCTGTACAGAATTAGAGAAAACATTGTAATTTTATTTTATTTTCTTTGAATATCGAAAAGGACAATATGTCTGGGATTTAAAAATACCACCTTACATTTTAATACACATCACAGTACAGATAGACACTTAATAACATAAGCAACTCGCTGAATAAGAGCAGGTACAGTCTGTGTGTGTTTAGATGCTGGTTATGTGAGTCCAGGTGCTGGATGCCTGTGGGTAGCAATGGTTGCCGGGATGGGCCTCGCTGAGTATAGGAATGTCTTTGCTTATTGTGAGCAGACACTGATTCACTCTGGATAGATGCTGGAGTAAGGTGAGGACTGATATTCAGATACCGAGTGTGTACAAACACTGTCTCTTCAAGGAAAGGCAATAGCTGAGTATTGGGCCACTACTGGCTGAGGGTGGAGGGACACTGGGCCGCATTACGAGTCCGGCAGTAACCCACCGGTGCGACCAGTGATTTGCCGGCAGACTCGTAACACTTCTCCAGCACCTGACTTCCCAGTGCCACCGCGACATTACAAGTCCCGGCGGATCGGGAAGTCAGGAGCCATAAAATGTTAATCCCCATTCCCATGGAGTCCCACGTGTCCATGGGAATGGGGATGGGGACACAGAAGCACCGGCACTGTTGCTAATGGTGCTGCTGCTTCCGTGAAACCTCTGCGGTTGGGTGCCGTTGCACCCAGCAGGTCAGACCTGTCGGGCGCAACAGCACTCACCCACAGAGTTGTAATGTGGCGGTCCGGAAAGGGTGCCGGTACGGTGCGACCGGCACCCTTATTTTCCAACCGCCACACTTGTATTGAAGCCCACTGACTATGTTTTTGACACTGACTTACTAAATGTGGCCATCATTTTGAAGCGTGTGGGCAGTCATTGGCTTAGGATGGACAGTCGCTAGTTGAGGGATATCATTTACTGGATGTGTGTAAGATAATATTTGATGAGTTTGGGTGGCTGCAAAGTATAGACAAATATTAGCTGAGTGTGAAGCGAGAGGTTGGGTGAATGTGTGCCAGAATTGCCATAGTGTGTGCAAACAATGACAGCATTTACAGATATTGTATCAATCTGGGTAGATGGTGGATGGTGTGAGCAGGCACTGGCTGAGTGGGAAAATACAACAGCTATTTATTAGGACAGAATGGCGACAAATCTGCAAAGGCATTGTGGGTGCGTGGACCGGCAGTGCCTCCTGAGTATGGACTTAAGCTGGATGAGCTGGACATACTAGAGAAATGAAGACGAGCACAGGTGTAGGTAGTCAGGAATTACCTCTGTGTTGATAGACACTGGCTGAACATGTGCAAACACTGGCAAGGGACAACTTTGGACAGCAACTGGCTAAGTCTGCACAAGCGCTGAGTGAGTTTGTGCAAATACTGGTGGAGTAAGTGAAGGCTTGCAGAGTGACTGAATTTGGCCTGTACCATTTGACGGAATAAAAACATACAAATTGGCTAATACATATCGAACATGTGGCACGGGGGTTGCGTGGGTATCCACCGCTCCTATGATCGGTATGTATTAGCCTTGGGTGTTGCAGGGGTGTCCCATGCTTCCTAAATATTGGAGGTGGGGGACTGAAAAAAAAAGAAAAAGGGACCCTATGGCGTTGGATTTGACCCGCGTTTGAGGGACGGATCTGACGCCGCAGGGCTGCAGTCAACCAGTCGGCAAGCAAACAGGTAAGTAAGGAAGGTAGGGTTGGTGGTGGGGGATTGGTGTGATTGCGTTTCATCCTCTGAGATGCCGTGATCAGTTCTCAGACGGTCAAAGACACCTAAACCTGGATAAATGCTGGCTGAGATTGGATAAATGCTGGCTGAGCTTGGAGACATAGTGGCTCAGTGGTAACATATGTTTGTTATGTGGGTCCAGAAGCTTGTTGAGTGTGGACAGGCACTGGTTGGCTGTGGAGAAGGCCTTCTGGGCATAAATAAATTCCTGCTCAGTGTGGGCAGACTCCTGTTTAATGGTGCTCACGTTTGCGTGAAAGGAGCTAATTATAGTAAATAAATAAAGACATGCTGGGTGGGCAGGATGCGAGGGGTGGTTCTTTTGCAGGGGGACTCTTTAGAACGTATATGAACTAAAGTAAAATCACCCTTCCCTGTGACATCACACCACCCAACGTTCCTTAGTTTTGTGTTTACCTAGCAGACTTTATCTAAGGCCATACCCCATTATGTTGGCTGCAGACACTGTTTGCTCAAACTATGGACTCGTTTTCACATTCACACAAGGATGGAGCACTGCAGGGCCTGGACCAGTCAGGGGTTACTCTAGCAAGGTCACAGACCTGTGCTCAGCGCTAAGATCGAGCAGAGACTGGATGAGACAATGGGCTGTTCATGGCAACAGGATGCGGTAATGGTTGCGGAGGACCAACGACCCTCGGCTGAGGAGATGAGTCCAGAAGTGATTCTGAAGGTAGGAGTTTCTACCCCTCACCTGAGTTCTCTAAACCGGAGGGACGTCCCCATATGTCACATCCGGCCATGGATAATGAGGACGGACTATTAAATCTAATGGATAGGGTATTGTTTTGGTGGGAGGCTGGATAAGTATGCCAGAAGACCTAGCCTAGCGTAGTATTCTTGAATCTTCTTCAGTCAGGTGACCAGTGACCTCTAAAGGTGAAGGGTCTGTAGGGTGGAGGAGGTCAGTTAGGTGGGTCCTAGTTTAATGAAGGATATTTTTTTTTCCTTGACTTGCAAGCCAACTATTAAATCACCTGTGCTATTGATGTGCGAGCCTGGTTTCTCCGACAGGTGCCCTCAGGCGCTGCGCCTTGGAGGGATGGCAAGGAATGCAGGAGTTCGGGAAGGTGCCATGTAGCCCTCAGAATTGAAGAACTGGAGAACCATAACCATAAGGTGCCAAAGTCTTGTAGTTTCTAGAAGAGTCCTGATGAAGCACAATGGCAAACAAACCATCAGTCTGAAAGCACACGGCAAGGGGTTCTGATGTTGCTGCTATAGCGGTGCTGATTGCACTTGCTACAACTCATCTGATGCACCTTGAGCAAGAGACCTGCTACTCACCCCTAGCTGAATGACTGTGTTGTTGTGGTGGGATGAGTCTACGGGGGCCGTGCCAGTGACTATACAGTTCCTGCCTCTTTTGGACTGAACCTTGTGTGCACCTTTCTAGGTTTCATGCGGGTACTGCTGCTGTCACTCTTTCCATGGGGGGCTCCCAGTGGCTCGGGAAGCCATTCTGATGAGGATCATTTTCAGGGACCTGCAGCCTGCCTGGCCTTATTCCTTGCAGGTCGAAACACACTGCCTTGATGGTTGGGCAGGCATTCTGAACTGCCACTACCATGGCCCCGAGCTTTCCACTGGTTTCCTCATGCACAAGTGGGAATCCAGCGAAATGTCTGGATATCGCATTCCTCTTCCACAGATTGAATACGATTTCATTATTTGTCCTATGATCGTTTTTATCTTTTAATCCAGGTTGGTTTCATTTCCAATGATCTTAAATTTTTTTAAAAAATCGCATTTGCCAGCGTTTAGTAATTGCGTCGTCTTGTATTCTCTCATAGCGCAAACATGCCTTCATGCGAACATTGCATTTTATACAAAATGGAATCCGATAGCGTGCAAAGACTTCAGGAGATTTGGCAGACACTCCTTTGGTGTGAATAAATTGACACTTTGTGAGTGTTGATGAACACCTGCCGCGAGTGCCCGCTGACCGGGTGAGCAGCAGCATGTGTTGGCTGAACGTGAGTGTGCACTGGTGAAGAATATATTGACACCATGAAAGTTAGGGTAGGCCCAGTTCGGGGACTCCGACGATACCTTTCAAGCTTGAAACAGACAGATTCACTAACAAATACCTATTCAGGATATTCATAGACAAAGGCCGGACACTCATAAGCCCCATCACGTGCCCGTGTATGTGGGAACCTAGCAGTCAATGTCTGTGCTATATGAGATGGTATAGCTCAGAAATCTCTGAGAGGCATCAGAAAAAACAATGTGTGAATGCCACATCACTCCCTGGTCTGCGCTGACAGCAGGGCTCTCAGCGCGGGACTACCTCTCTTTGCGGGAGCACCACTGCGAGCCCCGCCGCTGGCACCATTCCCCTGCTCGACCCGCCATTCCTTACAGATGTGCCCCATGACTTCATCATCCCTGGGCCCGACCCCATCCCCATGCCACTATTTACCTGAAACCCGGGTCCCTACTGGCAGATATAACCTAGGATCTTACCTCTGCCCCCGGTGGCTGTGCCAATTCTTGGTTCGGCTTCACCCGGAAGAGTCGAACCAACCTTAATCCCACCCCTAGCACTGCTCTGATTCTTTGCCGGGCTGCACCCACCAGATACTGACAGACACAGTATTTGAAGGATTGCCTCTTCCTCCCCTGTCCTCATGCAGCTATGTTATCCCAGACAGCCCAGACAATTTCTGCAACAACTTTAGGTAGATACCTGACCACTGTTTCTACCCCCTTGTTGATACTAATTCTAAAATAGCACATATTAGCTTTATAAAAGTGGTTCCATGTCATTTCGTCACGGGATGTTTTTTCGCAGGGTTTTTTACCAGGAATTTTTTATCGAAAAAACCCATCAAATCTTTTTTTAATTTATTTTTGGGGGTCCTAACGCCTGGGTCCTAATGAGGCCCCATGTGTGTTGGGACCACAGACTTGATTTCTCCTGCTTGCAAATTATGATGATTTTTGGCTTTTACTCTTGCAGGTGTCCTATCTCTTCAGTTAACTTGAAACTTTCCCTCTCCCATTTTCCTTGGCAAGGCCGTGCGCAGTGGCTGCACTCGAAGCCTGGTCTGCACGTCTCTGCAAAGTCTGCATGTCAAGTCTCCATCTGTGCTCTCGAGTCCCGTTAGTACCTTCCATTAACTTCAATATGCCGTGGCTTCCATCTTTGTTTTCATGGGCGTCTATGTTAATTGCGTTTAAGTATCAGCAAGCAGTTCATGTGTATTCTTGTGCAACTTGCGGTTACTGCATAGCAAGAATGTGTCTGTCCTCTATCTAAGTGAGTCATAACCATGTTCTTCGTGTCTGCCAGCAATTTAATCTAAAATGTCTGCATAACTTCATGCACGGATGCATATGTGCTTCATGTCTAACGCATCTATGTCATGGTGTCAGTCGTGATGTCATCAGCTTTCTTCGATGTTACAGTGAGTTGACTTGCTCCATTGATTGCAGGTGTATCTCTCCAACAACGTCATTAGGATAGGGTCTAAATAGTTGTCTGAGTAAATAACATTTCTCACAGCTGTGATACATCGACGATGGAGAGGAGGGAACCAGGAACAATGTACACCTTTCGTTTCTCTGCCGCCTAGATTAAAATGTTAACACGCTAGGCTTCCATCTAGATTCCATACTTAACTCTGATGCACATGTGAACCAGACTGTGAGAAATTGCTTCTATTACCTGTGACTACTGAAAAACCTACAACCCTTCATCTCTCAGTCTAACTGTGCGTCCTTTGCTCTTGCAACCATTCTATCCAGCTTGGACTGTGGGAATGCCCTGCTAATCGACACCCAAAACAAAAATGTACACGCAGCGCAGGTAACACAAAACAATGTAGTTCACACTATGAAGGGAAAATCCAGAAGAGACTGTGTCTCGCATTGTCGACGGGACCATGATTGACTCCTGTTCATTGCCTGACTACAATACAAGACAGCACCTCTTGTCCATAAATGTTTATATGGTAATCTTCCACCCGACATTAAAAATTGTGTGTCTTCCTACGAGCCCCCAAGGAGTTTATGTTCATCTATACTTGCCTTGGTCAAAAACCCCAATTTCAAGCGTCCAAATATCTTGGGAAGATCATTCCCTGTTCAGGTTGCCAAAAGTCTGCAACTCCCGTTCACTAGACCGAAGGCTACTAAAGGAAGTTAAGAGATTCCATCGACAACTGAATACCTTACTATTCCATTCAGACCCCTCACTTCTCTTCTATTGGGGCCTAGCCTGTGCCCTTTTCTTTGTTCCGTTCATTACTGTTTCACCTTGTGTTTTTGTTATGGCACCCCGATGCCCGCGGGCTTTCAGCACCCTATAAAATAAAATAGGTGAGAGTGGGATAGATGCAACGAGGGCCACGTTGAGGTCTCCCGCATCAACACTGAACACCCAGACATCCAGACCTGGCTCTCTGCTATGAACCCTGAGGGCTTTACATCCCAGCTGGCTACCTGTACCAAGTCCCTTAGGTTGAAAATCGACAGACACCTCTCCTTCAAAAAGAACATACAAAGGAATACAAACAGCTTGGAACCAACTTTCTCTCCTGTGGAAAATCAAGCTCTTCATCCCAAAAATCAATGTCAGATCTGCTGTCCAAGACTTTGTGCTCTCCCACCTGGATGGTGGCAATGCCCTTTTGGAAGGCCTTCTGATGATGACCCTGTCACCCCAGAGCTTTGTCCTAGAAGCTGCAGCATGACTCATCGAAGGACTCCACAAATTTGACCACATGAGCCCCATCCTCATTGAGCTACACTGGCTCCCACTCCAAGCATGTATCATCATAAAATCTGGCTTCACGATCTTCAAGGCTGTTGCCCTGAAGTCCCCAAGCTACCTCACTGAGAAACTCAGCATCTCGGGAGGCCTATGAATTGCCAGAAGTACGGATATGTGCAGACTTGAACTCCGCCGGTGCAGGAAGGAAAGAACCAAAAGGCTAGCCTTCCCTGGAACGGTCTCCCTGTTCACACCAGACACGCCCTTTGCTTCTACATTTCCTTTGCAAAGAATGGCTCCTCCCTTACACCTTTGTCCACAAACACTCCACACCCCATGCATCCTGAGACTGGGTGATCTGCTCCCCCCTGTTACTGTTACCTCCCCCCGGTTGCTTGTACCTTGCTGGCAAATTGCCTGCCCTGCCTGTCACCCATTGTTAGCACCCTTCTCCCTTGTATCCCTGCTTTCCTCACTGAGATACCCTAATATCAATAATAAGGGTGTCAATGGATTGGCCGTTGTGCCACGTAAATGCTTACAGATCTGTCTATCTGGTAGCAATGTGGCATATAACCTTGATTTTCAGAGTGCCACAAAGCAAGGCGCTAAATGCAACACTGTTCATACTGATGTAGATGTACTGCTTTCAGGGGCAGGCAACTAGTGGCTCTCCTGATGTTTTGGCTACAACTCCCATCAGCCCTTGACAATATAGGCTAAACGATCTGAAGGGCCACAGATTGCCTACTCTTGCTAGCCATGATCATACAAATAGTTTTAAGTCAGGATAAGTCATGCCCCTTAAACAGTCGCATGAATTGGTCCAAGGTTGGATTTGATCAGTGTACAATCTTTCTAATATGCATATTTATTTATTTATAGCATTTGTTATATGCCCATATCACAGCTTAGGTTTTAGCATAAAATCTTCTCAGCACACCTTAAACATATGTGGTTGCAGCAAGAGGGATTTTCAAACATAGGACTGGCACGCGCCACAGCATCCCACAATGCCCCCATATACCCTTGTCCTTCAGACATCTAAAGCGGGAGCCTCTTGGGCCCCAGCAGCAATGGGGGTGCTATTAAGCACCACCCGCTGTTGTGTTCACCATCGACCTGACTTTAGAAAGGGCAACTTTTATCATTTCAGTTACAGAAGAGAGTTTTTCTTCCTACAAAAGTATGTGATAAAAGGAACACAAGATTGCTTTAATGGCTAGAGGAATGAGTTTGCACTATCAGTACTGCATTATATAGGTCACAGGCACTTCAGAAGTTTTTCTCAAGTTCGCTTTATTAAATTGTTACAAAAAAGTATGAAGTCGATTGCTTCCAACTGCACAGTTCTAAGTGTGCAATCCATAAAATTGTCCTGTAATTTAGATCCAAGGCACAAAATGTGATACACTTGCTATTCAACATCATTTCGAATTCTCCAGTAGATTGCAAAATGAAAATGTTAACTGTTGAATGCAATGCTCGGTTTTCTGTTCATTTTTTCTTCCTCTGATATTTAACATTTTAACTGAGCAGATAAACTCATATGAGAGTACTGACACAAAAGATATGTGATTTTTTAAACGTGTTAAGGCCCAGGGTTGGGAACTATATGCCTATTGATGGCCGGGTAAAGTTCGACGAGGGCTTTAATTTGTTAATATAGCTCACAGTTGTGGGCAATAAGACCAGAAGCACCCTGAGGGAAGACGCCACTTTGTTTTCACTTATGGAACTATGATGATGCAGCGAACACGAGACCCTCTGAACGCAGTCATTATCCCAAAAATTAAATACCAAGAGCAGAATGAGGATTGAAAGCGAGATACTTCCCAAATGTATTAGTCTGCTTTCTATTTCAACTATGGGTGAATTCCCGGCCGAGTAGAGAACATCATAGTTCTCAACTTGCCCCATATCATCAGTGATATAGTTTTCAGTTCTGAGTACTTACCTATTCTTTCCCCACTTTCTGGAGCAGGTAAGTCTTAACTTGTCATGATGCAATGTAAACTGTCCTCGGTAACGGCCCACCAGCTTGATCAAGGGCCTGTGCGCACCCAAGGTTATATCGTCATTAGAACAAGCAAAGGCCACACACTGATGCTAAAAGCCCATTTTGTAAATTACAAAAAAAGAGAAGTTATGTTTAT
Source organism: Ambystoma mexicanum (assembly GCF_040938575.1). Taxonomy (NCBI): domain Eukaryota; kingdom Metazoa; phylum Chordata; class Amphibia; order Caudata; family Ambystomatidae; genus Ambystoma; species Ambystoma mexicanum. Next base: position 1,359,764,097 of record NC_090934.1, on the reverse strand, counting down.
TCGAGCCTTTGAGGAAGCCAAGTTGGACTGGTGTATTCTGCTTTGCATATTGATGATGTCATCAACATGCGGAGGGGATTACAGCAGTCCAACATGGCTTCCTCCGGGAAGGGGCACATGTGAGTAGTTATTTCCATTTGATTCATTACAAATCAAACTACAAGGCAGGAGCCTTTAGCACCTGCAGGTGGTGGAGGCCATGCATTCAAAAGTTGAAGGGGGGCATAATGGTGCGAGCAGCAATGGTCGCGCAGCTCTCAGGCTGCTCAGAATGGTGGCTTGTACTAGAGAATACAGCTCGCTTTCCAAGCTTCCTTGACGAGGTGCTAATGGAAAACAGAAAACTACAAGTCCAAGCTTGCAAAGTATTGATGGTTGAACTGGATTATGATCACCTCGTGCCCGTCAGCATGCCTGCAGCTTTGGTATAAACTGATGCACATCTAAGACACTTGCCAAAAATATTTCCTCAGAGTTCTTTGACCTTATGAATTAAATTGGCCTTCATCCTCGCTCCTCTAGTTGGTGACAGAACTCCTCTGTGAAGTGCAATATCCTTATAACATATAGGCTTCATTTATCCCACATATAATATACAGGTTAGCTCCAGGGTCTCGTAACAAGAAATGGACGAGTTACTGGGGGATGGAAATATGGTTCTATGATGCAGCATCAATTGTCTGCCCCCACTCTCTACCAGAAAAAAACAAAATTGTCTGCCCCCACTTTCTACCAGAAAAAAAACAAGAACCAAAGAAAAAAGTCTAATTAGACATACAACCCCAGAAAACGGGCAACCTTAGATCACATTATTTCCTCATAGATCTAAAGGATTGGCATTAGGCTAGAGGCTTCAGGGCACTCGTTAAGGTTGTAAGCAACCCATTCCTTATGCTACTTGCCAATGGTTTGAAGGCATTGTCATCTACCTTTGCAACTTTCCCGCTACTACTGGCTTCCAGTGAAATCACAGACGTGAATCTTCCTTAATCTTCCTCTTTCCTCAATGTGCCCTCTGCAAATAATCCAGAATAGGATTGCAAGACTTATCCTTGGCCTCATGCCCAGGGACAACATCTCTCCAGGCCTCAAATCTCACCACTGGCTCTCGGTAGTTGCAAGGATCAAATTTAAGACCTTTTGCATCATCCACAAGACTTTCTGGGCCTAGGAACTTGCTACACCCAACTCTCTCCCGCTAAATACCTCCCTGCTAGAGCCCTTCGGTCCTCTAGCTCCTTCTGCACTTGAACGTTCCTTCTGCACTTGCACATCCTTCTGCACTTGCACATTCTGAATACTCACATTGCATAGTAGGTTTGTCCCCCTCCCTCTTCCCACTCTGCTCTTAAATATTGTGTTGTAATGTTGTAATGTACTTCCCACTCCCCCTCCCTCCCTGCCCTGTTGGCGCTTTGAAACAGTATATTCTTATTGTATAAGGGCCTATCAAGTAAACGATAAATACATAAATATACTCTCTGCAGATCAGACATTTCTCCAAGCAGAGAGTTGGGGGTAGATCTCTCTCTTTGACAGGAGCATCTCTTTGGAATGGCCTCCCTGTCCCTCTTGGACTTGAGCCGGATCGCCTTAAGTTTCCAGAAGCTTCTCAACACCTTCCTTTTCTCCTCCTCCTTGCCTCTCCCCTATAATCTCCTCCAGCCTCTGCGACTGGTTGCGTGTGTTCCCTTAGGAGTCTTACTGCAGTCAGGCACTCCTTCGACCGGTCTTCCCCCGCACTCCTTCCTACCAGCGCTTGCCCTGGGGCACCCTTCTCTGATTAGCCTTCCAAGGCTGACCCACCCCCGTCCTCGCACTTGACCCCTACCCCATTAGTTCGCCCTTGCACTTTCCCTCCTGGACACGCTTAGCACTTGCCCAGTCCTGGCCCCATCCATCCAGCACTTCTCCCTCTCCACCCTCTCCCTATCACACCCCTTCATCCTGATCTTCCCCCTCCCCCTGCACTTCTTGTTACTGCACTTACACGATCTGAATGTCACAAGGCCTAGTAGGATCGTTATCGTTGTTTTCTCCACTGTTTCCCCCTTCTTTTGTATTGTGGCGCCTGGAAACACTTTTTGTTGTATAGGCGCCATACAAATAAATGTTGGGATAGTTTTTCAGCTTACAGTCAATGCTTGCCCAATAGTGATTACTTCCAGTTAGGCCAGTGCACCAATGCTGAGATAATGGAATCTCTTGCATAGCATAATTATTCCCATAATCAATTTTGCTCCAGGCAGCTCCCTTGGCCTCCGGGTACCATGGAGAAAGAGGCAATTGCCTTTTAGGTCAGTCTGACCTGGCCAAATTAATATTCCCTTGCAGGAAATTCCTATTACAATTCCTGATTGATACTCACTTCCACTTTACTTAAGACCCTTTTCGACCCCAGCTCCGCCAGCCTGCCTGCAGTTTCAGCACATGTCTCAGCACAAGCCAGAAGCAGCCCCACGTCCTGGCTTGGCATACCAGCTCGAGGTGACCTGTCTACAGTTCGGCATGCAGACCTGCTCATAGCAATCGTCAAGGCCAGCAAGGATTGGCAAAACGCCTTAGGCTCTGATGACACAGGTACACATGACAGTATGGCTCTCACATGCAAGGAAAGCCTTTCAAAATTTGAAAAACACAGCTGCAGGTCTTTTCTCAAAATCAGGTCATGATAAATCTAAGGCCCAATTTTTGTTTAAAGTCACTGTGTCGCAATGCCCAGGGTAATCTTTGACATGCAGCAAAAAGGCCACAAAAAACACATGCAATGATCCACAGGCCAAAAAGCCCCAGGCACTGTCAAAAGCCCTGCCAGAAGGTCATAGGCCAAAAGCCTCATGCAAAGTTCACCAGCCTAAAAACCCTTCCTTCAATCTCGCATTTCCTTATAAGCCTTTCTCCAAGCACAGCCCAGGTCCTTTAGATCCTGCAGATTTCTATATACCTCCCAGGCAATGTCATTTCCTTCCCCCATTCCCTTGTGTCACTAAACATGTGACAGAGCCTGAGGGAATATTCAAGAATCTTTTAGGACCCATCTCACCTGCTCTGGCTTTTGGCAAACTGCACATCCCTTGCTCCGCTCCTTCCTGCACTCAGAAAAAAATGCAACATCCATCTTCCCTTCCTCCGCCTCTGAATAAACAATGACCTTGTTACTGTTGGGGACAAGGTCATCCAATCCCACCCCCTCACCATTTCCACTGTATCTAAACTACATGTAAACTAAGGGGGAGAGGCCCCCACCACCACGATACCTGATCACATGATGTAACATAGAAATGTACCTGTAACACCGAACCCACAGCCAACTAATGATCGCCATTTTGTATTAGAGCAAGCGCCATCTTTTTCACCAGGCACCAAAATTATCCCTCTGCAAAACCCAGCTCTCCCCCTCCCCAGCACCTCACATGGCACATAGAGTCCAAACCCCCACCATCTCCCTGCCTTGCCTGCTCCGTGCAAGGCTTGTTCTCACGGAAGCCCAATTATTTATTGTTGCAATTGTCCTGCATCACTTCCCCAGATTATGCTCTCTGCAGAATGTGAGATCATAGCCAGCCTCTAACACAAGTGCCCATCCATCTCCACTAAACTGCCATGCCCTTTCAACCCCCGCACGACAGGCCAAGTCTCACCAGTCCTCGACCCCTTACCTCTTTCATGCTGAGACCCAATTGACCAACTCACGTTGGCCATTCCAGAACACCCACCTCAGGCCTAATCCTAAAACCGCAGTATATCCTCCTAACAGCACCACACGTCTACCTATATCAAGAGAATTCAAACAACGCAGCTGGCAGGTCAATCCCCTGGGGTGGGCACCTGGGTGCTGGGATAAAGGTATAAAAGGGAACCGCAAGTGGAAAGGTTGGAATGCCAATGTATTAGCTCATTCGACCTAACCACCTTTATACATACAACATTTTATGTGGATCATTATTTTCGTATTATCAGTTCCTGTTGTTTAGTTTAGTCAGATAGTTATATTGCACGACCGACCTGACCTTCACACAGCGGAGATGAACCCAGCAGACCCACATGTGCCAGGAGCGAGTGGAAAAGCAATGGCCAATTTCCATCTGGCATCCCTTATAGTATCAACTGTCTCATAGGCCCCTCATCAAACCGATGGCGGAGCTTGTACTGTATGTGTAAACGTCATCAATGATGCTGTGTGACCTTTTAATGTGCTGCCTGTGTATCGTTTGGCAGAGCACTCTCGGGCAGCAGAGTTCTTTGCTTACATGTTTACTTTATATAAAGTTTTGTTTATCCTTGAAATTCATCTCATAGTCTCATTCCCTAATGGGGTAGGTCCATTATTTTGGTCTATTGGAAATCACATGCTTTTATGGTGCCCGCCTTCATTTGGTGACCCCTTTGTGTGATTTTCCATGAGACCCCGTACTTGTGGTGAGATCCAGGGCTTCTCTGGCAGGGCCGCCCCCACCTACGGCTGACCATTCCCCAAAAAACACAGACACAGAAGAAAGAGGGTCTTGTGGGTTCCGGCTTTGCGAATACCCTGCTGCTTGCCTGCCCCAAGGGAGAGGCCCAGGCTTTGTGGATAGGCTGCGAACGGAGGCTCTTGTAAGAACACGGGCACGTGAGTATAAATTGCAAGGAATGACAAACAAAGAGGGGGTGTGGGGAATTAGAGCGGAATGATTGAAGGGAACACGCAACAAGTATGTGTGAATGAGAAGGTGGAATGGTTGAAGACAAAGTGTTTTTTTTCCTTTTTCATGGCCAATAGTTTTTTTATATGAAGAGAAATAAGGTGAAAATATAGAGGTGACATAGGAACCTAGCTCCAAAAGGGGGTGGAAGGTGGCGCCGCGGTGCACTTTCCCGACCAGTGCAGAGGGTAAATAAAAGAGTGAAAATAGTAGGAGCTCCATATAATTAGTGGGCCAGGAATAAATGGTTTATAGTGATATTTTTCTAACACAATATTCTCGAATGCCGTTTTCTCGACAACAATTCGCCTAACATTTTTTTTTAGAATGGTTTTTTTAATCTTATTTTTGAAATGGGGGGGTTCCCCCAAACCTCCATTTTTTTTTATTCACACTTTTTTTTACTAACGAAACACAAAAAAACATATAATATGTTTAAAAAAATGCGTAAAAAAAACATCTAGAAAAATGTTTTCGACAAAATGGTCCTTCGAAAATATGTTTTCAAATATATAACCGGATACCGAATAAATAGTGGTTGTTGTTTTAGGTTGTTGTTTTTTATAGTGTTTTTTATAATATGTGGCGATAGGCCCAAGAGGGGCAGAGGTGATGTGAGTGTTTTAATGAGTGAGATAGTGAATATGCTTCAAAAGAGAAGGGTAGGGAAAGGGTTTGTGGGTATATGTATTTTTGTTTATTCATTTTGTGTGTTCGATATATGTCTTTTCTGCCGTTGGTGTTAGTTTGTCTATGTGGGTCTTCAAAGCGTTCAATATTTTATGTGTAACGAATACTATACATTGTGATTGAGAAGACAGAGGTTTTAAGATATTGTTGAATACCTTGGAAAAGAAAGCATAGGGTAACACTGGGAGGGGGAAGGTGAAGGAGAAGGAAGTGGTACCAGAGGACGAGGGAATGGATACCCTCTTTCACATATTTGTAAGCATCACCTATAGTGAACGGATCAAAAAATATCATGAACAATGGGTAAAGGAAACAAAGGGGGAGGGACTATCTCATGCTTGGCCAGAAAAGGGGTCCTTTGATAAGGGAACACTAGAACACCTATCCACATCTTTTATGACAAAATATAAGGGGAAACAACTCCAAAACAGACGTGAGATGTTGGATCTTTGGAGGATGTTTGAGGAAGTGCCAACTGCAAACAAGAATGAGGTGGGATCTGGGTACCCTGAGGTGACGAAACGTGAGGAAGGGGGGGGCAGAAAAGCGGAAAGAAGAAGCCAAAAAGCTGTATCCCTTGCTTACCAGGCCAGCAGAGGGATATGTAGACCCAGTCAATGTACCTGGAAGTAGTGCACCAACCACTCCCAGCACTGCCCCACCACCGCCTTATGATCTATAATCCACCCCTCCAGCCCCCGCAGTGCAAGTACTCAAGATCTTGAAACAGCATTGACGTCCACTAGAACAGAATTAGCACGTCTAAGAGCAATATGCAAAGTAACACAAATATCAGGGATAGAGCAGCCCCCTCTAAAAAGTTCCTCTCTTCTATCAGAGGATGAATGGAAATCTGGGGATTTCCTTTTCAGAGTAGACAGTGCCCCCATAAAACCTGTCTGAGTTGAGAGGGAGGGGGGAGTAAATAGTGTGGGATATGACACAGTAGCCTCAATACGGGATGAAGAATGATAGAGAGATTTTGACGAGGTAGAGAAGGGGCTGTGGGAGGAATACAGGAAGTGCAATGGACATCCCCAAGAATGAGTGAAGGGTGGGAACGGAGACTCCGAATAGGATGGGAAGAATAGCCCTAGCAAAAAAGAAAGGAACAAAAGTGAGCAATGGAAAGGTAAAATAAAAACTCCAAATGCCCCTGATTCATAAAGGAGCAGGACGACCCTATAATGTACCTTGGGCACAGATGGACAAAAACCATCTCCTCAAATCCCTCTCCCTGCTTACGGCAGGCATGGGAAAATGGATTTACGCATTTGAAAAGAATACGGCAGGCATACCGTTGGCCATTGGTGATATCAAAAGTCTCCTGATATCCGCAGTGGATGATCAAGCAGACTCAGTGTGGGTGGGTGAAAGCAGGGTTTCGGGGGGTAACCACAAGTAATGACACTCATGATGGAGTGTCGTTCAACAATGTAACAGCACAAGTGTGGGACGCCCTGCGGAGAACCTTCCCAGATACCCCTGATTTACATTCTATAATGCAGTGCACAATGGGGGACGAAGAAGATGCTGCGTTGTTCATTCTTCAGGTGCAGGAGATGTGGAGGGCAGAGAAGAGAACCGTGTGGGAGCAGTCTACGTTCCTATTTTACTTTATAATTAAAAGAGGGCTCCCAAAAGAAGTACAGAAAGCCCTTGACAAAATAGCTTGGATAGAAGCCAAAGGCTGGCCTGAGATTCAAAGCATGATAGTGCACCATTGTAGGAGGATCAAAGAAAGAGAGAAGGAAACAATGCATAGAAGATTAGCTGAAGAAGCGAAACTAGTACAGACAAAACTGGTGAAGGTCACTGCAGTAACAGCAGCGCTGCCCCCGGAGTCGACAGGGGAGGAGGGAGGTATCTCTGTGGCTACACAAACTAGAATAGGTGCAATGTGGACAGACAACGGGCAGGAGCACTGGGGAGAAGAACAATAATACATGGGACCCCAATGGCAAGGAAGACCTGCAAGAGCACGAGGTGGGTTTCGAGTACTGAGAGGAGGGGATATGGAGGGCAAGGAACTAGGGGGGAGGGCCCGGACAGTGTTTGTCATGCGGGAGGTGCGGCCATTTCTCATGAGAATGCCGCAGCAGGAAGGGGGGCAACTATCAGTACAATCAGGCCTACCATAATCAACTGCAATGCGGGCACCCACACCCAGGTAGCCCATACAGCCTTCCTCAAGGAAATTATGAACAAGACGGCCAGCCTAATAGTAGACCAATACCAAGTTATAACACCCTCTGACACCCCGCCACAGGCCATCCAATCACAGCCAAACCGCCCTAACCAAATGGCCCATCGGCATAACAACCCTTTTCCACTACCCCAAACGGTGCACCAGCACCCTACCAGGAAACTTGTGTACTCAGTGAAAATGTTTTCTCCTGCCCCGACACCCGACACATGCACCCGACACCCGACACATGCACAGACACCCACCCGGATTAGGACAGCCCACAGAGAGCACTTGCGTGTCCAGTCCTATCCACTACCTTAAGTCCAGAAGAGGAACCACTGGTGGTGGCAGAGATAGGAAATAAACAGTTCATCTTTATGGTGGACTCAGGGGCAGAGAAATCATGTATACGTGAAGGTGATTTTCTGTTATCTGACAAAAATCTCAAGAAGCAAGGGTTCTCTGGGGCTGTAGTATCTGTTCCTTTTACAGAAGATTTGGAGGTTAAGGTGGGGGGAAAAACAGTACGAGCCCCCCTACTATATTATGAACGTTTACCTGTCAACTTACTAGGCCGAGATCTGCTCTGCAAACTAAACATGACAATATCATTTACTGACAGAGGGATTGTCTATTCCACTCCTGGTATGTGCCCACTTACAGCAATGTTGTTGATATATTCTGTGGCTAATGAACGTAAGGTAAGAGGGGTTACAGTGGATCCCAACATGTTTTTATACAGGATTAGGGTTTGGCCAGGGCCGTGCCTGAATTGACTAGACAAGAATGGAGAGTGCCCTCAGATTTCATGTTCCAACCAGTTGCAACACCTGTGATCGTTGCTGGCACAATACTATCATTAGACTTACAAGGAGTACAGGTATCTGCCAAGAGAATAGTGGTAATAGGATTGGACACGCATGGATGTGAGTGGCGTACAGTACTGTGCATTGATCCAGATGTACCATTACGCAAATTATCTGATGAGGAGTTGTTATGATGACAGTGATGGGGAGATTATCTTGGAAATAAGCATCCCTTGTGAAGTAATGGTACAGTACCGAAAGGTGCCAAGCCCCCTCATGGCCGTCGTCAGTACACTGCATCCCTACTAATCAAAGACATGCAAAAAGTGCCCCCTCACCTGTGGACCACAAACCCCCATGATGTGGGATTATTAAGGGAGGTAACACATGTGAAAATGACCCTAAAACCAGGAGCACTTTTACCCAGGGTGAAGCAATAACTATTGTCTCGAGAGGTGGAGGAAGGGATACAAGAAACAATATGTGCATTGCTCCAGCAAGGTATAATTGTCCCCTTGATATCGCCATGCAATACCGCAGTGTATCTGATTAAGAAATCAACAGCGGGGGTTGGAGTATGGTCCAAGACCTCCGCCCACTCAATGATATAGAGCAGAAAGAGTTCCCTCTTGTCCCTAACCCAGCTTCTATTTTGTGCAGCATTCCAAAACAGTCCACTCATTTTACTGTGGTGGACATAACGAATGCATTCTTTTGGATACCACTCGACCCTGACTCACAATACCTGACGGCCTTCTCACTGAGTGGGAGGAGATACGAACATCGGCGGTTGCCTAAAGGGTACTGCGAGAGCCCAAGTATATTCAATAGGATATTTCATGAAGACTTACGCAATATTCAAGTCCCGAGTACAATCATACAATACGTAGACAACCTCCTCGTCTGCAGTGAGAAAAAAGAAATGTGTCAAAGAGACTCTATTGAATTACTCGAGTCATTAGCCCACCAGGGGCATAAAGTAGACAAAAAGAAGTTGCAGTACTGTTTGACTGAGGTCCTGTACTTGTGCCAATTGATTTCAAAAGAGGGTAAACGAATAATACCCGACATGGCAGCAACAGTGCACGCCTCAGCCAGACCCCACACTGTTAAAGATATGCAAAAGTTCCTACGGATATGCAATTACTGCAGGGCCTGGATACTTGACTATGCAGCTTTCAAAAGGCCACTTTTGCAAGGTCTAAAAAAAGCACAGAAAGATAAAAGACACATACGGTCACCAGAGATGCAACAAGCATTTGAGAACCTGAAAGAACTAATTAGCACAGCCCTGTCTGTCTTAGCCACACCCAACTATGATCGGGTATTCTACCTGTTCTCACATTCCAATGGGACACTCATGACAGCACTGTTAACACAAAAAAATCCCTTGGTCACAAACCACTGGCATGCTCGATTCAGTAATGCAAGGCCACTCCGTGTGCAAACAATCCTTCGCAGCCGCTGCCTTTGCCGTAGAGAAGAGCTCAACAATTGTCATGGGATGTTCTGTCACTTTGTTTGTTGAACACTCCCTGTTTGCAATATTGCAAAGGTCAAAATCCACCCTAATGACACAAAGAGCAACATCGTACGAAATCATTTTTTCAAGCCCCAATATCCATGTAGTACACTGCAAAACAGTGAACCCCGCCACATTCTTGACGCAACCATGTACTGTTAAAGATGTGCAAGAACATGATTGTGCCACATACGAGGGTGAAGTGGATGACATCCCAAAGGCACGAGAGAATGCATTAGAGGAAGGAGAAGTGTACTTCGTAGATGGGTCAGCATCAATATGCCCAGAAACAGGAGAAAGACATGTGGAGTGGCAGTGGTGAGTCTGGAAGAAGATGAGTATAAAGTACTAGTAAAGAAACGATTGCCCATGCATTATTCTGGCCAAGCCGCGGAGCTAGTAGCACTGATTGAAACACTCCATGCTGCAAAAGGGTGCACTGTGAAAATATACTCTGATTCGGCATATGTAACCACCACGGTACATGCCAGCCTGTCCAGATGGAGAAGAACGGGGTTCAGAAGAGCAGATGGGTCACCAGTACTACATGCTGAGCTATTGAACAGGTTAATAGAAGCCATGGCAGAACCCTCTGTAGTGGCATTGGTGAAGTGCCAGACACACGCCCATAATAATGATGAAATATCTTTAGGAAAAGCCGCAGCAGACACAGCAACTAAAGAGGCAGCATATCTGCCCATCCCAATGGCCACAGAGTGCAAAATAATAAACAAACAGGAAGAAGCTAAACAAGAAGGATACAACTCATCATCTATCTCCCAAATAATTGAACTTCAAAAAAAGCCCCTACCACAGAGCAAGACTTGTGGATTAAACAAGGGTGCACCCAATCTGCCACTGATTTAATGTGGAGGCAGGATACGACAGTAAAGTAATGATGCCTGTAGAATTATTACATATAGCATTTGAACAACTACATTTCCCAGCACACACTTCTAAACAGCATATCGCAGCAGATCTCCAAGAGGATTGGTTCATCCCAAACCTCCAGGAAAATCTGAATAACATGGTGGTAGAATGTACGGCATGTCAAGTGTTTAACTCAGGAATGACTCTTAAAACGTTGAGAGGAACTTTGCCCCACCCCATTGGGCCATTCTGTGAACTTCACATTGATTATGCAGACATGGGAGAGCGATGCAATGGGCACATTATTTGATCGTGGTGGTCTGTCCCTTTTCACGATGGGTGGAAGCAGGGTCCTTTGCCCACCCTGATGGGAAGTGCACAGCAAAAGTTCTTGTACGAGAACTGTTCTCGTATTGAGGAATATGTAATGTCATAAGATTCAACTAGGACACACTTCGTAAATGACCTCTTCAAAGAAGTAACAGCATTATTAGGCATAAAACATAAAATGTGCTTGATTTACCACTCAGAGTGAATGGGGTGGTCGAGAAAATCAATGGCCTTCTGAAGAGTAGATTATCAAAGCTTTGCCACTCCCTCAAAAAGAATTGGGTATATTGCTTACCTTTAGCCCTCTTTCAGCTGCGCACTCAGCCAAGCAAACTCTACCACATATCCCCACGGGAATAAGTGACTGGTCGCCAAATGCAAATGCTCATATCTCCAGTAAGAAGAATGTCTGACACACATAGCACAGTTGCAGTACTGGCAGAGGACTTCAAAGTGTACCTTACCCAGCTCACAAGAGTGGTGAGATGCATTGCCAAACAAATTTCACCTCATTTACAAGAGAGAATGAAACGGACACAACGACTGCAGCAACAGACAGCCCCATGCAACCTCTAATACCCAGAGAATGAGTGTATGTCAGGAGTTTTGTGAGCAAGTGGAACTCCCCACGGTTCCACAGACCCTACAAAGTCATCTACTGAAGACCCTTGGCTGTAGAAGTAAAGGGATTGAGGGACGGAATCCACCTCTCTGATGTTAGAAAAGCCCACAACAGCATAGAACCAGAAATGTCACACAGCAGTGACAGAGAGGTGGCAGTGCCTTACAAAAGATTTCAGAATATAACAAACAAAAGTGAAAACTGATGTAAATATAAACATGATACCGATATAAATAAATTCTGACAAAACATAGTATATTTTAAAATGTGAGATGTTTTCTTCTTTCTTGTTGTCCCCCTTCCATGCTTTCTCTCTTTTCTCTTCTCTCACAGTTTATTCCGTTTCAGAACTTTATTAATACCCATCTCGCTATATCCCTCTCTGTAGGTACTACAATGGTGGAGACAACACTCCTTGCATCTGAACATAGTGAGCTAGATAGCAGTAGGAATAGAATAAGTGCCACTAGAGCGTACAGCTACGACTGTGGCATTAACTTTGTAGCGATTGTGTTTACTGTAGTGATGCTGGGTCTGAGGATTTACTGGAGTGCATCTTTTATCTGGGGTGACCATCTAAAAGAAGGGGGAGGGTAAAATTGACATGGGATGACAATGTGCTTCCAAACCTCACTACCCTACACAAAAACGTGAAAAAAGTGATCATGGATCCCGGCTTATTTGTAAATAGCCAAACTGAAAGTGTATCCAATGTAGAAAATGTCTTGCAGCCAACTCACATTATGTTTACAGAGACATAAATTACCTTACAACTGACTATAACACCTAACTCATCGTTCTGTAGAAAAAACAGTGTGCTCCTTACCCCAGCCTTTATTATAGAAAGTGTGTCCCCTTCTCCTACCATGTACAGACAAACAGTTGCTGCAAGTGCTAATGAAAATGTAATTGATGATATTTTTCCAATGTATAGCGAACAGACTATAACAGGTCAGGGACTACTATGTGCTAATGATGAAATGTGTAGAAAGTTTACAAAACCCCTAAAATCTTTTGTGCCTATTAGAAGACGAAAGAGGCAGGCACGCCAACACCGATATGATGCATACCAGGGGTTGGGGTTAGATACAGTTGAAGACTTACGTCACCCTGGGAAATCTAACAGCCGGTATTCTAACATGAGTGCAAATGGGGAAAAAACAACAAACTGCAGTTGTTACGTGTGTTCATTAATACCCCATGTTTCTGGTACCCAAAAATGTTAGTCCTGCAAGAAGCTCCCCTGGTAGAAGCCCAATGTCTCCTTCATTTCACACTTTGTAGAATAAAAACCTCCTTCCAGGCACGAACAGTGAAACTGAAAATCCTTCTGCCAAATGAAAAACTCTGTAAAGAAGAATCAGAGGCTCCAAACTGTTTTATGGAGCCGTTTCTGGAAATTGAAGGCACAAACTTTGCAGAGAACAAGCGATTAGAGTCGACATACATGTGCAAAGCAGAGGCGATACATGGGTTGTCGGATGAAAGACTAGAATGATGGACAGAACATGTGCACAAACATGGACGTACCACATCACCAAGCTAACATGGTTCACAGTCCTTGAGAAACCAATCAAGGTCCGACAAGAAGAGAGATATGAACTGTGTTTCTATGGTGAAGGAAAGGTGCCTATGGGTTCTAACACACATTGCAACAGAACACTCGTCATTCCTGATCTCTGGAAAGGCACGGCTGCCTTCATGGACTATTACTGGGTGTCCAGCAAACAGGCGTAATTACAACTCTCACCATCATGGAGAGGTTATTGTTCTCTTGCAACACTCCATTCCGCCCTGCTGGTGATACCTGAAGAACACATCAAAGGAGGAGAGGGTCCACAAGAACAATCAAACGCACAATGACTAACTATTAGGACTTTGGGATGGAGGAGAAAGGGCATCAGGAGAAGGTATTGCTGTTCATGAACTACATTTCCCAGCTTTCTTTGAGGCAATTTGTAGTTCATGCCGTGCACGCGTGTGGCCAGCTGACACTCATTAGGACAGCTTATCAACGGCCAACGGCGCACGGCAGGTGTGGCTTATTTTGCATCTTGAGGCGAAGCCATGCCGGAGGACTAAGAGACCGCGGCTCCATGCCGTTCATGCTGGAAACTTTCTTGTCGGTACACGGTCTGCTGGAAATTCAACATGTTCCGTTTGCAGCGAGGAACACGGACTCACACTGCTTCTATGAGCCATAACAGATTACGTCCGGGAAGGCGTACGAGCTTCCCGGACAACAGATAAGTGCTGCATTGGTTTCTTTATTTGAAACGCTGCTGTTTGCGATTGTTTCATGGTGTAATATGCACGTGGATTGGCATTTTCATGCATTCTATGATTCATATGGCTCAGGGGGCACTGAGCAAGTCCCAATTACGCAGATCTAGGAACTGTGGAATCTTATTTTGCTTTGCATACAATGCATGCGTTTAGAGTATAGTAAAACGCTCTCATAGCACAGAGGTTTTCAGTGCCTTCAACTGAATTACCGGGGAAAGACACTATGACAGTACCATAGTTGTGTTGTTCTATGTGTTGACCACTGTTTTGTTTCTATGTTGTGTAACTGTGCAAACAGCTTGCCCTATGGGCCATGTGTGGTGGTTTCTTCATGGTGGGAACTAGTCCCATGTACATGTTTCATACTGCTTGCTTAAATGTAGTCCATGCTATGTGTGTGCCTGTATCAAGGGGTACAATATAACTGTGTGTTCAGGAACCAGTATTAAGAGGTATTAGGGTGATACTGGAAGTGATATATAGTGTTATGATATGCTAGTAAAGATACTAGATAGAGTAGGGTTTTTCTCCTGTTGCTTCCCCCTAACATATCAACACTAGGACTTTCCTTACCCTCTTTCCGGTGTTCCTATACTCCCTTCCCCGTCCACAACCTCTCCCTAACCCTCTTCCCCCTACCTGCTGCCATGTGGTATTCTGTACGTTATAATCAGATACCTGTGCCAACCATGGAAGAGGGTCGACTTCATTCGGTTTCTGTGGTTCGGGGAGAGTGTTGACATCGCTCATTCCCTCAATAGTTTTGACACCAACTGAAGCACAACCCCCCATCTATCAAATATTTCCTGAGCAAGAGCCACATCATCAAATATATCTAAAGAAGTGCACCTCCAACTACATATCTCAAGACTCGTATGACCTCCTGGCACAAATACTGGACAAATACAAACTCTTTAGCTCAGCAGAAACTTTCTTTGCATCACTTATCCCCAGCATCCAGACAAGAATAAATGCCAAATAGCTCCAAATTGTGCGTTGGGAGCTCATCCAATTGACAAATGACACTGAAGAAGAACTCTGAGCACTCTAACTCATGACAATGCAGCACAGATATGTGCTGGACCTTCGAACCGCTATGGAAGGTGGTGCTTGCAAGAAAATTGGGAGCTCATGTTGCACATTCGCACCTTCGTCAGATGCTGAAAATGGGACATTATCACATGTGATTGCCGCTGTACTTGAACTGGGAGTGAAAATGAGGAAAGAAGGAGGGATACAGAGCGACGACTGGTTCAGCATGGCCTTCAGCTGGGTACCCTCATGGCTTGGAACTATCATAAAGATGCTGGTGCCCATTATTGTGTTCTTCTTGCTGATTTTCTGCATGCACCAGTTAGGCCTCAGGTGCTGCACAAAGGTAGTACCAAGCAGTGCGATGATGATGGTGACAATTGGCAACAGAAATGTAAACAATAAAGTGCCTCATGATACCAAGGATGCCCAAGAGCAGACAGGTGAACTAAATGAGCCCAAATATAGCATGGCGGCAATATACAACACAGGGGACGTGGTAGACAATTATTATCACACCACTATCAAACAACCCCACGATCATGAGGACTATAAGGAAGTGTGGGTGGACCTGGATGGGGTTGGGGGATGTATTTATATTACATGCACTTCTGAAGAATATGCAAGGCGTGGGGAAAGTTTGACAAGTGTTTGAAGAGCATGGATGCTATAAAAGGTACCACTGCTTGGGATGAAGCAGTAAAAAAGGCTGAAGAACGTAGACACACTAGGGGAGGGTATTTGTTACTTTAGGAGTAACAAAAGGGGGGAATGTTGGGGATGAGGTGGTCCAATGGCACCCCACTTACCATTCCCACTGTATCTAAACTACATGTAAGCTAAGTGGGGAGAGGCCCTCACCACCACGATACCTGATTACAGGACATAACACCCACAGCCAACTAATGAACACCATTTTGTATTAGAGCAGGCGCCATCTTTTTCACCAGGCACCGGAATTATCCCTCTGCAAAACCCAGCTCTCCTCATCCCCAGCGCCTCACACGGTACAGAGAGTCCAAACCCCCACCACTTCCCTGCCTGACCTGCTCTGCGCAAGGTTTGTTCTAACGGAAGTTCAATCATTTATTGTTGCAATTGTCCTGCATCACTTCCCCAGATTATGCTCTCTGCAGAACGTGAGATCATAGCCAGCCTCTAACACAAGTGCCCATCCATCTCCACTAAACTGCCCATGCCCTTACAACCCCCGCCCGACAGGCCAAGTCCCACCAGTCCTCTACCTCTCACCCTCTTTCATGCTGAGACCCAACAGACCACCTCACGTTGGCCATTCCCGAACACCCACCACAGGCCTAACCCTAAAACCGCAGTATATCCTCCTAACACCAACACACATCTACCTATATCAGGAGAATTAAAACAACACATCTGGCAGGTCAATCCCCTGGGGTGGGCACCTGGGTGCTGGGATAAAGGTATAAAAGGGAACCTCAAGTGGAAAGGTTGGAATGCCAATATATTAGCTCATTCGACCTAACCACCTCTATTCATGAAAGATTTTATGTGGATCATTATTTTCGTATTGTCAGTTCCTGTTGATTAGTTAAGTCAGATAGTTATATTGCACGACCGACCTGACATTCACACTGCAGAGATTAACCCAGCAGACCCACGTGTGCTAGGAGCGAGTGGAAAAGCAACGGCCAATTACCATCTGGCAACCCTTATAGTATGAACTGTCCCATAGGCCCCTCACCAACCCGATGCCAGAGCTTGTACCGTATGTGTAAACGTCATCAATGATGCTGTGTACCCTTTTAATGTGCTGCCCTTGTATTGTTTGGCAGAGCGCTCTCGTGCAGCAGAGTTCTTTGCTTACATGTTTACTTTATATAAAGTTTTGTTTATCCTTGAAATTCATCTCATAGTCTCATTCCCTGATGGGTTGCGTCCATTATTTTGGTCTATTGGAAATCACATGCTTTTAGGGTGCCTGCATTCATTACACTGAATCGAACCCTCACAAACAAAGCTGTTTTAAACAAGCAAAGCTGTCCATGCACATGCTTTAATTTTAATATGTTAATGCCGGCAGAACCCCTTCATTCAAAATCTCCCCCATTTCAATTTCTACTGCTACAACCAGTGTTACCCTCAATGCTACACTTTAGTGCTTAACGTATCAAATCACACACACAGCACGCTGCAATATCAGTATCATTTGAAACTGGTGCACACTGTCTCTATTGAAATCAGTGGCACCGTTGAAATTAGTGCACTGCTGAAATGAATGCACGGTTGAAAGTAGTGCACTCCATTTTTCCTTACATTTTCAAATCGAATGAAACATTTTTTAAATATATAGAGTGATAAAACTAAAGTATTAAGTTGGGCCATGGAATAAAATTCTGATTGATGTTGGAGATAAATGGTGGGTCATTAGAAAGTCTTTTTTTTTGTATAGATTGGAATTTTATTTGCATTCTCCCTGTCAAGTTCCAAAAATAATATCAATAGCGTCCCTCCATAAGTGATATGCCATGTTTATTCAGGCTATTTCATGAATGTAGGCTCATCAATAGAGGTGGCTGAACATCTCGTGGGAGAAGCTGTGGATTCCAACCCAGGTCTCCTTTAGATCTGCTTCGTCTTTCCATGACAGGTGGGACCTAGGAATGCACACGTGTGACCAATCAAGAGGCCAGAATGGTCAGTGCACTCAGGTTTCCTGGAACGTTCTCATTTGCCAGTTTGGGTCATGGCCATCTGCTTCTACTGTATGTTGACAGCCACATGAAGACCTAGCAGCCGCAACGTATGTTCTGAACTAGGGATCTAAAGTAACATGGTCTCACTGATGCCGGTATAAAGAAAGACCCTTCCATAAGGCTATTTTAAGGCGGAATCCATCTTCTGCATTGACATGTCAGGATTTATAAGGGAAAGCTATGCAAGAACTGGTGCGGGTACAGCCAACACTCCATGCATGGGGCTATGGACAGTCACCATGTTTAAGGGCTTCACAAAGTATGGCGTGCTCTGATTTTCCCTAGTAAATTGATTCTGAATAAAATGGATCCCAGCCAATCACCCAATCACAGAGTGACCCGATGTGTGTATGTAGAGCACGAGTGATGTTCAACTAATCATGGACAAATACTGATTGCACATGGAAATTACAATTTTAACAGAGCGAGCATAACATCTGCAGACCACAAATTTACAAGCTTCCTTTCAGCACCCAACGCGCCAATGGTGTGTCCAGGGAGTGGCCTGCAATGGCACGTGCTACCCCTGAAATCTGATTGGCCACCCGAGGTGCCACCCCATTATCCTAAACTATGATCATTATGTGTGTGCTCGCACTTCATGCCACCCCTGCATAAATCAGGGCCCCACTTCGGCCACCCCATCCAAAAGAGCCTGAACACGCCACAGCAACACGCAGCCGTTCTCCCACGTTCAGCCTCCTTCTCTCCACTTTCTGCAACACATGCGCACAATAACATGTTAACATACGAACATCGATCCATGTCCAAAGATTGTTGCAGGACTCCCTCCTGCCACTCTCACAAGCATGGCCCACAGCCATACACTCACCACATCATGACCGTAGCACATCTGTGACCATCATGCTCCGTAGCCACTACTTCCTTATTCGGCATACCGCTACCACACACCCTACACACCGACCATTCCCATGCAAGATGCTTTTCGGAGAAAGGAACCAGATTATATCTGCCATGTAGCTGGCACTTTTCATACTCCACAAGGAGCCCTTGGATAGATGCTGCAAGAAAATGCAGTTCACCAATCGGAGCACTTCTCGGTGTCTCGCGCATGACACTGAACACACCTGACATAGACCCCTCGAGCTCCAAAATCTCTTCCATCCACATATACAGGCTCAGCCCTGAAATGCCCGCACGCAAACTGTCAGTCCTGTGAGGCTGTACCAAAAGGTGCGCTACACAAATACCAACTAGCATTACATAACAGAGAAAATGTGCCCACACACGCAATGCTACGAATTTATCTGAGGGTTTTTGGTGTGAAGGCCTTCGGTAAAATCAGATGTGTGCTTGGTATTAGATCAGCATAAACGACTGACCAGGCATGTTCCACAGAACCATAGCAGAAACCTTAGACCATTTTACATCCACCGCCATGTCACCCCTTTATCAGAATGCCCATTATTAACTAATGTGTGAGATATGCACTCTGCGCTGCTCTGGCAGTCGTGGTGTGCCTCTGTGTACGCATTCATAATAGTGAAGTTAACAAATATAAAAAGGATTGAAGATGATTTGTTAGATTTTGTGGGTGTCCAGTCATTATCTCGAAAACAAAATGTCGAATTACAATAATGTCAAAACAATAATGTCGAAAACAAAAATGTCGAATTGTTTTTTTTTTAATTTACATGTTTTGTTGGGGTTCCGGTGGTAAAAAAAAAAGGGGTAAAACATAAAAAAAAAAATAAAAAAGGGGGGTTGGGAGGGGGAACCCCCCCATTTCGAATAAAAATCAACAACAAAAAAATTCAACATTTTTGTTTTCGACTTTATTTTTTCGACATTATGACTTTCGACATATTTGTATTCGAGATTATGACTATAAACCGATTTGGTGTATCTGTTATGTTTGTTGTGCAAAGGAATGACATGAAAGTAAACACAAATCGACTGATTCTCATCACAGGTTTAGTCCTTTAGGAATTGCAGGGTAATGTGTGTGGGTTTTGATCCTCTCTGATCTCAAGTGTTTACGTTTGTTTTGCATTCAGACCACTAGGAGCTAGTTTTTACAAAACGGATAAAAGTTAATTATGTTGCACATTGCAAATATTGTGGCAAAAAATAAAGAGTGTAAGGGGAATCAAAAGAGGGGCATTGTGAGGGCATTTTGAAAGATACATAGGTGTCAGTCTACGGCAATCAGAAATCAGGTGTATCGAGGTATTGGCGGGGGAGGGGGGTGGTCCCCTTCACGTGGATCCACAATCACTGAATCAATAATAACTTTATTTTGGTATGAAATAATAAAATGAAAGCAGATAAATAATGAAAACATACAACTGATAGAAAAAAAACGTGAGTATTGAATAAAGTCATAAAAGAAGTTGAAATGAAAAGAATATCAGTAATAAAAACACGTCCATCTCTTGAAGGACAATGAAGTTCTTTCCAAGTTCTCTTTCTATAAACAACCTCATATTTTTTCATTCTGATTTGTACCACTTTTGCCAAGGACGTCTGTAAGACCTACGCACGGTGTGATCTGGGATGACTTGTGAACACAAAACTGCTGCTGAGCTTTGGGGAAAACATTGCATTCTCAGTAGTGGTAAAATGGTTCTTGGCAGGAATTAAGTGCATCTTGTACAAAACAAAATGCATGGGCGTTTCCTCACATTGCGCGTGGTTGGCGCAGCCAGGATTGTCTAGCAAGTGGGGCATGAAGCTAATGTAGTTGGTCCCACCACAGTGACATTACCATCCATAAATGCCCTCAGAGCGCTGCTGAGTGGGCATTTACAGATTTTGGGTGGGCATTGCCCACTCAGGCCCTGCCCGGTCTACGTCTGTCTACAACTCTGGCGGTTCGGGTAAGCACACACATCTCCCTTTAGTTAATGAGCAAGAGTGATCCTCTTGGAGAGCAAGTCCATTTCTATGAAAATGGTTCTAGAATAAAGGTTACAAAAGGTCCAATCATGCCCTCAGTGTTGAGCATCAGGTGGCTTCTGTTTTTTTATTTTTTATATACCAATTGAGCCCTATATCGTTCTTCCAACGAACACGCTCTAGCTCATATTTGCTACAATTTTGTAGTCAGTGATGGGTGTGTCCGGTGTATAAACCACTGGGCAGAATAAATAGAGACAAGCAAACCCTTAACATGTTTGACCCAGGCAAGCTTCTGATAGCACTCGCTGAAATTGATATCGACTATCATTTTCTGAGACAGCTGAGCTTTGTCATCACCAGGTGGAAAGTGGTCTGAGCTTGTACTCATCAATTAAACAACTTGTATGCAGTTCCTCGTGGACTGTGTAACAGGCAACCGAGTTAGGTCAATACAAAATTCTGAAAATTCTGCCTTCTGAGGCTGGTGAGAATGTCCTCATTCCCATAGCTCCGAACCATAGAACGCAATGCCATAGAAAGGTCTTAATGGCACTTCAAGTGACCCTAAACTAAGACGCAAAAATGATCAGGGTGTCATGCACTTCTCACGCCAGCCCTACTCTCCTGCTATCCTTTGTCTTGGGAGGATAGCTCAGGGGCAATACGCTCGTCTTGGAAGCAAGACGACGCAGAGCAACACAGTTGTGATCCGCGGATCCGCGCTTAGAAACCACTGGGTATTAAGCGCGTTCTAAATAACCAATTACAATTTACCAGCATGTTGCACAGGAGTGTGTGAGCAGACCATACTGTAGCTGTCAAGAGGGGCCTTCTCAAACCACTTTGCCAACATGGGCTGTATGCTCCCTCCCACCTGCAGAATTCCACAGCCCTGGGAGAAAAGGGATTGTGCCAGGGAGCTGGCAGCAGCAAAAACAAATGTTTTGTTGGGTTTCAGAAGTGGGACGCGGCCGGCACCAGAACACATCTCTGACACCATCAGCGTGTGGGTGCCAATGTTTCATTTTTTTCAGAAGTTTGGATATGTGGGCTCCATTTGAATTTGTGGTCTGAAAAATTTCGAATGGGAGGTGGTTATTGTTCTCCTGACCCTTAAATTACTGTCCCCAAATATTCAAGGAGGAGGGTCTTTTACGATGATTTACTCCAATCCTAGAATACTTGGAGAAAGTGTTTGATTTTACTCAGGGTGCATGTTTGGGGACATTTTCCTTGACACGATTTTCACTGCATACTGAAATGTGTTGTAGTTGGTTACATGATCAACATATGTATGATGGGTATCCTTTATTAAGGGACGAGGTAGGGGTTTAGAGCACAGTCATGGGGTAAGAGGGTAGTTGGGTGAATACATCACTGGGAGTCTATGTTTGTAAGGCACGGATCCATATACAGGTCACCTCACAAACACAAACTGTATGGGTAGCCATGTTTGTGTTTGTTTTATTTTTTTGGCCGTGTGTAAAATTGGCATTTCGATTCACCATGGTCTTTCAAAGCCAATTGCTTCACTCAGTGTGGCTGGTCGTTCCATCAGCATTAAAGACCCTTTAGACATTTCAATGCATAGTGCTGGAATCAGAAATCAGGATTGTCTGCAGTGGTCATGTGATGTTATTTAATTCCAAATAGAAAACAGGATCTTCACCAGAGGGTGCCCCCCTGGAGGGATTTATTGTTCTGCGTGATGAAGTCCCCCATATGTTAGGCTGGGTGAAGGAACTGGGGCGATCCTCAGGGCTGGTTGCCACCCATCGCGCCATGATTTAGGCTGCACAGGAGGTGCATGGAGAATCCCCTGAGGACTCCAGTACATCACTAGGCTTAGGTTTTCTAGCAAATGACAACTCCAAACCCTGTGTATCTGAGCTAGGAGACCCCCACGCAGGAGTTCTAGTCCCAAATCATGCGTTAATCCTGGTTAGGCCACCACTGGGAGTCAACATAGCTCACGGGGCATGGTCCAGCAAGAGACAGTTTATCTAAAATGTCTCCCTCGGCTGACCTGTAGGATCATGGAGCTTCAAAGGTTTCCTTTACATCAGGTTTTGCCAGAGAGCATTGGAAAGGAAATAAAGTGGACTGTGCAACAAATGGGTGGGAAAAACACAGCCCAAGTCATCAACAAAGAAAATGGACTGCTGTGACTTCAGCGGACCACGGATATCCGCTTGCGGATACTCGCAGTGACTGGGGACCAGGTGTGAGGACATAGTTCAGAAAATGTCAGAAGCCTGTAAGCGTCACATGGGCGTTCACGCACGAGACTGCTCCAGCCAAGGACTTACCCTCCTGGATTTCCACATCAAGTCTCCCAGTGCCAGACAACTACACAATTTCAGGTCATCTGAATCCAAGATGGTGTCTAGAATGATAAATACCTCAGTGAGCAGGGTGGGGGCCCGCTCGCACCCCAGAAACATTTGCTGAAGTTGTGCTTCTTTCAAGCAAGCGCCTATTACAATATTCGATTCCTGTCCACAAGCAGCTTCCCATTGTTCATCACCTAACTAAGTCACTGCGCTCTACGCGGGCACATAAACGGAGGTTGGAAGATTAACAAAAGAGTGGGAGCAAGGAGTGGATTTGAGAGGAGATGGGCAGTGTTTGAAGAAGGACATTGACTGGAAGCAGATTTTGAGCAGAGGAGCATTTATAAAGAAAGGTGACTACCATCAAGAGACAGGAAAGTGGAGGAGGCAAAGGAGGAGGAGAGAAGCAGTTTGAAGGAAAAGAGGAGACCATCAAGAGAGAGAGGAGAGAAGATGACAGGAGGAGGAAACGAACATTTTGGAGGTATGGGGAGGGCATGAAGAGACAAAACAGGAGGAGGAGAACAAAGAAAGAGAAGGGGAGCAATTTGGAAAGTAGGATGAGACCACAGAGAGAGAGAGGAGGAGGGACGGTGACAGAGGAGGAGTAAAGGAGGAGTTTGGAGGTTACGGGGAAAGACCATGAAAGACCATCAAAGAGGGGAGTGGACGGAGATACAAAGGAGGGGGAGAGAAGCCATTTGGAGGAGGAGGAGAAACTGTTACTACAGAAAGAAGGAAGGAAGGTGAATGGAAGAAGAAGTTGCAGCATGAAGGAGTAGGAGAGTATATAATATTAGAGGTAGGAGGAAGAGGTAAACAGAAAGAGAAGGAGGAGAACACAAACAGAGAGAGCGAAATGAGGGGAGCACGGAACAGTGCATTGTAGAACCTTAAGGAGGAAATGAGGAAGGTGGAAAAGGCACAGAGGAGTAAGTAAAGGTCACTAAGGAACGTAAAGGCTCCATGCGAGATGGAAAGTGTTCAGAGAGAAAGATAAAACAAAAGAGGATGGGTCTAGAGCCAATGAAGAGGGGATGCTCATGGCTTTGTGGGGCAGTCATACCCTGTGCCGTCTATGGCAACCTGTAAGGGGGTTACACCTAAGAACTGCAGGGCCCTTCGTGATCCATAACATGACCCAGGCACAAGGGGGTGGTATCAATATCTTCTTAAGACACTGTGTGACGTCCTGACACCTACCAAGAGCATCATGGCATCTACGAAAACCAATAGATCTGCAGCTACTGCCAAGAAATATGCCTGGCGCATTTACAACTCAATAGACCTTGAGTGGCTCTTTGCTTTCCTGCCAGGAAGGGAGAGGGGGGAAGACTGCAGATCACAGTCCTGTCAGGGATCACTCTGTCCTGCTGTGTTGAATTCTCATTTGGTATATCAAAGCCTAATCCTTCAGATTTCAGTGGTTACAATAAATCCCCTTGGAACCTTAGCAGGCCTTTTTAGCTTGCTTTCTCGAGTGCCCTGGATCCCATTTCAGTGCATCCGGTGCTATTCAGGAAATATTCATTCCCTCCCTGTTTTCCAGTGGCGATCTATACCCTGGCGGGGTGCTTTGAGGACTACAGAAGGGTGACTTGATAACAACATCTATCTGACGGTCTTCACCTCACTACATCCCCTGACCCCTCTATTGCTGGCTTTCAGAAATGGTTCGTTTTCACAGTTGGTTTAAGGAAGTTAAGCAATGAAGTGTTCCAGGCCACCAAACATCCCAACTTCCAGGAAAGGGCTCTTTCAGACACATGACGCTTTGTGTCACGCGACTAGCAGGACGTATGATGGCTAAGCACATGGGCTGCACCGAGGTCCTGAGAAGAGAAAATACTGCAGGGGTTTCTCTTAAACTTTGTTTATTTCTTCAGTAAAATGTTTTTTTAGTAGCAATGCTCATTAATATGCTTGGAAAATATCGTACGTGAAGCCTACTACTCAGGGTCTTCTGTGAATAATGGTTTTGAACATTTATTTTTTAAGATGGCGACTTGCGTATCACTAGTCCACTGCGTGTCAGTGCATAGACCGCTCACTATCCGTTCTAGCAAACAGCATCACTGGCCCTTGATGAGATGGCAGATGATCGAAACTGCCTCCTGGGAATTGTGCTTAAGGATGGCAGCTCCAATCTCTTTATATATTATCGTTTCAGTGGTCTACTAAAGGGCAAACCCACGGCCTGTCCACAATGCTTGCCTCAACTTGATCAGCTTGCCAGGTAATGATGGTATTAAAAGAGAAAGCCTGGGAAGTTGGAAAGACAAAGGGCCTCATTACGAGTTTGGAGGCAGGCATGGCTGCCTCCAAACTCGAGTCCGGGTCTGTGATTTCTGAATGGGGAAATACCGGGCCATTCCGACTTTGGAGGGCCCGGTATTTCCCCATTCAGGGAACCCGGACCATCCCCATTCCCATTTGAGCCCTTATAGGGCTCAAAGGGAATGGAGCGCATGCTAACAACAGGCCGTTAATGACGGGCCCGTTGTTAGCATGCTGGTCCCCTTGCGGGACCCGCAAAGGGCATCTGGTCTGGCCAGACGTCCATAGCGGGTCCCGCTAGGGGACCTCCTAATGAGGCGGTACGGGGTTAACGGCGCCGGCACCTTTACCGGAGCCGTTAACCCCTTCCCGCCTCACTTGTAATGAGGCCCAAAGTGTCACTAAGGAGCTCTTTTTATTGAAATATGTAATTTGGTGGCGGAGATCTGTTACGTTTGCACTTCAAAGTTAGCAGTTAATTTAAATTGGGAACACTGCTTACCATGTGTGGGTGGTAAGCAGTATCCTAACTGAAATTAAACCATGCCCGGCATGCAAGCATGTTTAGCACATTTTAATTGTAATTGTATATGCTGCCTCCAATGCCAGCATGACAAGCAGTGCTCACAATCAAATGTAGAAGCTGCCTAGCCGGTAGCATGCACAATGGATCCCTCTGTGCCCATAGGGTTCTCCAGCATTTGCACTGGCATGAAAATACATGCCGGCGCAAATGCTGGTGAATGTGTATGCAGAGAGGAAGGGAGGCGGCAGAAATGCAAGTTGCGTTGTGCCTTCCTCTCCGCCATACAAATGCTTGAAAATGAACCGTGACGTTAATGAAAGTATTAAACGCCTTACACAAGGCTTTTACTCCTGTCATTGACATTATGACTCTATTGACTAGGCCCATAAGTGATTTGCGTAGGATTGTAATCAACAACTACTCAGATCATCAGTGGTTTTGTGTTCACAGCACAAACAAAATGCAAAATGTGTTGTTTTCAAATGTGCCACAACATTTCTGAAATGCCATGAAGAGGTGCAAATTTCAGGGGGCCATTTTATTAAAAATGCTAATTGCAGGCAGGGGAACACCAACGTTGACACTTATGCACAGTTGTGTCTCTGCATGCAATTTTCCACTTGACAAAACAGAGTGCAAAAGGAAAGTGTAAATCCAGGTGGCATTGCCTTTACTCTTTCCTTTTACTCTCCGCTTTGTGAAAAATGTGAATGCCACCTGCAAATTACACTTTGTAGACCGCATTTGTAAAGGATTCCCAAGGAATCCACCTGCTTTAGCTACATGCAGGCGGATTCCATAGGAATCAATTTGCTTTACGTTTGAAAATCTCATAAAATGCATAAAACTAGGTGTTTTTTTCTGGCAAAGACAGAATCAGGAGGAGGTATCGCATTTCCCCACCCATCTGCCATTTCCCCCCAAGAGCAAAGTGTACATCACCCACGCCTTGCACTATTCTCATACTATTGTACCCAGGGTTCGAAAATGGCGTCTTTATTATTTTAGACATCTGTCCTTCATTTTAATTAGTCTAAAGGGAAAATAAGTGTCAATTTCTGATATCCGATGCCAAAAGCGCTTGTCTTCCCAAATCCCACACAGCATTTAAACGCAGGCATTGCAACCAGGAAGCTTAATATGGACATGAACATTACAATTATTTTTAGTAACAACATATGTTAAACTAAGCACACATGCAGCAGAATTTACAGATTCATACCACAATCTTTCCTTTATCTGCTCCTATTTGCTGAAGCGCTCTGACTCCATTCTGCTGCTCTTCATGCAGCGCAATTCATAAGGTCTGAATGCAGAATTTCTCACAGCTGCGCATATTTGACAGGCTAGAAATCGCCCGATTTATGCAGAGCCATCCAGTGCCTGGTGCCTATTGATGAGGCTGTGTGTATTGTGCATGCCGGACACTGCGGTGGAAGGCGCGACGAAGTGCGCAGAAGAACCTTGCTTTCTGGTGAGCATTCGAAGAAATCCTGATCTAAATGGATTATTCGGTTCCATGTCTTAAAATCGCGGCAAAAATGGCCGTGAACACAAAATATCGTGGCAAAAATGCTGTGGTTTTGCCGCCACAATCCGGTAAAGGATGCGGGGGATACCCCCGCAACCTCCAAACCCATTATACCATTTAAGGGGAGCAGGGGAGACCCCCGCAACCCCCGCTCCCCTTAAATGGTATAATAGGGTACACTTTTACCGGGTCAAACCACAGCATTTTTGCCGCAATTTTTTTTACCAGCGACATTTTTGCCGCGATTTTATTACCTAATACCGATTATTCATTGGCTTTCATTTTGGGTATTGGTCACCATGCTATGAAAGGGACATATTTATTTTGCTAAGGGGGATAAACACGGCAAATGGGACTAAAGACAAGGCGGACTGGCTATAGAGTTCAATTCAGAGCTAGTGAAGGCTAGTAGGGCAGGCCAGTGGCATTGGCATGTGGGCCAGGATAGTCATAAATCAGAAACTAGCCTGCCCACACTGTTTTTGCTTTCTATGCAACCAACGCTGGTAGTAGCACAGTGGCTGTTGGGCATGGCTGCAGGCCATGCCCAGTGGGGATTGCAGGTAGGGATGTCAGTTACGAAAGCACAGTGCCTACTGGGCAAAGCTTGAGCTATGCAGAGGGGCACTGTAGGTGGGAACACAGTGAAAAGCATGGCCACAGTCTGGACACAGTGTCTGCTGGGCAGGGGCGTTGCTAAGGGGGGGCTAAGGGGGCTATAGCCCCTGATCTTTTGGTTGTAGCCCCGGATAGAATCTCAGGGGCTACAGCCAAAATACTAGCTAGCCCCCAGTCCAAACAGTTCCGACATCAGTTTAGCCCCGGGTCTTTTCCAGACCTAGCAACTCCCCTGCTGCTGGGTATGGCTGCAGGCCATGCCCAGTGGGGTTTGCAGGTAGCAGTGTCAGTTAACCAAGCACAGTGCCTACTGGGCAAAGCTTCAGCTATGCGTAGAGGGAACTCTAGGTGGGAACACTGTGAAAACCATGGCCACAGACTTGAACCCAGTCTGGTTTGCAGGTAGCAGTGTCAGTTACCCAAGCACAGTGCCTACTGGGCAAAGCTTCAGCTATGCAGATGGGCACTGTAGGTGGGAACCCAGTGAAAAGCATGGCCACAGTCTTGACACAGTGCCAGCTGGGTATGGCTGCAGGCCATGCCCAGTGTGGTTTGCAGGTAGGGATGTCAGTTACCAAAGCATCGTGCCTACTGGGTAAAGCTTCAGCTATGCAGGGGGAACTGTAGGTGGGAACACAATGAAAAGCATGGCCACAGTATTGACCCAGTGTGGTTTGCAGGTAGCGGTGTCAGTTACCCAAGCACAGTGCCTACTGGGAAAAGCTTCAGCTATGCAGAGGGGCACTGTAGGAAGGAATACAGTGAAAGACATGGCCATAGTCTTGACACAGTGCCTGCTAGGTATGGCTGCAGGCCATGCCCAGTGTGGTTTGCAGGTATAGGTGTCAATTACCCAAGCACAGAGCCTACTGGGCAAAGCTTCAGCTGTGCAGAGAGGCATTGTAGGTGGGAACACTGTGCCGAAGCATGGCCACAGTCTTGACGCAGTGTCTACTGGGTAGTGCTGCAGGCCATGCCCAGTGTGGTTTTTAGGTAACGGTGCCCGTTACCCAAGCACAGTGCCACAGTCTTGACACAGTGGGCCTCATTACGAGTTTGGCGGTAGCCATGGAGCTATTAGCTCCTTGGTTGCCGCAAAACCAGGCTCCTTTACCGGGTTCCCTGAATGGGGAATTAACGGGCCATTCCGAGTTTGGAGGGCCCGGTAATTCCTCCCTCAGGGAACCCAGGCTCGGACCTTCCCCATTCCCATTTGAGCCCCCACAGGGCTCAGTGGGAATGGGAGAGGGAGCTAACAATGAGCCGATTACGACCGGCCCATTGTTAGCTCCCTGGTCCCCTCGCGGGACCCATTAACGACGCCTGGTTTTACCAGTCGTCCTTACCGGGTCCCGCGAGGGGACCTCGTAATTTCGCAGAACGGGTTTAACGGGTCCGCCTCCATTAGCAGAGCCCGTTACCCCGTTCCGCAAAGGTTATAATAAGGGCCAGTGTCTGCTGGGTATGGCTACAGGCCATGCCCAGTGTGGTCTGCAGGTAGCGGTGTCCGTTACCCAAGCACAGAGCCTACTGGGCAAAGCTTCAGCTATGCAGAGGGGCACTGTAGGTGGGAACACAGTGAAAGGCATGGCCACAGTCTTGACACAGTGTGGTCTGCAGGTAGTGGTGTAAATTACAAAAGCACAGTGCCTACTGGGCGGAGCTTCAGCTATGCAGAGGGGCACTGTAGGTGGGAACACAGTGAAAGGCATGGCCTCAGTATTGACACAGTGTGGTCTGCAAGTGGCGGTGTAAATTACAAAAACACAGTGCCTACTGGGCAAAGCTTCAGCTATGCAGAGGGGCACTGTAGGTGGGAACACTGTGCCGGAGCATGGCAAACCATCCGATACAAATAAACAAACCGAGGTCATAAATTGCAAATGTATATGTCTCTCATTCACGAAAGCCCATTTCCACTTGCATTAGGATGAATTTCAAATTGCACATAAAATAACGGAAATTCACGCGAGACATTCAAAGGGTGAATTTGATATGTTCCTTGGGGTATGTTTCATATCCACACTCATAAATTTGAGGAAGTAAACGCTGCTGGAAGAGGTTTGTCTGGAGCGTTGATAGCAGAACCCTGATTCAGAGAGAGAAGTGTTGTCATCTCACGCTCCCTGCAACTGCTTTCATTTAAGCCACCTCAAGGTTGGCTTACATATGCAGGGCAGAAGACTAGTGCAGCAGTGCCTACGCCTGCACAGTAGGTATGCCTTTCCACTTTACAAAGGAAAAGGTGTAGACGTGACCCCACCATCTCAAATCCCGAGGTAAGTGCACAGGATATCAGGGTCTCTGGAGCCTGGGAGAAACCAAGTGTCCACTTCCTAAGAGGCAATGCATAGGCAGAACACAGCAGCGTGCTTCGTACCCGCATAACATGTGGGGGGGACCGGTAAGGCGCATTCCGACTGCCCAGCTTGTCCCCCAACAAAGCATAAATGTACTGCACAGTTACTAGTACAGGTCTCCGCCATGCAGTTACCGCTGTGCAGTCACGAGCGACACTTATGGAGAAAGCTGGTGGTGCAATGTTTAGGTTTGTGCAGCATTTCACAGCACCACCATAATCCGTGTGCCATTCGTTTTCCCCACAATGCATTACTCTGTGCTGTCATCTTCTACCTCCATGTCCTGGCCTTCAAGTGGGCTCAGATGGGACGTGCATAGAAGTGCCATCAATGTGCGGGTTGTTACTATGAAGAAGGTACGAGTAGATTACATGGTATAACTCACAAAGTGGGCAGACCTCCAGGAGGCTGAACCATGAGCAGGGCATGTCCTATGAGGACCTGCAGCCTGCCAGGTTATTGGTTCCTGTGATTCAGGTAAGTCTCTACTCTTAGTGCCCCCAAAGGTTGGAGCGTCAAAATAACCCCAGAAAACCTTTTTGTGGAACGTGAAGCAGCTGGCCGTGTGTCCCTGATGAACCTTTAAACTTCTCATCTTTTTTTTTTCTGCAACTAGCTTAACATCCACCATCTTACATGTCAAAAGAATGCATTGCTGTGCAAGTGTGCCCAGCTCCACTAAAGCAGCCTGGTCCATTTCTGCACGTGTACTCTGGTTCCCTCCTGCTCTCTGGGGCACAGTTTAATCCAGGCACGCTGCAGGCGATGCTGCGTGGGCACTGTAAGTAGGGTCAATGTGCCCAGACATGGGCAAAGACGGTGCCTTGGGCCCTGCGGCTTGTCTCAGCATGAATGGGGCATACATGCTAAGCAGGTACTGCAAGTAGCCTCACTGTGCCAAGTGCATGAATTACAGTGTGTGGGCTTGGGTCTGGGGACCCATGCTAGACACCAGACATATATGTTTAACTCTGGCATGTGGCCATTACATGAACCAAATAAGAACCTGAAGTTGACCCAGAGGCCAACCTCTATTCCAGATGTGGCCAAAACAATCCAGAGATTTTACTGCAACAATTCTCCAGGGGACACGACTAGGACTCCGCTTCCGACAAAGGATGCGTAGCCTTATTTTTTAACGTTTCGTGCAGATTCCTCCAAATTTACCAACTTATTGTGGTTACATGTGATTTTGAGGAATCACAAAACAACAAATACCTTTTCTTTTTTTTCCTTTTTTTAATGGTTTCTTCACCAGTATTATTTATTAATGTGGATTATTGCATTGCATATGTAATCAAACAATTAACATCCCCACCACAGATAATAACCACCCACCCCTGATACATCTATCCAGTATTTCAAAATTATTGCCACCCACACAATCTACCACCGACCATGGATCACTATGAATTATTTCACACTTTCAGGGAATGGAGGTTGTCTCCGAGCAACCAAGAATACCCATTTTCAAGCAGTTTACCTGTCCTTCTCCCTAAGCAGTTTGGGCACCTTTCTCGCAAGTGCATTGACCAACAAGATTGAAATAACTGCCCTGCACAAAGCAGTAATGGCATACAGGAGGTTTGGTAAGAATGTCTTTTGGATGCAATAAGAAGCATGTGCTATCAAAATCATTTTTTTTAAATTAACATGCAAGTTATATATCTCAAATAATTTTAGAAGGCAGCGGATTAGCATCATTGGCACTATTCAATACAATCAATAAAGACCACCAGTCTAAATTAGACATCATGAGTTCATGCAAGATTAACAATATTTACAATTCAGACTGCTAAGACATTGTATTTCTTTTTTGTATTTAAAGATTGTATTGGGTGAAATAGGTATACAAGGCACTTAATACAAATATTATATGTCAAGAATGGCAGCGATGTAAAACCGGTTAACAAGATGTAATGAGGTTAATACTAAGTAAGCCAAGTATCCTTATATCATATAGTTTCAAAGTGTACTCATAATATTAGAATATTGAGGAGGAACAAACAATACAGAGAACAAAAAAAACACCAACTGGACAGACCACTAACAAGAGGAAGTATGAAGAAGAGTGGGGTACAAATATAACTTGCATTCTAAAAGGATAATGATTCACAAGTCACTGATGAAAATCTACACAGATAAAAAGTCATGAAATAATTGCCATTTCAACTGTACTTATTTTGTAAATCCGGGGTAGAAGCATTACAGTTTTCCAATCTGTGAATATTGCATGTAGAATTCCACCAAAATGTATAATGAATTTGGCTTAGGTTTTTCCAATGAGTTGTGATATTTTGGACTGCCACCATTAAGCAGAAATCAAACAGACATTTAGAATATTTGTTGGTTAAATTGTTATGTAGCATGGAGCAACCTAAGATAATAAAATCAAAACAAAAATCCATAGCAAGGTTAAAAATACATTTGATGGTATTCCACACAGAGTTCCAGAATGGCTTAACATAGTGGCATTACATGTATGAAAGAACCTTGAACCTTTAAGCAACTCCAACAATTATCATTAGGTCATGAACAACATTTGAAAAGGGATACAGGGGTGATAAAAGCTCTCTGGTGAAAAAAGAAAAAGGTTTGGATAAGGCTTGCAGAGGTGGTAATTTTAGAAATGCACTGCCATTGGAGGGGGGGGCAGCAAAACTGATGATCCAGCAGTACGCAATCTCTTCTCCAGTCCTTGTGAAGACATTCAATCCTCTGGGTAGGTGATGTATTTAATAAGATGTTGTAGTAGATATAGGCAGTCATATTAGAGTTGAGCATATGAAGCAGTCTTAGCACATCAAGCTTATTGGAACTATACATCATTGTCTCCAAATGTTCTACTATTGCTGCAATAATTGTAAGAAATTGCATCAGGGAAGAGCCAGGGATATGGAATTTGACAATAAATTAATCGAATGTAATGGGGATACCACATTTGAACAGTTTATTACAGAATGTTATGCCCTTAGAGAGCCAGGGCTTCCAGAGAATGGATTTACCTTTGATTTTAATCAAGGGGTTATGTCAAATGAAAGGGGATATAAATGAGGATTGCTTAACTATAGACGGGAACATAAATATCTTAAGGGAGAGGATGGATTGGTGAAAACAGGAGTATTTAGTACATTTATTTTTCCCTTTAATGAGGTAAAGGTCAGCAAGGGACATTGGGGAAGCCATAGCTCTCTCCGGGCGAACCCAGTTAGGCACTTGAAATGATACATCCTGTACAAACCACCACTGCGTTTGCTTTATGGTAAAAGTTGAATGATATTTTTTGAAATCGGGGAAACCTACCCCTCCTTGGGAACAGGATCTTTTAAGCGTACTCAGCGAAATTCTATGCTTTTTCCTTCCCCATAAGAATTTCGTGAGATAGGAATCTATAGATTTGAAGAAGCAAGGGGAAAGAGGAATAGGTAGCATAAGTATTGTAGGGGAGATTATCATCTTGATCAATTCCAGTCTGCCCCACCAGGAGAGATATAGGGGGGACCGCTATCTGAGTTATGTTTACGAATACCATTGATGGAAGCTGAATCTGGATGCCTAAATATTTTAACCCAATGGACATCATTTCATGCCTAGACTACTAATATGAGACGGGGTGCAATGTATGTTGAGTGGAAGAATCTCAGGTTTGTCAGTATTAAGTTTGTATCCTGATGCATCTGAACATTTGGAGATAATATTAAGTAAATGTTGAGCGCTTTGCTGAGGGTTTTTTAAGAATAAAAGTACATCATCAGCCTAAGCTGCTGTCTTGATATGTAAATTGTCAAATGAAAACCCCAAAATATTATCATTTTGTCTTATGGCTTCGAGAAAGGGCTCTAACGCTAAAATGAACAGATAGTGGATAATGGGCAGCCCTGACGTGTTCCTGTAGATAAGGGAAAGAAGGAGGATAATTGACCATTTACAAAGATTGCAGTTTTGGGATTATAATATAGAGCCTTAATCATAGATAGAAAAGGGGGGCCAAAACCATACCACTTGAGCACTTGGAATAAAAAGTCCCATTCAACTCTGTCGAAAGCTTTTTCCGCATCGAGGGTTATCTCAGCAAAGGGGTCACTAGATTTGTTTAGAATGTCAGTGAAATCCAAAAAAAGTCTAATATGGGATGAGGATACTCTGCCTTTTACATATTCAACTTGATCTAGCTTAAGGAGATTGGGTAGGAAAGGGAGGATTCTATTGGCCAGAATGTTAGCATAAATCTTACAGTCAGTATTAATAAGGGAAATTGGACAGTAATTTTGGGGGAGTTCGGGATCTTTATCCGATTTAGGGAATACTGTTAGCATAGCTTCTGAAAAGGAGCCTTGGGCCATGTTATTTAAAATAAAATGAGAGAAAAGTTTACTAAGCCTAGGGACTAAAAGATTGTAGAAATGGGCAATAAAATCAATGGGAAAACCATCCGGTCCTGGGGCTTTACCTTTTTAAAGGTTTTTGATAGCTGAACGTATTTCAGGAGGAGTAATTGGAGCATTGAGTGAGGAGGGGTTGATTTAGGGATAGGAGTTACGAGGTGTGTTATGTAAGAAGTCATTAATAGCGGAATTATTAGGAGGTGTTTCGGAAGTATATAAATTGGAATAGAGTTCCTTAAAGACTTGCACAATTTCTTTATCAGTACATTTTCTATTCCCCAAGCGATCTTTAATAATAACAATTTTAGTTTTCTCCTTCTTAAGTTTAAGGTAAGAAGCCAATGTTTTACTAGTTTTATTGGAAAATTGGTATATTTTGGCTTTATATTTGAGCAAATTAGAACATGAATATTGTCTAATGATTTTATTGTATTGAAATCTCAGTTTCAAAATATCTGTAAGGATTGCAGAAAAGTTTGTACGAGCAAATTGGATTTCTAGAGGTTTAAGTCGTTTAAGAATGGATTCAGATTTAAGGTTTTTCTTCTTATTCACTCCGAAAGAAATAATGTAACCTCTAAGGACTGTTTTATAGCAGTACCAATTATTGGGGATAGAGGTGTCCTAATCATTATTTGCAGAGAAAAAGTTATTGTGTTGTTGTGTTTTGAATTGTGTAAAAAATGCATCCTTTAATAGAGTAGTGCTAAATCTCCATCTGCAAGAATTATGAGAGGTTATTGGGGTAGCAATTTTAATGTGCACAGGAGCATGATCGGAGATTGTGATGGATTCTATCTGGGCATCAAGTAAAAGACTAACCATAGAATTAGGGACACAAAGATAATCAAGCAGTGAAAAGGAGTTGTGGGGTCTAGAATAGAAGGTACATTCTGAGTCATTAGGATGTAGGATACGCCAAGCATCACTAAGGCCAGTTTCAGATATACATTTTGTAAATTGTGTATGGGATGAATTTGTAGTATACCACCCATCAGATTTCCTGTCCAGAAAAGGGTCTTCGACTTGATTACAATCTCCGCAAACAATCAAATTAAGGGGGTTGCTGAGTAGTATATGATTTAATAGTTGTTTCCAGAAGGAAGGGTCAGGAGAGGTAGGTCCATATACATTAAGGATTGTATAGGTTGTAGATTCTATTGCTATTTTAAGAATAACCCAACTTCCCGACTGATCAGATTCCGTGTATATAACTTTACATTTGAGGGTTGTATTAATAAGTGTAATTACGCTTTTTTTTTCCCGTTGGCTGCACTGGAAAAAACCTGACCTACCTAATGTCATTTAAGTTTTACTGCTTCATCAGTGGAAAAATGTGATTCTTGTATACAAGCTATAGAGGGCTTTAATCTATTGAGGTGGGAGAGTACTTTTTGTCTTTCAATGGGATTATGTAATCCTTTTACATTTCAGCATATGATATTGAGGGGCATCAATCAAGAAGAAGGATAATATGTATTAACATAAACAGTAAGTCAAATAAACCAGTAACTGTAAAGCAGGAAAATCTGTGAGCATGTAAAAAAGTATGAGTACCCGACAAGATCAGGGACAACATGAAAGGAATAAGACATGAGGGAGGGGGAAAGACAAAATAGACATGAAAAATGGTAAATAAATAGTTATAATCAAAAAAGATCAAAAGAACGGTGGCAAACAGGAACCAGCCACACCAATCCATGTCCAAAAATGAAAAGATGGGGGAAGGAGAGCCAATGAGAAGAAAAAAGGACGGCCCACCATTCTCCGCTCTGATGGAAGATGTTAAATTTCAAAAAGAAAAAACGCGATTCCAAGATGGCCGCCGGCACTGTGTAGACGTGCTGACGGCGCTCCCTGGACCCGACTGGAGAAGGTGCCCACCACCCCATCAGCGGTCCCCCTCGAGATAGCGAGGAATTCCCTGTGGGGTTGTGGAGGGGTGCGGATACCCAGGAGAGCCGCCCAGGTCCTCCTCGGCGGCTGGTGGACCTCGGTGTTGGAAGAGGTGTTAGCCCTCGGCTCGCGACCTGGGTGGAACAGCTGCGCCGGTGTGCAACGGCGCTTCGAGTGCCCTGTCCCCGCTGGTGGTTCTGCAGAGCTTGGGGGTGCGGGGTGCGGCTGACGCCCTGAAGCTGGAAGAGCAGATGGGAAATCACCCGGCGTGTGGTCCTCCGCAGCAGGGAGCCCACGGGAGGACGCGGGCGGCCCAACATAGGAGCGTGAGTGGGGCGGGAGCGGCCCGGTGTGCGGCCTGCCCGCACCTGTGCAGCTGTGACACCTGGATCTCCGTCCTGCTGGTGGCCCCTCGGAGTTTGGGCCAGTGTGGAGAGGCAGCCCCCTGGGGCTCAGGAGGCGGTCAGGGAACCGCCCGGTGCGTAGTGCTCTGTGACGTGGTGCCCGCGAGGGGACGCGGACGGCCCGACATTGGAGCGAGAGTGTGGGCGGGAGCGGCCCAGCGAGCAGCCTGCCCCCATCTGTGCACCTGCGACACCCGAACAAGGGCAACGTTTCAGAGGCGGCCAGGAGGCCATGATCTGAGGGGAATCCCGCTCTTTGCTGGGGCTGTCTGAGGAGAGGAGGCAGTGACGAGAGGCTCGAGATCTCCCGGGACTCGCTGGAGCGGGAGGTAGGAAAAGTAAATAGAGACAAGGGGCCCCCCCGATCCATCCCAGTTCTGCGTGGCCTACCCCCATTGTGGGGCTCAGGACAGACCGAGGGCTGTGTTCCCCCCCCCCCGGAGTGGCGAGATCGCTTGGGCGGCGGGGGTGGCGGGGAAGGGGCCGCAGAGTAGGATTGAACTCCAGTAACAACTCCAACCAGGCCACAGAGGGAACCCTGTCAGTCTTGCAGCCCGGCGGAGCCTAGTGGACAGCATAGGGCAGTTGGCTGCTTGGAGGGGGGGATCCTTCACTACCTGCCGGCACTGCAGCCCAGTGGCAGTTGAGGGGCAAAGCCTTGGAGTGAGCATAGAGGCCTGCTCTCAGTTGATCATTTTGGCCTCAAGGAAGGGATATGCCGGTGACATGTCTACTAGACTCAAAGGGAAAGGGGGGAAAGGGCTACAAGCTACAGAGGATACTCAGGGCACCCTCCACGCGATGTGGCTGGTGTGCAATCTAAAGGAAGGACCCGGAGCTCCCGGAGGATCGGCGGGAGAAACGAGCGCCCAAAGCGAGGCAGAGGACGTGGCGATTGTGCCCAGACAGGAATTCCTAGGAGAGTTACAGGCCCTACAAGTAAATTTAGCAAAGACATTTCAGGAGCAGTTCTAGCTGATGCGGTCTGACCTCAATGAGGCAATTGGAGAGATGAAACAAGAAATTAGACAATTAGGATAAAGAACAGACACTCTGGAGAAGGGTCTCCAAGAAATAGACAAAGACACTACAGCGAATCGCGAAGCAATTGAGAGGTTGGATATAGCTACTACAAATCTTGAAATCCAGCTGGAGGATTTGGAAAACAGATCATGTAGGATCAATATCAGGGTGAAAATGTTGCCTGATAAAGACTTGAAAGTGACGCTCCAGGGCATTTTCGCGGGCATTCTAGAAGAGAGCAGCCCTGAGGCGATAGAGCTTGATCATGTTCATAGAGTAGGCCGGTCAGCCAAGGGACGGATGGCGAGGCCAAGGGATGTCCTAGCAGCATTCGCTAGGTACGCTCAGAAGGAGGCGGTCCTCAGGGCTGTGAGACAGTGTGAACCCATCATGTTTCAGGGGCAACAGATTGCGCTATTTCAAGACCTGGCGAGAGCACACTTGTGAAGAGGAGACAAATGAGCCTGCTGCTAAAGGTCCTTAATGAGAAAGCAATACAATACAAATGGACCTTTCCGTTCGGGCTGCTGTTTGAATGGGAGGGCTCCCAGAGACGGATCACTTCTCTACAAGAAGGGGCTGAACTTTTGCTCATGGACCTGGAGGACTCCCCTTCGGAGTCGGGGCCGGGGGAAACGAGTGGCCGACCAAGACCGAGACTATGGGACTGGTCAACGTTTGGAGACAAAAGAAGAAGAGGAACAAGAGGCGGTAATCCACAGAAAGTAGGAAAACTGGGGGATGCAGGAAGTGGTTCTCCGGCGAAGTCTTGAGTTTCTACGGCAGCTTTAGGGGTGGTGGGCCTCTATAGGGATATGGGAAGCTAGGGGTTTCCATGCGGAGCAACCATGTTGGAATAGGTAACGGCGAAGATGCCCGAGTTAGGAGTGGAGAGAATGGGGGAAGGTATCATCCTTCAGGAGGGGGGAGTGAGGTAGGGGGGTAGAAGGGGGGGAAGAAGGGGGTTGGCAACGAGCAGCTGACAGGGGGGAAGGGCAGAAGAGCACCTCCACATAGAGGCAATCTCTTTTTGATCAAGGTCTTCTCAAGTGTCTGACGCATAATGTGAGGGGTTTGAATACCCCTCTTAAGAGGAAGAAACTGGAACTCTTTACGCAGAAGGAAGGACCGGATATAATGGGGCTTTAGGAGACACACCTTATTTATAGGGACCAGGGCAGATTGAAACTGTATGGATATGATCGGATTCTCCAAGCTTCGGGGCAAACCAAGGCAAGGGGGGTGGCCCTGGCTATTAAAAACATGGTTGATTTTAGAATCTCTGATATTACCAGGGACAAAGAAGGAAGGTATATTGTGGTACATGGGAGACACCATGAGGCCCCGGACACATTAGCCGTGGTCTACACACCCAACTCTGGGCAGGAGCAATTCTTACATCGAGTGCTGAAGGTATTGGAAGAACATGCTTGGGGCCATATAGTTTTATTGGGAGACTTAAATATAGCCTGAGATAGGGAGAGCTGGAAATCAGAGAGACGGGGGGGGGGCGCAGTAATGTCCACGATTCTGAAAAAAAAACAGGATTGGTAAAATGGGGTTGCGGGATGCATGGAGGGAGATAAAGGGGGATGAAGAGGGATACACCTTCTTGTCAGGGGTCCATGGATCACAATCCAGAATCGACTATATATGGGTCTCGGCAGGATTGTTTGGCTGCATACGGGAGGTACACACAGGACCCATAGGGATTGCGGACCACAAAACGGTCTCTGCTGTGCTGGATCTGGGTCGGAGGGCGAGGGGAGTCTGGGGATGGAAAGTCCCGGGGGCCATCCTGAGGGATCCAGAAGCTCGAGGAATACTTGAAGAGAAGATTAAGCTTTTTTTCGCCACTAACAGGGTAGAGGATACAGGAGAGGGTATTAGATGGGACGCCTTCAAGGCTACTCTCAGGGGAGAAATAATCACATTATCTGCTTTCATCTTCCTTTCTCCTCTGAGCTAAATTGGTATAAGCGAGTATGGTGCCCAGAAAAACTACTATGTAGTATTGATAGATAGCCTCAACAAATTAGAGTACTAGCACTCCCGCGGTCCTAGTGGCACTGGATGCAGGGAAAGCTTTTGACCGCGTGGAGTGGGCCTTCCTGTTTTCGGTAATGGAAAAGATGGGCTTCGGAGGGGAGTTCCTGACGATGGTCCGGGCTAACTATCAGGCTCCGTTCATCTGGATAATGGTAAACGGCATGGCCTCAAGACAGATATGCTTGCAGAGGGGAACTAAACAAGGTTGTCCACTATACCCAATCGTATACGCAATCTATTTGGAACTGCTGCTACAAGCAATTAGGGATGCAGCGGAAATCCAGGGCATCCCCTTTGGGGGCGAGCAACAAAAAGTCACAGCTTTTGCTGACGATATGCTGCTTATGCTGACAGCGCTAAGGGAACCACTTCGAGCTAGTATTGCCCTCTTAGAAGCTTTTGGGGAAGCCTCGGGCTTAAAAATCAACGCCAACAAGTCAGAGGTGTTAAATTTATCATTAGGGGAGACTGAGCGGAACAGGCAGAGGGAGAGCACCCGGGGGGGGATTCGGTACTTGGGGGTGAAAATCACTGCATCCCTTGTGGGCTGGTATGGGGCTAATCCCCCCCCCTTCTTAAAGCAATCCAGAAAGACTTCCAAAAGTGGCGTGGCCTCAGGGTGTCATGGATGGGGGCGATAGCCGCGGTAAAGATGGTCACTCTTCCGAGGCTCTTATATTTATTTCAGGCGATCCCACAGCCGATTCCGGTGAGCTTCTTTAAAGAATTGGAAGCGCTGACTAAGGGTTTCATTTGGGAGGGGAAGAGAGCTAGGGTGGGTATTAGGCTTTTGATGGTGGCCAGGGGGAGGGCGGCTTGCCCTTGCCGAACTTCAGGCGGTACTACGAAGTAACCCAAATCCATATCATCAGGGAGTGGCTGAGGGGAGAGGAGGAAGTGCACGACAAGATTTGGGTGAGGATGGACAGAGCGTGGCGCACCGTAATTTAGCGGAGGTGTTGTGGCTCCCTAAGTCGCATAGGCCCTGGCATCTGTATGAGAGCTCTATTACCAAACTTATGACCGTCACTTGGGACAGGTTAGCGGGGTCTGGAGGGACTGTTTCTTTGTTATTTGTTGGTCATGTTATAAAATTCAATAAAAAAGAGTTTTAGGAGACCACCAGGGGGCGCAGAGGCAATGGTAGCCTAGTGCCGAGCTCCCGCCAGGACAGGGCCTTACAGAGGGATTGAGCCCCCCCCGGACCCCCCCGGCGGATCAGCTATCTGGCCATCGACTGGTGGCCCCCCCGTGAGACGCCGGCACGAAGGAGCGGATCTCGCCGCCCCCCGAGAACCAGAGTTCGAGCCGCGTTGGAGTCGCGGCCGAGGGAACGGGGAGAGGCCTGCGGACGTACGGAGCCCAGCAGTGCAGCCCGATCGCCAGCCGGAGCGCAGTGTCTTGCCGACTCAGAAGGAGCAGCCGAACATCGGGCGAAGAAGGTAGGGGGGCCACGGTAGCAAAGACCACCCCCGGCCGAAGGATCGCCTCAGAGGATCGGCACGGGCCCGCCCCTGCCGAGCCCCGGCGGCGGGAAGCGGCCCGGGAAGGGGGGAAAAAAAAAAAAAAAAAAAAAAAAAAACGAAGAGCCGGACGGGCCCCTCCCGCCGGCCCACCACTGTCAAGAACCGGACTCCCAGCCTTGGCTCCCGCACCAGGCCGGGACGACCCAGTCGGCGGCCTCGGGC
The DNA here is from genome assembly GCF_040938575.1 of Ambystoma mexicanum. NCBI lineage: Eukaryota > Metazoa > Chordata > Amphibia > Caudata > Ambystomatidae > Ambystoma > Ambystoma mexicanum. The sequence goes on along the minus strand of NC_090934.1, from coordinate 1,359,722,382 downwards.
CCAGCATCCGGGGCCTGGAAGCGTTGCCCCCCGAGCCCTCAGGAGACAAACGCAGGAAAAGGAGAGCCCACCCGGGATCAGGGGTGGCCAAGGCGACCCCCGCAGCACGCCCCACCCCCGCTATCGTAGTCCTGTTGGGGCCCGGGCCGGGCAGCACAGCGCAAGACACGCTGGGGGGTGGGGATACCACCCACCAACCCAATAAAGGAACCCAGAGAGCCCGGAGGTACTGAGACCAGGCCTAATCGGGTGGTGGCCCCCGGTGACGACCCCGGGGCGTGTGCCCGCCTGACTCCCCCCCTGGGTGCAGAACTTGGACGGCAATCAGAGGCTGGTACACGACGTTGGCAGCCTCCCCCCTCCCCACGGGACCACTCCAAGACGTGCGGGATCTGGGTCAGCGGCAGACCCCGAGGGGGGCACAGAGGGGGATCGCATGAACGGGCTAGAGTCGCTGCAAGCGTTCAGGTATAAGGACCGCAACAGCAGCCACACGGGCTCCGGGGACCCGACCCACCCGGGAAACATGGCGGAACCCGCGACGGCGATGGAGAGGGGCTTTGCCTCCATCCTTCAGGAAATTAGGGAAATGCGATCAGATATCGCCCAGAAATTTGAAAAAATGGAACAAAGGGTGGACAAAGTGGAGGAGAGGCTGCAACGGGTAGAAACCAATCAGTCCTCGTCAACGGCACAGGAGGTCCAATTTGACATGAGGCTCTCGGCCTTGGAGAAAAGGGACGAGGAAAAGGCCAGACAGTTTGACGACTTTGAAAACAGGGAAAGGAGGAATAACTTAAGATTTTTCGGGATCCCGGAAACGGAGGGGGAGACAGAGAGAGATCTAACCCGAGTCGTGAAAGACATTATCACCCTCCTGTTCGCGGAGGAGATGACCACGGAACCCACGTTCGACAGGGTGCATAGAGCAGGGGGCAGGGCCGGGAACCCCCGGTCTGTCCTAGCCCGATTCCACTACTACACGGAAAAAACCAAGGTTCTGGAAGAAGCGAGGAAGGCAGGGGTGATCACCTACAACAATGCCCAGATTACTATTTTTCAGGATCTCTCTGCCTACACCTTGGCGAAGCGCAGAGTGTGCCGTCCCCTGACGCAGCTACTTAAGGAGAAGGGGGTGCGCTACAGGTGGGGCTATCCTTTCTCCTTATCCTTCGAATACAGGGGCCAACGCACCACGCTGGTCACAGAAGAGGATATTAGAGGAGCCATACACGATTACGTGGTGGACCCAGCCCCCCGGAGAAGTCCAATCGGCCCGGAGGCTCTGGCCGGGGGTGGGCCGGGGCAGTCGGGACCCAGGAGAAGGAAAACAGCCTCAAGAAAATACAAAAAATTGAATACTCCACCTCCCGCCCGGGAAGGAGAACAAATGGACTCGGAAGGCTGACGGCGGGGGAACCCCGACAATCTGCGGGACAGGCGTGGAGGCACGTGAGGTCCCAGTGACGACTCTGTCCCCTGGAACAGCAAGTACACAGTGGGCAACCGAGGGGGAAGAGGCTGGGGGGGGAAAGGGGGCTCAAGGAGATGAGCATTGTTCAGCGGGCCCGGCCTGGGGAGGCCAGGCTGGTGGTCCGGCCACAAGCCAGTGATGGCGGAACTCATTGGCTGGACGTCGGGTAGGGGGGTGGGGGGTTCTTTCAAGTTGGCGGGGGATGTTTTCTCAGGGAGGGGGGAGGAGGGGATGTTTGGGGTCAGTTTTAGGGCCCTGGGGGAAGGGGGAAGGGAAAATCCAAGCAATCCAGTAGCGAGACAAATGAAGCGACACAGGGTTTTAGACACGACGCGGGTGGCCAACCGAGAGAGATACATAGAGAATGGCTAATGGTTTGCCGGCCCTGGGGGTGGGCACCTTGAATGTGCGAGGTCTGAATACCCCCACAAAGAGGTCCCTGGTTTGCAGGGAGTTCAGAAGAGCCAAGCTAGACCTGCTTTTCCTGCAGGAGACACATTGGGCCCGGGGGAAGGAACCCAAGATGAGGGGAGGAGGAATCGGCGAGGTTTTTTGTGCATCACATGGGTCAAAGAGGAGGGGAGTGGCAATTCTGCTAGCAAGGAGCATAGGCTTTGAGCAGGAGGCGACCCTGAAGGACCCCGAGGGTCGTTACCTAATGGTGAGGGGCACTTTACAGGGGGCCCCCTTAACCCTCGTAGCTATATACGGCCCTAATGAAGGCCAAGCCCAGTTCTGGGAGGAGGTGAGGGACAGGCTCAAACTCTTTGTCCAAGGAAAAATAGTGGTAGGGGGAGATTTCAACATGGTCCTAGACCCGGCCTTAGATAGGAAGCGACTTGGCCCTCCGAACGTCAGACCGGCGGACGAGGGCATGGCACGATGCTTCCGGAGGGTCAACACTGAGCTGGGCCTGGTCGACACGATTCCACTCCCCAGGTCCGACGTCTCCTCGTTCACATACTACTCGGCCATTCATACCTCATTTTCCAGAATCGATTATATCCTGGTGGACGAGACGCTTCGCCCACACGTCTCGGGCTACAGTGTAGACCCCGTCCCCTGGACGGATCATGACATGGTCCGCGTCACTATAGCTGAGGGTTGGCATGCGGATCGCAGAGGCCGCTGGAAATGCAATGATTCCCTTCTCAAAGACGAGGCCATTGCGCAGGAAGTGCTAGATGCCATCACGGAGTTCTTTGACTTGAACGACAATGGGGAAGTCGGCACACACACACTGTGGGATGCATTCAAGGCAACCCTACGAGGTGTGCTCATCAAAATAGGAGCCCAGAAGAAAAGAGAAAGGGAGACCCTGGAAAAGACCCTAAGGGATAAAATAGCCCAGCTCCGGCCTGGCGGGCTTCCGGAGCGGCCACTCGAGCGTGACCAGGTCACGGCCCTGGAGGATTACAGACTCCAACTCAAAAACCTCCTCCTGCACAAAACGGAGAGGAGCCTCCAGATGGTGAAGCAGAAATATTATGACAAAGGGGATAAGGCAGATAGTATCCTAGCCTGGAAACTAAGGGAAGTCCAAAGAAGCAGAATGGTCAAGGCAGTGAAGGACGCCCAGGGGACGATAGGCTACGATGCTCCTCACATAGGAGAGGCCTTTCGCCACTACTATGAGGAACTATATACCTCAGAATATGGCGAGGGCGATGCCCAGATAGAAGGCTTCCTGGAGTCCATACAAGTCCCAGCCCTAACACAAGAGATGTCGGAGGGGTTAGAGGGTCCGGTAACCGAGGAGGAGATAGACAAAGTGATAAGTGGGATGAAGGTGGGAACCTCCCCGGGGGAGGACGGTTATACAGTGTACTTCTACAAGAGGTTCCGCTCCAGCTTGGCCCCACACCTGGCGAGGGTCTTCAATTCTGTCCTCGAGGGAGGCACTCTCCCTGACTCCATGATGGGCGCCATTATAGCAGTACTGCCCAAGGAGGGGAAAGACCCGGCAGAATGCTCCTCATACCGCCCGATATCGTTACTGAACACGGATGTCAAGATCCTGGCCAAGGTGGTGGGGAGGCGGATGGAGGGGATAATGCCGAGGTTGGTTCATGGGGACCAGGTGGGCTTCATAAGAGGGAGACAGGGGTCGGACAATATCCGAAAAACGATAGATCTGCTCCACTTCGTACAGGAATCTGACCTGGACGCATGTGTCCTCTCTCTAGACTCCGAAAAAGCTTTTGACAGGGTGGAGTGGAGGTACATGGAACTTCTTCTCCAGAAAATGGGCTTCGGGTCCCATATAAGGAGCTGGGTATCGGCACTCTATAGAGCCCCCACAGCGAGGGTCCAGGTGAATGGGAGGTTGACCGAGTCCTTCGCACTTTCGCGAGGGACCAGGCAAGGTTGTCCCCTCTCCCCCTTGATATATGTCCTAACGATAGAACCATTAGCTATAGCGATCAGAGCGCATGCGGGCATCAGGGGGATTAGCAGAGGCGACGTAGAGTTCAAACTCTCCCTTTTTGCAGACGACATCCTTGCTTATGTGGTGGAACCGGCCGCCTCGCTCCCCCCCTTTCTGTCCCTGGTGTCCACATTTGGTCGCTTCTCCGGACTGAGAATCAACACAACCAAATCGGTCCTGCTCCCAATGAAAGTGCGAGACCCCGAGCTGGACCCCCTGGACAGGTTCGAGGGAATCACGGTGGGAAAGACATCCATCCGATACCTGGGAGTCCTGCTAACGAGGGACCTATCCAAACTAGCCTCCACTAACTATGACCCTATAATTGCAGGGATCAGGTCAGACTTGAGGAGATGGGACAAGATGATCCTGTCCTGGTACGGCCGGATGACAGCGGTCAAGATGAATATCTTACCCAGGCTTCTGTACCTGTTCACAGCGCTCCCCACCACCATCCCAGAGCAGACCTTCAGGGTCCTACAAAACGCAGTCCAAGAATTTATATGGCAGGGGAAAACCCCAAGGACTGGGAGAGCGACCCTGACACTGCCGAGGGAGGAGGGGGGATTTGGGCTCCCTGATTTCCGCCAGTACTTCCGGGCTGCACAATTGAGGGTTCTCTTGGAACACATGAGAGAGGGGATGGGGACATACTGGACTTACTTAGAGGACATGGACGCCCACCCCCTGAAGGTTAGAGACCTCCTGTGGGCACCACGCAAATCTATCCCGGGGAAGTTAAGAAGACACCCGACCCTGGGAGTCCTATGGGAAATTTGGAGGGAGGGCCCACAGACAGCCTACCTCACTTCATGGCCGTCCCCGATGTCCTCCCTTTAGGGGCTCCCCCTTGATGTGGGCGGGAGGGGATTTCGGAATTCCCAGACCTGGTCCGACATGGGGATGGAATGGGCTGGGCAGATGTTCAGGGAGGGGGAGTTTCTCCCATACAAGGACCTGAGGGAGGCCCTCGGCGGGGGATCCCTCACCATTTTTGAATACCTCCGCCTCAAGGGCATATTGTGCGACCAATCTTGGGGCCAAAACTTGAGGAGGCAGCTGACCCCCTTTGAAAAGTTCATAGATACAGCGACTACGAGAAAGGGTGCGGTGTCGAACATGTATAAAATCCTGAACACTTTTAACCTCCCCGGGAGAAGGGGCTTCCGCTCATTCTGGGACGATTTGGTGGGAGAGGTCATCTCGGAAGACACCTGGTCGAGAATTTTCAAAATCGCTTTCCATGGGAACTTGTTCACCGCAGACATGGAACATAATTTCAAGGTTTTGCAGGGGTGGCATAGGGACCCAGTAAAATTATCTAAAATGTTCCCGGGTGTTACTCCAATGTGCCCGAGGGGTTGTGGCCAGAGGGGATCCAGGAAGCACATGTGGTGGCTCTGCCCGAAAGTTCAGGTCTTCTGGGGAAGAGTTCGGTCCTGGATCGCGGAGGCATCGGACGAGCCTCTCTCCCAGGACCCTCTGTCAATGTTGTTGGGAGTACCCCCGGAAGACTTGGAAATATATAGATATCCAAGGATGATGGAAACAATGCTGCGAGCGGGGAGGGTGGCCCTGGCTCAGAAGTGGAAGAGCCCGGAACTCCCCTCCAAGGAGGATTGGCTGAGGAAAGTAAAGAACATGTTCTTGATGGACAAACTCACAGCTCTGGTGAACAACGACTCAGGGTCTTTCATGGCACATTGGTATGGGGTGCAACAATCGTGGGGATGGGATGTCCACTGACTTGAGACACTGACCCACACCGAGGGAGGGGAGGAGGGCCTGGAGCCCAGCTGGGCCTGCCTTGCATGCCCACGACCGGGGAAACGGCACCATCGACCACGGCCGGAAAGAATGGTCACCCACCACAGCGTCTCCTGAACACAGGGAAGGATAAAGCCGCTCATTGTCTCTTTCGTTTGAAGTTATTGCAGGATTGCAGGGGGGAGGGGCACTGTTGGGAGGAGGGCGGTGGGAAGGGGGGGGTTAAGGGTTGAATGGAACAGTTAATCACCTGGTGTGCCTAATGGGTTATTCAGCCCGGTTTGTTAAATTTACAAAATGCCAATAAAACCAAAGTTTAAAAAAAAAAAAAGAGTTTTAAAAAAAAAAACGCACGTGGTTGTAGAATTCCTTCATGTGATGGGATTAGAAGTATCCATATCAGATCTTTTGTGAGATTGGATATAATGTCTTAGATCCGTTGTGTTTTGAAAGGTTGAAGTGTGCCCATTTAACTTAACTTTGAGGATAGCGGGATGGATAATGCCATACCTAGCATTTAATTGCCTCAGAGCAGGTCGGAAAGACAAAAGGTCTCCTCTTCTTGCAGCCGTTATCTTGGAAACATCTTGTGTAATCAAAACATTGCTTCCTTCCCATGTTAGCTGTTTAAATTGTCTGACTTTTTGCATGATGAGGGTAATGTGTGTGAAGTGCAGGAGGGCTAAGATAAGAGTTCTGGAAGAACTGCAAGAATTAGAGGCAGAGCTACTGGGGCCAATTCGATGAGCTCTCTGGATGTTGAGTTGCACAGAGGGCGGTAGGCTGAGAATTTGAGGAAGAAACATATATAGGAAGGCAATAAGATACTCTCTTTCAATTCCTTCCGGAAGGCCAACTATATGCAGGTTGTTTCTTCTATTTCTCTTTTCAAGGTTTTCAGTCTGTTGTTGTAGGAAGGCAACCTACGTTTCTAAGCTAGTAGCCTTATTAGAAATATCCTCAGCATGGCTAACTTGTTTTACGACTTCATTCATGCGAGATTCAAAAACAGACCATTTATTATCAAGTAGTTGCAGCTTAGCATTTGTGTCCTCCATGAAGGGCTTTAAAGCTCTAATTTCTGACAATATGGTCTGCATGACCGGATCTGCTGTGTCTTCATTGGATGTCAGAGACTCACTCTTCTGTCTCGTTAGGGTAGTGGGAGATGATGTACATGCTTCTTTAGTTTGTCCCTTTTTAGTAGCCATATTACATATATATAGGAATTTAGGGACAAGATATTCCGATCAATATCAGGTTTCACTTTTCCAATATGGTAGGTTTCTTGTTTAGTTTGCCCTTCATCTTCCTTTCTCCTCTGAGCTAAATTGGTATAAGCGAGTATGGTCCCCAGAAAAACTACTATGTAGTATTGATAGATAGCCTCAACAAATTAGAGTACTAGTGTTAAGGGAAAAAACCCAAAAGGTAGGAGCACAGAGTATATGATTTTAAATGTGGGGCAAGAAAAAAATATAATGAGTATGAATGGTCTGGCTCTATTCTAAAAAGTAAGTAAAAAAAAAGAAATCACTCATATGAGGTGAAAGTGATATACCACACTTAAAATAAAAAGCCAAAGTTAATGTATGGTGAATTGACTCTGTATTAGTTCTTAAAATGAAGTGCAGACATGTAATATATCAACCTGAGGTAAAGGCAGTCCAGCATGCTGAATACATGTGAGACTTTACACAAATTGTTAATGGCTATGAAAGTCTGCTTCAAGGTAAGCCCAAAACTGCTTGAAAAACGCTCACATTTTAATACAAAAACAGTCCAGCATTAACGCCAGGGCTAGAACGGAGGGATAAGGCAAAAAAAGAAAGAAAAACCTTTGTTATATAGAAAGCTGCTATCCCGACGCTCAGTTGGCTGCCTGTGTCGCAGCAGCCGACCAGCTGACAGGAGAGGTTGGCTGCAAGCACTGCGGGTTGACGCGGCTTCAGGCCCCGCCTCCTGGAGGTTCCAGTCACGAACGCTCAGACGGCTTGAGACACCACAAGGAAGCCTCGGATTCCAGGCTTCTTGTACAAGTGAGACGGTACACCAGGAATACACAATGCAGGTACGTTAAGGTAGGAATATTGTTAAAATGTTCCCATCGGAGCGGAGCGCCAAAGCTAGGCGGGCGCCTCCATTGACACCAAGCCACGCCCCCATGAATACCTTTTTTAACAAACCAACAACTTCTATAAAAAAACATTGTTTTGGGGGGTTCTCCCCTCAAATCCCCCCGTTTTTCGTTATTGTTTAGTTTCCCCCACCCCCAAAACTACAATTCCCATTCCCAACTCTATATACATAGTTTTAAAAAATGTGTTTTTTTTTCATAGACGTTTTGGGTTTGTTAAAAATTCAATTCGTTGTTTTCAATTCAACAAAATCAGTGCATACCCTTATTGTTAACACCTTATATTAACTAGGATGCAGTTTGGTCACATCTTCCAAAGACATCAGCTCTGCACTCTTCATCAATCATCTCAGCCAGGTCTACACGAGGCAAAAGGTGGTGAAACCATCCTTTGTCCACTATATAGACAATACGACTAATGGCTTGCGGGACGACATGATACCCCCTTCTTGTGGCTTTGTCAAAAGTGAAAAGAGATTGAGTATGCATCTATATATATCATATGTTAACTTCAGAGTCTTTTCTTCATTGCAGCAGTGATGTCCTATGTAGCTAGCGTTCCTTGAAGTCAAATTGAAACAGAAAAAATCCTGAGAGTGCAATCATATTCATTGCTCAGAATATAATTGTTTCTTGATACATTCCTGTGTACACATGCACTCTCAAGTAAGTAATGTGTATTAAAATATTGTTGGCACATGCTCAGAAGAAAATCAGAAGTCTCTGATATCTGTAACGCAATGAAATAAACTCTAACCTGCCTTTGTCCCTCACTTCCTCTGATGCCTAACAATTCACCCATCATGGTCGCATCCCGAGCACAGCTGGCCGTACCGACTTCCTGCACTTGAACATGTCTAATGTTGATTGTCCTTAATCTATTCATGTCCACTTATGTATTGTCCCCGGTGACTGTTCCATTTATCCCCCTCCACAACGTGGTCAGAATGTCCCTCAAGCTCAACCCATTGTAAGAAGCTCACTGCTTCCTGTCAAATATGATTTATCTATTGTATATTCTTTTGTGATCAAAAGAGAATTGCTCCTCATGTATATATAAATAATGAAAACATTTTTTTTTAAAGTTGGTCCCTGTAAAAAGCGCTGAAGCATACCACAAAATATTGTCATGCACTGAGGCACTAAATAAAATGCACACTCCTATGCTGCCTACGTCATACTGAGGATGTGAGGGTTGAACACCTGTGACTGTGAAGGTAACAATATGCGATTTATAATGTTATAATAATATATGGCTGGGCTGGATTTAAATTTTCATGCTAAAAACTAGGTGTACCCTCACAATCTCCTCAAAGGTTCCCTTGTGTGTTGGCCCGACCAGTTCAACCATCTCTAGACGATAAGGCATAAATGCCATGGAAGTGCCTGGCGCTCTGGTGGTAAATATATTAGGCCAATAGCGGCTCACTAATCAAATCGCACATTGAGAGACCTTACGGCGGGATTGCAGCCTCTATAGACCACTTCTTCACAGTACAGAGAGGCACAAGGAAACGTGTGTGTTAATCAATATAGTGGTGAATTGTTTTCAACTAGTTATTGGAACCGTGTATATGTTATATGTTAAAGGCAAAATTCTTAGAAGTCAGTTATGCATGTATGGACTGTGCGGGAGGCATGGCATCACAAGAATGACACTGACACCAAGGGTGCAATTTGTATAACCTTTATTGAAATGGTTGGGGTTGGAGAAACTCCTACTCTGCCCTATAACTAAGATGGGAGTAGTCTCAACCATCAAATAATAAATAAAGCAGTCCTAGTGGAGTCCATCAAATCAAAAAGGCTTAATGTAACAAAACCTAATGCCTGCTCTATCTCTTGTACAAAAAGTGTAAAAAGGAGAAATGTATGCTAAAGGAAAGACACCCGCTAGCTTCTCACCTACCCTTCCCTTATGCGATGTAGCCACATCTGTTTCACAGGTAAACCGGGAAAGGAAATCAACGTTCGCCTGTTCTTGACTTTTTCGGTGTTCCACAGTGAAACAGTAGGGTTGCAGGTTTTAGAACCATTTCATGACTCAAGGGTTAGAGTCTTTTTGTTGACTTATACATACTAAAGGTGAGTGGTCATTGACAAGTGTGAACTTCCTCACTGGAAGATAGTATCTTAGATGGACGATTTCCCATTTTATGGCAAGGGCCTCTAATTCCAACACAGAGTAGTTCTTCTCACGTGGGAAGAGATTACGACTAGTGAACAGGATGGGGTGTTCAAATCCATCGCATATTTGTGATAAAACTGCTCCTAACCTGTGAGAGAGGCATCCGTTTTTAACACAAATTCTTTTGAAAAGTCTACTACTTTTAGGATTGGGTTCTGACACAAGGTTTGTTTTAGGTTGTTGTAACTTGCTTCATCCTCATCAGTCCAGTGAATCCTCTGGGATTCAGCATTCCTTAGTTTGTCTGTAAACCTGGCTGTTCTATTTGAGCAATTTGGGATAAACCTATGGTAATAACCAATCAATCCTAGGAATGCCCTGAAGTCTCTCTTGGTCTTGGGCATGGGGGCATCTAGGGTGGCTTTCTCTTCTTCTTGCTCAGGCTGGACACTGCCATTCCCTACAAAGAAGCCTAGGTATTTCACAGCCGATTGAGCCATCTTACATTTAGATGGATTGGCACTTAAGCAGCTTCTCTGAGGGTGCTCATAATAGTAGAAAGATGGAAAAGGTGGTCTTCCAAAGTTTTACTATAAATGACTATGTTGTCATTATAGGCTTCAGAGAAATTGGAGTAGGGCTGTAATATCCTGTCCATAAGTCATTGGAAAGTAGATGGGGCCCCATGCAGGCCAAAGGGGAGGACTTTGAAATGGAATAGTCCCAGGGGTGTTGAGAAAGCTGTCTTTTCCTTATCAGGTACATTTCCTCGGACCTTTCAATATCCCTAGGTTAAATCTAAGGTTGATAGAAATGTGGCATTTCCAAGTGTGTCTATTAACTCATCGATGTGTGGCATAGGGTAGGCATCGATCAGGTTGGGCGATTTTATAGGTACAGGTTCCTGTTTGCTCTAGCACCTCATATGGCCCATGCCACTTTGAGACAAGTTCATTTTCAGAGGTAGGTAAGAGGACCGATACCTTCTGTACAACTGAAAAAGATCTTAAATTCACCTTCTTGTCATAGATGGACTTCTGTTGGGCTTGAGCTTTCCACATGTGAGTGTGGACTAGACTCTGGACGAGTTTCATGTGCTCTCGCAATCGGTTAGTTGTTTGTGAGAGTGGAATAGGTGCCTCTTCTCTCTCTTCCCAGGTCTCCTGGAGCATGTCTTAGACAACTATTGGTTCTCTACTGTAAAGTAATTCAAAAGGAGAGAATCCGGTGGATGCCTGAGGTGCCTTTCACACTGCAAACAAGGCCCATGGGATCACGATCCCAGTCTTTCCCATTCTCATTTTCCCTCTTTGCCTCAATGATAGGTGTTTCATCAGCCTCTCCAAAGCCTAAGCTACATCTTTCAGTTTCCTCTGGTTCACTTTCTTCCTTAAAACAGGGAAATAGAGCTGTCCCAAGAATTCCCTGTGCAATTTTTTCCCCATGGTGTATTTCAAATGGAGTTTCACCATGGTCCTGTAGTAGAATATTCATGTCTCCCCGAAAGTCTGGATTTATGACACCTGCTAGGACATTGAGACCAAACTTCCAGGCCAGGCCAGATTTTTGGGCCAATCTTATATAACAACCTGCTGGGGGTATTAGGACTAAGTCCGTGGGAATCATCCCTCTTTTCCCAGACGGGATGGTGGCTTCTCTGCTGGTACACATATAAAAGCCTATGGATCCTTTTCTGGCGGTAGAGGGGTCCAAGACTCTTTAAATACATTTCTGGAATGTTCAGGTCCCCCAATTTGTCTCAATTGAGTTACATCCCAACCCTCATGCCATATATAGGGGAGTCATGGTATCACAAGTATGGCACTGACACAATGGGTACAATTTGTAAAACCTTTATTGAAATGGTAAGGGTTGGAGAAACTCCTAGTCTGCCCTATTACTAATATGGGAGCAGTCTCGACCATCAAATAATGAATAACGCAGTCTCAGTGGAGTCCATCAAATCAAAATGGCCTATGCTAACAAAACCTAATGCCTGCCCTATCGCTTGTACAAAAAGTGCAAAAAGGAGAAATGTATGCATAAGGAAAGATCAGTGTTCAAATGAATAAATGTGATTGAACCAGCTCTCCTCCCGATGTTAGACCTCACAGAGTAAGGCTGTCCCTGTAGGTAGGATGACACACACTGGCTCTGTTTCCAACAGAAATATAGTTCCTGAATGTGGATTGAGCCTCGTCTAGCCTTCCACGTTTAAGTCTGTGTTCTCAACTTCCCAAAATAATGTTTCAACCAAAAAGTTTACAAAGGTCCCCCACTGTCAGGCTCAGACCTTTCAGCACACAGTCCTCGTAGGTCCCCCTCTGCTGAGCTCAGACCTCTCACAATAAAGTTCAACACAACACAGTTCCCCTCCCCAAGCTTACTTCACTTTGGGTCTCCCGCTCTCGGGCTCGGATCACTTTTGAATGTCGAAGGATTTTGAATGTGCATGGCTCACTTTCCAGACCACTGCAGGACCACTTTGACTCAAAATGTATAGTTCAACATTTACTTACCCATTTCTAGGAGTTAACGGTTAACCTTTTCCATATCACTTTCGCTGTATAGCTGCTTTCTCGCTTCGAACAATTTACTTTTCACAGAGACTTTCGAGTGGGCTACTTCCTTTCACCGGACCACTGTGCTACTTATTATCACTGATCTCAAAGCTGCCTTTTACTTCAAAGTTCATTCACAGGCCTGTCTTTCCTTGTGTCTCATTTACATACATGCAGCCTTCACTTGTGATAACATGATGCTATTTCAATCTTTAACACACACCGGTCTTTAAGGTCGCTTGCCAACTCACCAGCTTTGTGCGTTTCTTTTTTGCTTTAAAATTTACAATTCACAAGTCAAGGGTAGTACCACAGACTTGGCCTCGCCTCCCCAACTCTACCGTTCACCCGTGAAGGTCGCTGGCGTCCTGGAAACACAATGCGGGATCTGGCCTTCTGCATGTGTCTCTCGCGGCCTGTCAGAGGAAATGACCTCTGGTAGGGAACTACAGTTTTCCGACCAGTTACATGTCTTAATAAAATAATTAATTAATAACAAATGAAAATGTAACGAAACAAAAATAATGAAAAAAATAACTTTTTTTTTCCTTTTTTTGGGGGGGGGGTTTGCTGCTCCAAACTCTTGTTTCCCACAGCTAAAAACCGAGCCCAACTGCATCTCCACAATATTGAACCCTTTACCCCACCCCCATTATAAAGATTGTATGACTTTAAGACCCGCTGCTCTCACCCCTTGGTCCTTCGCTCTGCTCCAATAGCTTTGCTTTGTCCTGGAAGCCCTGCTCGTTCCCGTGTTCCGCCTTGCTCAGAGTGTGTTGTTGGGTTCTACCTTTTATTCGTCTGAGGAGAGCTAATTGGTATCAGGTGTATGCATTCAGAGTCAAGTGCCTGACTTTCCCTGACCTGATTAGCGGGACATCTCCAGTATGATGTATGAAAGCTAATGCTGTTACTCGCAGTCACCCTCTTCCTCTGCCCAGTGTTTGTGTAAATAGGGGGGGGGCGTTGGACTCTGTAAATCTTAAAATATAAGATGGGTTGGATAAACAAAATGGGGGGAATACCGCATCAACATCAGCTGACCCCCCCCACTTGCCAAAAACCCCTCAGAAACTACTGCACTGGTCCACCACAGCTAGGGTCTGGATCCAAAGGTGATGGTCGTGCCCTGGCCACCTGAGAGGACACCCTCCGGTTTCTCACAGGACCCAATTCCTAAAATATCATCAGGGGTACAGCGAATACATGGCCGAAGCAAAGGCAACATAAATATCATTAGGGGTACACAGCGGAGGCATGGCCAAAACAAAGGCAACATAAATATTGTCAGGGGTACAGCAAAGGCATGGCCGAAACAAAGTCGAAATAAATATCAGGGGTACAGCGGTGGCATGGCTGAATCAAACACAACATAAATATCATCAAGTGTACAGCTGACGAATACCAAAACAAAGCAACATGTCTGTGAATCTGAGCATGGAGATAGCACATAAGACTGTGACATCTGTAAATAAGGCATAAAAACACATATTAAATTATCATGTTTGAGGATACAGTTAAGTAAGTTGTATAAAAGTAAACGTTTCTCGTCAATATTATGACATTCTGGGCTCTTTGTGTTCTATATTTTTTCACATTCAAGCTTCCTCAACTTCTTAACTCTGTCTTCTTCTTTTGGATGGGCAGGGACAAGAACGATCCAAAAAATTAGACATCTTTGTGATTACTGCGTTTACTTAGAGCAAACAATATGAAAATGCTGCACCATCAGGTCTGCTTGACCATTCATCTTGGCATTTTGTGTTGCACTATTGTTGATTTGAGGTCACATGCTGTGCTCCCCACATTCCATTTATCGCAGTGGAATGTGAGTGGGGGGCATGAACCAGATGAGCTGATTTGTATTGATTCTTTTCTTGACCAATTCTAATGTATGTGGGACCGGATTGACATATTTATTTAGATTAATAACATATTAGCATGCTTTGCAATTTATGCATTTGTAGAAGTGATTTTTGCATCATAAATGTTTTAAAGAGCTAAGGTTGAGGTACTAAACTCAGTCCAAATGTAACAAAACGTGAAGTCCACAAATAGCAGGAATGCCAATATTAAGGAATAAAGACTGACTTCAAATTATTAAATGCCCTAATACGTAGCAAGTCCATCACACTGCAGATTTAAACTTAACTCACAGTAAATTGCTTCTTGGTAACAATAGCTTAGTGTGTGAGTTACCTAATAGTAACAGGGAGTGTTTTGTATTAATGGACTAGTGTGAGTTAAGGTACCATGTGTAGTGTGTTGGACTTGGGTTGGCAAAAAGGACACAAGGGATAAAAACAGAATGAAAAATAATACCATTGCTACAATTGCCCAGAGAGCACCCAAAGTCCACTAACCACTTCTTCTCTCTTCGACACAACCCACACTCCTCACCTACAGCACACTCCCAGAGGGCTCGTGAATGAACCCGCCAAAACACACAAACCACATATCACTCTAACCAAGCTACAAACCCAACCACTGCAGACAACAAACAAGTCAAACACTGGATGCCACCCTTCCAGACACAACAAGCCCAGTACACAAAATAAAACACACCCAGAAAGCTCAAACACACAGAAGCCAGTTGCTCCTAGTTCTGCATGCATTAGCAGATGAGCACAAATTCTATCCTAGCCCTCTTTCACTAACCAACCTTACCAAAGTGTACTTGCGGAACCACGCGAGCGCCTGGAGACCATAAAAATGTTAGGGGTGCACGGTTTAAATCAACTCAACATAACATAAATTAAGATAACATAACAAATAAAGGTTTTGACAAATCTAAATGCATTTACCTAATTTGGTGAAATTTGATGAACAGTTTCATGTACAAGAGATACAGGTTTTAGAACTTTTGTTCTGGGGTTTTCCACAGACCCAAAAAACATACTTTTGGGAAAAATCTCATGCAATTGTGCACTCTGATGTTTCGGATATTTGGCATATGTCTAGCACTTAATTTGTACTGGTGCACAATGGAGTGATTTCTAAATTTCGGCCATACAAGTTCGAGATATTCATGTTTGAAAAGTTTAAAACGGTATCTATAACTCGTGCGTGCATGGCATGCCTGGAGATCTGAGTAACACCTGTGGACATACATCTGGAAATGTTCCAGAGAGAATCATTGACTTTACACACTTAATGAAATGGGGATAGGCAAAATGTAAAGTTAACAAATGTTGGAAATTCAAGGGCTAAGGCACTGCAAACACACAATCTAAACAAAGACTTTTACACTGCAAATTGAACCTTAACTCACACTACACCATTATTACCTGGTCAGATGTTGGAGGATAATTATAGGAGCGAAAGAAAAGACAATGGGGAAAAAATATACTATAACACAACTCCAATAAGAGGCACCAGAGGATAAGGAGCAACAACACCAAGACAGAGGTGTCCTAATGACAGCGCCTTTTGTGATTTGATACGGTTTGTACAACGCCATATGAATTACAGGGGTTAAACCACAAAAGCAAGTCATGTGTGCACCAACCCAGACCACCTCACAACACTTTCCACCACAGCTGGCTTCCACTCTGCAGAGTTTTACTGTGTCTCTGTGACGGGTCAGAAATTAGAGCCAGGCACAAAGTTATGGTATTTTCAACGTCAGACAATTTTATTAAACCAAAGTGGGTTTCGGAAAACGCTGCTCTAGCTCTATTCTCAAGAGGAACTTCCCTACCTAGAAAACAAAAACTAAAAATCTGTCTCTGTCAAGTAGTCAGTAACTTAAAAGTCATCCTCATGTCCAAAGCGCCCTAAACTGACCCTCACACTAGGAACCAAACACCAAAAGGTGCAAGGAAATGTCTTTGACTTGATGGTAGCAAAAAGTGTTCACAACCAAAAATATAAGGATGATTCCAACAAACGTATTCTTGATGGAAAGACCCCTGGATCCAGAGGGTGGTTCCCTTCCCGTGTATTTCTAATTAGAATGGCAAGAGTGTCTCTTTATCCAACAGTTCCTTTTTGTCTTCTCTGCATTCACAATGTTCTTGTTCAAACAATAAATTCCATAACAGTCTTCCTATAGCGCTTCTTGTTACTTTTGCATATTGCCTGGTATACTACCCTGCCAGGAATCCTTGTATGGGTTTTTCAGAGCCACTGATATACTCCCCTGCAAGGTATTTTCCCACAATACCAAAGGCATTATATAACTACAAATGCCTGGTATAATTACCTGCCTGCCAGGACTTCTTATTTGTCTCACTTCTCATCCCACCTCCCAATACTTCGCAACAGAGTGGGCTTCCACTCTGCAGTGTCTGTGTCTCCCTTAGTCATGTGTGTGCCAACCCATCCCATTACAGTGTCTCTACCTTTGTTATGCGTACACCAACCCATCCCACCTCGAAACATGTTGCACCAGAGTGGTCTTCCACTCTGAAGAGTTTGACTATGTCTCCTTTAGTCATGCATGCACCTCACAACACTTGACACAAGAGTGAGCTTCCACGCTGCAGAGCTTGACTGTGTCTCCCTTAGTCATGCATGCACCAACCCATTGCGCCTCACAACACTTATTTATTTGTTGATTTTTTATTGCTTATAACGCGCCGCAGCCCTCAGGCATCAGCTGACAACAAAGACAGACGTTTCGGATAAACAGTCATAACGGATGTATAGCGGAATCAATTAAATAATATTGTTGTGAGTCGTTTACGGAATGTAAAAAGACTCTTTTCACTATGAAGTTCAACTGGCAACCCATTTGAAGCCTGTGTAGCCTGGACAGGAAAGGAACATCCCTTCCCTCTCGTTCTCTTCACCGTTGGGCATATTATCTGATAGGTATCATTGGATCTGGTTAATCTTCCTTGTGCAAGGCGAGACGCTCTTTGAGATATGTAGGAGCAGAGCCATACAGTCACTTATGTGTCAATGTGATGATCTTGCAAAGCATCCTGGATTGAACCGGCAGCCGGTGGAGCTCCTTCCTGGAGGACAGTATGATTCCACTTGGGGATGTTTTTAATAATGCACACAGTCTCATTTTGAAGAGTTTGCAATTTACTTATGCAGTTCTTACTTGCCCCACCAAGGAGCACATTATAGTAACCTAGTCTGGGCAAAATGGTGGCACGCACTAAGATTTCATATTTCTTACTTGTGATGTAGGGCTTTACCAACCTAAGTAATCTGAGGTGGCATTGTGACTTTTTGATGACACTGTCCACCTGTGCATCAGCCCCTAGAGAGCAGTCCAGTACCACACCCATTGTTTTGACTTTGTCTTGTGTTTCAATACAGTAGCCACCAAAGGAGACTGATGGGTCCAATTTCATTCTACCTTGAGGTGACCCAAAAACTAGGATCTCTGTCTTTGCGCTGTTCAGACACAGCCAATTGGCTGTCATCCAATCTTTGACCTGCTTATAGATATTTTGGATTTCCCTTGCATCCTTGATGTAGTTACCAATTAACTCAATCAACAGCTGTGTATCGTCAGCGTAATTCATGAATCTAGCCCCCTCTTCATCCAGAATGTTACATAGAGGGGGCAGATAAACATTAAAAAGTGCTGGAGAAAGACACGCGCCCTGGGGCATGCCACTGGTTGATGTTTTTGAGTGGAAGAAGCCTGGACCCAACATACTCTAGACAACCTATCAGAGATGAATGACTAAATACACTCAGTAGCAGATGACGAACATTGCCCCATGCAGGATAAACTAGCTAGGAGCTTCTTATGATCAAGAATGTCAAAAGCTGCCGATAGGTCAAGCAACATCAGTAAACCTGTGCTGCTCCTATCAACAATATTCAACATCTGAGTCTGGAGATCCAACAGCACACTTTCTGTACCGTAATTGGATCTAAACCCAGACTATCTGGGGTTCAAAATATTGGCCCCATCCAGGTGCTCTTGTAGCTGTATAGTGGCAAATCTGTCCACTATTTTTATGAGAAACTAGACATTTGTGATCGGGCTAAACTTGTTCATGTCTTTAGGGTCTAGACCTGCTTTTTTTAAAGTGGAGTAACCACAACCTTCTTAATACTGTCTGGAGTAATTTTGTGGAAGAAGGTGGCATTGGTAAACCGTGTTAAGAAAACAGCAAAAATGCAGATATTTTTCAATATTATTTTGGCAGCAATAGTGTCACCCAAGCAAGATGTGGACCGCATCTTCTTCAATATTTTCTCCATATCCTGCACTAGGATAGGCGAAAAACTAAAGCATGGGTGATTTCCAGTTAAAGTTGCCATGCCTTTCTCAGGTGACGTGCATTCTGAGGCAATCCTGGAGTGTTCGCCAGTAATTTCAATAGCAAAGGCTTGTTGTATATCTATACAATCCTCTGTCATAGGGAGAGGAGACACAGATTTTAGATGCGATTTTACCCTGCTTTTCAAAATCTCAAAAAGCTTCTTAGTATCGTTACTGGGATTTTCAGTTTCACAGTTAACATGATTTTTATTTGCTTCAAAAATCCCTTCTGTATACTGCTTCTCTGTTTTTCCAAATAGATCTATTTTCCTCAGTCTCATTTTTACTCCAGTTATGTTCAGCCTTGCTCTTCTCCCGCTTAAGTTTAACAAGATCTGAGAAGAACCAGCTACGGTGGTTCTGCCGATCCCTGACCATCTTGGTCTTCATAGGTGCAATTTCGTTAAACATCTCCAACAAGTCATGATCATACCTTGTCGCTAGGATATCCGGGGGGTCATGCTCTGTGGTATTTTCCATAATATCAAGTAGACATTTACTTAAAACCTTCTGACTAACTTCACACAAGAGTGGGCTTCCACTGTGCAGAGTTTAACTGTGTCTACCTTAGTCATGCGTGCACAAACCCATCCTGCTTGAGTGTGCCTCCTTTAGTCATGCGGGCACGAACCCATCCCACCTCACAACACTTTGCACCAGAATGTCTTCCACTCTGCAGAGTTTGACTATGTCTTCTTAAGTCATGCGTGTACCTCACAACACTTTGCACCAGAGTGCTCTTACACTCTGCAGAGTTTGACTGTGTCTCTTTTAGCCGTGTGTGCATCTCACAACACTTTGCACGAGAGTTGGCTTCCACTCTGCAGAGTTTGACATCACATAGTTTGACTGTGTCTCCCTAAGTCATGCGTGCACCAACCCATCCCCTTAGAGTGTGTCTCCCTTAGTAATGCATGCACCAACCCATCCCATCTCACAACACTTTGCACCAGAGAGGTCTTCCACTCTGTAGAGTTTGACTGTGGGGGTCATTACGAGTCGGGCGGTAGGGGATACTGGGCACCGGTAAGGAGACCAGTGCCGGTAATCCCCTACCGCCCGATTCTGAGGTCCCCTAACGGGAACCGCAAGGGACCAGGGCGCAAATAACGGGCTTGCCATTTGCGAGCCCGTTATTTGCGCCCTCCACATTCCCATTGAGCCCTATGGGGGCTCAAATGGGAATGGGGAATGGTTTGTGCAATGGGGACTTACCGGTCCCGCCAGGGTCAGACTAGACCGGTAAGTCCCCTTTGCACAACACCGGATACGGTCACGGTATGGCAGGCAGCCATGGAGCTAATTGCTCCATGGCTACCACCATACACGTAATGACCCCCTGTGTCTTCTTTATTCATGCGTGCACCTCACAACACTTTGCACCAGAGTGGGGTGCCACTCTGCAGAGTTTGTGTCTTCTTTACTCATGCGTGCACCTCACAACACTTTGCACCAGAGTGGGCTGCCACTCTGCAGAGTTTGACATTGCAGAGTTTGACTCTGTCTCCCTTAGTCATGCAGGCACCAACCCATCCCACCAAACAACACTTTGCACCAGAGTGGTCTTCCACCCTGCAGAGTTTGTGTCTTCTTTACTCATGTGTGCACCTCACAACACTTTGCACCGGAGCAGGGTGCCACTCTGCAGAGTTTGACATTGCAGAGTTTGACTGTGTCTCCCTTAGTCATGCGGGCACCAACCCATCCCACCACACAAAACTTCGCACCAGAGTGGTCTTCCACTTTGCAGAGTTTGACTGTGTCTCCCTAAAAGCAGTTCTTGAAAAGAAGTGTGACTAGTGATACAAACGCACTCTTGCAGCATTGTCTGCATGGGGGATGTTTTCATGTAACAGTAAAGATACATTGGAACGTGTATGAAGGATCTTTTTGTTTTTTGTGACACATGTATGGAACAAAAGTTCTCTTGTGTCACTTACATTTACCTGATGTGCATTCAGTGTTTCCTGGACACAACATTTTCTGGTGAGCCCTTAAGTGAATTTTCAACAGTGAAGGGATAATGGTATAGGGAGGTCTATTAACAGTTCTCAAAATATTGTATTATTGTTTTATAACTTGAGCTCCCCTCGAGAAGCAAATCAAATGGGTTGGGTCAATCTATTGGGAACATTGTGCCCTAAAATACACAATGTAGCCCAATATTCATGAAGAATTGACGTGTTCCTTAATCATAATTAACACCTTTAAGGAATGTCACAATGAACTGGATTGACTGCAGTGTGCGCCCGTTTTGCGGACTACATTGTGTGCACTGTAACACTGGCACTTTTCACCACTGTCACTGACACTATAAGCTTTAAAATGCAGCGTTTGCCACAAATATTTTCAAAATGTCCCCCCAACTATTGTATTGTATTGTATTGGTATTTATAGAGCGCACAAAGACCGAGAGGCATCAAGGTACCTCTCACTTTGTTGAAAAAAGTAGCACTGCGATTTGTGAACATCAGTCACCTTTTTGTGCCACGTCTATTTTGTGTCCTAATCCGACCCTGCTTGTACAGTTGCCCCCCAGCCCCACAAAAGAGAGCTCCCCTTGGACAATGATGCACAGACAATGACAGGCACTGGCCAGTCGCCTACCTGCACATGATGCTGCAGTCGTCACTGGCCTCACCACTGGACACCCCCGTGACGTTTAAGCGCCTTCCGCTGCCACTTCCCGTACCAGGCATGTTAAAGTGCCTGTCACTCACCAGGAGCCAGCTTTCCTTCAAATGTGGTCACAGCCAATGAGCAGCGACACTCCTGCCACGGGCTGTTCTGACAGGTGTCTGCACATGCGTGAAATAGGAACATCTTCGAATGAGGCCTTTATTTACGCTCGGGCGCGTCGTGCCTCCGGTCTGAAATGGTTTGCAAGAGCCTCAAGTGAGCTGAGCTTATACAAATGGACTAAAAAGACACGAACAAAACAGGACGCAGAATGCAAATAGGAGGATCCGATCTTCTGAAAGCCATGGGGAGTGGGATATTGCAATGAGGGGAAATGTAAACAAGGGGATTTGGTTTCTATTCTGTCACGGGAGAAAGATACAGCAGGACTGGCGTCTTCCTCGAGCAATCATTGTTGCCACTTGCCAGCACAATTAAGGTTCTCTGTTCTTACATCGCCAGGTATTTTTTACAGAACATTTTTGGGCAAAACAAACTCATTGATTTTTTTTTTCAATTTGGGGGGTTTAAGGAGGAAATCCCCCAAATTGAAAAAAAAAATCAATGAGTTTTCCATCCCCACGCAAGCGCTCCCAATACCTTATATCCCCTTATCATCTCCCATATTTTTCAATGAGTTTTTTCAGCCAAAAATGTTCCACAGAAAACACCACGAAAAAATACTGCCTAATGTAACACAGTCCTATCTACAATTAAAGAAGACAAGTAAGTTTAATATTATTGATATTTACTGTGATGGATATTTTGTTCATCTGAATAAAGTTTCTTTCACCGACTAACTGGAATCCACTGCAGAGATCTGTGTTTGCCCAGACGGTCGCCGGTTCGATTCCCAGCCGCTGCACTTGGACTTCAGCCATCTGGGTAACAATTAGCATTCTCTCTCTCTCTTTCTCTCTCTCTCTCTCTCTCTCTCTCGTTGAGAGAGGAAGAGTCTGTATTTTATTTTGTTTGAATTTTTGTCCAGCCTTGTCCCAACTCACAGCTTCTTGCAAAGTTCAAAAGGGAGGAGAAGTCACACTATTTTCAGGCCGGGCTGGGAAGATTCGGAAAGACCGAATCTTAATTAAGTTTTTCCTGAAGAGTGGATATAGAGCTGACCATCCATATCCACTCTTCAGGAAAAACTTAATAAAGCATATCACTGCCACCAATCCTTAGTTACCCTTCACCCTTCCCTGAGGACACTATCCTGCAATCAAGAAACAGTATACCTTGCTATACTCTCTCTTTATGTAAATACTGCTGCCCATGCATGTGTACTCATATAAGTTTTATATCCTAGTGCACGCACCTTTGATCCAGCCCTATTGTTCATATTGTATATATCCTGTAATCATACTATACTGCCACAGCCCTACTGTTCATATTGTATATTTCCCGCATTCATGCAAACTAGCCACAGTCCTATTGTTCATATTGTATATATCCTGTCTGTAACCTGTGTAATCATGTAAGCCTTGCATTTCCTTGTCATTGCGCCCTTTTACTTACGAGTCTGGTGCGCTTAACAAATGAATAAACAAACAAACAAACAAACCGAGAATGGCAGGGGAGGAGGTCTGGATACATTAGGTGGTCATCAGCCTAATAATCACAGTACCGTAGGGTGATTCTGCTGTCTCCCAAAAAATCTATGTCTCGTTAGACCCGAAACAGGCAGACCATTTGGAGCTGAATAAGAATTAATGACCACCAGTTGGGACCTGCCTCCAATGTACCACGAGGAGGTATTCGCTGTTAGGCTCCACATGCGGTCTACCGTGCCCGCCAGCTCGATTATGTCAAAGTCCACTAGGTGAAGTCATCAAATGCAAGGAGATACAAGACCTATTGCGTCTCCATGGACCTTCATTCATCTATTCACCTAGGGCAAGACGCAAACGCCTCTAAGGGTTGGGTATTTGCCCACCCATATCCCTCCAATCAGCCCAGAAGAACCGTGACTTCCCATGAGTAAGGCTTAAGAAGCGTGAATGATTTGCCAAAGTAAAGAAGAGACTGGGTTTATGCAAATGTAAAACCTGTGGTTCTAATCCACGATTAGTTACATAACCAGCATGAAGCACAGCACAAAGCAATGGGAACTTCCTCTCCCAGTAAGGCTATCAGGCCACTGAGGATGCAACTATCTTAGAACCCCCAGACTCTTAGGCAAGCCTACCTCCACGAGCGAGCGGCCATGCAGGTTTCTCGGGAGGGTTCCCCAAAAAGCGACAGGCAATGGGCAACACTTTCTTCCTCCTTTGGCAGTGAATGCAATCAAGTGTGAGAGCTACCCTAGTTTCTCCAGAGATAGGTATATGCCAAGACAGTTGCCTACCCTTGACAGCCTACCAAGCACACGCCCAGCCAGGTGCGAGGCTCAGTACTCAGGGTGGTCACCTTCCCTCTTCCTGGGTTTGGATAGACTTAACTCAAGAGGTTGAGTGAGGTGGAAATCCACCTCTCTGTCTCTTCTGACCTTATAGTCACCTTTACCTCCCACTGGGTGCGGTAGCTTCTACTTACAAGATTGCACGCATTACTTGCACTTGGGAAAGCTGTGTGTACAATGCTGCATACTGGGAAAGTGAGCCCTGGAAGCGCTAACAAACTCAAGTGTCAATTGCTTAATACGCTCCAAGCGGAGCAACTGAGGCGTAACAGCCAGAGCAATATGAGGTATTGTTGAATGCTAAAAGCAATGCATGCTGGGAAAAAGAACGCTGAAGCTTAAAGCGAACTGAACTGTTTGTCTAAAAATGCTGCAAGTTAGGAAAGTGAGACTTAAAGCTCAGAGTGAACGACGCAACAAGTCTTGCAAAATGCTGCATGCTGGGAAAGAGAATTCTGAAGCTTAGAAAGAATTGAACTATTCCGTAGACAATGTAGAGACTGAGCGGGCAAGGCCCACCCAAAATCTATAAATGCCCACTCAGCTGCACTGTGTGGTCCTTTACAGACGTTAATTTCACAGCGTTGGGCCCAAACTACATAAGCTTCAGGCCCCACTTGTTAGACAATTCTGGCTACGACTCTGTCTAAAATGCTGCAAGTTGGGAAAGTGAGACTTCAAACTGAGAGTGAAGGACGCAACAAGTCTTCCAAAACGCTGCATGCCGAGAAAAAGTCGTAAAGGTCAGAATCAATGTTTCCCTAACCATGATGCATGCTGGGAAAGAGTCTTAAAGCCCATATTGGTCATTTGTCTAAAAGCACTGCATGCTGAGAAAGAAAATATAAAAGACCGGGGCAGAATAAACGGCTACTTGTTGAAAACCACTGAATTCTGGGAAAGAGTTGCAAACCCATAACTGCCATTCTTCTAAAACCATTGCATTTTTGGAAAGTTGGGCTTGAACCCTGCAGAGAAAAGAACCTCCATTTGCATGGTTTTCCAGCATGCACATCAATGCATGCTGGGAAAGCGAGTGGAAGTCCAGAGTTGATTGAACGGGTATGTTGCCTGAAAAGCTGCAGAATGGTGAAGAGAGTCTTAACGTCCAGAACTATCATGTGTGTGAAGTGTCACATGCTGGGAACGGCAGTCTTAAAACCCAGGACTGCCATTTAACAACGCTCCGTGTGTGTAAAGAAACTCTTAAACCTCAGCACTGTCCTTTGTCTAAGAGCAATGCTTGCTGGGAAAGAGAGTGCTTACCGCCAGGGTAAGTTGGATAGTTATTTACCTGCCCGACTGCCTGCTGCAGAGGTGCACCCTGAAGCCCAGGGTAAGCTGAACTGTCCTGTATCCGAAAGCTTTACAGTCCAGAACTGAAGACCTTCATAAGCAACACAACTGAAGAGGGTACACCCCTCACCAAAGCACCACAGCTATCAACACAAGTGGGTCGGCTTCCAGAATGATTGTCTTGCTGGAACCTTTCTGCGGTTAACTTACCTTGCCTTTTGGATCTATTCCCTACCTGTGGGTCTTTTCTTGCGACTATCTCTACATATACCACTGCGTGGGAGGTTCTGGCCCTCTGTTGGTTTTTCCCCCTCTTGAGGAGTGTTTCTCCTATTCACCTCACTGCCTATTCCTGTTATCTCTGGTAGACCCTGTGGCGCCTTCGAGGAAAACTAAGGCATATAAAGAAGACCCAAAGAGAGCACTTCAGAGGAGACGACTCAGACTCTGAAGGTGAGACCTACTTCTATAGATTTCCATACAAAACATATGCTCGCACTCTTAGGGCTATTAAACATGTTCATGTACTTCTACTTCTATAGCTTTCTATATCACACATATGTGGGTACTCTTAGAGCTATTAAACATTTCCATGTACCTCTACTTCTATAGCCTTCTATATCACACATATGCTTGCACTCTTAGGGCTATTAAACATGTTCATGTACTTCTACTTCTATAGCCTTCTATATCACACATATGCTTGCACTCTTAGGGCTATTAAACATGTTCATGTACTTCTACTTCTATAGCTTTCTATATCACACATATGTGGGTACTCTTAGAGCTATTAAACATTTCTATGTACTTCTACTTCTATAGCCTTCTATATTACACATATGCTCGCACTCTTGGGGCTATTAAACATGTTCATGTACTTCTACTTCTATAGCTTTCTATATCACACATATGTGGGTACTCTTAAAGCTATTAAACATTTCCATGTACTTCTACAGCCTTCTATATCACACATATGCTTGCATTCTTAGCACAATTAAAATGTTTTATTTACTTCCCCTACTTCTATAGCTTTCGATATCACACGTATGACTTTGGTAAATTGTGTTTCCAGTTTAGCTTCTCAGCTACCTCTTTTGAGTAGTGGGTTGAACTCCGCCCCTCGGAGCAGCCCCCACTGATGATTGTCGTCTGTGATCTTCAGTGGTTTCAGAGCTGTTCAGATATATTAGAGATAATCCCAGCAAGGTTTTGTCTGCTTTGCTTAATGCACTTCTTATGAAGCCCAAATTCCCTGTCTCTATTCTTTGACATTTTGTGATATTCATTCCAATGAATAACTCTTCTTTTAAACTTCCTAGGTGCAGATAAAGTTTTAGGCGCCGTGTTATTCCACTTTTAAAATCAGCCAAAATCCAGGTTCTGATACTTTTTATTGGACTAAATGGAAATACTGCGCTCAGACAGTCGATGCATAATCTTTCCAAGTGCCAGAGGCTTCTTCCTCGGATGGGGGACACAAGATAAATGAGCAACAAAGACACTCACACACAGAGCTGGACACATGTCTGGGTAGTTATGGCAGTGTGCAAACCACAAGCAGAGATGTCTCATGGTGCGACTACTATTTTCATCTCCCGGCTTCAATCCAATGACTGCAGATTATTGGGAGGAAAGAGGCCAACAGTGCATGTCTTGAGCTGACTCATTGCTCAGGTTCTGATTGAGGATTAAGCGCATGCATGCAGGGAACGGCTGGGAGTCCCCAGGCCTTTCACTGGACGCACATGCTAATTCAGGGGTGATTTCGGCCTTGTTTACAGGTCCATGAAAGAGATCTGTAGCGGTGACGGTCATAACAAACATGGCAGCTGCCATTTCAAAAATCAGTTCAAGCAGAGTGAGGCTAATTCTTCAGGTGCAAAATATGCAGTCACAATCCATTCAAATCAGCTGATTCCAGGGGGACTGACGTAGATGTCCACGTGCCTCTCTTGACAAATGGGAATCTACATGTGACTACAAAGGTATGTCATGAATTGAAGGTGTGCATTTGTAGCATCTGGTGGGTGGACTTGTCACACTTCTTCATAGTATGTAGACTTCCGAATTGTAAGTTCCTTGTCTAGATACTTGATCTCCGGTTCATAATCTTTGGCTTATTGATGCCCTAGATAGGCAAAGGGTGTTATTGTCACACCATGCCCTAATCACTGATAGGCAAAGGGTGTTATTGTCACACCATGCCCTAATCACTGATAGGCAAAGGGTGTTATTGTCACACCATGCCCTAATCACTGCTTTGTGGGTTGTTGTGACATTTCTCCCATATGTGGTAGAAAAGGTGGGGCGCTTTCACTTTTGGTAGCATCTTTCAATCCTTCGCCTAGCACTAGGACACTTTCGGATGGACTCAATAAAAACACCAGAGGTTTTGGGACTATATTTGCCCCTCGTTGTGTGTGGTGATGGGGTTTCTATGCATGCAGGTCCACCGCTGTCAACACAGTTGTGGTTGACTGGTCCAGCTGGGACAGTGAACGTCATTGTAGTCCGGTCCTGGAATGGCTTTTCGACACTGGCTCTTGCTATTGGGCCGTTGCGTTGAGGAACTAGCCATTCAGCAGAAGACTCTCTGCAGGGGGTATCAGGTAATCTTGTCCCCATAAATAGTGTTGCCATACATATAGTTGCCGGGAAACGGCATAGGCGACATTATTTATGGGGACAATATATGGGGTAAATGGGAGTGAGGGTTGCAGAGGTGTCCCCGCTCCATTAAAGAAAATGTGGGGGTTGCGAGGGTCTCCCCCGCCCCCTCCCGCACGTTCCATATGAAAATGGCATGACAAAAAAAGGTGCCATTCTTGCATGGCGACGTTTTTGCGGGGACATTATCACATGGAACCCTGCAGGGATTGTGCATCATAGCAAGGCGCTGATTGGCCCTCCACAATGGCCTCATTATAAGGTTGCTGGATTGTTGCGCACTGTTACTGCATACAGTAGGAATGGTGGGTCTCCTTCTGTTATGGGGGATCCACCAGCACGTGGTAAAGGGTGCAGATACTACATACTACATGCAGTAATTCTGAAAATCCTAATGCATTAATTTTAACAGTGATCATAGCCACTTTCAGATAATACAGTCACGGGGAATTTCGTTTTTAAAACTTAACGAATCCAAGGATACTTATACATACATGAGATTTATCATTTTCAACATTAAAGGCTCAAACCATATACCTTTCACTATTAACACTGAGCATCTTTCTATGCACTCACCCTGATTCCTATGATTGTAATTTAGGGGGCTGAGGAAGAGCCCCTATGCTTGAAACACTTGTTGGCTCATTGTTCTGTTACATTATTTATTTATTCACATTTTTAAAGCGCTCACACAGCCCGCGGGCATCGAGGCACTGTTACAGGAATTGTTTGTTATAGTTGCATAATTGTTTGTCTTAGTTGCGTATTTATAACGTGCTTACATACCCAGAGGTTTCTAAGCGCGGACCCGGGGATCGAACCTGTGTTGCTTCATGCCATCTTGCTTCCAAGGCGAGAACGTTGCCGCTGAGCTATCCTCCCAGGACATAGGATTCACATTTCATGGTTCACATTACATTATATCTGTTTATGACTGATACTCATCTTGCATTTATTTTATCTTTGAAAAATCATAAGCTTTGAATCAACTATGTGTGTGAAAGCGTTTTCTCTTGGACTCTTTCAAACCCAGTTTAAATATAGTATCGGGGTAGGCGTGTAGGTATCCTTAGCACCTTTTTAGATAAACATTAATTTAATTTGTTCGCAATCCACTGCCACTCCCTCTTCGAGTCTGGAAATGTATTCTGTAGTATAGTGCATCACACTGCTACTGTACAATTTTTTTATAAGACATGGAAGGTTCTGTATTAACCCCTATAACCATTACATCGGAAAGATGATGCGATGGCGCATATCTGAGATGCCAAATGGTCACCCCGTTTTGGGGACCCCTCAATATCTTTTCCATAAAGCATCCCTTCACTGAAATTGGAACACTTCTGGGAGTGGTAGCTTACAGCAATATCTACTTGTTTCGGGAGGATACCTCAGGGGCAACGCGCTCGCCTTGGAAGCAAGACGACACAGAGCAACACAGGTTCGATCGCCGGTTCCGCGCTTAGAAACCTCTGGGTATTAAGTCTGTTATAAATAACATATCATATCTTATGATAGCTCCACCTCTCAGATGGAGGCACGTATATGTACAAAGTATCTGACCTCATAATCAGGTAGATTACCATGAATACCGCCTACGGTGAATACCCGTACCACATTTGTTGGTGGCTGATAGGCAACATTTACCGTTTCTGCCAACCTCTTACCAAGGACATAAGGCCATGATTCAGAAAAATAACTCCACTTATGTTGCAATTTCACATTCAAACCTAAAGTTGCTTTTT
The DNA here is from genome assembly GCF_040938575.1 of Ambystoma mexicanum. Lineage (NCBI taxonomy): Eukaryota > Metazoa > Chordata > Amphibia > Caudata > Ambystomatidae > Ambystoma > Ambystoma mexicanum. Next base: position 1,359,692,867 of record NC_090934.1, on the reverse strand, counting down.
TGTGGGTTAATTTAACAAAGTTAAACTTCCGGCCTGGAAATGCTTTTCCACCCAGGATCACACACTGGTCTGCCAGCTGCGTGTGGTTCTTTACTCTGCCAGAGACCTCTCGTGCCACTGGGCACGTCCAGGGGAAAGGGCAATGAATGGCGCTTTGTTTTCTTCAGTCCGATGCCTCTTGCAGTGGTCCAAACAGTGTTCAAAAGCATAAAGCAAAGCGCGAGCCTCTGCTTTTTTTTTAAATAGGGGTGGCAGTGTAAAATATGCGTTTCCAAAGGCTAGTCCTCTAAAGCGCATCAGTGTCCATAGCCAGTGCTTTAAGTGGGGTAAGAAATTGAGGGGGGGGCTCGTTTGGGGGCGTGGCTTTCATTGTGGGCGTGGCCTAAAAGTGCACAAATCATAGTAAGGTGCGCAAACAAATATATAAATGTATGTGAGCATTTATATATTTGTATGCGTACTACTATGGTTTGTGCATTTTCAAGCCTTCTTTTATGGCAATGATACATATTTCTATGTCGATAAAAGGTGGCTTGAAAGTGCACAAACCATAGTAAGTTACGCACACTTGTGTGCTTACCTTAATATGGTTTGTGTACTTTTCAAGCTACCTTTTATTAACATACATTTGTAACATAGTTCTATGTTTATAAAAGATGGCTTGAAACCTACACAATTCAAGGCATCTTTTATAAAGCTTTGCCGACGGAGAAAGGCGCCTCGGGCTCAGTGATCTCTGCTCAGAGCAGATAGATCACAGAGCCCGAGGCGTCTTTCACCCTCTGTGAACCCGCGGGCTCCGTGATCTAATCTGCATAGTAGATCACAGAGTCAGTGACCTGGGGAAGGCAAACAAAGGGACAGTAACTTCCTCTGATGACCCCTCATATGAAGGGACCCCTCATGTACAGAGGAAGTTACAGTGACTGACAGAAGTGCGGCCAGCCTCAGCAACGCTGTGGCTGGCTGGCACTTCTGTCAACTCGCCTAATGTTAAAATGGCGTGCGCATCTCCCATCGCGGCTGCGGCGGCAGGATAAATGCGTCCTGCCATGGCGTGGTGGGACTGGGGGGCCCCGGAAGGGCCCCGGCTCAGCCCCACTTTTTGGAGACTGCCGGGGCCCGGCCCCGGCCCACTTAAAGCACTGTCTATAACGTGTCTGTTGTGTGTGGAGGGGTGACCCCAAACTGCCACACACCAATGCATATAAAGGGGCAAGATGGCGGTCTATTGAATTCACTGACTGGCCCTCTTCTTGCCCACAAATACCCTCTGGGAACCTCCATTCAGGGCCGGTTGGACGCGGTTCCACATTTATGTTTCTTTGTCAATTTACTTGTGTGCACTGTGTACACTTTTGCTCGATCTGTTTTTATCGCCCTTTTTTTTAAATGGGGGTCCTCCCAAACCAACCCTCATGCCCACACACCTTTTCCGTCCCACCAAAACACCACCCTCTAACCTCACACACACATAACATATATTATGAAAAATAAATGGAGAAAAAGTGCACAAATAAAGTGCAGACAATTAAACTTACTACAAACTCATTGTGCTATTATTCTGTACACCGGATGATAATACGATCCTTGATCCCTGACTCTTGCATCCAATATTATTTTCAGAATGACCCCTAAAGCTTTAAATATGCGTACCAGATTAACTAGAAATGGATGCTTTTTAGGGGTTTATCCTTTATGTTGGATTTTCTGCAGTTTTGCAGTTTTGCGCACAGGATGGACAGGAGCATTACAATGGATTCGGTGTTCGCTAAATGTGCCCGATCTCTGAGTACGTGTCGACGAGGACACAATTAGTATTGTAAAATAACTAAAGAGACCTGCCTGCTCTTTACAATCCAATCAATCAAAAATTCCAAAGGTGCACTTAATGCTCAAATATGCAAAGCAATGCGGAAAGTTCTGATATTTAATAAGAATTTTGCAGAATAAACACGTGTCAGTGCAAAGCAACGGGTTTGTACATCATTATCACCGCCATGAGAAATAATATACTGCGGGATAGACCCCTCATTAAGGCCACCTACAGATAAACACAATTCAGATGAATAACAAGCAGCTTTACATTTTTTTTTTAAACGAGAAACATAAGGGATAAGACTTATGAGACAGAACACCTAATAGTCCAATGTTGGCAAACACAATTTAGAAAATGAACAGCAATTACAAAGTGCAAACGAAAGCTCTTGCCAAGTTGGGTGGGCAGGCCATGGGTCTTGCATCCGATTATCCATGCAAGCAGCCGAAACTTCTCTCCTGCAAAAGTCGCTTTGTCCTCTCGGGTCGATTTGCAAAAATGAACAGATTTTTCAAGAATCTATACTCTAGTTTAGAGAAACCATCACGGTTTGACAGCCTCCACAACTCCGCACATACAAGGCAGCTTGCTTGGCTTTGATACTTACACTTTATAAATGGCTCTGCTGCGTGTCCTTCATATGTACGCCTAAACTGCGAGATAACTCAAGCTTGTCTACTCAAAACCAGTTTGCTTTTACCTAACTGGCAAGCTGGAAATGCCTATATGTAGCCACAATGCTCAACAGTTTCTATCAGATCCCCGCCTAGTTATATTAGCTTCACTTTTGTGCAGGTGTTACCAAGCCACTGCCCTTGCTTTTATGCAGTTGATAAAAAGACTCTTTTTTTGCATCCAGGACCCTGTAAACTTATCAAGTTGTTTTTGAAGGCCTGGCGAGGTCCTTGCAACAAGAGCACACTCATAGGCAAAAAGTATTTTACCCAGGTTGCCTCCAGTGATCGTAAGCTGCACCGGTTACCGATGTCGTTGCGTCTGCGGCCAATCGTACAGTATGTAGGAAGAGCAGCAGGGGTGATAATGCACATCCCGAGCTAACACCCCTTTGGATAGGGAAGGGTTAAGATACCCCTCGCCCTGCACTTCATCCTGCCATGGCCTGGTTGTTACTATGCAGGGCCTCAATAGGCTGCATAATATTATCCTGGATGATCATATCCGCCAACACTTCCCACAACATGGAACTATAACACCAAGACGTTTTGCAGATCAAGGCAAGTGGATTCCTTTCTAAGAATAAGGTACCTTTGGGGGACTAGAAGCAATCTAAATACCTGATCAAGTATTCCTATACCCGTTACGGAAACCCGCTTGAATGTTGGTTAAAAGAGAATTGTCCAAAGACCAGGTTTCCGATATAGATAGTGATATTTTACACATCGCATCCAGCATGGACATAGAGGAAATATGCCTTGCTCTCTGCTTATCGATAGGTATAGACAAGGCACGCCTCCACGAGTCGTGAATCTACCCCAAAACAGACCTGAATGAAACAACCGTGATACCAATGATACCCAAACTCTGGGCACAAGTTGAAACCATTTAACGGGAAGACAATCATGCAATAGGGCTTTCTCAACCCATCTTCCACGTCACTTTCTAAAAATCGAAGGCAAAGTCTAAAATGGCCGCTCCTTGTCATTTGCGGGATGTTAGCAAACAATGACATGTCTTGGCCTGCATCACCATGGAGATTACTCTCCAAACATCTCTCTGATCTCTTGCAGCCACAGCTGCATTCAGTCCTCCCCAATTTGAATCTATTCTGTCATTTTTTCCTCCGTCAGCCTTTTGTATCCCTTCCATCAGCCTTTGCCTATCGTCTGCACTCAGGGGTTTCATTTGGTCAATCTGTTTCCTTTCTGCACTTCCGCACACATTGCTGAACCATCCTCTTGAAGGTTTAGACCTTTCATAATGCACCGCTACTGGGGCCGTCACTTAGAATAACAAGGTCTTGCAGGTGGCTGCAGGCACAATGCGTAACAATAATACTACAGATAGTGATGGGAGGATCTTGGTAGATATGTTGGATTCCTCCAACCTTGCCCATCTCACTCTTATTATACAGGTTACAATACAAGTGCACACTGTTTGCCCTTTTTATCAGTATTGTCTCCTAATGCAAGAATTAGAACCTCATTTTCGATCTCAATTGTCGTAGCAAACACCATGGGCCATGGACTCTATCTTGTTCCCGTAAACTGCTGAAGACGCATCTTCATATTTAATTCTGATCATCAAAGCTTTTCTCATATAACATCTGCGCCGCCCAGATGCAGTTTACATTGCCGGTTTGCTTTAGTGCTATGGAAATAAATAAAAGATCAAATCAAATGAAATCTAATTAAATACTAGTCCTCTACATTTGCAGAAGGTATAATCAATAGCGCTACTTTTATCGTCTAGCCTAAGGGAGGCTTGGCAAGAGAATCACCACAGGTTCAACCATTACAGGCCCTCATACTCCAAGTAGCCAAAGTTTTCATTACATTTGGGTGATTGGATATAGTTTCAAAGGTGGGCTTGACTGACAGATCTGGAAACCCCTAACCTTCATCCTCATCTGAAGGCTGCAATACCGATCCTCAAGTAGGTCACAACTTTGGGGGTATACCTGCACGCAGCGCTATCCATGACTAAGCACATTAACGCCCTCACCTCATCCACAGTTTATACTGCAAAACTCATTTCCTTGAGTAGACAATTTATCTCACTGAGTAACTGGTTCACGCTCGCAAGAGCAATTATACTCAGCAAACTGGACGACTGCAATGCTCTCCTCATGGGCATACCAGCAACCAACCTGGGCAGGCTCCATCTCCTCCAAAATAAAGTCCTGCATGCAGCACTGGGGTTTTGTCGCTCTGACAACAACACAGTGCGGTGCCCCCTGGCTCCTTACGAAAGCTTGTTTTGACTTGAAAATGTTGGCCATTGCTCACCACTGCATCTACAAAGAAGCCACCCTCTACCTGAGCAATTGTGTACAGGCGTGTTATAAATGACTTATCATATCATATAATAATAGCATGGCCAAGAGACAGCTAACGTGCCCATTCTGATCATCCAGCAACTTCTCTCTTGCCACTCCTCTATTCAACCACACCAGAGCCGTATGCGTCGGTTTCTGCATCACAGCCTCCACCCTCTGGATTCACTACCTCTTAACATCAGAAATTAACGCTCCTACCCTGACTTCAAGAGGCTTCTGGAAACCTGGCTTTTTTATAAATATCACTAACTTTACCAGGTAGCGTGCTATTATTGGATGTCCTTCTTTCTCACCTGTACATTTTTCTCAGCCTCTCTCCCTGGGCTGTTCAATCAATACCTGGCACTTCTTGCCCACGGCATTGCTGCTCTCTGCCCCAACTTTCAGTGCTATGCGGATGACACTCAGCTCACTTTCAGGCTCCCTTCTGCCACCTCTTCTCTTTCTCTCATTTCTGACTGTCTGTCTGCTATCCAGGAGTGCTGTGCCGCCAACAATCTCGGCTTTAATGCCAGTAAGAGCGAGATTTTCGTCATCAGCACACCTGCTCCCTCCTTTCCTGTCACTCTCTGGTTCGCCGCTCTTGACCCTCTTCCTGCTCCCACCTGTGAGGCTAAAAACCTCGGGCATCATTGACTCCACACTCTTCTTCTCTCCTCACATTTCTGATGTCTCTAAGAAGTCACACTACCAACTGCACCTCCTCAGATGTATTCTTCCTTTCCTCTCCTTCCCTCAGAAGCTCACTGTCTCCAGAGCTCTGGTTCTCTCTAGGTTGGACTACTGCAACAGCCTCTTTCTAAATCTGCCTGCCTCTACTACCCATCCATATGCAACTCATCCAAAACAGGACTGTGAGACTTGTCCTTGGCCTCAAGCCCAGGGATCATATCGCTCCAGGACTGAAATCTCTGTGCTGGCCACCAGTGGCTGTAAGGATTACGTTCAAAACCCTCTGCATTGTCCACAAGGCCTTCTTTTGGGGCCTCAATACCTTCAACTCTCTTCGTAAATATCTTCCTTCTCGAGCTCTTCGCTCCTCCGCCTTCAACTGCCTCAGGGTCAGTCGCTTCTCCTAGCAACGAGTTGATGGTAGATCTCTTTCTTCAGCTGGGGGCTCCCTCTGGAACAGCCTCCCTGCCTCTCTGAAACTTGAGGAGAACCATCTCCAGTTCCGGAAGCACCACAAGACCTTCCTCTTTGCTTCTGCTTTCACTCCCCCCCCCTGCTGAACTCCTGGCTGAAACTGAAACTGCACTGGTCACCTGGCTACCCTCTGATCTCGGGCCCAGGTCCCCTCCCTGACAGTTGCACACCTGCACTGCAGCCCTGGCAACCCTTGCACTTGGGGTCTGTTTTCTGTATCCCTACAGTCCCCCTAGATGAACTTGGACACTTGATGTCTGCACTTACCCTTGCACTTGCCACCAGCTGGCTGCACTTTTTTAAATTGTTTTTACTGTGTGATCCCATGTACTGCACTGGCCCCTCCCCTTTCCCCTCGCACTCCCCCCCTCCCCTACACGTGTGCGATATCAATGTCACCTGGCCTAGTAAGAGCGTTGTCTCTGTCTTCCCTTTGTTCCCCCTCCCTTGCCTCGTCGTGCCTTGAAACAACTGTGTATTGGTGTGTTATAAATGCCTTATCATATTATATCATATCATACAAACGGAAACATCCAAAATGACCGTGAATAGAAGCCCGAATGCGTGATTTTGCCAAATTTCTGGTGTTTGGAAACTCTTGAACGGTCGAAAAGTTTGATGAAATCACGCATTGGGAGCTGGGGGCTATGGGGGTTGTCCACTGGCCCTTGCTCACTATATTGTGAGCAGGTGTTGCGGGGATGTCCCTGCAGCTGATCCCAAAAAGCCCCCCCAAAAAAAGGAAAGGACCCTGCGGCACCTGTTCCCGATCACGGAAGTGAAAGGGAACAGGCGTCGTAGGGACACAACGAGTCGGCGGTCGCCACAAGGTAAGGAGGGGGGTGGTGGTATGAGCGGGGACATGTTGGAAATGTTCAGAGGAGAAAAGACCGAAGATTATTTCGGAAAAATTATCTTCGGTCTTTTCTTTCTCGAACATTTTCATCAAAGTCTTTCAACCCCGATCCGTACAAACGTTTTGATACCCCCAGGGTCTGGGCGTTACACAAATGCTATAAATACAGAATGCAACAGTGAAGCGGTTATTCTGTCTTCTCAAGCTTAAGGATATACCAGAATAGTTTACATAACTTCAAACATAGTGCGGCTGTTGCTACAGCACAACCCAGCTGGAATTGAAGCTGGAATACCCTGTTCCAGTCTTCACCCGTGCTAATGCTGTGTATGATTATCCTGAATTCACATTAGGAAACATTGTAGGCTCTACGCACTCCCTCACTTAAGCATATCCCTGGGCCACGGCCACAGTGAAGTTCCCTCCAATGTTTGGTTCCCTCTTCCAGTTCCATGGCGGTCGTTAAGGGCGGTGGCGGGCTTTTGGTAGCCACAGGTTGACGAGAGAAGTGGAGGAGACTTTGCCTCCGTCAAGAGATAAGGACGAAGGAAGGGGCACATTGGTGCAGGCGGACAGAGGGAGGTAGAAGACCGGTAGTGAAACGGGGATGTGGGGCATTGGAGGAACATCAGGCTGGGGCTGGCAGGGGCAGGGGGAAGTTATGTGCACGTGACAGTTTGTTCTGAACCTGGGATTGGGTCGTTAGATTCAGGCCAGGTTTGGAGCAATCTTATTGGCCGCCACACGTTCTTCAGTTGCTAGTAAAGTATTACACATATGTTATTTTCTTATTATAATTATAATTATTATTTTACAACAGGCTTAATGCAAAGGACACGTTTCTAAGTACGAGCCCGGGATTCGAACCTGTGTTGCTATGCGTTGCCCCTGAGGTCACAACACAACTGTTTTGAGACACTTACGTACAGGTTGTAGAACTGATATTGCAGGCTTCCTAATTTTAACTGGTACCGATTTACTCTTCCAATATGCATTAAAGCTGAGCGTGTAGCACACCTGGGACCCTTGGGTTCCGTAACCACTGTAACCACCACCTTTTTGTAAACTACATGTTAACCACATTTGCCTGTAACCACCTCTTTTTCGTAAACTAGCGTGAAGATGCCTCCGGGTTCGGAGCGCTTTGTAAATGTCTAAATAAATATATAAATATCCCAGCTGCTTAGAACTGTACTGCAGCACACTCTTCCCATTTCTCGCAGGATTTGTTTGCTCATAGGGAGCAGGGAAGCATGCAAACCTGACTCAGCAAAGCACGCACTCAGATAATGCTATTGTCTGGAATGTTTCATTGTGATACTCTTGATCAGGAACAGATTTTTAGGCCTGAAATTTTGCAGGAACTTCGCAGCTTTTGAAAGAAACCATTGGCGAGTCTAAGAGGGGAGATTTTCTGGCGTGGACAACAGAGAAACAAAGCCTGCTCTGTCTTAGAAAAGAGCACAATGAGGTCCACAAAGGAACAATAGTGCCCTTCCCACTGACAAAAGGAATGTCACAATCATTTGATAACAAGTTGACTTAGAGGATGGATGGCGAGAAGGTCAGGGGAGTGTCCCTCTGGGTCCCTTGTACTGCCAATAGGTGAGTAACTCCCCTGGGGCATTAATACCCAGATAAAGTGTCTTCAGCGTCCAAATCGTCTATATCCAGAAGAAAAATGGTTTGGCAGAAGAAAGTTAGGTGAGGAATTAAATGCTTGGCCCAAATTGGTGAACATACAACAACCCTCTTGTCATTAATGGCTATATAGCTATGCAGCAAATAGTAAAGAAGATCGAGGCGCTAACCATCCCACTACCTCTGTAATCCTGGATGATGCACCTGATAATATTTCTTTCTCGTACACTTACTCGTACAACTTAACCGAACCCCTTTAACGAAGAACCCAATAATGGCCGCAAAGTAGCACATTAGAAGTTCGATCATTGTTCCAGGCCATTATCATAATAATCTTCAATTGTGAAGGGGAGCTGCTCTTATATTTGACATCTTTCAAAACACATCCTTAACTTATCTGGTTGTCCGTTTACCACTGCGGCTGTAACACCATAACGCCATTGGGCGAATTATGCACTTTATAAGATTAGGAATGCTTCCTGGGCTAGACTGCAAGAGACGCATATACGCCTGCCCGCGCCGCATACAAACAGGCGCCGCGCAGGCAGCCGGTTGCCCAACTTGGGCAAGGTTATGCATTTGATCGGATGCCATATTGGAAATCGACCGTGAGTGTCGTACAGCCCCTGAGCTGGTAGACACGGAGACACCCACACACCCCTCCTGATTAGAATATAGAAATGTAGTGCCTCAATTCAAGATAGGAATGCAAACTAACCAACCCACTAACAATTTCACCCTCTCCATACACCTCTCAATTTCCAACAAAACACAGTCACAACGTAGCAATCCGCACAAACTTCACAACAATGCCACAACAAAGCAGACAACGTCTTCCGACAGTATAACACCCAAGCCCAGCCGACGGAATCCCAGGATGAGGTTGCCAACAGCACATCACTGCTCTCTTGCACTTCTCCAGCTCATCCCCACTATCCCCCCCAACCTCCCTTTCTTTCAGAACCGCCAGAGAGCCAGGGGACCACTGCGGTGGTGATAGTGCGCGGTACAAATATCCTTTAGCATTAACATTAACTTAAGTATAAATAAGATAAGACACAGCAGTACTTTAGGATCCGAGGGCCCACAGGACCTTCTGGATGATGAAAATGGAAGTTTCATTTTCTTCTTCTCCAAACCTATTTGAGAGTGGTTCAGACATCTCTTCTGCGTACCAAAGATGATTTCACGCGGTCTAGGCATACACTGCGGCTCCCCCCTTCTGATGTTCTGCTATTTTCCTAGATAGGTCTGAGGTGTCAGTATAACGCAGAGGAACTAGCTGCATATTAGTCATATCATCCTCTGCTGCTTTGAGAGTCTGCAAGTCTCAAGCATCTTCTGTCATTATCACGGCAATCACTTTGTACTAGTGAATTGTGGCACTTCATGGGAAGGAAGGACAGCTATGTTTACGGCTTGAACTATGCCTATTTCTAACACCACTAATCTTCCCCAATCTCCCTTTACAGGCATCAACAAAGTGCTCTGTGAATTCCTGGATGATTTTAGATAAATTAGTCAAAACCAACTCAAACAGGGTCCTTTCCTCTAGAATGATCAGTATCCAGGCCGTGGAACCAGGATCTACCCGAGAGTTTTTTGTCTGTGACCAATTTCATTGATTTCTTTTTTTTAAACCCATATCACTGCATATTAATGTGGGGGGGGGGCGACCCGTCTGCAGCCCACCACCTTAATTATAACCCCAACCCATCCCCCATCTATTTTTCGGGCGAAATACAGTAAAACCAATTAGATTAAATCAGCCATGAAAACAAAGCTGCACATTAAACGATGGAACGGTACGCTACCATATCAGTCTAACAGAGACAATCCGGCTAGTTGCTGTATAATCTGTACACAGCAATAAAAACAAGTGTCTGGTGACAATTCTCTGCATGGAATAAACCTCGTTTTGTCCGGTGTATGACTCTGTGAGTGAGTATCCGAGGAATGACAGGGTGATCAGACCTTAGGCCGGCCTAAAGGTGTATAGATGCTGGACGCCATCTTGCATAGTTTACTGCCTCTGGTGTGTATGCTCTGACCCCCAGCACACAACTCATCTCTGGGGCTGCCTGCTGCTTCGTGTGTGCCTCTGTCTCTCCAGTGTGTGCTTTTTTACGGCAGAAATACTACGGTGAACTTGGGGAATCGTGAGCTCGTTCTTTTTGATGCCAGTTGATTGACAGCTTGAGACATTGTATATGTGGCTGGTTTTAAATGGGTTGGCCTTGCCTGGACAGCTAGGGTTAGGATATTTTCTTTCTCTAAATGGAAAAGGGGATACCACAGCTTCCCATGAAACTTTGTACTGTCTTCTTCATTCAAAGCTGTTGAATGCACTCTGGTAATCCCATAGCTCTAGTTGCAGGGCAAAAAGGTTTACTGAGGGGCCTACTCTAGGTATGAGCAGGGGCAGCCCTGGCCGTAGCCTTTTAACACAAACATAAACTGTAGTGGAGGCGTGGGCAATCATGCCTGTAGATCTGCTCGCATGTTGCGTTCGCTGTTCATATTTTGTGTCTTCACATTTTGTAGCGATTTGACTCTGTAAAATATGGACTCCCAGCCTATCGGGCAATAAATGTGTGTTTGCCACAAATAGTCCTCCGGGTTTTTCCATATCATTTTTTAAGTGCAGTTGAAAATGAGAGTTAGAGGCAGGTGAGAGTGAAGTGACTCATTAGCTAAAGTAATGAAGTCTGAATAGAAGCTAACATGAGTCGTTCTTCTTTTTCTATGCACCTTTAGACAGGCGGCACGTCAGCGCAGCCGGGGTAGAGTCCCCCCCACAATCCTCCTGTCCTGTGGTTTTGATCCTGTCCCCATCGGAGCACAGCTGTCTAACTAGTGGGAACATGACTCTCTCTCCTCACTCTGGTATTAATGTCGAGTGTGTTGCACCACGTGTTTATTAGGTCTCGCTGCAGGGCACTCTTCTGTTTGGGCTTTTAAAGGGGCCGTAACCCTGGGACCGCCCAGCTGTGGTTGATCTATTAATCTTGTGACAGAAACCACCCAAAAAAAGGCGGCCTCGTCACAGAGTCCATTTGTGAAATGTCCACAAAATGCATCTGAACAGATCGGGAAGTAGTGACGTAAGATGGGAAGAAAGAGAAAATAAAATGGGTGAGATATTCGAAAGGTTAAGACTGCTTTTACTTTAGCGTCTCCAGGGGGGCTTCCTGTGCCTTTCCATTCACTGCCACTATCCAGGCACTCGTTTACCATTATCCAATAAGCTGCAGCTAATGCCATCTTTCACCCGTCCCAAATAATGTCGCTCTATGAAAGCACATTCAAGAATTTATATATATGTGTATAGTCTTTACAAGTTGATGGACTTCACAAGACCTAGTGTTACCTGGTCATTTGAAGAAAGAAAGAAGGAAAAAAGGAAAGAAGGAAAGAAAGAAAGAAAGAAAGAAAGAGGGAAGGAAGGAAGGAAGGAAGGAAGGAAGGAAGGAAGGAAGGAAGGAAGGAAGGAAGGAAGGAAGGAAGGAAGGAAGGAAGGAAGGAAGGAAGGAAGGAAGGAAGGAAGGAAGGAAGGAAGGAAGGAAGGAAGGAAGGAAGGAAGGAAGGAAGGAAGGAAGGAAGGAAGGAAGGAAGGAAGGAAGGAAGGAAGGAAGGAAGGAAGGAAGGAAGGAAGGAAGGAAGGAAGGAAGGAAGGAAGGAGAGAAAGAAAGAAAGGAGAGAAAGAAAGAAAGAAAGAAAGAAAGAAAGAAAGAAAGAAAGAAAGAAAGAAAGAAAGAAAGAAAGAAAGAAAGAAAGAATCTTTTATAACACGCTACATGTCGGACTCCAGTCTGTAAGCAATGGACCCGGCATTGAACCCGTGCTGCTCAGCACTCTCTTTTTTCCAAGATGAGCACGCTGCCCTTGAGATATTAAGGAGGTAGGGGAGGAGGCAGGCAGGGAGGAAAGAAGGATGGGAGGAAGGGAAGAAGGAAGGGAGAAGGACGCAAGGAAGGGAGAAGAAAGGAAGGAAGGAAGTAAGGTAGGCAGGGAAGGAGGAAGGAAGGGAGGGAAGGAGGAAGGGTCAAGGATGGTAAGATCGGAAGAACAAAGAGAAGAAGCGAGGAGGAAGGAAAGAAGGATGGAAGGAAAGGGGGGGAGGAAAGGAGGGGAGGAAGAATGGAAGAATGGAAGGAAGGAGGAAGGGAGTAAGGGAAGAAGGAAGGAGGTGGGAGGAAGGAAGGAAGGAAGGAAGAAAGAAAGAAAGAAAGAAAGAAAGAAAGAAAGAAAGAAAGAAAGAAAGAAAGAAAGAAAGAAAGAAAGAAAGAAAGAAAGAAAGAAAGAAAGAAAGAAAGAAAGAAAGAAAGAAAGAAAGAAAGACATTTATATTTCGAATAGCCTGGATGAGTTGATGAGTTATGCATCTTTGAGCTCATTCGTTTTGCACATACACCAATGCATTGCTTCAGGGAGATTTGTGTATCACTGCATACACATTGCATAGTGTATTGCAGTGGTGCTAATTATCCAGCTTTGCACTTCAAAGGGGCGCACATTCTGGCGCATGCCCACTGGAATTACCAGGGAGAAAAATAACATTTAATTAAGTCTGCCATGGTTAATAATTTAATTAAAATATGAACGACTCCATATTATTCTGTGGAAAACTTTGATTCTGAAGATGAATAACACCCGCAGGGAGGATATGTAAACGAGGCTAATCTGTTTTGAATATAGATTGCCATTTCATTACAAGCCAAGGAGGTTTAAACCAGGGCACCTGGCAAGAAAATCACATGTTAGTGGAGTGAAGAATCGCATCCAGCTTCCCTGCTCGCTGTGACTCTTCTTGCTAGTTCACAAAGAAAGAAAACTGGGGGATGCCGGGAAACTGCCATTTCAACCAAACAGAGCGATGCGTACGAAATGGTCTTATTTCGATACACATGGCATGGTATGAACTGCAAGTGGTTTATATACAAGTGTTTTATATAAATTGAAGAAAAGGCTATTCGGTCATGAAAATAATGAGGAGTCAGTGGTAAGAGAGAGGTGCCCAGTTCCTCAATCTACTACTCACTGATGAGGCCCACCAACTCTGAAACATGCCTGTGGTTTCTTGACCGAGCACGGGGGGATTCAGCCGACCGGTTTTGGCCGGACTGTACTCTTGCGGGACGGACCAAGACTGATTTGCATATGCTTGACCTCCTTGTGACACGGCACCTACAGGCTTCAAAGACAATGGAATGGAAGCTCCCAGATCAATGCCAGTGGTCATGATGAATTGAATTCCCTCAATTCGGGACGTGTTGGTGTTTGCGGTGGGAGTTGGGTCTCGTTTTGCTAACCATGTGGCTTGCTCTTCCGCTGCCTTTAATTCTAGAGGTAATATGGAAGGCATTGCATGATCAGGAAACGGATGTCCCTTTGAGATATTGCATAGTACATTGTGCATGCAGCGACCAATCAGACTCTACTCTAATCATTACACGATGCTGTGATCACATCACATTGTGTTGGCCATAGAGCTTTCCTTGTGCCAGGACTTCTCTAGTGGTGGTGGGGTGGGGGGGCCCTCTGCAATATTCATTAGGTCATGAAATAAGTTTGTGGAAGGACCCCATTTATCGCTGGTGGGTAATTAGTCTGTATACGTTACCAAGGTGCATATACGCTGGGCAGATCACAATACTGGGTGGGGGGGTGGCAGGGGCATACAGAGGGTATTGAAAAGGCAAAATTAGCACCCCAACAGCGTTCGTTCCCTCTCCCCATCTCCCCCGGGGCACGAGGGAATCATTTGTTTCGATAGGACGGCAGCTCGTTAGGATTTCGACCCAAAATAACAATTCTGCCCTGTAATTATTACCATTTTTTTCGCAGACACACCGGGGGAAATCTCATGGATGAGACTTGATGTGTATTCTTATCTTCTGTGCATAATATGATGAATACGTTTGAATAGGTTCCACCAAGAATTACAAAAAGCATTCAAGACACATTTCCAAAAGGATACCACATACACTGTCCCTCGTGGCTGCACCACAGATGAGTTATGTATCCATTCCTAGGCTGTATTTGGATAAGGAAGAGCCCAATTACCGACCATATGCTTGTGTTGCCCGAATAATGTGCATGAGGGTGTGGTTCCTGGCCTTGCTGGCATAGAGCCGCGCAGCATAGATACAGGTGAACGTTGCCACGGTGTCGAATGCGGAACCCTCCTGGTTAACATGAGGTAGGAGTTTATATTTGGTTAAAGTAATCATTTCTCCTAAAATAGGTAATTTACTTGAAAGTAGTGATTGCAATTGATATCGAGCATGATTGGTAGTTGTGAGGTATGTGGTTAACAGTTTCTAGTCTAAAAAGGAGGAGACCGTTGCCAGGTGCTTGGAGTGTTTTGCGATTTCAGTTCCTCTGGATTTCTTGGGATACGTCATTAGGCACAGTGGTGGCAGCGCAATCTTATGGCATTGAGGTTTGAGGTGGTAAATCGGGCACTAACCTAGGGTTTGTGACACATCCCTTCCTCTGCCACTTTGGGTGCTAGTGACCCAGGCAGTTTTATTGCCTCCCTTGCCCAACTCACAGGTTCCATGTCTTAAAATCGCGTCATAAATGGCCATGTATACAAAATATTGCGGCAAAAATGTTGTGGTTTTGCCGCCACAATCATGTAAAGGATGCGGGGACACCCCTGCAATCCCCGTACACAATATACCATTTAAGGGGAGCAGGGGACACCTCTACAACCCCTGCTCCCCTTAAATGGTATAATGGGGGTACACCTTTACCGCGTCAACCACAGCATTTTTTTATGGGATTTTTTTTACTGGCAACATTTTTTGCAGCAATTTTATTACCTGATACAGTTTCACATGCGAGATTTGGATTATCCCAAGCACCTCTAGAGATAAGCAGTGTACCAGGCACTTTTGCTCCCTAAAAACAGGCAAAAACTCTCAACATCAAAAAAATAGGGAGATTAAATACTCCCAACTGAAAAAATTGGAAATAACAGACAGAGATGTGTTACAATGAGGATAGCACAGGGGCAACATGCTGCTCTTGGAAGCTAGACCACTTCAAATCCTGGATCTGCACTTAGAAACCGAACTCAGGTGTTAAGTGTGTAGTAAAAAAACAATTATTTGTATTTGTTTATTTATAACGCACACCATCGGGGCCCAGGGGCATCAGGGCACAGCATGAAGCAAAATATACATACATATACATACCTTATATACATACATAGTTATGTACAAGATTAGTGAAACAACAATAGAAATATACATACATTGCAGAGAAGCAGTTAGCAAGGTGATGCATAGCGACCTAAAATATAATGCGAGCAGAGATCATTAGGAAGGAGGCAACCGGCTGACGGACTGTGGCGTGAAGCACAATGGAGGAATGCCTCAGTTCTGATCGAAAAGCCAAGATTTCGTTTTCAACTTGAAGGTGTTAAAAGAGTCTTCTGATCTAATGGTGACAGGGAGAGAATTCCACAGCTTAGAGGCAAGGACAGGGAAGCTCGTGCCCCCCGCTTTTTGGAGTTTGAACCTAGGAATCGTAAGGCTGTGGATCTGTGCCATTCTTTGCGGTCGGGTGGAGGAGTGGAAGGAGAGCCTGTTGCAGAGGTAGTGAGGGGCCTTGTTGGCCAAGCATTTGTGCGTGAGGGCAAGAGTTTTCAGTGCGATTCTCTGCTTGACCGGTAGCCAATGCACGTTGATTCTGGAGTCCGAAATGTGGTGGTTTCTAGGAATGTTTAGCGCTGCTCTAATAGCATTGTTCTGGGTGATTTGTAGTTTATTCAGATTCCCATGGCTAGTCCCTAAGTAGAGGGCACTACAATAGTCAATTTTAGACATAATAAGCGTTCTGGCTAGGGTGACGCTGTTCATGGTAATCAGAAACGGTCTACAAGCTGCAATAAGTTTACACGTGTAGGCAGAGACTGATCTGTCTGCATTTGTTTGTCGAGACAAGGATAGAGTGGCATCAAGGTAAACACCAAAAGTTTTTGTGTCTTTGGAGACTTTGATGGTATTGCCATCTATAGTAAATGACTGGTAGGATGGCTCTAGTTTGCTCAAATGCTGTGGGGAACCCAAGATGAGGAGCTCAGTCTTGTCGTCGTTAAGGCATAGTTCGTGTTGGGCCATCCATGCCTGGATAACCAGGTAAACGTCGCTCAGAGCCTTGGCGTCAGCTAAATAGTCGCCAGTGATGGGGATGAGAATCTGGGTGTCGTCAGCATAGTTGATATACGAGACACCCAGATAATCAAGAAAATCAAAGAGCGGTTTTGTGAAAACATTATAGAGAGTAGGTGACACGCAAGAACCTTGGGGGACGCCGCAGTGAATTGGGGCGGGGTCAGCAGCTGCAGAGGGTGAGAAGACCCTCATGAACCTGTTACTCAGAAAGGATTTGATCCATGCTGTGGCTGATTCTGAGAAGTGGGCAGCGGATTGAAGGTGCCGGCATAGGATTTGGTGGTTGACCAAATCAAAAGCCGCAGAGAGGTCTAGGAGAAGTAGCATTGCCAGTTTCCCGTTGTCTTTAATAATCTCAATTTGGGTTTTTAGGTCTATCAGGGCTGTTTCGGTGCCATGTCTAGGGCTGAATCCAGATTGTCGTTGACCAAGGAGATTATTAGATTCCAAATAGTCTTGGATCTGAAGATATGCCACGCGGTCTAGGATCTTGAGCAAGAATGGGACGGTGGTTATGGGTCTGAAGTTAGTGGGAATGCTTGGGTCCAGGGAAGGTTTTTTAAGCAATGGTATCTCCCACACGTCCTTGAAGTTGTCAGGCATGGTGCCTGTTTTAAAAGAGGAGTTAATGAAGGCCATGATGAAGAGGGCCAAGTCATGGGCAGATTCCTTAATGATAGGAGCGGGGCACGGGTCGCCTTGGCAGTTTGAAGGTTTGATTCTCTTGATAATGTCTTCTACCTCCTCAATAGAAAGCGGGGAGAAGGCAAAAGGTTTAGTATTGGGAGAATCTAGGGGGGTGTCCCTTACAATGGTGGGTGGACGGTTGTTCAGCTTCAGGCTGTCTTGTTTGTCTTTGATTTTAGATTGTAGAGTCGAGATTTTATTCAGTAGAGCGGATTGGATGTTAGCACACCATTTACTGTCTTTAATGCAAGTGTCATTAGGGGTGGCTGGGGATTCGAGTTATTTTAAGATCTTGAAGAGTTCTTTTGTGTTGGAGTCTGCTTGCAAGATGTGGTTATTCAGGGACTCCTTCTTGGCAGTGATAACGGCCTCTTTGTAGGAGAAGGATGCAAGGATAAAACCATCTTTGTGCTCATCAGAGGGGTAGCTTTTCCAACGATTTTCGGCGCAGCGTTTAGCTTTGCGGAGCACTCTTAACTGAGGTGTAAACCATGAGTTGAGATGTGCACGAGGTTTAGCCTTCCTGAGTTTGATAGGGGCGATGGAATTAATAGCCGTGAGCATGCTATGATTGTATGTGTCTGCTAAAGATGTAGGGTCAGTGCAGGTGAGTGTAGCCGCATTGAGAGATGAGAGAACTAATGGGAGAAGTTTCTCCTTTGTTATATCTGTTTTATTTCTGGTGGGGAGGGCTGGAGCTAACACGGTCGGGGCACGCGGGGCTGCTTCCATATTGAAGGTGATGATGTGGTGGTCGGACCATATGCAGGGGGTATTGGCGAGGACCTTGATATTACAGTTGGAGCCGGCTAGCCAGTCAAGGGTCCTGCCTTTAGTATGAGTGGGTTCTTGAATGTGCATGGTGAAACCGAAGTCGGTTAGAACGTTCTCTAAATCAGAAGCAGCGGAGTCTTGAGGGTCGCCAAATCCCAGATTGAGGTCACCTAGGATGATAATTTGCGAGTTAGTTTTACTTTTGTCGAGGAGAAGGGTGGAACTTTCACCAACAAAGGAGTGTGTAGGACGCGGGGGTCTGTAGATAAGGTCAAGTGTGGTGGTTTGGTTGGGCGTTAGCGGTAGTTTAACTGTGAGTTTGGAATTGGACGACACTCTTAGGCCGAGGGAGCTTTTATGAATGAAGGCCACTCCACCACCTCTAGATTGGGCAGTGGTGCGATCACATTGCGTGATGCCGTAGTCTGGCGGTAAGGCCAGGGCCAGTGAGGGTCCGGATGCCACATGTAGCCAAGTTTCAGATATGTACAAAAAGTCAAGTTCTAGGGTTGTGATGATGTCTGCGATGCCTAGTGTGTGAGCTGGAAGAGATCTGGCGTTAATGAGGGCACCCTTGATCTGTGGAGGTTTGACTACTGTGGTAGAGGATTTCAACGTAGAGGTAGGTTAGGGTGAGTGAGGTATGTGTAGTGTGCTTGGGGTTATTGCTGCGGGTGTGTGAAATGCGGAATCTTGAGCCTAGTCTCTTGTTTCTCAGCAGAAGGGAGCAAGGTTGGTTAGGGGTGGGTTTCCTTGCAAAGTGATCCAGCCAAAGGGCAAGGTCATTGAGGTGTTGGTTGGAATAGTTACTACTATAGTAATGTTCAGTAGTAGTGGTCACGGGGCAGCCCATTGTGGGGCCAGGACTGGTCAGTAGTTGGAGTTAGGGGCTAGGATAGGTAGCACTAACCGGCAGCTGACGCAGCTGTGGGGGGGTAGGGAGAGCGCGCACGGGAGAGGTGTGGGTATTATCACCGGAAGTAGCTGATCTAGGGTGGCTACCTGTAAGGCCATGCAAAAGTGGAGGATATGGAAAGTCCTAAAGTGCATGATGGTGGTGTAAGACACCTGGAAATCCAAAATAGGGCACAACGACCTGATACAGGAAAGTACATTCCTGAAGATAGATTCTAGGTGGGCTCAGAAGCACTAGAAATGCAACAATGAACACAGGTAATGGGCCACCTAAATTCGAAATAAGCATTGCAAGGTGAAAAGCACGATAATGCGACAATTAACACAGGTAATGGGCCACCGAAATTCTAAATAAACATTGCAAGGTGAAAATCACTGTAAATGCACCAGTTAGACAGATAATGGGTCAACTAAATTTGCAGGCAGAAAGCAAGGTAGGTGTGGCAGTGTGCACAGTCAAAGTCAATTATAAATTAAATCTAACATTACTGCCTGGCCTGGAAAGGAAATTAAAAATGCATCTTTTGATCTCTTTAAGTTACCAGGTGCAAGGAAATAATGGATTAGCAAATGAAACCTGTTACAGAGTTTAAATGAATCTTGAGTTGTCTGAAAAAATGAATGCAGTAAAAACACCTATTTCAAAAACGTATCTGGATCCCTGGTCCCGATCATGGAGAAATTGGAACTGAAACCCACCCAGCTCTGGGGTCAGAGTAACCCACCAGCTGGTCTCTAGCTAGAGGCAATTCAGGACCTCTTTAGATGGGGAAGAGGAACCATCACACTTTGGTCTCGGGCCCCCATTATGACTGAGCTTGACTGATGCCTGCACCTCTCCTGCACCCATCAGACATCACATCTGGACGGTCCCAGGGAACATTCCAGGATCTGAAAGGCAAAGGGTAATGTGAATGGGGCAGACTTGAATCAGGGTGCGATGGTCGGTTTCGAGGTCAAGGTAAGCTGCGGCATGGCCGCATGCGTAAGGCTCTGGCAGTCGCTTCGGCGCCAGCTTCTAGATTTGCTGCCTTTACCTGATGGTTACGGTGTTACGTCAGGGTTACATGGATCAGCGGAGGAAAGTGTCTCGGAGACTACCATGCGTTTCTGGGTCTTCTGCCAGCAGGGGATCAGACGTCGCCATTCATAGCTAAAGCCGGTGTTACCGGAAAGGGATTAGAAGAGCTCAGGAAGACATCCAGCTCTTAAATCTACAGGCGGTTCCCTGCTCGTATTTGTATCTGCCCCATACCTAAATCGGGTGTGAAAGTCCTTGTATCTGCTGGTAGGAGACGTAATTGACTAGGGAGTCTTTTGCAATCTCACGCTGTTCTAAGTACTTTGTTGTTCATTTCACAAATTTAATTAGAATTAAATCTTCTTCGACAGTATCTCTGCTTGCCAAGTAGGTTACAATATGTGGAATGTTGTTGTTGGTTTTAAACCTTCCTGTGAGATGAAAAAGAAAGGGTGAAATTGGAATGAATTTTCAATAACTAAACGTTCTGGGCCCCTTAAACAGCCGAGTGTCTGGTACATCTGCTAGCTTCAAGCAATGTCACTCTATAATGCACCCTTTCACACACATGACCCCTATCCCGCCCCCACATGGCCCCTTCGTACTTCTCAAACAGTTTGTTGTGAAAAGTCACAATTTGTGATATGGATTGTGGGCAGCTTGTCACAGTGCAACCATGCAGGGAACCTATTCTGCAGCGTTTTCGCCTTGTTCTGCAAAGTAACCAAATGCGGTATTTTCATAACGGCATTTCTTTATTTTCTATTTTATTTCACGTGCACTGAAAAACAAAGCAAGACGCGTTCTTACACAAACCCAACAACACACTGGATCAGGGGAGTTCACCCTAGAAGCACGGTACACCTTGAAACTTCCATGATTCATAAACCCACTCCATTGAAAAGATAAAAGAAAATGGCAGTTCTTCCGGTTGTGGTCATTCCGGGTAAGGCAGATGTGCACCCGCCCATCTGATCATGGTCGTTTCATCGCATTGGCTGAAACAGTCCTCTTGCCCCATTTTTTGCAGGACTTTATTTGGAAGATGGCCCTTCTTGTGGTGCATTAAATTAAAGATGAATTTAGTGGTGGTGGTAGGACTGGGGAGGTATCTTGGAGCGTATAAATTGGGGGGTATGGCGGGCATCCCACCCCCCCCTTAAAAAAAATGCGGCTAAAACACCAGCATGATCAGATGTCCGTGATCCTGCAGATGTCAGGTAGGGTGCGTGAAGGCAAGCAGGATGTGTGAAGGCAAGTAGGGTGTGTGAAGGCAAGTGGGGTGCGTGAAGACAAGCAGGGTTCATGAAGGAAAGTAGGGTGCGTGAACGCAAGCAGGGTGCGTGAAGGCAAGTAGGGTGCGTGAAGGCAAGTTGGGTGAGTGAAGGCAAGTGGGGTGTGTGGAGACAAGTAGGGTGCATGAAGGCAAGTTGGGTGAGTGAAGGCAAGTAGGGTGCGTGAAGGCAAGTAGGGTGAGTGAAGGCAAGAAGGGTGCGTGAAGGCAAGCAGGGTCCGTGAAGGCAAGTGGGTGCGGGAAGGCAAGGTGGGTGCGTGAAAGCAAGCAGGGTGGCTGAAGGCAAGTAGGGTGTGTGAAGGCAAGTAGGGTGCGTGAAGGCAGGCAGGGTGCGTGAAGGCAAGGAGGGTTCATGGAGGCAAGTAGAATGTGTGATGGCAAATAGGGTGCATGTAGGGAAGCAGGGTGCATGAAGGCAAGTAGTGTGCGTGAAGGCAAGTAGGGTGCGTGAAGGCAACGATACCTAGGCACTGGAATGGCTTGAAAGAAGCTTGGATTTCCTTTGCTCACATTTCTCTAACATTGTAAGTTTGGAAAACATTTCTGAATAAAGATGGTTTCGTTTGTGTGCATGGATTCAATGTACAATTTACCACTTGAAGGGAAGGCGCATTATCCCGTGTTGTTCCTCTTTCCATATAGTTTAATCTGAGAAGCATGTTTAAGACAGCTAACCAGCCAAATCATAAAAAAAAACTGTCTTGCCATTTGTCACCTGGCAAACCTATGAAACCATGGCTCTGCTGCTGGCCAGCAAGAGTGAACAATTGAGTTACTGAGGAACTCAACGGATTTGAGGCACACAATTTCTTAAGCTCTGGCACGTAGTTTCTATGGTGGAGATTGGCTGATGGGAAGATAATATAATGACAGAGCTAGAGGGAGAGATAGTGGGGTGAATGGCCTTGAGGAGCGCCCCTCTGTGCCATACCACCAAGATCCTGCACCCTCAATTACACGGGTCGTCAACATTTGGCTCTCCAGATGCATTGGACTACAACCCCCATCAACCATAGCCAGCATAGTCCATGGTGGGGGACCATGGACATCGCAGTCCAAAACATCTGGAGAGCCACAGAACCCTGCTCTATAAGGTCTGTATGGGCAGGCTTTCTTCCAGAAAGGGGTTCCTTGGAGAGGGATACAGAACATTGTGTCTTGCATATTAATGGTGAGCCCAGAGAAACGAATACGTGTAACTTCACTGTAACCATGCATTGTGGCAGGTAAACAAATATTCTCCCATTGTTAATATCCTGCATCAAAGAAGATCCAAGTCTGTGATAGTTTTATTGCCCTGTCAGGGGGAGTGAGTCCCGGACTGCGGGAAGTACAAACCCCCTGTCGTGTCCTTATTCTTTGTAAATGAATTGGCAAAGTGTGTTTTGGAACCTGTCAAGGATATGCCTCCTGGCAAAGGTCTGTTTCTGG
Source organism: Ambystoma mexicanum (assembly GCF_040938575.1). Classification (NCBI taxonomy): domain Eukaryota; kingdom Metazoa; phylum Chordata; class Amphibia; order Caudata; family Ambystomatidae; genus Ambystoma; species Ambystoma mexicanum. The sequence continues at coordinate 1,359,670,081 of NC_090934.1, read as the reverse complement.
GGAGGAGAGGACATGTAGATGTCAGGGCATGGTTAAAACACACGTCGACTCCGGAAAGCCCCACCTTCCTGCGTAATTATCAAGATCCCAGTAAACTGAAGCAGAGGGGGGCCCCCAAGAACAGGACACAACCTCTCAAGAACCATGGAACCTCAAAGTGCATTCATTACTTATTTGAGGCTCTGACAGTTTTGCCGAACAGAAAGGTGAATCCAGTTAGACTTCAGTACATTTTTTTGTAATGCTAAGTAACAAACTGGTGAATGTAACCCTTAAGATTGTGTGCAACATGAAACTTTATTGAACTGTATTACCAGCTCTGAGTGGACGGAGCTGCTTGTAACACCTAACTAGTAACGCCAGCGCGTTCAATGGAGTTCTGCACTTTTTCATACATAAGCCAGAAGGGAGCACAATAATTCCAGAGCATTTAGACAAATATCCCAAGAATTAATGAAATCCCTGATAGCAATTAAATATATTTATCTGGAATGTGGTTTGCAAGCTCCGTCACTGAAAGGGGAATATAGAACAAGTCGTTTGTGATTTGGGACTGAGGACAAACATTGAAAGCCTGTTTAGTTTCAACACAAAAAGGCTTTTCTCCAGCCATATGGAATCGCTGGATTCCTTAGGCATTCCAAATTAAAATATGGCATGATAACCCGTTGTGATTAGTGATCTGCCATAGTCAATAAAGTCATCAAAATCCATTCCTTAAGGAGCATGTTGAACTGCAACGAAACATCTGTGGTAGAAACCTGCTGAAATAGTTGATGGTGCTGCCAGTGCCTTAAGAAGCACTTACAAGGATATTGTTTCTCGCTGAATGCTCACCGCTATGCCGGTCTGCTCGATTGGCCCCGCCATACCTTCCATTTAAATAAATCCTAGGGTAGGAGACATATTTGGTTAATGTCGAACATATTCTCTTAAAATATTAACTATAAAACTGTGTGTAGGAATGCTACCTGTGACTACTGTGACGGCACAATAGACCTCAGAGCTGGGGGTAAATGGAGCCAAACCCGTGATTTGTCAAACCCTTAAATGCGGCAGTAGTAGCGTTACGGCCGCATTTGAGGGTTACAGCCAAACTCATGATGAGGCTGTTAATGTTTGTTAACCTGTTGGTGAACCTGTTTCCTTGAGAACAGTAAGAGAGTTTGAACCTGCTGTTCCCATATCCCAAAAAGAAAACACATTTGCTGCACCCAAGCATTTAACTAAAATGAAATTTTGCAATCAATTCAAAACCTCAAAGATACTCAATTGTACCGTTTCCCAAACCAGGAACCATTAGCATGTCACGGATAGTGTTCAACATTTTAAATTCTAATCAGTCCTAGAATAAGATAATTGTATATTCAATCAGCGATGGATTCTGAGAAAATTTCGTAAATTGCCTTGTTTGAAACTTTTTCAAAGAACTGTTTAATGAAACAACCAATGTCAATTTGTATCTATATTGGAGAGTCTTTTAGTCAATTACCTAGAGTAGCCATTCACATTGGTGGTTTTCCTATGTTCGGATGTCTGTGTGAAATGGAATGGAAACATTTCTGAGACAATAGCAGCCACTTTGTGGTTTCTCTTCTATAGATAAGCTGTGTGCATTCATGTGGAAATGTGTGGGTGACTTCCCCAGAATTGAAAGTTAGGGGAGCCGTTTTAATTTCTTGATTTATTATTTTTAATGAAACAGCATATTTAGATTAGAAATAGTCTATTTATTTCCTGGATTTTAAGATGGGATTGCAGTGATGAGGGTTTTGGATCAGGGATGTTTTGCCATAAAAGGACTCACTAGGAAAGTAAATATTTTCCAATGATAGAAGTCTATACAGAGTGCTTAGAAATGTTATCATTCCAGCATGAAGCACTATGTATAAACCTCTTTTTAAAACACTATTACTAATATAAGGGTGGGGCTATTACCAAAAAACATCAAGAGAATGTTTGATACTTAGACTCTGCCCTGTCATTGCTTAGCCATCCCTATCAAGGAGAATTCCTGGCCACACTTGACATAACGTCTTTAGTGAACACTACTCAGCATGCAGTCTAAAAGTGAGTGCAGTGTTTCCTCCTATTCAGGTAGACCATTCGCTAATGTCATATGTATGGGGTTTGGGAACGTTAGCTGCCATTTTGCTGGGTTTTAAATAGCAAAGGCTTTTCAGAAATATGATCAATTAAAATTCAGTAAATCTGAATTTTATGTAAGTGGTGCAAAACTGAAGACCTGGCTGGCTTTTTCTGTGAGTGGGCCTTGGCACACAGGCATAAGCCATTACACTACCGGGTCATTAGCAAACATTAACAGCCTCATCATGAGTTTGGCAGTAACCCTCAAATGCAGCGGTAACGCTATTACTGCCGCATTTAAGGGTTCGCAAATCACAGGTTTGGCTGCATTTACCCCCAGCTCTGAGGTCTATTGTGCCATCACAGTATTCACAGGTAGCATTCCTAGACACAGTTTTAAAGATAATATTTGAAGAGAATATGTTTGACATTAACCAAATATGTCTCCTACCCTAGGATTTATTTAAACGGAAGGTATGGCGGGGCCAATCGAGCAGACCCGCATATCGATGAGCATTCAGCGAGAAACAAAATCTTTGTAAGTGCTTCTTAAGGCACTTGTAGTGCCATCGCCTATTTCAGCAGGTTTCTACCACAGATGTTTTGTTGCAAGTCCCTGGAACATATGTTTAACTAACTTTACCCACACCCACAGAGTGTGCCAAGCATGCATAAAGTATCCCAAAGAAAGCTAGTGCTAATCTGACAAACACGCATAAAGGACCCCAAAGAAAGCTAGTGCTAATCTGACAAGCAGGCATAAAGTATCCCAAAGAAAGCTAGTGCTAATCTGACAAGCATGCATAAAGTATCCCAAAGAAAGATAGTGCTAATCTGACAAGCATGCATAAAGTACCCCAAAGAAAGCTAGTGCTAATCTGACAAGCATCCATAAAGGACCCCAAAGAAAGCTAGTGCTAATCTGACAAGCACGCATAAAGGACCCCAAAGAAAGCTAGTGCTAATCTGACAAGCACGCATAAAGGACCCCAAAGAAAGCTAGTGCTAATCTGACAAGTACGCATAAAGTATCCCAAAGAAAGCTAGTGCTAATCTGACAAGCACGCATAAAGGACCCCAAAGAAAGCTAGTGCTAATCTGACAAGCATCCATAAAGGACCCCAAAGAAAGCTAGTGCTAATCTGACAAGCACCCATAAAGGACCCCAAAGAAAGCTAGTGCCAATCTGACAAGCATGCATACAGGACCCCAAAGGAAGCTAGTGCTTATCTGACAAGCACGCATAAAGGACCCTAAAGAAAGCTAGTGCTAATCTGATAAGCAACCATAAAGGATCCCAAAGAAAGCTAGTGCTAATCTGACAAGCATCCATAAAGGACCCCAAAGAAAGCTAGTGCTAATCTGACAAGCATCCATAAAGGACCCGAAAGAAAGCTAGTGCTAATCTGACAAACACGCATAAAGGACCCCAAAGAAAGCTAGTGCTTATCTGACAAGCACTCATAAAGGATCCCAAATAAAACTAGTGCTAATCTGACAAGCAGGCATAAAGTATCCCAAAGAAAGCTAATGCTAATCTGACAAGCATGCATAAAGGATCCCAAAGAAAGCTAGTGCTAATCTGACAAGCATGGATAAAGGACCCCAAAGAAAGCTAGTGCTAATCTGGCAAGCACGCATACAGAACCCCAAAGAAAGCTAGTGCTAATCTGACAAGCATGCATAAAGGATCCCAAAGAAAGCTAGTGCTAATCTGACAAGCATGGATAAAGGACCCCAAAGAAAGCTAGTGCTAATCTGACAAGCATGCATAAAGGATCCCAAAGAAATCTAGTGCTAATCTGACAAGCACGCATGAAGGATCCCAAAGAAAGCTAGTGCTAATCTGACAAGCACGCATGAAGGATCCCAAAGGAAGGTAGTGCTAATCTGACAAGCACACATAAAGTATCCCAAAGAAAGCTAGTGCTAATCTGACAAGCACGCATAAAGGATCCCAAAGAAAGCTAGAGCTAATCTGACAAGCATGCATAAAGGATCCCAAAGGAAGGTAGTGCTAATCTGGCCAGCACACATAAAGGATCCCAAAGGAAGGTAGTGCTAATCTGACAAGCACGCATAAAGGACCCCAAAGGAAGCTAGTGCTAATCTGACAAGCACGCATAAAAGATCCCAAAGAAAGCTAGAGCTAATCTGATAAGCATGCATAAAGGATCCCAAAGTAAGCTAGTGCTAATCTGACAAGCACGCATAAAGGATCCCAAAGGAAGGTAGTGCTAATCTGACAAGCATGCATAAAGGACCCTAAAGAAAACTAGTGCTAATCTGACAAGCACGCATAAAGGATCCCAAAGAAATCTAGAGCTAATCTGACAAGCACGCATAAAGGATCCCAAAGGAAGGTAGTGCTAATCTGACAAGCACGCATAAAGGATCCCAAAGGAAGGTAGTGCTAATCTGACAAGCAGGCAACACATATCATTAATTCAAACACTTCTACATGTTTTGCCAAAATGCCAAATTAATGGCAATAGCACAATAGGTCTACAATGTATATTTGTATTTCATAAAGAAAAGTACACGTTCATGATGTGAAAGCTATCAAAAATAAATGCCTGCGGGGTTGGACTTTTCTCCGTTTGACTGATTGAAATAGTTTCTGGTAATCTTTTGTGAGGGTCTGCAAACGGCAGAACTCCAGATGAATTGTACTACACCACCCACAATCCCTCATCATTGTCTATGCTGTCTAGGGATGATGGGAGTTGTAGTCCAAACATATGAAGAACCAAAGGTCGCAGACCCCTCTGGTTCTGGATTAACGACTGGTAGAGCCCTGGGATTGCTCTTGCCATCCATTCCTCACCAGTCCTCACCAGTCTTATCTCATTGTATTCTCCCACTGCCACCTTGTCCCGCCTAGTTGGTCATCCTGTTTCTCATCCAATCGGTTTTCTGATCCTAGTGCTAGACACGCCGTCAGCTATTTCTTCTGCTCACTCCATTATGATTGGATGGGTATTGTTATCTATCCAGGTGCCCCACCTACAGTAGCAGCAATTCTTGTCTAGCCGACTTTTCGAAACTCCATGGCGTTTATGATGGGTTTGCTTTCTGCCCTAATGGTGTTTGTGTCTGCGATGAAATTTCAGACCCTCTTTGGGATAGCGCTCTACCACTTTCACGCTCTGAAAAACTTGTGTACGAGTGCGATAGAAATAAAATATCAATATCAATATCAATACCACTCTATGACACCCGATTCACACTTTATAACACTGCACAAACAAAGCAGTAACATCACACATGCAAAGTACAGGATCCTGAGCAATCGTTCCACTGTACCTGTTCATGTGACCATTTCTGCCTGTCCTCGGATGCTCTGGTCTTTGTCTTGAAGGCCCTCTGGCTCTCCCCAATGTGTTTTGGAGCTGGTGGAATGTTCAATGATTTTGGCCGGCCCTCGTGTCGGCCGGCGCAGTGCACTGGCTCCTCCTCCTCCTTGTGGCAGGGCTCCTGGTATTCCTTCTCCTCAGCCTCCGTCGCTGTGTGCGCGGGGCTGGTTTCCGCCGTGCTGCTGATGCTGCTCATGCTCATGCTCATCTTGATCTCGGCCACGATCTGGTCAATGTCTTCTTCCTGCTCCTCCAGCTCGCCGTCCGCTTTCCGGGAACGATACGGAGAAGTCCCCAGAGGGTTACCATTGCTTTCTGGAAGGTAGTAATCCTGATATCCTTCTTCGGCTTCACAGTATTGGGCTGCCTCTTCTTCATCTTCGATGGGCAAGGAGGACACCTCGTCCTCCAGACCTTGCATCTCGTTCTCTTTGAACTCTTGCTCCTCGGCTGATTCTGTGGTATCCTGGTGCTGTATTTTAGATTCAGTCCATTCCTCCTCCACGGCTTCCTGGCACTCATCAGTCTCAACGGTGCGTGGCTCCGGAGTAATGTACTCCTCGCCATTGCAGTCCATTCCTTCCAGATAGCTGTCATCTTCTGGACAGTACCTGATGTAATACGTGATGCCTTCCTCTTCTTCGGGAAGACCTTCATCATAGTCCTCGTCTTCGGACGTGTTATTCACGTAATCCGAGATGGAGTCTGCGTCCCCACTATTATCAATGCAGTCCTGATCCGCTTGGGTGGGGCTAGCTTGTCTGCTATCGGGCAACTCTGTGGCATTTACAGTGAGTTTGTGGATCGGCGGCTCGGTTTCTTCGAGTTGAGGCTCTTTGCGGGGAGAGATGGGACATGGTCGCGGCCCGTGATCCAGCATGCTGCTAGAACTGTTGCGAAGTTTCCCACTTGCCATTGCAAACTCCTTACATGACCATCATTTCAAAGGAATCCCTGCAGGAACAAGAGAGGGAGATTCAGAAAAGTGCCAACACAAGCATCTTAGACAGGCATTATTCTACGCCACTGACTACAGAAAAGATTGAGTTCGAATTGTTATTCTCAGTGTACTCTAAGCCCAGTATATTCTCAATGTACTCTAAACTCAGTATGCCAAGTTCTCCTTGTTATTCTCTGCGTATGCTAAGCCCAGTATGACACGTTCTCCTTGTTATTCTCTGTGTACTCTAAGCCCAGTATGACATGTTCTCGTTGTTATTCTCTGTGTATGCTAAGCCCAGTATGACAAGTTCTCGTTGTTATTCTTGGTGTACTCAAAGCCCAGTATGACAAGTTCTCAGTGTTATTCTTGGTGTACTCAAAGCCCAGTATGACAAGTTCTCCTTGTTATTCACCGTGTACTCTAAACCCAGTATATTCTCAATGTACTCTAAGCCCAGTATGACAAGTTCTCCTTGCTATTCTCTGTGTACTCTAAGCCCAGTATGACAAGTTCTCCGTGTTATTCTTGGTGTACTCTAAGCCCAGTATGACAAGTACTCCTTGTTATTCTCTGTGTACTCTAAGCCCAGTATGACAAGTTCTCATTGTTATTCTTGGTGTACTCAAAGCCCAGTATGACAAGTTCTCCTTGTTATTCACCGTGTACTCTAAACCCAGTATATTCTCAATGTACTCTAAGCTCAGTATGCCAAGTTCTCCTTGTTATTCTCTGTGTATGCTAAGCCCAGTATGACAAGTTCTCCTTGCTATTCTCTGTGTACTCTAAGCCCAGTATGACAAGTTCTCCGTGTTATTCTTGGTGTACTCTAAGCCCAGTATGACAAGTTCTCCTTGTTATTCTCTGTGTACTCTAAGCCCAGTATGACAAGTTCTCCTTGTTATTCTCTGTGTATGCTTCGCCCAGTATATTCTCAATGTACTCTAAGCTCAGTATGACAAGTTCTCGTTGTTATTCTCTGTGTATGCTAAGCCCAGTATGACAAGTTCTCCTTGTTATTCTCTGTGTACTCTAAGCCCAGCATGACAAGTTCTCGTTGTTATTCTCTGTGTACTCTAAGCCCAGTATGACAAGTTCTCCGTGTTATTCTCTGTGTACTCTAAGCCCAGTATGACAAGTTCTCCTTGTTATTCTCAGTGTACGCTAAAACCAGTATGACAGGATCTCGATATTCTCAATGTACGCTAAAACCAGTATGACAAAATCTCGTTGTTATTTTCTAAGCCCAGTATGATAAATTCTCATTATTCTCGGCGTGCTCTAAGCCCAGTATGACAAGTTCTCCTTGTTATTCTCAGTGTACTCTAAACCCAGTATGACAAGTTCTCCTTGTTATTCTCAGTGTACTCTAAGCCCAGTATAACAAGTTCTCTGTTATTCTCTGTGTGCTCTAAGCCCAGTATGACAAGTTCTCGTTGTTATTCTCCGTGTGCTCTAAGCCCAGTATGACAAGTTCTCGTTGTTATTCTTGGTGTACTCAAAGCCCAGTATGACAAATTCTCCTTATTATTCTCTGTGTACTCTAAGCCCAGTATGACAAGTTCTCCTTGTTATTCTCTGTGTACTCTAAGCCCAGTATGACAAGTTCTCCTTGTTATTCTCCATGTACTTTAAGCCCAGTATGACAAGTTCTCATTATTCTCAGCGTGCTCTAAGCCCAGTATGACAAGTTCTCCTTGTTATTCTCAGTGCACTCTAAGCCCAGTATGACACGTTCTCGTTGTTATTCTTCATGTGCTCTAAGCCCAGTATGACAAGTTCTCGTTGTTATTCTTGGTGTACTCTAAGCCCAGTATGACAAATTCTCGTTGTTATTCTCTGTGTACTCTAAGCCCAGTATGACAAGTTCTCATTGTTACTCTCTGTGTGCTCTAAGCCCAGTATCACAAGTTCTCGTTGCTATTCTCAGTGTGCTCTAAGCCCAGTATAAGTTCTCATTGTTATTCTCAGTGTACGCTAAAAGCAGTATGACAAGATCTCGTTGTTATTCTCAGTGTACTCTAAGCCCAATATGACAAGTTCTCTGTTATTCTTGGTGTACTCTAAACCCAGTATGACAAGTTCTCGTTGTTATTCTCAGTGCACGCTAAAACCAGTATGACAAGATCTCGTTGTTATTCTCAGTGTACTCTAAGCCCAGTATGACAAGTTCTCGTTGCTATTCTCAGTGTACTCTAAGCCCAGTATGACAAGTTCTCGTTGTTATTCTCAGTGTACTCTAAGCCCAATATGACAAGTTCTCTGTTATTCTTGGTTTACTCTAAACCCAGTATGACAAGTTCTCATTGTTATTCTCCATGTGCTCTAAGCCCAGTATGACAAGTTCTCGTTGTTATTCTCAGTGCACGCTAAATCCAGTCTGACAAGATCTTGTTGTTATTCTCAGTGTACTCTAAGCCCAGTATGACAAGTTCTCGTTGTTATTCTCAGTGTGCTCTAAGCCCTGTATGACAAGTTCTCGTTGCTATTCTCCGTGTGCTCTAAGCCAAGTATGACAAGTTCTCATTGTTATTCTCAGTGTACTCTAAGCCCAGTATGACAACTTCTCGTTGTTATTCTCAGTGTGCTCTAAGCCCTCTATGACAAGTTCTCGTTGTTATTCTCAGTGCACGCTAAAACCAGTATGACAAGATCTCGTTGTTATTCTCAGTGTGCTCTAAGCCCAGTATGACAAGTTCTCGTTGTTATTCTCAGTGAGCTCTAAGCCCAGTATGACAAGTTCTCGTTGTTATTCTCAGTTTACTCTTTCTTGAATACTTGACTATCTTTCTCGGGCCCTCAGCTTTTTTTGAAATTGTTCATTGTAATTTTACATTGAAAGGCATGCATCTGTGTTGGCTCCATGGGGAATGAGCTCAGCTCACAGAACATGCATGGTGAATGGCTGTTCATCATGTGACTATTATTAGGGACATTGTTAGCCTCAGCTGGCTGATTAAATATTCCCAACATCAGCAGCTGAGTCACAAACCCTGCTTCTAATAACCATACAATGCTTTTTTAAAATCTCTGTTCCATCCAGCATGGCATCATCAATGTTACCTTTCAATCCCAATTAATTTAGCTGTGAACTTTGTACAAAAAACAGTGTACCCCTAACAATGCATGCACCCCTGGGCCAAAAGGTGGGACTGTATCAATCTGAATTTGAATGGAGACATACATGGTATTGTGGAACATATGTATGATGACATGTAATGCTTGATAACTGTTGTTTGCAGCAAGATGAAAATATTGTACCAAGAACTGGTGTCAGTGTACCAGCCATGCCCATACGGAGGGCATCAACATTCATGTAAACATGCGTGTTATAACTGATGTAAAAACGATCCTATAGAGTGAAGGCTTTACACCCATTAATGGCTGCGAAAAGTTTGAACAGCATTCATGCCTCGGCGTTCACCTCTAGGAGCAGAAGCAGTTGCTCTGCTCATCTCTTGCTTGCAAGCGTCACACTTAATAACAGAGCTTAAGTATGATTTATAACTGAGCCCCTCCTCCTATGCTCCGCCCCAGTTGCTTAAAATGTAGAAACCCCACACACAGATCCAAATGCAGTTGGGTGTGGCGATGTTTTAGCCCCGCTGAGTGACATGTTCACACATCACATATCATGTTTTCGGTGTTCTGTCCCCTAGCAAACTCTCCATTCAGTCTGTAATACTTCCGGTGACTTCTCTTGCACTATTTCCATCCCAGCTAGTACCACACTCACCAATGAGATGAAGGGCCAGAGAGAGGAAGCGGGACCAATGAGATGAAGGGCCAGAGAGAGGAAGCGGGACCAATGAGATGAAGGGCCAGAGAGAGGAAGCGGGACCAATGAGATGAAGGGCCAGAGAGAGGAAGCGGCACCAATGGGATGAAGAGCCAGAGAGAGGAAGCGGGACCAATGGGATGAAGGGCCAGAGAGAGGAAGCGGGACCAATAGGATGAAGGGCCAGAGAGAGGATGCGGGTGCAAGTCTGGGAGTAGCCACACTCACCAATGAGATGAAGGGCCAGAGAGAGGAAGCGGGACCAATGGGATGAAGGGCCAGAGAGAGGAAGCGGGACCAATGGGATGAAGGGCCAGAGAGAGGAAGCGGGACCAATGGGATGAAGGGCCAGATAGAGGAAGCGGGACCAATGAGATGAAGGGCCAGAGAGAGGAAGCGGGACCAATGAGATGAAGGGCCAGAGAGAGGAAGCGGGACCAATGGGATGAAGAGCCAGAGAGAGGAAGCGGGACCAATGAGATGAAGGGCCAGAGAGAGGAAGCGGGAACAACGGGATGAAGGGCCAGAGAGAGGAAGCGGGACCAATGGGATGAAGGGCCAGAGAGAGGAAGCGGGACCAATGGGATGAAGGGCCAGAGAGAGGAAGCGGGAACAATGGGAGGAAGGGCCAGAGAGAGGAAGTGGGACCAATGGGAGGAAGGGCCAGAGAGAGGAAGCGGGACCAATGGGATGAAGGGCCAGAGAGAGGAAGCGGGACCAATGAGATGAAGGGCCAGAGAGAGGAAGCGGGACCAATGAGATGAAGGGCCAGAGAGAGGAAGCGGGACCAATGAGATGAAGGGCCAGAGAGAGGAAGCGGGTGTAACTCACCAATGAGATGAAGGGCCAGAGAGAGGAAGCGGGACCAATGAGATGAATGGCTAGAGAGAGGACGCGGGTGTTAGTCTGGGAGTAGCCACATTCACCAATGAAATGAAGGGCCAGAGAGAGGAAGCGGGACCAATGAGATGAATGGCCAGGGAGAAGAAGCGGGACCAATGAGATGAAGGGCCTGAGAGAGAAAGCGGGTGTAAGTCTGGGAGTAGCCACACTCACCAATGAGATGAAGGGCCAGAGAGAGGAAGCGGGACCAATGAGATGAAGGGCCAGAGAGAGGAAGCGGGTGTAAGTCTGGGAGTAGCCACACTTACCAATGAGATGAAGGGCCAGAGAGAGGAAGCAGGTGTAAGTCTGGGAGTAGCCACACTCACCAATGAGATGAAGGGCCAGAGAGAGGAAGCGGGTGTAAGTCTGGGAGTAGCCACACTCACCAATGAGATGAAGGGCCAGAGAGAGGAAGCGGGACCAATGAGATGAAGGGCCAGAGAGAGAAAGCGGGTGTAAGTCTAGGAGTAGCCACACTCACCAATGAGATGAAGGGCCAGAGAGAGGAAGCAGGTGCAGGTCTGGGAGTACCCACACTCACGAATGAGATGAAGGGCCAGAGAGAGGAAGCGGGTGTAAGTTTGGGAGTAGCCACACTCACCAATGAGATGAAGGGCCAGAGAGAGGAAGCGGGTGTAAGTCTGGGCGTACCCACACTCACCAATGAGATGAAGGGCCAGAAGAGGAAGCGGGTGTAAGTCTGGACGTAGCCAGACTCACCAATGAGATGAAGGGCCAGAGAGAGGAAGCGGGTGTAAGTATGGGAGTAGCCACACTCACCAATGAGATGAAGGGCCAGAGAGAGGAAGCGGGTGTAAGTCTGGGAGTAGCCACACTCACCAATGAGATGAAGGGCTAGAGAGAGGAAAAGGGGGTAAGGGCCAGAGAGAGGAAGCAGGTGTAATTCTGGGAGTAGCCACACCCAACAATGGGAGGAAGGGCAAGAGAGAGGAAAAGGGGATAAGGGCCAGAGAGAGGAAGCGGGTGTAAGTCTGGGAGTAGCCACACTCACCAATGAGATGAAGGACCAGAGAGAGGAAGCAGGTGTTAGTCTGGGAGTAGCCACACTCACCAATGAGATGAAGGGCCAGAGAGAGGAAGCAACTGTAAGTCTGGGAGAAGCCACACTAACCAATGAGATGAAGGGCAAGAGAGAGGAGCCACACTCACCAATGAGATGAAGGGCCAGAGAGAGGAAGCGGGACCAATGAGATGAAGGGCCAGAGAGAGGAAGCGGGTGTAAGTCTGGGAGTAGCCACACTTACCAATGAGATGAAGGGCCAGAGAGAGGAAGCAGGTGCAAGTCTGGGAGTAGCCACACTCACCAATGAGATGAAGGGCCAGAGAGAGGAAGCGGGTGTATGTCTGGGAGTAGCCACACTCACCAATGAGATGAAGGGCCAGAGAGAGGAAGCGGGACCAATGAGATGAAGGGCCAGAGAGAGAAAGCGGGTGTAAGTCTAGGAGTAGCCACACTCACCAATGAGATGTAGGGCCAGAGAGAGGAAGCAGGTGTAGGTCTGGGAGTAGCCACACTCACCAATGAGATGAAGGGCCAGAGAGAGGAAGCGGGTGTAAGTTTGGGAGTAGCCACACTCACCAATGAGATGAAGGGCCAGAGAGAGGAAGCGGGTCTAAGTCTGGGAGTACCCACACTCACCAATGAGATGAAGGGCCAGAAGAGGAAGCGGGTGTAAGTCTGGACGTAGCCAGACACACCAATGAGATGATGGACCAGAGAGAGGAAGCGGGTGTAAGTCTGGGAGTAGCCACACTCACCAATGAGATGAAGGGCAAGAGAGAGGAAAAGAGGGTAAGGGCCAGAGAGAGGAAGCAGGTGTAATTCTGGGAGTAGCCACACCCAACAATGGGAGGAAGGGCAAGAGAGAGGAAAAGGGGATAAGGGCCAGAGAGAGGAAGCGGGTGTAAGTCTGGGAGTAGCCACACTCACCAATGAGATGAAGGACCAGAGAGAGGAAGCAGGTGTTAGTCTGGGAGTAGCCACACTCACCAATGAGATGAAGGGCCAGAGAGAGGAAGCAACTGTAAGTCTGGGAGAAGCCACACTAACCAATGAGATGAAGGGCAAGAGAGAGGAGCCACACTCATCAATGAGATGAAGGGCCAGAGAGAGGAAGTGGGTGTAAGTCTGGGAGTAGCCACACTTACCAATGCGATGAAGAGCCAGATAGAGGAAGCGGGTGTGAGTCTGGGAGGAGCCACATTCTACTATGAGATGAAGGGCCAGAGAGAGGAAGTGGGTTTAAGTCTGGGAGTAGCCACACTCACCAATGAGATGAAGGGCCAGAGAGAGGAAGCGGGACCAATGAGATGAAGGGCAAGAGAGAGGAAGCAGGACAATGAGATGAAGGGCCAGAGAGATGAAGCGGGTGTAAGTCAGGGAGTAGCCACACCCACCAATGAGATGAAGGGCCAGAGAGAGGAAGCAGGACCAATGAGATGAAGGGCCAGAGAGAGGAAGCGGGAACAATCAGATGAAGGGCCAGAGAGAGGAACCGGGTCTAAGTCTGGGAGTAGCCACACTCACCAATGAGATGAAGGGCCAGAGAGAGGAAGCAGGTGTAAGTCTGGGAGTAGCCACACTCACCAATGAGATGAAGGGCCAGAGAGAGGAAGCGGGACCAATGAGATGAAGGGCCAGAGAGAGGAAGCGGGTGTAAGTCTGGGAGTAGCCACACTCACCAATGAGATGAAGGGCCAGAGAGAGGAAGCGGGACCTATGTGATGAAGGGCCAGAGAGAAGAAGCGGGACAAATGAGATGAAGGGCCAGAGCGAGGATGCGGGTGTAAGTCTGGGAGTAGCCGCACTCACCAATGAGATGAAGGGCCAGAGAGAGGAAGCAGGACCAATGAGATGAAGGGCCAGAGAGAGGAAGCATGACCAATGAGATGAAGGGCCAGAGAGAGGAAGGGGGTGTAAGTCTGGGAGTAGCTACACTCACCAATGAGATGAAGGGCCAGAGAGAGGAAGCGGGTGTAAGTCTGGGAGTAGCCACACTCACCAATGAGATGAAGGGCCAGAGAGAGGAAGTGGGTTTAAGTCTGGGAGTAGCTACACTCACCAATGAGATAAAGGGCCAGGGTGAGGAAGCAGGTGTAAGTCTGGGAGTAGCTACACTCACCAATGAGATGAAGGGCCAGAGAGAGGAAGCGGGTGTAAGTCTGGGAGTAGCCACACTCACCAATGGGAGGAAGGGCAAGAGAGAGGAAAAGGGGGTAAGGGCCAGAGAGAGGAACCGGGTGTAAGTCTGAGAGTAGCCACACTCACCAATGGGAGGAAGGGCCTGAGAGAGGAAAAGGGGGTAAGGGCCAGAGAGAGGAAGCAGGTGTAAGTCTGGACGTAGCCAGACTCACCAATGAGATGAAGGGCCAGAGAGAGGAAGCGGGTGTAAGTCTGGGAGTAGCCACACGCACAAATGAGATGAAGGGCCAGAGAGAGGAAGCGGGTGTAAGTCTGGGAGTAGCCACACTCACCAATGAGATGAAGGGCAAGAGAGAGGAAAAGGGGGTAAGGGCCGGAGAGAGGAAGCAGGTGTAATTCTGGGAGTAGGCACACTCAACAATGGGAGGAAGGGAAAGAGAGAGGAAAAGGGGATAAGGGCCAGAGAGAGTAAGCGGGTGTAAGTCTGGGAGTAGCCACACTCACCAATGAGATGAAGGGCCAGAGAGAGGAAGCGGGTGTAAGTCTGGGAGTAGCCACACTCACCAATGAGATGAAGGGCCAGAGAGAGGAAGCAGGTGTAAGTCTGGGAGTAGCCACACTCACCAATGAGATGAAGGGCCAGAGAGAGGAAGCGGGACCAATGAGATGAAGGGCCAGAGAGAGGAAGCGGGACCAATGAGATGAAGGGCCAGAGAGAGGAAGCGGGTGTAAGTCTGGGAGTAGCCACACTCACCAATGAGATGAAGGGCCAGAGAGAGGAAGCGGGACCTATGTGATGAAGGGCCAGAGAGAGGAAGCAGGACCAATGAGATGAAGGGCCAGAGAGAGGAAGGGGGTGTACGTTTGGGAGTAGCCACACTCTCCAATGAGATGAAGGGCCAGAGAGAGGAAGCGGGTGTAAGTCTGGGAGTAGCCACACTCACCAATGAGATGAAAGGCCAGAGAGAGGAAGTGGGTTTAAGTCTGGGAGTTGCTACACTCACCAATGAGATAAAGGGCCAGAAAGAGGAAGCAGGTGTAAGTCTGGGAGTAGCCACATTCACCAATGAGATGAAGGGCCAGAGAGAGGAAGCGGGACCAATGAGATGAAGGGCAAGAGAGAGGAAGCAGGACCAATGAGATGAAGGGCCAGAGAGAGGAAGCGGGAACAATCAGATGAAGGGCCAGAGAGAGGAAGCGGGTGTAAATCTGGGAGTAGCCACACTCACCAATGAGATGAAGGGCAAGAGAGAGGAAGCAGGACCAATGAGATGAAGGGCCAGAGAGAGGAAGCGGGAACAATCAGATGAAGGGCCAGAGAGAGGAAGCGGGTGTAAGTCTGGGAGTAGCCACACTCACCAATGAGATGAAGGGCCAGAGAGAGGAAGCAGGTGTAAGTCTGGGAGTAGCCACACTCACCAATGAGATGAAGGGCCAGAGAGAGGAAGCGGGACCAATGAGATGAAGGGCCAGAGAGAGGAAGCGGGTGTAAGTCTGGGAGTAGCCACACTCACCAATGAGATGAAGGGCCAGAGAGAGGAAGCGGGACCTATGTGATGAAGGGCCAGAGAGAGGTAGCAGGACCAATGAGATGAAGGGCCAGAGAGAGGAAGAGGGTGTAAGTCTGAGAGCAGCCACACTCACCAATGAGATGAAGGGCCAGAGAGAGGAAGAGGGTGTAAGTCTGGGAGTAGCCACACTCACCAATGAGATGAAGGGCCAGAGAGAGGAAGCGGGACCAATCAGATGAAGGGCAAGAGAGAGGAAGCAGGACCAATGAGATGAAGGGCCAGAGAGAGGAAGCAGGACCAATGAGATGAAGGGCCAGAGAGAGGAAGCGGGAACAATCAGATGAAGGGCCAGAGAGAGGAAGCGGGTGTAAGTCTGGGAGTAGCCACACTCACCAATGAGATGAAGGGCCAGAGAGAGGAAGCAGGTGTAAGTCTGGGAGTAGCCACACTCACCAATGAGATGAAGGGCCAGAGAGAGGAAGCGGGACGAATGAGATGAAGGGCCAGAGAGAGAAACGGGACCAATGAGATGAAGGGCCAGAGAGAGGAAGTGGGTGTAAGTCTGGGAGTAGCCACACTCACCAATGAGATGAAGGGCCAGAGAGAGGAAGCGGGACCTATGAGATGAAGGGCCAGAGAGAGTAAGCAGGTGTAAGTCTGGGTGTAGCCACACTCACCAATGAGATGAAGGGCTGGAGAGAGGAAGCAGGTGTAAGTCTGGGAGTAGCCACACTCACCAATGAGATGAAGGGCCAGAGAGAGGAAGCGGGACCAATGAGATGAAGGGCCAGAGAGAGGAAGCGGGACCAATGAGATGAAGGGCCAGAGAGAGGAAGCGGGTGTAAGTCTGGGAGTAGCCACACTCACCAATGAGATGAAGGGCCAGAGAGAGGAAGTGGGACCTATGTGATGAAGGGCCAGAGAGAGGAAGCAGGACCAATGAGATGAAGGGCCAGAGAGAGGAAGGGGGTGTACGTCTGGGAGTAGCCACACTCTCCAATGAGATGAAGGGCCACAGAGAGGAAGCGGGTGTAAGTCTGGGAGTAGCCACACTCACCAATGAGATGAAAGGCCAGAGAGAGGAAGTGGGTTTAAGTCTGGGAGTAGCTACACTCACCAATGAGATAAAGGGCCAGAAAGAGGAAGCAGGTGTAACTCTGGGAGTAGCCACATTCACCAATGAGATGAAGGGCCAGAGAGAGGAAGCCGGACCAATGAGATGAAGGGCAAGAGAGAGGAAGCAGGACCAATGAGATGAAGGGCCAGAGAGAGGAAGCGGGTGTGAGTCTGGGAGTAGCCACACTCACCAATGAGATGAAGGGCCAGAGAGAGGAAGCAGGTGTAAGTCTGGGAGTAGCCACACTCACCAATGAGATGAAGGGCCAGAGAGAGGAAGCGGGACCAATGAGATGAAGGGCCAGAGAGAGGAAGCGGGTGTAAGTCTGGGAGTAGCCACACTCACCAATGAGATGAAGGGCCAGAGAGAGGAAGCGGGACCTATGTGATGAGGGGCCAGAGAGAGGTAGCAGGACCAATGAGATGAAGGGCCAGAGAGAGGAAGAGGGTGTAAGTCTGGGAGCAGCCACACTCACCAATGAGATGAAGGGCCAGAGAGAGGAAGAGGGTGTAAGTCTGGGAGTAGCCACACTCACCAATGAGATGAAGGGCCAGAGAGAGGAAGCAGGTGTAAATCTGGGAGTAGCCACATTCACCAATGGGAGGAAGGGCAAGAGAAAGGAAAAGGGGGTAACGGCCAGAGAGAGGAAGCAGATGTAAGTCTGGGAGTACCCACACTCACCAATGAGATGAAGGGCCAGAGAGAGGAATCAACTGTAAGTCTGGGTGTAGCCACACTCACCAATGAGATGAAGGGCCAGAGAAAGGAAGCAACTGTAAGTCTGGGAGTAGCCACACTCACCAATGAGATGAAGGGCAAGAGAGAGGAGCCACAATCACCAATGAGATGAAGGACCAGAGAGAGGAAGCGGGTGTAAGTCTGAGAGTAGCCACACTTACCAATGAGATGAAGGGCCAGAGAGAGGAAGCAGGTGTGAGTCTGGGAGTATCCACACTCTCCAATGAGACGAAGGGCCAGAGAGAGGAAGCAGGTGTTAGTCTGGGAGTAGCCAGACTCACCAATGAGATGAAGGGCCAGAGAGAGGAGGCAGGACCAATGAGATGAAGGGCCAGAGAGAGGAAGCAGGAGAATGAGATGAAGGGCCAGAGAGAGGAAGCGGGTGTAGGTCTGGGAGTAGCCACACTCACCAATGAGATGAAGGGCCAAAGAGAGGAAGCGGGACCAATGAGATGAAGGGCCAGAGAGAGGAAGCGGGACCAATGAGATGAAGGGCCAGAGAGAGGAAGAGGGACCAATGAGATGAAGGGCCAGAGAGAGGAAGTGGGACCAATGAGATGAAGGGCCAGAGAGAGGAAGCGTGTATAACTTACCAATGAGATGAAGGGCCAGAGAGAGGAAGTGGGTGTAACTTACCAATGAGATGAAGGGCCAGAGAGAGGAAGCAGGTTTACGTCTGGGAGTAGGCACACTCACCAATGAGATGAAGGGCCAGAGATAGGAAGCCGGTGTAAGTCTGGGAGTAGCCACACTCACCAATGAGATGAAGGGCCAGAGAGAGGAAGCGGGTGTAAGTCTGGGAGTAGCCACACTCACCAATGAGATGAAGGGCCAGAGAGAGGAAGCGGGACCTATGTGATGAAGGGCCAGAGAGAGGAAGCAGGACCAATGAGATGAAGGGCCAGAGAGAGGAAGGGGGTGTACGTCTGGGAGTAGCCACACTCTCCAATGAGATGAAGGGCCAGAGAGAGGAAGCGGGTGTAAGTCTGGGAGTAGCCACACTCACCAATGAGATGAAAGGCCAGAGAGAGGAAGTGCGTTTAAGTCTGGGAGTAGCTACACTCACCAATGAGATAAAGGGCCAGAGAGAGGAAGTAGGTGTAAGTCTGGGAGTAGCCACACTCACCAATGAGATGAAGGGCCAGAGAGAGGAAGCGGGACCAATGAGATGAAGGGCCAGAGAGAGGAAGCGGGACCAATGAGATGAAGGGCCAGAGAGAGGAAGTCAGTGTAAGTCTGGGAGTAGCCACACTCACCAATGAGATGAAGGGCCAGAGAGAGGAAGCGGGACCTATGTGATGAAGGGCCAGAGAGAGGTAGCAGGACCAATGAGATGAAGGGCCAGAGAGAGGAAGGGGGTGTAAGTCTGGGAGCAGCCACACTCACCAATGAGATGAAGGGCCAGAGAGAGGAAGAGGGTGTAAGTCTGGGAGTAGCCACACTCACCAATGAGATGAAGAGCCAGAGAGAGGAAGCAGGTGTAATTCTGGGAGTAGCCACACTCACCAATGGGAGGAAGGGCAAGAGAGAGGAAAAGGGGGTAAGGGCCAGAGAGAGGAAGCGGATGTAAGTCTGGGAGTACCCGCACTCACCAATGAGATGAAGGGCCAGAGAGAGGAATCAACTGTAAGTCTGGGAGTAGCCACACTCACCAATGAGATGAAGGGCAAGAGAGAGGAGCCACAATCACCAATGAGATGAAGGACCAGAGAGAGGAAGCGGGTGTAAGTCTGAGAGTAGCCACACTTACCAATGAGATGAAGGGCCAGAGAGAGGAGGCAGGTATTAGTCTGGGAGTAGCCAGACTCACCAATGAGATGAAGGGCCAGAGAGAGGAGGCAGGACCAATGAGATGAAGGGCCAGAAAGAGGAAGCAGGAGAATGAGATGAAGGGCCAGAGAGAGGAAGCGGGTGTAGGTCTGGGAGTAGCCACACTCACCAATAAGATGAAGGGCCAAAGAGAGGAAGCGGGACCAATGAGATGAAGGGCCAGAGAGAGGAAGCGGGACCAATGAGATGAAGGGCCAGAGAGAGGAAGAGGGACCAATGAGATGAAGGGCCAGAGAGAGGAAGTGGGACCAATGAGATGAAGGGCCAGAGAGAGGAAGCGTGTGTAACTTACCAATGAGATGAAGGGCTAGAGAGAGGAAGTGGGTGTAACTTACCAATGAGATGAAGGGCCAGAGAGAGGTAGCGGGTTTAAGTCTGGGAGTAGGCACACTCACCAATGAGATGAAGGGCCAGAGATAGGAAGCCGGTGTAAGTCTGGGAGTAGCCACACTCACCAATGAGATGAAGGGCCAGAGAGAGGAAGCGGGTGTAAGTCTGGGAGTAGACACACTCACCAATGAGATGAAGGGCAAGAGAGAGGAAAAGGGGGTAAGGGCCAGACGGAGGAAGCGGGTGTAAGTCTGGGAATAGCCAGACTCCCCAATGAGATGAAGGGCCAGAGAGAGGAAGTGGGTGTAAGTCTGGGAGTAGCCACACTCACCAATGGGAGGAAGGGCAAGACAGAGGAAAAGGGGGTAAGGGCCAGAGAGAGGAAGCGGGTGTATGTCTGGGAATAGCCACACTCACCAATGAGATGAAGGGCCAGAGAGAGGAAGCAGGTGTTAGTCTGGGAGTAGCCACACTCACCAATGAGATGAAGGGCCAGAGAGAGGAAGCAGGTGTAATTCTGGGAGTAGCCACACTCACCAATGGGAGGAAGGGCAAGAGAGAGGAAAATGGGGTAAGGGCCAGAGAGAGGAAGCGGGTGTATGTGTGGGAATAGCCACACTCACCAATGAGATGAAGGGCCAGAGAGAGGAAGCAGGTGTTAGTCTGGGAGTAGCCACACTCACCAATGAGATGAAGGGCCAGAGAGAGGAAGCAACTGTAAGTCTGGGAGTAGCCACACTCAACAATGAGATGAAGAGCCAGAGAGAGGAAGCAACTGTAAGTCTGGGAGTAGCCACACTCACCAATGAGATGAAGGGCAAGTGAGAGGAGCCACACTCACCAATGAGATGAAGGGTCAGAGAGAGGAAGCGGGTGTAAGTCTGGGAGTAGCCACACTTACCAATGAGATGAAGGGCCAGAGAGAGGAAGCGGGTGTATGTCTGGGAGTAGCCAGACTCACCAATGAGATGAAGGGCCAGAGAGAGGAAGCGGTGTGAGTCTGGGAGTAGCCACATTCTACTATGAGATGAAGGGCCAGAGAGAGGAAGCGGGTGTAAGTCTGGGAGTAGCCACACTCACCAATGAGATGAAGGGCCAGAGAGAGGAAGCGGGACCTATGTGATGAAGGGCCAGAGAGAAGAAGCGGGACAAATGAGATGAAGGGCCAGAGCGAGGATGCGGGTGTAAGTCTGGGAGTAGCCGCACTCACCAATGAGATGAAGGGCCAGAGAGAGGAAGCAGGACCAATGAGATGAAGGGCCAGAGAGAGGAAGCATGACCAATGAGATGAAGGGCCAGAGAGAGGAAGGGGGTGTAAGTCTGGGAGTAGCTACACTCACCAATGAGATGAAGGGCCAGAGAGAGGAAGCGGGTGTAAGTCTGGGAGTAGCCACACTCACCAATGAGATGAAGGGCCAGAGAGAGGAAGTGGGTTTAAGTCTGGGAGTAGCTACACTCACCAATGAGATAAAGGGCCAGGGTGAGGAAGCAGGTGTAAGTCTGGGAGTAGCTACACTCACCAATGAGATGAAGGGCCAGAGAGAGGAAGCGGGTGTAAGTCTGGGAGTAGCCACACTCACCAATGGGAGGAAGGGCAAGAGAGAGGAAAAGGGGGTAAGGGCCAGAGAGAGGAACCGGGTGTAAGTCTGAGAGTAGCCACACTCACCAATGGGAGGAAGGGCCTGAGAGAGGAAAAGGGGGTAAGGGCCAGAGAGAGGAAGCAGGTGTAAGTCTGGACGTAGCCAGACTCACCAATGAGATGAAGGGCCAGAGAGAGGAAGCGGGTGTAAGTCTGGGAGTAGCCACACGCACAAATGAGATGAAGGGCCAGAGAGAGGAAGCGGGTGTAAGTCTGGGAGTAGCCACACTCACCAATGAGATGAAGGGCAAGAGAGAGGAAAAGGGGGTAAGGGCCGGAGAGAGGAAGCAGGTGTAATTCTGGGAGTAGGCACACTCAACAATGGGAGGAAGGGAAAGAGAGAGGAAAAGGGGATAAGGGCCAGAGAGAGTAAGCGGGTGTAAGTCTGGGAGTAGCCACACTCACCAATGAGATGAAGGGCCAGAGAGAGGAAGCGGGTGTAAGTCTGGGAGTAGCCACACTCACCAATGAGATGAAGGGCCAGAGAGAGGAAGCAGGTGTAAGTCTGGGAGTAGCCACACTCACCAATGAGATGAAGGGCCAGAGAGAGGAAGCGGGACCAATGAGATGAAGGGCCAGAGAGAGGAAGCGGGACCAATGAGATGAAGGGCCAGAGAGAGGAAGCGGGTGTAAGTCTGGGAGTAGCCACACTCACCAATGAGATGAAGGGCCAGAGAGAGGAAGCGGGACCTATGTGATGAAGGGCCAGAGAGAGGAAGCAGGACCAATGAGATGAAGGGCCAGAGAGAGGAAGGGGGTGTACGTTTGGGAGTAGCCACACTCTCCAATGAGATGAAGGGCCAGAGAGAGGAAGCGGGTGTAAGTCTGGGAGTAGCCACACTCACCAATGAGATGAAAGGCCAGAGAGAGGAAGTGGGTTTAAGTCTGGGAGTTGCTACACTCACCAATGAGATAAAGGGCCAGAAAGAGGAAGCAGGTGTAAGTCTGGGAGTAGCCACATTCACCAATGAGATGAAGGGCCAGAGAGAGGAAGCGGGACCAATGAGATGAAGGGCAAGAGAGAGGAAGCAGGACCAATGAGATGAAGGGCCAGAGAGAGGAAGCGGGAACAATCAGATGAAGGGCCAGAGAGAGGAAGCGGGTGTAAATCTGGGAGTAGCCACACTCACCAATGAGATGAAGGGCAAGAGAGAGGAAGCAGGACCAATGAGATGAAGGGCCAGAGAGAGGAAGCGGGAACAATCAGATGAAGGGCCAGAGAGAGGAAGCGGGTGTAAGTCTGGGAGTAGCCACACTCACCAATGAGATGAAGGGCCAGAGAGAGGAAGCAGGTGTAAGTCTGGGAGTAGCCACACTCACCAATGAGATGAAGGGCCAGAGAGAGGAAGCGGGACCAATGAGATGAAGGGCCAGAGAGAGGAAGCGGGTGTAAGTCTGGGAGTAGCCACACTCACCAATGAGATGAAGGGCCAGAGAGAGGAAGCGGGACCTATGTGATGAAGGGCCAGAGAGAGGTAGCAGGACCAATGAGATGAAGGGCCAGAGAGAGGAAGAGGGTGTAAGTCTGAGAGCAGCCACACTCACCAATGAGATGAAGGGCCAGAGAGAGGAAGAGGGTGTAAGTCTGGGAGTAGCCACACTCACCAATGAGATGAAGGGCCAGAGAGAGGAAGCGGGACCAATCAGATGAAGGGCAAGAGAGAGGAAGCAGGACCAATGAGATGAAGGGCCAGAGAGAGGAAGCAGGACCAATGAGATGAAGGGCCAGAGAGAGGAAGCGGGAACAATCAGATGAAGGGCCAGAGAGAGGAAGCGGGTGTAAGTCTGGGAGTAGCCACACTCACCAATGAGATGAAGGGCCAGAGAGAGGAAGCAGGTGTAAGTCTGGGAGTAGCCACACTCACCAATGAGATGAAGGGCCAGAGAGAGGAAGCGGGACGAATGAGATGAAGGGCCAGAGAGAGAAACGGGACCAATGAGATGAAGGGCCAGAGAGAGGAAGTGGGTGTAAGTCTGGGAGTAGCCACACTCACCAATGAGATGAAGGGCCAGAGAGAGGAAGCGGGACCTATGAGATGAAGGGCCAGAGAGAGTAAGCAGGTGTAAGTCTGGGTGTAGCCACACTCACCAATGAGATGAAGGGCTGGAGAGAGGAAGCAGGTGTAAGTCTGGGAGTAGCCACACTCACCAATGAGATGAAGGGCCAGAGAGAGGAAGCGGGACCAATGAGATGAAGGGCCAGAGAGAGGAAGCGGGACCAATGAGATGAAGGGCCAGAGAGAGGAAGCGGGTGTAAGTCTGGGAGTAGCCACACTCACCAATGAGATGAAGGGCCAGAGAGAGGAAGTGGGACCTATGTGATGAAGGGCCAGAGAGAGGAAGCAGGACCAATGAGATGAAGGGCCAGAGAGAGGAAGGGGGTGTACGTCTGGGAGTAGCCACACTCTCCAATGAGATGAAGGGCCACAGAGAGGAAGCGGGTGTAAGTCTGGGAGTAGCCACACTCACCAATGAGATGAAAGGCCAGAGAGAGGAAGTGGGTTTAAGTCTGGGAGTAGCTACACTCACCAATGAGATAAAGGGCCAGAAAGAGGAAGCAGGTGTAACTCTGGGAGTAGCCACATTCACCAATGAGATGAAGGGCCAGAGAGAGGAAGCCGGACCAATGAGATGAAGGGCAAGAGAGAGGAAGCAGGACCAATGAGATGAAGGGCCAGAGAGAGGAAGCGGGTGTGAGTCTGGGAGTAGCCACACTCACCAATGAGATGAAGGGCCAGAGAGAGGAAGCAGGTGTAAGTCTGGGAGTAGCCACACTCACCAATGAGATGAAGGGCCAGAGAGAGGAAGCGGGACCAATGAGATGAAGGGCCAGAGAGAGGAAGCGGGTGTAAGTCTGGGAGTAGCCACACTCACCAATGAGATGAAGGGCCAGAGAGAGGAAGCGGGACCTATGTGATGAGGGGCCAGAGAGAGGTAGCAGGACCAATGAGATGAAGGGCCAGAGAGAGGAAGAGGGTGTAAGTCTGGGAGCAGCCACACTCACCAATGAGATGAAGGGCCAGAGAGAGGAAGAGGGTGTAAGTCTGGGAGTAGCCACACTCACCAATGAGATGAAGGGCCAGAGAGAGGAAGCAGGTGTAAATCTGGGAGTAGCCACATTCACCAATGGGAGGAAGGGCAAGAGAAAGGAAAAGGGGGTAACGGCCAGAGAGAGGAAGCAGATGTAAGTCTGGGAGTACCCACACTCACCAATGAGATGAAGGGCCAGAGAGAGGAATCAACTGTAAGTCTGGGTGTAGCCACACTCACCAATGAGATGAAGGGCCAGAGAAAGGAAGCAACTGTAAGTCTGGGAGTAGCCACACTCACCAATGAGATGAAGGGCAAGAGAGAGGAGCCACAATCACCAATGAGATGAAGGACCAGAGAGAGGAAGCGGGTGTAAGTCTGAGAGTAGCCACACTTACCAATGAGATGAAGGGCCAGAGAGAGGAAGCAGGTGTGAGTCTGGGAGTATCCACACTCTCCAATGAGACGAAGGGCCAGAGAGAGGAAGCAGGTGTTAGTCTGGGAGTAGCCAGACTCACCAATGAGATGAAGGGCCAGAGAGAGGAGGCAGGACCAATGAGATGAAGGGCCAGAGAGAGGAAGCAGGAGAATGAGATGAAGGGCCAGAGAGAGGAAGCGGGTGTAGGTCTGGGAGTAGCCACACTCACCAATGAGATGAAGGGCCAAAGAGAGGAAGCGGGACCAATGAGATGAAGGGCCAGAGAGAGGAAGCGGGACCAATGAGATGAAGGGCCAGAGAGAGGAAGAGGGACCAATGAGATGAAGGGCCAGAGAGAGGAAGTGGGACCAATGAGATGAAGGGCCAGAGAGAGGAAGCGTGTATAACTTACCAATGAGATGAAGGGCCAGAGAGAGGAAGTGGGTGTAACTTACCAATGAGATGAAGGGCCAGAGAGAGGAAGCAGGTTTACGTCTGGGAGTAGGCACACTCACCAATGAGATGAAGGGCCAGAGATAGGAAGCCGGTGTAAGTCTGGGAGTAGCCACACTCACCAATGAGATGAAGGGCCAGAGAGAGGAAGCGGGTGTAAGTCTGGGAGTAGCCACACTCACCAATGAGATGAAGGGCCAGAGAGAGGAAGCGGGACCTATGTGATGAAGGGCCAGAGAGAGGAAGCAGGACCAATGAGATGAAGGGCCAGAGAGAGGAAGGGGGTGTACGTCTGGGAGTAGCCACACTCTCCAATGAGATGAAGGGCCAGAGAGAGGAAGCGGGTGTAAGTCTGGGAGTAGCCACACTCACCAATGAGATGAAAGGCCAGAGAGAGGAAGTGCGTTTAAGTCTGGGAGTAGCTACACTCACCAATGAGATAAAGGGCCAGAGAGAGGAAGTAGGTGTAAGTCTGGGAGTAGCCACACTCACCAATGAGATGAAGGGCCAGAGAGAGGAAGCGGGACCAATGAGATGAAGGGCCAGAGAGAGGAAGCGGGACCAATGAGATGAAGGGCCAGAGAGAGGAAGTCAGTGTAAGTCTGGGAGTAGCCACACTCACCAATGAGATGAAGGGCCAGAGAGAGGAAGCGGGACCTATGTGATGAAGGGCCAGAGAGAGGTAGCAGGACCAATGAGATGAAGGGCCAGAGAGAGGAAGGGGGTGTAAGTCTGGGAGCAGCCACACTCACCAATGAGATGAAGGGCCAGAGAGAGGAAGAGGGTGTAAGTCTGGGAGTAGCCACACTCACCAATGAGATGAAGAGCCAGAGAGAGGAAGCAGGTGTAATTCTGGGAGTAGCCACACTCACCAATGGGAGGAAGGGCAAGAGAGAGGAAAAGGGGGTAAGGGCCAGAGAGAGGAAGCGGATGTAAGTCTGGGAGTACCCGCACTCACCAATGAGATGAAGGGCCAGAGAGAGGAATCAACTGTAAGTCTGGGAGTAGCCACACTCACCAATGAGATGAAGGGCAAGAGAGAGGAGCCACAATCACCAATGAGATGAAGGACCAGAGAGAGGAAGCGGGTGTAAGTCTGAGAGTAGCCACACTTACCAATGAGATGAAGGGCCAGAGAGAGGAGGCAGGTATTAGTCTAGGAGTAGCCAGACTCACCAATGAGATGAAGGGCCAGAGAGAGGAGGCAGGACCAATGAGATGAAGGGCCAGAAAGAGGAAGCAGGAGAATGAGATGAAGGGCCAGAGAGAGGAAGCGGGTGTAGGTCTGGGAGTAGCCACACTCACCAATAAGATGAAGGGCCAAAGAGAGGAAGCGGGACCAATGAGATGAAGGGCCAGAGAGAGGAAGCGGGACCAATGAGATGAAGGGCCAGAGAGAGGAAGAGGGACCAATGAGATGAAGGGCCAGAGAGAGGAAGTGGGACCAATGAGATGAAGGGCCAGAGAGAGGAAGCGTGTGTAACTTACCAATGAGATGAAGGGCTAGAGAGAGGAAGTGGGTGTAACTTACCAATGAGATGAAGGGCCAGAGAGAGGTAGCGGGTTTAAGTCTGGGAGTAGGCACACTCACCAATGAGATGAAGGGCCAGAGATAGGAAGCCGGTGTAAGTCTGGGAGTAGCCACACTCACCAATGAGATGAAGGGCCAGAGAGAGGAAGCGGGTGTAAGTCTGGGAGTAGACACACTCACCAATGAGATGAAGGGCAAGAGAGAGGAAAAGGGGGTAAGGGCCAGACGGAGGAAGCGGGTGTAAGTCTGGGAATAGCCAGACTCCCCAATGAGATGAAGGGCCAGAGAGAGGAAGTGGGTGTAAGTCTGGGAGTAGCCACACTCACCAATGGGAGGAAGGGCAAGACAGAGGAAAAGGGGGTAAGGGCCAGAGAGAGGAAGCGGGTGTATGTCTGGGAATAGCCACACTCACCAATGAGATGAAGGGCCAGAGAGAGGAAGCAGGTGTTAGTCTGGGAGTAGCCACACTCACCAATGAGATGAAGGGCCAGAGAGAGGAAGCAGGTGTAATTCTGGGAGTAGCCACACTCACCAATGGGAGGAAGGGCAAGAGAGAGGAAAATGGGGTAAGGGCCAGAGAGAGGAAGCGGGTGTATGTGTGGGAATAGCCACACTCACCAATGAGATGAAGGGCCAGAGAGAGGAAGCAGGTGTTAGTCTGGGAGTAGCCACACTCACCAATGAGATGAAGGGCCAGAGAGAGGAAGCAACTGTAAGTCTGGGAGTAGCCACACTCAACAATGAGATGAAGAGCCAGAGAGAGGAAGCAACTGTAAGTCTGGGAGTAGCCACACTCACCAATGAGATGAAGGGCAAGTGAGAGGAGCCACACTCACCAATGAGATGAAGGGTCAGAGAGAGGAAGCGGGTGTAAGTCTGGGAGTAGCCACACTTACCAATGAGATGAAGGGCCAGAGAGAGGAAGCGGGTGTATGTCTGGGAGTAGCCAGACTCACCAATGAGATGAAGGGCCAGAGAGAGGAAGCGGTGTGAGTCTGGGAGTAGCCACATTCTACTATGAGATGAAGGGCCAGAGAGAGGAAGCAGGTGTTAGTCTGGGAGTAGCCAGACTCACCAATGAGATGAAGGGCCGGACACAGGAAGCGGGTGTAAGTCTGGGAGTAGCCACACTCTCCAATGAGATGAAGGGCCAGAGAGAGGAAGCGGGTCTAAGTCTGGGAGTAGCCACACTTACCAATGAGATAAAGGGCCAGAGAGAGGAAGCGGGTGTAAGTGTGGGAGTAGCCACACTCACCAATGGGAGGAAGGACAAGAGAGAGGAAAAGGGGGTAAGGGCCAGAGAGAGGAAGCAGGTGTAAGTCTGGCTGTAGCCAAACTCACCAATGAGATGAAGGGCCAGAGAGAGGAAGCAACTGTAAGTCTGGGAGTAGCCACACTCACCAATGAGATGAAGGGCCAGAGAGAGGAAGCAACTGTAAGTCTGGGAGTAGCCACACTCACCAATGAGTTGAAGGGCAAGAGATAGGAGCCACACTCACCAATGAGATGAAGGGCCAGATAGAGGAAGTGGGTGTAAGTCTGGGAGTAGCCACATTCACCAATCGGAGGAAGGGCAAGAGAGAGGAAAAGGGAATAAGGGCCAGATAGAGGAGGCAGGTGTAATTCTGGGAGTAGCCACATTTACCAATGGGAGGAAGGGCAAGAGAGAGGAAAAGGGGGTAAGAGCCAGAGAGAGGAAGCGGGTGTAAGTCTGGGAGTAGCCACACTCACCAATGAGATGAAGGGCCAGAGAGAGGAAGCAGGTGTTAGTCTGGGAGTAGTCACACTCACCAATCAGATGAAGGACCAGAGAGAGGAAGCAACTGTAAGTCTGGGAGAAGCCACACTCACCAATGAGATGAAGGGCCAGAGAGAGGAAGCAACTGTAAGTGTGGGAGTAGCCACACTCACCAATGAGATGAAGGGCAAGACAGAGGAAGAGGGTGTGAGTCTGGGAGTAGCCACACTCTCCAATGAGATGAAGGGCCAGAGAGAGGAAGCAGGTGTTAGTCTGGGAGTAGCCAGACTCACCAATGAGATGAAGGGCCAGAGAGAGGAAGTGAGACCAAAGAGATGAAGGACCAGAGAGAGGAACCGGGACCAATGAGATGAAGGGCCAGAGAGAGGAAGCGGGTGTAAGTCTGGGAGTAGCCAAACTCACCAATGAGATGAAGGGCCAGAGAGAGGAAGCGGGTGTAAGTCTGGGAGTAGCCACACTTACCAATGAGATGAAAGGCCAGAGAGAGGAAGCGGGTGTAAGTGTGGGAGTAGCCACACTCACCAATGGGAGGAAGGGCAAGAGAGAGGAAAAGGGGGTAAGGGCCAGAGAGAGGAAGCAGGTGTAAGTCTGGGGGTAGCCAAACTCACCAATGAGATGAAGGGCCAGAGAGAGGAAGCAACTGTAAATCTGGGAGTAGCCACACTCACCAATGAGATGAAGGGCCAGAGAGAGGAAGCAACTGTAAATCTGGGAGTGGCCACACTCACCAATGAGTTGAAGGGCAAGAGAGAGGAGCCACACCCACCAATGAGATGAAGGGCCAGAGAGAGGAAGCGGGTGTAAGTCTGGGGGTAGCCACATTCACCAATGGGAGGAAGGGCAAGAGAGAGGATAAGGGGGTAAGAGCCAGAGAGAGGAAGCGGGTGTAAGTCTGGGAGTAGCCACACTCACCAATGAGATGAAGGGCCAGAGAGAGGAAGCAGGTGTTAGTCTGGGAGTAGTCACACTCACCAATCAGATGAAGGACCAGAGAGAGGAAGCAACTGTAAGTCTGGGAGAAGCCACACTCACCAATGAGATGAAGGGCAAGACAGAGGAAGCGGGTGTGAGTCTGGGAGTAGCCACACTCTCCAATGAGATGAAGGGCCAGAGAGAGGAAGCAGGTGTTAGTCTGGGAGTAGCCAGACTCACCAATGAGATGAAGGGCCAGAGAGAGGAAGTGAGACCAAAGAGATGAAGGACCAGAGAGAGGAACCGGGACCAATGAGATGAAGGGCCAGAGAGAGGAAGCGGGTGTAAGTCTGGGAGTAGCCAAACTCACCAATGAGATGAAGGGCCAGAGAGAGGAAGCGGGTGTAAGTCTGGGAGTAGCCACACTTACCAATGAGATGAAAGGCCAGAGAGAGGAAGCGGGTGTAAGTGTGGGAGTAGCCACACTCACCAATGGGAGGAAGGGCAAGTGAGAGGAAAAGGGGGTAAGGGCCAGAGAGAGGAAGCAGGTGTAAGTCTGGGGGTAGCCAAACTCACCAATGAGATGAAGGGCCAGAGAGAGGAAGCAACTGTAAATCTGGGAGTAGCCACACTCACCAATGAGATGAAGGGCCAGAGAGAGGAAGCAACTGTAAATCTGGGAGTGGCCACACTCACCAATGAGTTGAAGGGCAAGAGAGAGGAGCCACACCCACCAATGAGATGAAGGGCCAGAGAGAGGAAGCGGGTGTAAGTCTGGGGGTAGCCACATTCATCAATGGGAGGAAGGGCAAGAGAGAGGATAAGGGGGTAAGAGCCAGAGAGAGGAAGCGGGTGTAAGTCTGGGAGTAGCCACACTCACCAATGAGATGAAGGGCCAGAGAGAGGAAGCGGGTGTAAGTCTGGGAGTAGACACACTCACCAATGAGATGAAGGGCAAGAGAGAGGAAAAGGGGGTAAGGGCCAGACGGAGGAAGCGGGTGTAAGTCTGGGAATAGCCAGACTCCCCAATGAGATGAAGGGCCAGAGAGAGGAAGTGGGTGTAAGTCTGGGAGTAGCCACACTCACCAATGGGAGGAAGGGCAAGACAGAGGAAAAGGGGGTAAGGGCCAGAGAGAGGAAGCGGGTGTATGTCTGGGAATAGCCACACTCACCAATGAGATGAAGGGCCAGAGAGAGGAAGCAGGTGTTAGTCTGGGAGTAGCCACACTCACCAATGAGATGAAGGGCCAGAGAGAGGAAGCAGGTGTAATTCTGGGAGTAGCCACACTCACCAATGGGAGGAAGGGCAAGAGAGAGGAAAATGGGGTAAGGGCCAGAGAGAGGAAGCGGGTGTATGTGTGGGAATAGCCACACTCACCAATGAGATGAAGGGCCAGAGAGAGGAAGCAGGTGTTAGTCTGGGAGTAGCCACACTCACCAATGAGATGAAGGGCCAGAGAGAGGAAGCAACTGTAAGTCTGGGAGTAGCCACACTCAACAATGAGATGAAGAGCCAGAGAGAGGAAGCAACTGTAAGTCTGGGAGTAGCCACACTCACCAATTAGATGAAGGGCAAGTGAGAGGAGCCACACTCACCAATGAGATGAAGGGTCAGAGAGAGGAAGCGGGTGTAAGTCTGGGAGTAGCCACACTTACCAATGAGATGAAGGGCCAGAGAGAGGAAGCGGGTGTATGTCTGGGAGTAGCCAGACTCACCAATGAGATGAAGGGCCAGAGAGAGGAAGCGGTGTGAGTCTGGGAGTAGCCACATTCTACTATGAGATGAAGGGCCAGAGAGAGGAAGCAGGTGTTAGTCTGGGAGTAGCCAGACTCACCAATGAGATGAAGGGCCGGACACAGGAAGCGGGTGTAAGTCTGGGAGTAGCCACACTCTCCAATGAGATGAAGGGCCAGAGAGAGGAAGCGGGTCTAAGTCTGGGAGTAGCCACACTTACCAATGAGATAAAGGGCCAGAGAGAGGAAGCGGGTGTAAGTGTGGGAGTAGCCACACTCACCAATGGGAGGAAGGACAAGAGAGAGGAAAAGGGGGTAAGGGCCAGAGAGAGGAAGCAGGTGTAAGTCTGGCTGTAGCCAAACTCACCAATGAGATGAAGGGCCAGAGAGAGGAAGCAACTGTAAGTCTGGGAGTAGCCACACTCACCAATGAGATGAAGGGCCAGAGAGAGGAAGCAACTGTAAGTCTGGGAGTAGCCACACTCACCAATGAGTTGAAGGGCAAGAGATAGGAGCCACACTCACCAATGAGATGAAGGGCCAGATAGAGGAAGTGGGTGTAAGTCTGGGAGTAGCCACATTCACCAATCGGAGGAAGGGCAAGAGAGAGGAAAAGGGGATAAGGGCCAGATAGAGGAGGCAGGTGTAATTCTGGGAGTAGCCACATTCACCAATGGGAGGAAGGGCAAGAGAGAGGAAAAGGGGGTAAGAGCCAGAGAGAGGAAGCGGGTGTAAGTCTGGGAGTAGCCACACTCACCAATGAGATGAAGGGCCAGAGAGAGGAAGCAGGTGTTAGTCTGGGAGTAGTCACACTCACCAATCAGATGAAGGACCAGAGAGAGGAAGCAACTGTAAGTCTGGGAGAAGCCACACTCACCAATGAGATGAAGGGCCAGAGAGAGGAAGCAACTGTAAGTGTGGGAGTAGCCACACTCACCAATGAGATGAAGGGCAAGACAGAGGAAGCGGGTGTGCGTCTGGGAGTAGCCACACTCTCCAATGAGATGAAGGGCCAGAGAGAGGAAGCAGGTGTTAGTCTGGGAGTAGCCAGACTCACCAATGAGATGAAGGGCCAGAGAGAGGAAGTGAGACCAAAGAGATGAAGGACCAGAGAGAGGAACCGGGACCAATGAGATGAAGGGCCAGAGAGAGGAAGCGGGTGTAAGTCTGGGAGTAGCCAAACTCACCAATGAGATGAAGGGCCAGAGAGAGGAAGCGGGTGTAAGTCTGGGAGTAGCCACACTTACCAATGAGATGAAAGGCCAGAGAGAGGAAGCGGGTGTAAGTGTGGGAGTAGCCACACTCACCAATGGGAGGAAGGGCAAGAGAGAGGAAAAGGGGGTAAGGGCCAGAGAGAGGAAGCAGGTGTAAGTCTGGGGGTAGCCAAACTCACCAATGAGATGAAGGGCCAGAGAGAGGAAGCAACTGTAAATCTGGGAGTAGCCACACTCACCAATGAGATGAAGGGCCAGAGAGAGGAAGCAACTGTAAATCTGGGAGTGGCCACACTCACCAATGAGTTGAAGGGCAAGAGAGAGGAGCCACACCCACCAATGAGATGAAGGGCCAGAGAGAGGAAGCGGGTGTAAGTCTGGGGGTAGCCACATTCACCAATGGGAGGAAGGGCAAGAGAGAGGATAAGGGGGTAAGAGCCAGAGAGAGGAAGCGGGTGTAAGTCTGGGAGTAGCCACACTCACCAATGAGATGAAGGTCCAGAGAGAGGAAGCAGGTGTTAGTCTGGGAGTAGTCACACTCACCAATCAGATGAAGGACCAGAGAGAGGAAGCAACTGTAAGTCTGGGAGAAGCCACACTCACCAATGAGATGAAGGGCCAGAGAGAGGAAGCAACTGTAAGTGTGGGAGTAGCCACACTCACCAATGAGATGAAGGGCAAGACAGAGGAAGCGGGTGTGAGTCTGGGAGTAGCCACACTCTCCAATGAGATGAAGGGCCAGAGAGAGGAAGCAGGTGTTAGTCTGGGAGTAGCCAGACTCACCAATGAGATGAAGGGCCAGAGAGAGGAAGTGAGACCAAAGAGATGAAGGACCAGAGAGAGGAACCGGGACCAATGAGATGAAGGGCCAGAGAGAGGAAGCGGGTGTAAGTCTGGGAGTAGCCAAACTCACCAATGAGATGAAGGGCCAGATAGAGGAAGCGGGTGTAAGTCTGGGAGTAGCCACACTTACCAATGAGATGAAAGGCCAGAGAGAGGAAGCGGGTGTAAGTGTGGGAGTAGCCACACTCACCAATGGGAGGAAGGGCAAGAGAGAGGAAAAGGGGGTAAGGGCCAGAGAGAGGAAGCAGGTGTAAGTCTGGGGGTAGCCAAACTCACCAATGAGATGAAGGGCCAGAGAGAGCAAGCAACTGTAAATCTGGGAGTAGCCACACTCACCAATGAGATGAAGGGCCAGAGAGAGGAAGCAACTGTAAATCTGGGAGTGGCCACACTCACCAATGAGTTGAAGGGCAAGAGAGAGGAGCCACACCCACCAATGAGATGAAGGGCCAGAGAGAGGAAGCGGGTGTAAGTCTGGGGGTAGCCACATTCACCAATGGGAGGAAGGGCAAGAGAGAGGAAAAGGGGGTAAAAGCCAGAGAGAGGAAGCGGGTGTAAGTCTGGGAGTAGCCACACTCAACAATGAGATGAAGGGCCAAAGAGAGGAAGCAGGTGTTAGTCTGGGAGTAGCCAGACTCGCCAATGCGATGAAGGGCCAGAGAGAGGAAGCGGGACCAATGAGATGAAGGACCAGAGAGAGGAAGCGGGACCAATGAGATGATGTGCCAGAGAGAGGAAGCGGGACCAATGAGATGAAGGGCCAGAGAGTGGAAACGGGTGTAACTCACCAATGAGATGAAGGGCCAGAGAGAGGAAGCGGGACCAATGAGATGAAAGGCCAGAGAGAGGAAGCGGGTGTAACTTACCAATGAGATGAAGGGCCGGAGAGAGGAAGTGGGTGTAACTACCAATGAGATGAAGGGCCAGAGAGAGGAAGCGGGTGTAAGTCTGGGAGTAGCCACACTCACCAATGAGATGAAGGGCCAGAGAGAAGAAGCGGGACCAATGAGATGAAGGACCAGAGAGAGGAAGCCCGACCAATGAGATGAAGGGCCAGAGAGAGGAAGCGGGTGTAAGTCTGGGAGTAGCCACACTCACTAATGAGATGAAGGGCCAGAGAGAAGAAGCGGGACCAATGAGATGAAGGACCAGAGAGAGGAAGCCCGACCAATGAGATGAAGGGCCAGAGAGAGGAAGCGGATGTAAGTCTGGGAGTAGCCACACTCACCAATGAGATGAAGGGCCAGAGAAAGGAAGCGGGTGTAAGTCTGGGAGTAGCCACACTTACCAATGAGATGAAGGGCCAGAGAGAGGAAGCGGGTGTAAGTGTGGGAGTAGAAACACTCACCAATGGTAGGAAGGGCAAGAGAGAGGAAAAGGGGGTAAGGGCCAGAGAGAGGAAGCAGGTGTAAGTCTGGGGGTAGCCAAACTCACCAATGAGATGAAGGGCCAGAGAGAGGAAGCAACTGTAAGTCTGGGAGTAGCCACACTCACCAATGAGTTGAAGGGCAAGAGAGAGGAGCCAAACTCACCAATGAGATGAAGGGCCAGAGAGAGGAAGCAACTCTAAGTCTGGGAGTAGCCACACTCACCAATGAGATGAAGGGCCAGAGAGAGGAAGCAACTGTAAGTCTGGGAGTAGCCACATTCACCAATGGAGGAAGTGCAAGAGAGAGGAAAGGGGGGTAATGGCCAGAGAGAGGAAGCAGGTGTAATTCTGGGAGTAGCCCCATTCACCAATGGGAGGAAGGGCAAGAGAGAGAAAAAGGGGGTAAGAGCCAGAGAGAGGAAGCGGGTGTAAGTCTGGGAGTAGCCACACTCACCAATGAGATGAAGGGCCAGAGAGACGAAGCAGGTGTTAGTCTGGGAGTAGCCACACTCACCAATGAGATGAAGGGCCAGAGAGAGGAAGCAGGTGTTAGTCTGGGAGTAGCCACACTTACCAATGAGATGAAGGGCCAGAGAGAGGAAGCGGGTGTAAGTGTGGGAGTAGACACACTCACCAATGGGAGGAAGGGCAAGAGAGAGGAAGCGGGTGTGAGTCTGGGAGTAGCCACACTCTCCAATGATATGAAGGGCCAGAGAGAGGAAGCAGGTGTTAGTCTGGGAGTAGCCAGACTCACCAATGAGATGAAGGGCCAGAGAGAGGAAGCAGGACCAATGAGATGAAGGACCAGAGAGAGGAAGCGGGACCAATGAGATGAAGTGCCAGAGAGAGGAAGCGGGACCAATGAGATGAAGGGCCAGAGAGTGGAAACGGGTGTAACTCACCAATGAGATGAAGGGCCAGAGAGAGGAAGCGGGACCAATGAGATGAAGGGCCAGAGAAAGGAAGCGGGTGTAAGTCTGGGAGTAGCCACACTTACCAATGAGATAAAGGGCCAGAGAGAGGAAGCGGGTGTAAGTGTGGGAGTAGACACACTCACCAATGGGAGGAAGGGCAAGAGAGAGTAAAAGGGGGTAAGGGCCAGAGAGAGGAAGCAGGTGTAAGTCTGGGGGTAGCCAAATTCACCAATGAGATGAAGGGCCAGAGAGAGGAAGCAACTGTAAGTCTGGGAGTAGCCACACTCACCAATGAGATGAAGGGCCAGAGAGAGGAAGCAACTGTAAGTCTGGGAGTAGCCACACTCACCAATGAGTTGAAGGGCAAGAGAGAGGAGCCAAACTCACCAATGAGATGAAGGGCCAGAGAGAGGAAGCAACTGTAAGTCTGGGAGTAGCCACACTCACCAATGAGATGAAGGGCCACAGAGAGGAAGCATCTGTAAGTCTGGGAGTAGCCACATTCACCAATGGGAGGAAGGGCAAGAGAGAGGAAAGGGGGGTAATGGCCAGAGAGAGGAAGCAGGTGTAATTCTGGGAGTAGCCACATTCACCAATGGGAGGAAGGGCAAGAGAGAAGAAAAGGGGGTAAGAGCCAGAGAGAGGAAGCGGGTGTAAGTCTGGGAGTAGCCACACTCACCAATGAGATGAAGGGCCAGAGAGAGGAAGCAGGTGTTAGTCTGGGAGTAGCCACACTCACCAATGAGATGTAGGGCCAGAGAGAGGAAGCAATCGTAAGTCTGGGAGTAGCCACACTCACCAATGAGATGAAGGGCCAGAGAAAGAAAGCAACTGTAAGTCTGGGAGTAGCCACACTCACCAATGAGATAAAGGACAAGAGAGAGGAAGCGGGTGTGAGTCTGGGAGTAGCCACACTCTCCAATGAGATGAAGGGCCAGAGAGAGGAAGCAGGTGTTAGTCTGGGAGTAGCCAGACTCACCAATGAGATGAAGGGCCAGAGAGAGGAAGCGGACCAATGAGATGAAGGACCAGAGAGAGGAAGCGGGACCAATGAGATGAAGTGCCAGAGAAGGGAAGCGGGACCAATGAGATGAAGGGCCAGAGAGTGGAAACGGGTGTAACTCACCAATGAGATGAAGGGCCAGAGAGAGGAAGCGGGTGTAACTTACCAATGAGATGAAGGGCCAGAGAGAGGAAGTGGGTGTAACTTACCAATGAGATGAAGGGCCAGAGAGAGGAAGCGGGTGTAAGTCTGGGAGTAGGCACACTCACCAATGAGATGGAGGGCCAGAGAGACGAAGCGGGTGTAAGTCTGGGAGTAGCCACACTCGCCAATGAGATGAAGGGCCATAGAGAGGAAGCGTGTGTAAGTCTGGGAGTAGCCACACTCACCAATGAGATGAAGGGCAAGAGAGAGGAAAAGGGGGTAAGGGCCAGAGAGAGGAAGTGGGTGTAAGTCTGGGAATAGCCACACTCACCAATGGGAGGAAGGGCAAAAGAGAGGAAAAGGGGGTAAGGGCCAGAGAGCGGAAGCGGGTGTAAGTCTGGAAGTAGCCAGACTCACCAATGAGATGACGGGCCAGAGAGAGGAAGCGGGTGTAAGTCTGGGAATAGCCACACTCACCAATGAGATGATGAAGGGCCAGAGAGAGGAAGCGGGTGTAAGTCTGGGAGTCGCCACACTCACCAATGAGATGAAGGGCAAGAGAGAGGAAAAGGGGGTAAGGGCCAGAGAGAGGAAGCAGGTGTAAGTCTGGGAGCAGCCACACTTTCCAATGAGATGAAGGGCCAGAGAGAGGAAGCACGTTTAATTCTGGGAGTAGCCAGACTCACCAATGAGATGAAGGGCCAGAGAGAGGAAGCGGGTGTGAGTCTAGGAGTAGCCACAGTCTACTATGAGATGAAGGGCCAGAGAGAGGAAGCAGGTGTTAGTCTGGGGGAAGCCAGACTCACCAATGAGATGAAGGGCCAGACACAGGAAGCTGGTGTAAGTCTGGGAGTAGCCACACTCTCCAATGAGATGAAGGGCCAGAGAGAGGAAGCGGGTGTAAGTCTGGGAGTAGCCACACTTACCAATGAGATGAAGGGCCAGAGAGAGGAAGCGGGTGTAAGTGTGGGAGTAGCTACACTCACCAATGGGAGGAACGGCAAGAGAGAGGAAAAGGGGGTAAGGGCCAGAGAGAGGAAGCAGGTGTAAGTCTGGGAGTAGCCAAACTCACCAATGAGATGAAGGGCCAGAGAGAGGAAGCAACTGTAAGTCTGGGAGTAACCACACTCACCAATGAGATGAAGGGCCAGAGAGAGGAAGCAACTGTAAGTCTGGGAGTAGCCACACTCACCAATGAGTTGAAGGGCCAGAGAGAGGAAGCGGATGTGAGTCGGGGAGTAGCCAAACTCACCAATGAGATGAAGGGCCAGAGAGAGGAAGCGGGACCTATGTGATGAAGGGCCAGAGAGAGGAAGCGGGTGTACGTTTGGGAGTAGCCAGACTCACCAATGAGATGAAGGGCCAGAGAGAGGAAGCGGATGTGAGTCTGGGAGTAGCCACAATCACCAATGAGATGAAGGGCCACAGAGAGGAAGCAGGTGTTAGTCTGGGAGTAGCCAAACTCACCAATGAGATGAATGGCAAGAGAGAGGAAAATGGGGTAAGGGCCAGAGAGAGGAAGCGGGTGTAAGTCTGGGAGTAGCCACAATCACCAATGAGATGAAGGGCCACAGAGAGGAAGCAGGTGTTAGTCTGGGAGTAGCCAAACTCACCAATGAGATGAATGGCAAGAGAGAGGAAAATGGGGTAAGGGCCAGAGAGAGGAAGCGGGTGTAAGTCTGGGAGTAGCCACACTCACCAATGAGATGAAGGGCCAGAGAGAGGAAGCAGGTGTTAGTCTGGGAGTAGCCACACTCACCAATGAGATGAAGGGCCAGAGAGAGGACGCAACTGTAATTCTGGGAGTAGCCACACTCACCAATGAGATGAAGGGCCAGAGAGAGGAAGCAACTGTAACTCTGGGAGTAGCCACACTCACCAATGAGATGAAGGGCCAGAGAGAGGAAGCAGGTGTTAGTCTGGGAGTAGCCAGACTCACCAATGAGATGAAGGGCCAGAGAGAGGACGCAACTGTAATTCTGGGAGTAGCCAGACTCACCAATGAGATGAAGGGCCAGAGAGACGGAGCGGGTGTGAGTCTAGGAGTAGCCACAGTCTACTATGAGATGAAGGGCCAGAGAGAGGAAGCAGGTGTTAGTCTGGGGGTAGCCAGACTCACCAATGAGATGAAGGGCCAGACACAGGAAGCTGGTGTAAGTCTGGGAGTAGCCACACTCTCCAATGAGATGAAGGGCCAGAGAGAGGAAGCGGGTGTAAGTCTGGGAGTAGCCAAACTCACCAATGAGATGAAGGGCCAGAGAAAGGAAGCGGGTGTAAGTCTGGGAGTAGCCACACTCACCAATGGGAGGAAGGGCAAGAGAGAGGAAAAGGGGGTAAGTCTGGGAATAGCTTCTGACTCAGTGATTAGGGAGTGGTTGTGGGAGTCATTGAGGAGGGAAGGCCAGAGGGAAGGGTATGTAGGGATACCAGAGGGGCTTCAGGGCGGTAATTTAGCGCTTTGAAGCACTTCACGTGTGTATAAACGCTATACAAATAAACAATAAATGAAATAAAGAGGCAGATAGGCCTGAAGGGAGAACTGACTGACCAATTCTTTTGCAGCGATGAGTGTCAGGCAGGGTTGTATGTGCTGAATCGAATGGACCATCTCTCTTGTGAAGAGTGTTGCATTTAAATGCTCTCCGTAACAAAGAGAGAATAACGTGTTTGCTGCCCCTATTGTGCCCTGTCTACTGGGATTCTGGAGGGGTAAGAGGCCATGTTTCGTCTCCGGCCTCACAGTGGGTTGGGGGGAGACAGCACGATGTTTCCAGGGACAGGCAGCAGAAAGGCCATCATGCCTAGAGGCAAAGCAGCCCCTCTACAAAACACACTGCATTAGCTGGTATACACAAAACCTCTCTTTTCTTCTGGTGATGTAATCACTATTAGTATCCGGAGGGGCGCGGGGTGGGGGTGGGGGGCTCCCAGTGATTGTGGCGGCTCAGGACAGGGTCTTTACCACATGGTAAAACCACTGTTCTGACCCTCCTCGGAAGCTGGGGCCACCATCTTCCACGCCGTTAATCAGGTAAGTGTGCCCGTCGTGCCCCCTTTCCCCTCCTTCCCCCCAAACCCAATTTCCACATCTCCCGCCCCTCCCCACTTACCTTGCGCTCCTTTCTCCCTTGCTAGTGCCAGAAACGCTCATTGTTCTCTACAGATGCGCATAGCTCTCAACCTTTTGTGTCTCCTGGGTGGGTGAAAATCCCAGATGTTGTGTTTATCGGGTGACTGCCCATTGATTTATACAGGGATGTAGGGGGCATGGCGGGTGAGAGAGCTGCCTATGTGGCGGGTGACACCTGCCAAAAGCGTGTGAGTTGAGAGGAATGCAGGCGAATCTGCATTGCAGCAATGGCTGCCATGAAAGGGGTGAATGGACTACGTGCAGTTCCCTTCTCCTTAATCCATGGCGGCCATCTTGCATGGCAGTTCTTTTCAAGTTGAGAAACAGAAAACATGCCCTTGCTCAACTTGAAAAACCTGTTAGCATCCCGGTACAACGTGTTGGGATGCTAATAGCAATAAACCCCTCCGGGTGGGGGCTTTTCCGGGGCAGGTAATGCCCGGGGTCTAACATTAAACTAACTTGTCCTTGGAGCATGACCTGGCCCGGTAAAACCCCGCCAGTCGGGGTTGATTGCTTAAATAGGTTGATTGAGAATATGATGTGGCATACTGCAATACTTCTTTACAGGGACAAAAGAATTACACAAGCAGAGCATTGTTATTTGTTCTTGCAAACAATAAACATAAATATATCAGGTTTTTGTGTAGTGCTTTGTCCTGATTCCTCACGCTTCTAAGTGGTATGATAATTCATGTTATTAGTCAATTATATAGTATCAATTTATCAACCTGGGTATTTAACATGTGTCTGCAGGTTTTACAGATATGCAAGGCGAGCACTTAACTCCCTGAGATGTCTTTCTGGTGATGTGTACTCTTCATAAGCAATATGCCCTGAGCGGCGGGGGCATTACCGACTCAGGTAATGCCCTGGGGCCTATAGTTATAGGTCCCGAGCGAAGCAAGGGCCTTAACGAAGGCCCCGGGGCATTACCAAAGTCGGTAATGCCCCTGCCACAAGGGGCATATAGCTATTAGTACCCCGGCCTGCAAAAACTGTGTGAGCGGGGCACTAAAAGCTTAATTTTTTTCCCGAAACGCTGCGGCGTGTGGTAAAAAAAAAAAAAGACGTCAAAGAAAATGGCCGCCATGGAATGGGAAAATGTTTTCCCTTTCCATTGCGACCATCGGGAGCAGATGCGCTGGGAACAAAAGCGTTTCCAGCACGTC
Source organism: Ambystoma mexicanum (assembly GCF_040938575.1). Taxonomy (NCBI): domain Eukaryota; kingdom Metazoa; phylum Chordata; class Amphibia; order Caudata; family Ambystomatidae; genus Ambystoma; species Ambystoma mexicanum. The sequence continues at coordinate 1,359,629,080 of NC_090934.1, read as the reverse complement.
CTGGGTCCCTGGCAGGGGAAAATGGAAGTCTCCAGCCGTGTGGAGGCTCGGAGCGGGGATGGCCCTACTCCGAGTCTTCACACGGCTGGAGGCTTTCATCGTCCCCCGCCGGGGACCAAGGCATAGAAGGTAAGTGGGGTGGGGAGGGCAGGGAGGTGGGAGGAGGGAGGGAAGAAAAAAAAAAACCTTACCTCTGTCCCCGGCAGGGGCCGAAGGTAGCCTCTCAACCTTGGGGAGGCTCGGAGCGAGGATGGCCCTGCTTCAAGCCTCCTCATTGGCTGAGGGGCTGCCATGCCCTGCGCCGGGGACAAAGGCCGTGGAATCCCGACGGAGGGATTCCCGGCCTGGTAACGACTCAGCGAGGGCCAATCAGAATGGCTCTTTCATTCTGATTGCGCCCTCGCCAGGTACTAATATGTATTATTATACATATTGTTACACACATTAGGTGGTACCGTACATTATAAGGATACTGCAAGCCACTGAGGAGATCCGTCACCAAATAGCAAAGGTCACTCCGACGTGACTTGCAATACCCTCTTACATATGGTAGGGGATATTCTATTCCTTATAATATATGGACACACACTGTCATCCCCTTTAACACCTGGCCTCTTGCTTAATCGAATATAGGAGATCTTCCAGTTGTTGCTCATGCATATAATCAGTTTGGGAGGAAATAAAACGAGAATGCAGCTTGTAATGGGCTGCAGAAAAACAGTCAAAACTAGTCTGCATGTAAAAGCGCTGTGTGTTTTAAAATAGGTAATAACATGCAGATCGATTCTTACTCCCACGTGTTGAACTCCAGCAGTGCACACGATCACCCTGTTACCATAAACAGTTACCTGCCAATGGCTGTCTTTAGAGCAGCACAGAAAGCTATTCGCACCTTGACTCGGGAGGGAGCAGGAGCTCCGGTCTACTGCAGGAGCAGTGGCCCACACCCACCATCCAAGTGCAGGACAGCACTAAGGTATGGCATCCATGCTAAGCAGCAAATGCAATATGCTTTTTTAAAAGGTTATTCTGAGCGCACTAGGCGCGGTAACCAGGAGCAGCATTTCTTCGTGATAATGCTGTAATTAGAAACGCGCTCATTTCATTTGATGCGCTTTGCAGCCCAAGCTGCATCTACCCTCCAAGCTGTGCCTCCGCCATTACAGCACACGAGTTCACGTAACTCCAAGATGGCCGCACGGGCCATTTGATTCTTTCCTAGGACCCACTTCCTCAACAGACGGGAGGCACCTGCTGATTGGCCCTAGCAGCCTACTTCACATCCAATCCGGCGCCGGAAGGCGTGAGCCGGCCCTTCCTGGTAAGGCCCTGAGGGCAAGGCCAACAACTGTCCAGAGACTGTCCTGAGCTGGCCAGAGCCCAGGGCCATACTCCCTGCTTGTTTGAGGCTGTGAGTAACTTATATCTGCCTTAAACTATACTACCTGCTCTATCCTCCCAAACAGCACTCCTCATTGCCTTTCTAGCACATGTCATGTGCTGCAGCCACTGCACGGGACGTTCAGGTTGCCCAAACTGCCACATCATTGCGCCACCATAGCCTGCCTTATGTTCACCATACCCAGATGAGCACCAATACTATGCTTATTATGCCCTCTCACCCTCTGACAATTTAAATTGTTGTGCTTTTTTCTTCTCTCTTTTTTTTCTCTCTTTGCTCACACACTTTGATCTTGTGTCCCACTGCATCTTAAGCTTAACCTGCTAAATTCGAATCTAGGTACCCCTGATTTATGCATTTAATTTGTGTCCCATTGCATTGTTAATGCATCGATTCATGTTGCATGATTTGATCTACACCCGTACCCACGACAACTGCCTTAGCTGTGCCCACAAACTTAGACCCTAGTTTTCTTGGTGCTACTAATACCCAGGTGTTCATGGCCCACCTCATTGTGTTGTGCCTTATGGTCGCTACGGACCACACTGCCTGCGTTGTGACATATGGTCGCTAACGGACCACTTTGCCTGCGTTGTGCCTTATGGTTGCTAACGGACCACCTTGATTGTGTTGTGCCCTATCATCATTAACAGACCATGCACTCTAGCCCATACTGTGTTTCGTGAAGATCATGCCCTTTATCACTAGGCGCAGCCCCGGCTTCAACTAGCCACTTGCACTACACATTGCATCACCCTAGCTAGACATCTTAGTGAAATAAGGGAAGTAAATTGCATCAGTGGACCACACCAATTACCATGTGCAGAAACTTGACCTCCCTGACCCTCCTAGCTACAATCATGACCTTTGCTACCTTCAGTACTCGTTCCCCCACAGACAGAAACCTGAGACTTAGGGCAAGGCTACCTTGCATATATGAACCTAAAAGAAACAGTACCAACAATACTGCTAGACTCCCATCTATACAGACACACATGGATAAGCAAACTCTAGCCACGACACCTTTAACTCCAACCCCAACTCCTACTCACCTCCACCAAAAGAAACGCCGGAGTCAAAATAAGCATACAGATACACTTGCCACTCATCCTATACCCAATAACACCCTAACTCTTACTGGATCCCTTATCAATGCCAGATCCATGGTAGCTCATGCAATTGACTTCCTTGCCGTAACAGAAACCTGGCTCCATGAGGCAGCAGGACCCTCACTGATGTTAGCCATACCTGACAACTACCAGATCCACAGAGTAGACAGGCCTAATGCTAAAGGCGGTGGCCTAGCAATCATCGCGAAAACCACTCTGCCTATCCGACTCACCACCTCACACCCCTGTGCTTCCTGCGAAGTACTCTCAGCAAAAATGCAACTCTCCAATAACCGCACGCTAGCCATTCACCTGATCTACAGGCCCCCAGGTCCCCTGGGAACCTTTGAAGACGACCTTACTACCCTCATAGCGAACAATACCCAAAATCACTTGCAAACGCTGCTGATGGGCGACTTTAACATCGGCTTCAATGAGCCAGGCAATAAAAATGCCCTCTCTATAACAGCTCTCCTACATGACCAAGGCCTTACCCAAAAAGTTCTCTCCCCCACACATGTTAAAGGCAGAACCCTTGACTGGGTTTCAGAACTCAACTGCAACATAGTCATCAGCTGCCATCACCCCCCAACTATGGACCGACCACTTTCTAATAAATTTCACTGCCACACTTGACCTCCCCAGCCCTAAAACTATCAAAATGATACCACCACTCCCTACCAGAAGTAAAAAAGATATTACTACAGAAAAACTCATCCCCCTCCTCCTGCCCACGGTTAACGGTCTGAAGGACAACACTGACCCAGACACACTAGTAGATACCTTCAACAAAGCTATGTCTCACGCACTAGAAACCATTGCACCCGCAAAACTACGTAAAGCTAAGCAAGAAGCCCACCTTAATGCCTGGTTCACCCCCCAGCTTAAGGACCTTAGAAAGCAGAAACGAAAACTCCAAACCATCTGGCGTAATTCGCCCACCAACGACAACAAAGCCAAGCTAACCCAAGCTACAAAACATTACAAGTCAGAAATTATCAACACTAAAAAAAACGTATTCAATGACAGAATCACCAATGCCAAATCGAATACCAAGGAACTTTTTGCCATCCTCTGGGAAATGGAATCCCCTATCCAACCAACTGACACGGTCCCAAAGGACAAGATATGGTGCACTAATATACAGAATGCCCTATCAAACAAAATCTCCACCCTCCAACTTAAAATAATGAATAAAAAAGACACCCTCTCTCTTACTGATCAACAAGCGCCTCTAGTAACTGAACATACTACTATCCCCCCTTTTAGCTTCAAACCCATCTCCATCATCGACACTGAAAAGGCTATCCTCTCACTGAAACCCTCTAACTGTAAGGGCGACAGCTGCCCAGCTCAAATAATAAAGGACGCTGCCAGAGACTTAGCCCCTTTCATCTCGAAGCTTATCAACTCATCCTTCAAATCCAACACAGTGCCAGCCAACTTAAAAGAATCCTGGGTCCTCCCCCTTCTCAAAAAACAAACCCTCTTCCATCCATCCTGACTAACTATAGGCCTATCACCAGGGTACCCTTCCTACTAAAAATTATCGACAGAGTAGCCTATCTCCAAATTCAAGAGTACCTAGAAGCTAATCATCTACTAGGCTCGCGCCAATCGGGCTTCCGCCCTCTCCATGGCACGGAAACAGCCCTGATAGATCTTAAAACTAAAATGGAGGAATTTAAGGATAATGGGAAAACAGCGCTGCTACTTTTACTGGACTTGTCAGCAGCTTTTGATCTGGTGGACCATGCAGTGTTATGCAACCACCTCAAGCTGGCTGCCAACTTCACAGGAGATGCTATAGCATGGGTCCAATCCTTTCTAGCCAACCGGACCATGAGAGTGTTCTCCTCATCCACCTGTGCCGATCCCATCCAAATCACATGTGGAGTCCCACAAGGCTCCTGTGTCTCACCCACTATGTACAATATCTTCACCAAGCCATTGTTCGACAAGTTGGACAGACTGGGCGTCACCTACACTAATTACGCAGATGACACCCAGATCCTCATACCCCTTTCGGGCAACTACGAAGTGGACTTGGCTCTGGTGAATAAAATTTACATCCTCATTCAAGCATGGATGGCCACACATGGCCTCTGCCTGAACGACGATAAAACTGAAATCCTGCTCCTCGGCTCAGACCACAACTTATCCAAACTCACCCCGGACTATGCCTCATTTAACATTGATAACAATACTATTAAGGTTATGCGCGAGGTCAAAACGTTGGGTTTTTACCTCGACTCAGCTCTCACCCTCAAAAAGCAAGTGAACTCCCTTGCCTCCTCAACCACCTATACGTGTAAACTCATCCGCGCCGCCAGACCCTTCCTGTCCAGTGCCAACTGCCTCACCTTGGCCAATGCCCTTGTCATGTCCAGACTGGACTATTGCAATGCCTTATACTCAGGTGCTAACTAGTCGGTCACTGACAAACTCCAGAGATTACAAAATAACGCTCTTAGAGCAGCTCTGAACATCCCACGCAGAGAACATATCTCCAAACACCGGACAGAAGCCCATTGGCTAAAGATAAAGGACAGAATCCTACTTAAAACTATTTCCCTCACCTCTAAATGCCTCAACAATCAAGCACCCCCCTACCTAGCGGAAAGAATTAATTGTAGACCCTCTCACCGACTGACGAGATCTGCCAACACCTTCCTACTGGAAGTCCCTAGATTCAAACTTACCACAGCGGGTGGTGCGAGCTTCCCAGTTAGAGCTGCACAATCATGGAACACACTCCCATCCGACCTTAGATGCCCTTTCCCTTACACAAGTTTCAGATCCTACGCTCTCAAATGGCTGCACAGCAACGACATGCAACGATCCTCACCCTAGCTGAAACGGCACAACCTGTTAAAATGTTATTCTTATGCGCTTAACCCTTGTTATTCTATATGCATTGTATCACCTATTGTAAGTGACCACTGTTTTTCTGTAATTAGCCTGTGTCAGGCATTGTAACTAAGTTTCTAGTCCTCTTGTACTGCTGCGCCCAGATGCCCACGGGCTCGGAGCGCATTACCAAATAAATAAACAAACAAACAAACAAGAAAGGAATTGGAAACACACGAGGGGCTGCAGCTGGAACTCTGTTCCGTGCTGTTTACAGCAGCAGGCATTGTGATGTCACAACCGAACTGTAAGAACTGATAGCAGCACGGTAGTGATGTCATTATTCGCATTACAGGGCAGGAGTGGTGTCACAACTAGCCTGCAACGAGAACATGATTTGAAGGCTTTCGCGTGGAGAGTTGGGCTGCCATGAAGGATGGAAGCACTTGCAGTGCCGTTGCCTATTATGTGTGCTGTAGATTCTACTTTATGAGAGAAAAGTCTTTTCATCAGTATGGCTGAAATGTTTTTATTTCGGCGGAGCAACGTGCTTCTGAAAATCCTGTTCTCATAGGCTGGGCACAGGAAGTGGAGAAGGGAGGGAGCTGGGTCCAGGATTGGCCCAGTGGCAGCTTGGCTCTGCGCAAATGATCACGGTGTTATTGCTTTTCAGGTGATATATTGAAAAGCTCATCCACCTGCACGCATGATGGCTGACCCAGGCACACGCTGCTAGAACTGAAACCGGCTCTAAGGGGTTAACTACTTGAAAAATAAATAGGCGAAAAAGCGAGTCCTGATGGTGGACCATCCTGTCCAATGACTGCACCATCCTCAGAGAGCAGCTGCTGTAGCAATAGTGCACGAATGAGGCTGTGTCTTCTAATAACGAGGGCAATATTTGAGTATGCCGCTTTTAAAGCCTCTCGCTTGTCATCAGCTTAATGCGAAACTGGGAAATATTGTTAATTGAATCTAAAATTCACAAACACGTTTGCATCCAACATCATGGTGCGTTACATCCGACACAGAGCCACACCACACCGCAATGAAAAAAGAGCATGCGACCTCGTGTCTTCTGTCCAACGCACGGGTGCGTGCACACTGCTACTGGGAAGGCACGGCGCCCATAGCACGCGGCATGCCTGCAGTGCCAAAGGACCACTCTGCCAATTGCACCACGTGCCAGTCTTGCATTTGCGTCACCACTGGCAGTAAATACTGCTGCTGGTCATTGCCAACTCGTTCAAGCCCCTTCATGTCTACCAGAGCGGTTACCTCACACGGTAAGAGCTGACCTCTGCCATGGGCCTGCACTTCGCAAGTTCAAATCCCAGCAGCACCGACTCAGCCCTTCCACCACCCGAGGACGATTAAGGGAGTACCATCGGCATTGGGAAATAATAACAGCTGCTGTTACAGTGCTTAGACGGAGGAGTCTGTCATTAAGCGCTATATACACATCCGCTATAATTATGTCGAGTAACAGTGGCAATGCAATTAATAATATTTTTTTTATATAACACTTCGTCTAGGATTTCCCGCACTTCAAAAAAGAAGAGAGAGAGAGAGAGAGAGAGAGAGAGAGAGAGAGTTTATAGCATGATTTCTGAAGCAAATTAGAGTGCACAGGTTCATTCTCCTAATTTTCTCTACTCAACTCATTCAAATCCAACATGTTTGAAATATTAACTTGATTTACAGGCGAAAGCAGAGGTACCTAATTCTAGTAACACACCTTTACAGGTGTGTGATCAAGTCCTGGCTGATTTCTGGAGCACGCCCGAGGGGCTGGGTCGAGAAAAATTCAGACACAGCTTGGCAACACACACAAGGCTGCAGACTAACGAGGAAGCTTGGCAACACACACAAGGCTGCAGACTAACGAGGTAGCTTGGCAACACACACACAAGCTGCAGACTAACGAGGAAGCTTGGAAACACACACACAAGGCTGCAGACTAACGAGGTAGCTTGGCAACACACACAAGGCTGCAGACTAACGAGGTAGCTTGGCAACACACACAAGGCTGCAGACTAACGAGGTAGCTTGGCAACACACACACAAGGCCGCAGACTAACGAGGAAGCTTGGCAACACACACACAAGGCTGCAGACTAACGAGGAAGCTTGGCAACACACACAAGGCTGCAGACTAACGAGGTAGCTTGGCAACACACACAAGGCTGCAGACTAACGAGGTAGCTTGGCAACACACAAACAAGGTCGCAGACTAACGAGGAAGCTTGGAAACACACACACAAGGCTGCAGACTAACGAGGAAGCTTGGAAACACACACACAAGGCCGCAGACTAACGAGCAAGCTTGGCAACACACACACAAGGCAACAGACTAACGAGGAAGCTTGGAAACACACACACAAGGCTGCAGACTAACGAGGTAGCTTGGCAACACACACAAGGCTGCAGACTAACGAGGTAGCTTGGCAACACACACACAAGGCTGCAGACTAACGAGGTAGCTTGGCAACACACACAAGGCTGCAGACTAACGAGGTAGCTTGGCAACACACACACAAGGCCGCAGACTAACGAGGAAGCTTGGCAACACACACACAAGGCTGCAGACTAACGAGGTAGCTTGGCAACACACACAAGGCTGCAGACTAACGAGGAAGCTTGGCAACACACACAAGGCTGCAGACTAACGAGGTAGCTTGGCAACACACACAAGGCTGCAGACTAACGAGGTAGCTTGGCAATACACACAAGGCTGCAGACTAACGAGGTAGCTTGGCAACACACAAACAAGGTCGCAGACTAACGAGGAAGCTTGGAAACACACACACAAGGCTGCAGACTAACGAGGAAGCTTGGAAACACACACACAAGGCCGCAGACTAACGAGCAAGCTTGGCAACACACACACAAGGCGACAGACTAACGAGGAAGCTTGGAAACACACACACAAGGCTGCAGACTAACGAGGTAGCTTGGCAACACACACAAGGCTGCAGACTAACGAGGTAGCTTGGCAACACACAAACAAGGTCGCAGACTAACGAGGACGCTTGGCAACACACACAAGGCTGCAGACTAACGAGGAAGCTTGGCAACACAAACAAGGTCGCAGACTAACGAGGAAGCTTGGAAACACACACACAAGGCTGCAGACTAACGAGGACGCTTGGAAACACACACAAGGCTGCAGACTAACGAGGAAGCTTGGCAACACACAAACAAGGTCGCAGACTAACGAGGAAGCTTGGCAACACACACAAGGCTGCAGACTAACGAGGTAGCTTGGCAACACACAAACAAGGTCGCAGACTAACGAGGAAGCTTGGAAACACACACACAAGGCTGCAGACTAACGAGGTAGCTTGGCAACACACACAAGGCTGCAGACTAACGAGGAAGCTTGGCAACACACAAACAAGGTCTCAGACTAAGGAGGAAGCTTGGCAACACACACACAAGGCTGCAGACTAAGGAGGAAGCTTGGCAACACACACATAAGGCTGCAGACTAACGAGGACGCTTGGCAACACACACAAGGCTGCAGACTAACGAGGAAGCTTGGCAACACACACACAAGGCCACAGACTAAAGCGGAAGCTTGGCAACACACAAAAGGCTGCAGAATAAGGAGGAAGCTTGGCAACACACACACAAGGTGGCAGACTAACGAGGGAGCTCGGCAACACACACACAAGGCCGCAGACTAACTAGGAAGCTTGTCAATCAGGCACAGAAGTCTGCAGGCTAAGGAGGATGCTTGGCAACACACACAAGGCTGCAGACTAAGGAGGAAGCTTGGCAATCAGGCACACAAGGCTGCAGACTAACGAGGTAGCTTGGCAACACACACAAGGCTGCAGAATAAGGAGGAAGCTTGGCAACACACACACAAGGCGGCAGACTAACGAGGGAGCTTGGCAATCAGGCGCACAAGGCGGCAGACTAACGAGGAAGCTTGGCAACACACAAACAAGGCGGCAGACTAACGAGGGAGCTTGGCAATCAGGCACACAAGGCTGCAGACTAAGGAGGAAGCTTGGCAACACACACAAGGCTGCATACTAACGAGGTAGCTTGGCAACACACACACAAGGCCACAGACTAAAGCGGAAGCTTGGCAACACACACACAAGGCGGCAGACTAACGAGGAAGCTTGGCAACACACACACAAGGCGGCAGACTAACGAGGGAGCTCGGCAACACACACACAAGGCCGCAGACTAACGAGGAAGCTTGGCAATCAGGCACACAAGGCTGCAGACTAAGGAGGAAGCTTGGCAACACACACAAGGCTGCAGACTAAGGAAGAAGCTTGGCAATCAGGCACACAAGGCTGCAGACTAAGGAGGAAGCTTGGCAACACACACAAGGCTGCATACTAACGAGGTAGCTTGGCAACACACACACAAGGCCACAGACTAAAGCGGAAGCTTGGCAACACACACACAAGGCGGCAGACTAACGAGGAAGCTTGGCAACACACACACAAGGCGGCAGACTAACGAGGGAGCTCGGCAACACACACACAAGGCCGCAGACTAACGAGGAAGCTTGGCAATCAGGCACACAAGGCTGCAGACTAAGGAGGAAGCTTGGCAACACACACAAGGCTGCAGACTAAGGAAGAAGCTTGGCAATCAGGTACACAAGGCTGCAGACTAAGGAGAAAGCTTGGCAACACACAAAAGGCTGCAGACTAACGAGGAAGCTTGGCAACACACACAAGGCTGCAGAATAAGGAGGAAGCTTGGCAACACACACACAAGGCGGCAGACTAACGAGGGAGCTCGGCAACACACACACAAGGCCGCAGACTAACTAGGAAGCTTGGCAATCAGGCACAGAAGGCTGCAGACTAAGGAGGATGCTTGGCAACACACACAAGGCTGCAGACTAAGGAGGAAGCTTGGCAATCAGGCACACAAGGCTGCAGACTAAGGAGAAAGCTTGGTAACACAACCACACAAGGCTACAGACTAACGAGGAAGCTTGGCAACACATACAAGGCTGCAGAATAAGGAGGAAGCTTGGCAACACACACACAAGACTGCAGACTAAGGAGGAAGCTTGGCAACACACACAAGGCTGCAGACTAACGAGGAAGCTTGGCAACACACACACACAAGGCTGCAGACTAACGAGGACGCTTGGCAACACACACAGGGCTGCAGACTAACGAGGAAGCTTGGAAATCAGGCACACAAGGCTGCAGACCAAGGAGGAAGCTTGGCAACACACACACACAGGGCTGCAGACTAAGGAGGATGCTTGGCAACACACACACGGCTGCAGACTAACGAGGAAGCTTGGCAACACACACAAGGCTGCAGACTAACGAGGAAGCTTGGCAGCACACACAAGGCTGCAGACTAACGAGGAAGCTTGGCAACACACACAAGGCAGCAGACTAACGAGGTAGTTTGGCAACACACACACAAGGCTGCAGACTAAGGAGGACGCTTGGCAACACACACCCAAGGCCGCAAACTAACGAGCACAAAAGGCTGCAGACTAAGGAGGAAGCTTGGCAACACACACCCAAGGCTGCAGACTAACGAGGAAGCTTGCCAACACACACACAAGGCGACAGACTAACGAGGAAGCTTGGAAATCAGGCACACAAGGCTGCATACTAAGGAGGAAGTTTGGCAACACACACACAAGGCTGCAGACTAAGGAGGGAGCTCGGCAACTCACACACAAGGCTGCAGACTAAGGAGGGAGCTCGGCAACTCACACACAAGGCTGCAGACTAAGGAGGGAGCTCGGCAACTCACACACAAGGCTGCAGACTAAGGAGTATGCTTGGCAACACACACACAAGGCTGCAGACTAACGAGGGAGCTCGGCAACACACACACAAGGCTGCAGACTAAGGAGGAAGCTTGGCAACACACACACAAGGCTGCAGACTAACGAGGGAGCTCGGCAACACACACACAAGGCCGCAGACCAGCGAGCACACAAGGCTGCAGACTAACGAGGAAGCTTGGCAACACACACACAAGGCCGCAGACTAAAGCGGAAGCTTGGCAACACACACACAAGGCTGCAGACTAAGGAGGAAGCTTGGCAACACACACACAAGGCTGAAGACTAACGAGGGAGCTCGCAACACACACACAAGGCCGCAGACTAACGAGCACACAAGGCTGCAGACTAACGAGGAAGCTTGGCAACACACACACAAGGCTGCAGACTAACGAGGAAGCTTGGAAATCAGGCACACAAGGCTGCATACTAAGGAGGAAGTTTGGCAACACACACACAAGGCTGCAGACTAAGGAGGGAGCTCGGCAACTCACACACAAGGCTGCAGACTAAGGAGGGAGCTCGGCAACTCACACACAAGGCTGCAGACTAAGGAGGAAGCTTGGCAACACACACACAAGGCTGCAGACTAACGAGGGAGCTCGGCAACACACACACAAGGCCGCAGACTAGCGAGCACACAAGACTGCAGACTAACCAGGAAGCTTGGCAACACACACACAAGGCCGCAGACTAAAGCGGAAGCTTGGCAACACACACACAAGGCTGCAGACTAAGGAGGAAGCTTGGCAACACACACACAAGACTGAAGACTAACGAGGGAGCTCGGCAACACACACACAAGGCCGCAGACTAACGAGCACACAAGGCTGCAGACTAACGAGGAAGCTTGGCAACACACACACAAGGCTGCAGACTAACGAGGAAGCTTGGCAACACACACACAAGGCCGCAGACTAAAGCGGAAGCTTGGCAACACACACACAAGGCTGCAGACTAAGGAGGAAGCTTGGCAACACACACACAAGGCTGCAGACTAAGGAGGAAGCTTGGCAACACACACAAGGCTGCAGACTAACGAGTTAGCTTGGCAACACACACACAAGGCTGCAGACTAAGGAGGAAGCTTGGCAACACACACACAAGGATGCAGACTAATGAGGGAGTTCGGCAACAGACACACACGGCCGCAGACTAACGAGCACACAATGCTGCAGACTAACGAGGAAGCTTGGCAACACACACACAAGGCTGCAGACTAAGGAGGAAGCTTGGCAATCAGGCAAGATACAAGATAATCCCACGCTCTGTATGTATTTACAAAACAGACCTATTGGCTTTGTCAATGCTTCTGAGTATTTCCCTGCACGATCCCTTCGATGAGTGCATCCGGTTCACGAGAGGATGGCCCCAGTTGTAGATATACATTTGAACCTCTGCTGTATACCACTGGGGCTGAACTTCTGGAAATGGAGAACATCTGGAAATGGGTCTCTTTACCCCACCTGGGGTACCCTCAGGAGTTCCCTACCTGCTAGGAAACCTATTATTTACATTGCGAGATCGTGGAATCCGGATCCCGCCTCGTCAGGGGTATTTTCTTTATCGTTGCTGGTAAATGATTCTCTGCACACCTTGTTTATGTTATTATCAAAACCATTTAAGTGCACGCTTATCACATCACAGCCTCTTGGCGCTAGACCGGACCTTTAGAATGCTCGGGCTTAGGGTATAGACAAAGGGTCAAGTCGCCAGTGCTCAGAGACACTGAAGGAGGTCCTTTAAATGTCGATTGTCATTGGCACCGAGTTCCGCAACCTTGGCCCTAGCAGCGAGAAGGAAGACCCTGTCCCCAATGTGGAAAAAAAATCAGACTTGTCGACCTGGAAGGAGTGGGGCAGTGGTCTGATATCTGCGCCTCTCCAGCTGTTTTGGACTAGGACTCCCGTGATCCCTCACCATTGATTGGGCTGGGTAGGTCGGATGGAAGTTGTAGTTCTAGCACATTTGGAGGGCCACATAATGAGTAACCATGGTCTACAGAGTTATTATAAATTCAGCCTCTGCTAGAACAGCCAAGAACTTGCTGCTTGGCATTCAAACTAGTACTTCTGCTTGCATCTCCTTACATGCAGTCTTTTGAGCCTGTTGAGGCAGCGCAGACCTTATAGGACATGCTTGGCTTTGTGTGGACCGGAGGGAGGCCAGCGAAGTTTCTACATTATTCATAGTGGCTTCTGAACAGAAATATAGACTGCCACAAGGCAACATAGCCAACAAGTTATACAACACACCTGTCATATCACCTGTGAATTCACTGGCTGGGAAGGGCGCCAAATGCACAGCACTGGGAAAAGCCTCCACTGCATTGTGACTTGCTGGTGTGGCTGAGAGATGTGACATGCACTCTATCTACTGAGCGCGCTGGATTCCTGACTGCATTCGGCCCACAAGAGTGAGAGGTAGCCTCAGTTCAGAAATCTATCAGTGCCAAGCTTGCTTATGCACTCTGCTGTACTTATGACGTGGATACAGCCTCTACAGTGATTACAGGCTGTGAAGCGCTGTGTTGTCGGCGGATATGTAACCGGCCTGTGCAGCGGAGTCAGGCGTGAAGAGTGAAGTTGTTCTATCGATTTGTACAGTTTTGCAAGGTCTAAACAGTATGGTGTGAAGGAGATTAAAAAGTGCAGTGGGATCGGAGAGCATAACGTGCTGTACGTTCTGTGTGGTGTCCGTCTACACAGCACTGATACCCGAGGATGTGGGGCTAATACTCCATTGAGCTCTGGACTTGGGTTGGAAAAAAAGGCTATCTCTTGTTAGAATGGTGTTTCAGCCTCCAGTGGTCATAACCTATGACATTCGGTCAAAGTCACAACAAAGGATACTAAGACTATAAGGTGTTATGTAACCACAGCGCTACACCCTAATATATTGAGTATTAGTTCATCACAAACACAATTAATCAAAATTCAACAATATTTCTTGAGTTGTAAGTCCACTTCTGTTTTTTAATAGTTCGCAACACGTGTTTCGACCCATAAATATTTAGTGCTTCCTCAGGGCTTTCTTATCTCTTTAATTTGTGGCCAATATATGATCCACTAACAACGCCTAGGGTTAAAGTAGTAGCTGTCTCCCACAATATCCCGTGTATATACATATTAATGCTCGCACTTGTGAGAGGGAGTTCCAGATGCTCCCTGGTATTTAAATCAACAGGTCGAATCCAAACGTTCAAACGTTCTCTTCATGCGTGGTTCATACTCATAGCATCCATGTGTTAAGCGAGTTGATCAAAAAGTGAGGTCCCAATAGCATTCCTGTACTCCAGGTGGCTTTGTTAGAGCCCATCACACAACGTTGTGCTCGTGCGGCATTCCGCGTATGTTGTATGTGGCCATATATTTCTTTCATTAAGGCGTATATACACAGGATATCATGGTAGACACCTAATACTTTATGCCTAGGTGGCCTCCTCAGTGGATCCTGTGTAGGCTACAAACTACAGAGATCAGAAATCCCAGAGTAAGACCCATATGTTTATGGGTCGACATAGTGTTGGCTAACCATTAAAAAACAGACGTGGACTTACAACTCAAGAAACATTGTTGAATTTTGATTAATTGTGACCAACAAATCCTATATATATTATGATATGGCATTTGATATGATATGGCATTTGTAACGCGCCTATACACAAGTGTTTCAAGGCGCGACGAGGCAGGGAGGGGGGAACAAGGGGAAGACAGACAACGATACTACTAGGCCAGGTGTCATTCAGACCGCGCAAGTGCAGGGGTAGGGGGAAGGGAAAAAGTGCAAGGGGAAGGGGGAGGGGGTAGTGTTGTGGTTGCATAAAACTGCATAGGCCTCGATACCTGAGGATGAGCATTTCTATAAGAGAATGGCTTCTAAAGGTTGGGCAAGTGCTTTGAGTTATGGCAAGCCTTCCTCAGGGCCAAAATGAGCTATTGCATGGCCACTAAATCAATAAAGTTTCTGCAGTCAGACCAATAACAAACACAATGGACTGAAAACTACAAATCCTTGTGAAAGCAATTCCTTACAATGTATTGCGATATACCACTTAGCATCTGTTGTTTATGGCATACACAGATTCTGCCTTAATCAGAGTTGGCTGTGCGTTTTCAGAACCCTTCCTCAGCCATGCAGGGGGGAAAATGTCTAGGAAACCAAAAATGAAAGAAAAAATTAAAGACGCATCAAAAATTGAGTTTGGCAACAAAACACTTGTTTTTTGCATGTCCGCTTTCCCCAGCAGATAATCAGGAGAGACATCTGCCATGTATCGCTGCAGTACTTCTCTCCATGATGTTAATGTGAGTAACAGCGCCCCATCCCAGAAAATAATGATAATAGCAAGGTAAGTGACTAAAGCAAATCTAATTGAAAAGGCTAATAAGCATTAAAGGAAAATTGCTCGCAAACGCTATTCCCACTCTATTCATCCACAATCTGCCACTGGTGAGTCAAGTGTCCATTTTTAGCTTTAGGCCTTGCAGTAGTGTGTAGGTAGCCGAATGGATTCATTGATATTTTAGGTGTTGTTTCCAATTTGTAATACTTTCGACATTGATATGAGTGTATAGCTTTTTGAATAATGACATTTATCAATATATTATTTTTAGATTTCATAACCCACAAACAAAATCTATATTGAAATCTATATATGGGCACAGAGAACTGTGCTATATTGCGCATTACTCAAGTATTCTGTCTCCTTACATGGCAAATTTTAATATTACGTCATTTCATTATCAAACAATAATTTACCATTACAACTTCTTGACTATCCCTTGAATCTGAAGCAAGAACATTCTACTTCCGTCACGTGCTCGCAGTTATCAACCACTTCTAGCGCGTATCAGGTAATTATACTTGGCTATTCCGCTAGAGACTTGTTTTATGCATGTCAAGTAATAGTTTGTATGTATCGTGTGATTATTTTACCAATTGTTTGGTTAGTGCTTTCCAATTGATATACACCTTAATTGTCGTCCCCTGGTGTTTGTTTTCAGTTATAATTAGTGTTATCCATACTAATGCAAGTGCTGTCTTTCAGGGAGATGCTGAAGCGTCCACCACATTGACAACAGCCCTAGATGTTCTTCAGCAGCAGGAGGTATGGATACTGACAGCTCAACTGACTGTGATCATCAGGACTGGAACACTTGTCGTTTGATTGTTCTACACCATGTTTCATTTGTGGTTAGCCGTTGATATGTACCTGTGCGGTCGACCCCAAGCGTGTGTTGTGTTTTCAATATTGTATTCCTTACTAATGCAAATACTATGTTTCAGGTAGTTGTTGAATCATCAACCCACGCATTTGATGTGGAGCCTGACATTCAAGTAATTCCGGTGGAAGCGGGACCATGCGGATACGAATCGGCGCAACAGCTTTCGGAAGTGCGCACCACATTGACAACAGCCCTAGATATTCTTCAGCAGCATGAGGTTTGGATACTGACAGCTCCATCGAGCGTGATCATATAACGTGATTCCATTTGCTATACTTTCTTCCGTATTAACGCAAGTACTGTGTTTCAGGGAGATGATGGAGCTTCCACTACAATCACAAGATCCCATTTAGATGATGCAGATGTAAAGAAATCGGAGAAATAAGTTGATTAAATCTGATCATTTTTAAATGTTCCTTGATTCTTTTAGGCAATGCAACATTTGTGGTTATCTCTTTATATATACCTGTGCCGTCGACCCCAAGTGTGTGTTATGTTTACGATATTGAAAACCATACTAACGCAAGTACTGTGTTTCAGGGAGTTGCTGATGCCTCCTCTTCAATACAATCATTCGTGGCAGTCCGTGTAGAGCCAGAAGTATGGATACTGACATCGTCATCGAACTAGGTCATCAGAGCTCGAATACTTGTCGTTTGATTGTTCCACACAATGTTTAAATCGTGTTTGGTTATTGAGATGTACATGTGTGTTCGTCCTCGCGTGCGTTTTACGCTAACAATATTTTGATACACAGTCATGAAAATACTATGTTTCAGGGAGACGATGGAGCCTCATTCCGTGCTGTCTAGGCGGATACAGAAAATATAGTCGTTGCAGCGCAAGAGGAAGGGGAGACATGCGGATACGTATCGGAGCAACAGCGTGCAGATGTTGAAGGTCGAGTGAAAAAAAAAAGTTGCAAAGAAAAGAAACCAAAATAAGGTTAGTTACAAACAGTTCATAACTTTAGAATTTTTTTTGTGCTGAGGACTATTTTATGTTTTTTTCCAGTCAATTGTACTATGCTTTATCTTGTGTTTAAACTGAACATCCCTTTTCCAATCTGTCTTCTAGTTACCCGTGGGTCTACGAACTATACATACACAGACAGTGAAGCGAATGAGAGATGTTGCTTGCCAGACCATTTACACTATGGAGGAACTATTAATTCAGATGCAGCATGTTGAGACTCGGGATGCTCACGTCCAATGGCCAGAACATGAAATGAATGTGTCCGGAGAATCCAGCAAAGTTTTATTGGACCATTGCTACAGTACGACCGCACCGCCGCAACAACATGATACTGCATGTATTGAAGATAGCTCTGAAGTAGTCGCAGATCAATTCACACAATCTACACCCGCCAAAAAATTGCCACCAAAAAAGCTGTCGACATTGTTGTGTTCTACCATCAAGGTTGAGGTAGCAGATGTTGAAATGACAGAGAATGAACCAGCAGCAGCATTCACCGACGCATCAGAACTTGATAGCAGCGATATTTCTTTCAAATGTGGTGATATGTCCTCAACGTCACAGGCCGAAACAACTTTGACGCAGGATGACAGTCTAATGAAAGACGGCAAATACATAGTATTCGATAGTTGGTTGATGGATATTATAAGTATGCTGAAATGTGGGCATTCCGTCAGAGGGAATGTATGTGGGAATCCATTGATTCATGTGACTCGTCAAAAACAAGGCAGTAACGTCACAATACATGCCGCCTGTAGATTACATCATACGTTCTCATGGTCTGCACAACCGATGCTGGGTAAACTGCCAGCAGGCAATCTACTGTGTGCAGCTGCATCACTTTTTAGTGGCTCCAGTTTTAGAAAGTTAGAGTCTTTCTTTCAGTTTGTGGGACTCCATTTCATTTCAAAAACGCAGTACTACAAATACCAACATGATTGTCTGTTTCCGGCCATTAGTGGAGCTTGGAAAATTGAACAATTGTCTCTAGCAAGTACATTCGAAGGCAGACGATTCAGGCTAGCTGGCGATGGACAGTGCGACAGCCCTGGATTTTGTGCCAAGTACTGCACCTACCACTTTCAGGACATGGATAGTAAGAAGATTGTGAGTTTGGTGGTCGTGCAGGTAACACAATGTACATCCTCAGTGGCCATGGAGAAACTAGGATTTATAAAATCAGTGGAATATCTACAATCGAGGGGAATGCACATCGACCTCACAGCCATGGACAGGCACGTTTCAATTGCCAAGACAATGAGAGAGCAGTTCCCACATATTAAACATCAATTTGACGTATGGCATCTTGCTAAATCAATCAATAAGAAAATCTCGGCTGCAGGGAAAAAAAAAGGTTTGGAAAGTATTTCACAGTGGTCCCAGTCTATCAGCAACCATCTTTGGTGGAGCTCCAAAACTTGTGAAGGGTCAGTGGAAATACTACTTGAAAAATGGCGGTCACTGATGCACCACTGTACCAACGTGCACCGCTGGTCAGAAAACCTACATTTCCACCAATGTGAACATGGCCCTTTATCCCCAGTGGAGGCATGGGAGAAGAAGTGGTGGAATCCATCTTCACCGACATACAAAGCCATTGAGAAGATTGTTTTCGATAAAACTCTATCAAGAGATTTGAGGGGACTGACAGAGGTGTGGAGGTGTTCCACAATATGTGCCTAAAGTACAGGCCAAAGCACTTGCATTTCAGCATACAGGGCATGACACATAGGACTCTACTTGCCGTCTTGGCCCATAACGAGAATCTCGGCTGTGAACAATCTAGGACTAAGGGTAATGTAAGGATGCCTCGCTACACTAAGGCCTTTTCAAAAAGAAGTAAGCAATGGGTGATCAAACCAGTCTATGAGGAAATGGAGTTCTACTTTGTCAAAAGCCTTATTGTTGCTGTATTAGAGAAGCACAGATTTGGAATTTTGAACGTTTCTGTGCAGAGCACTGATCCATTGCCACCCAACATTGCCACTGTGCCATGTCCACCCAAAGGAGAGCTGGTTGTGAAGTACAAATCCCGGTTTAAATAATTGTAATACGATTGTCTTTTTGTAAATAAATTTTATTGTACAGTGTGCATACAAAGTACGCTAACCCTAACCCCTACATTCACCATCCTGGGTGCCGAACTACCTGGGTGTCATCTTTGAATTCTCTCTCTATTCACCTCATATTGCTGACCTTCTCTATATGTGTATGTATATATTTTTGTTGATGTAACACATTTTTGCAATCTGTTATAAATGCTGGGCACTGTAAACCGAGGGGAGGCTTGCGTATTGCAAATAATAAAACAAACAAACAATAAATATCACTTTCAACTCAACTCCTAGGGTACTTTATACTTTCCCTGACCTTCCCCAAAAAATTAAAAGTCTCAATAGTTATGGTTCTTTGGGGCTTCAAAACTCGCAGACAACGAGGACAAAATTGGGGCCTTAGAATGCGCCAAGCGAGCCGTTGCAGATGGGAGAGAAGCCAGTTCGCATTTGCACATTGAGGCGCACTACATAGATGGATTCGAAACTTCAAGTTCTCACAGATGGCTTTACTACGGGATGTTGCAAAGAAGGAATGTATGCTAATTTCTAGTGAAGGTCAGCGGCTTTGATTTTCAGCTCGCGCCCTGAAGAGGCCCACAACTCGCACTGGCAGTATAAGGTTCTATTGTTTTTTGACCTTGAGAGACAGGGACCATGCAGAAAGAACTTAATTTGAAGGGGTGCTTGGGGGGTGCAATAATGTTTGAGACGATAAGGCAGAACATTCTTAAACTAGACCCAGTTTCATGTTAGTTCAGTATACGAAAAATCGTTGTCAAGAGCACAGTGGGATTTACGGACTGCATTACGCAGAGACACAGTGGAAATTGCAAATATAATGTAAGTAACTCTTTAGACGTTTGTATACCGGAATGAAGAATTAATGAATGGATGCATGAATAAATGAATGAATGAAGAGCTTTGAAAAGGTTTGTGAGATCGTCTTGTAGCGGGAACATGGGCATGCAGGTCCACATTCCACACGCATGTAGACAAAAAGTCGCTTCTAATTATGTACCAACCTCGATTTATTTAGTTAGTTTTCGCATTGATTTTAGAGCCGAACATACTCCATTGCACTATCCTTGAAAGCAAATAGTTTCAGCTCGGGCGTAATAAATAAAATGAATAATATTAATAAAGATCGGTTGGCGAGACTAATTATAAATTTCCCTTTTGCCCCTGCCACCAGTTTCAGACACCGGCAGATGGTTTCTTCAGCCGCCAGCTGCAGCTTAATGTAAACAACTGCACCATTCTGATGATCTTATGGGACGATCGCCAAGGGCCCATATGCCCTTACGCGGTACTAGCGGCTAGAAGCAACATATCAACCTTTACCCTGGCCTAGTGCCTACTTGATGGAACAGCCTTGCGGTTCAACGTGCGACAAAAGTGCTTCTTTGAACGAAATCCAACACCCTGTGTACCATAAAGGAACAGCGCGTGACTCACGATAACATTTTACGGATTTGCGGATAGAGATAAAAGAAAATAAATGACTTTCGGAGTTCATATGGCAATTGCAGAATATTCTATAAACATTTAATGTCAAATAAATGTACTTTACCAAATTTACTGTGTTCCTGTTTGATTTTAAAGTACAGTTTCATATTCCGAATTGTGGCACGCTGTGTTGTGAGCTGATCTCTGTTGGTTTCCGGGTTCTGTGTGAAGACGTGTAGAAGGAGACTGGGCGCGTTTGCCTACGCAGCACAGTAACGTCACGGAGAGAGGCGGGGAATATTAATGTTTTGATAATGTCAGGCTCAGGGGCGGGAGATATGATTTAGTGCCGCAAAAGCAGGTCAGCCAGGGCGATGGGGGAAATGATAGGATTATCACAAAATGGCAGCTCCCTGGTGCCTGTTTTCGCGTGCGTTTAATGGACGAAAACTCGGCTAAGGTCGACTTGGGCTTAAAAACACATGGCTGACCCGTAGGGGCAATAAAAAAGGTTGACCGAACATTCCTTTAACCCAACATCTTGTATTAACTTAGTGTAAGGAAAGGTAACATCCAATCAAGTGGTGTTCATGAAACAAGTTGCATGGAAATCATTCCCTCAAAACACCTGCAGCGCGGCAGGCCTAGTCAGGGATGGACTGGTAACCAAATGAGGCCTTGGAAATAATGTTTTAAAGTGGGACCATCTTACGCATTTTTAGCAAGTGCAACCCTTTTCCTTTGAGAACTTTTAAAAATATGATAGGTTTTCACACAAAAGCGGGCCAGGGTTCACAGGCCTACCGGGACATCTCCAGAGTTCCCTATAGGCGAGTGAACCCTTGGCCATAATTCAACCTACATGCACGCAAGCAAACCAGAAGTTTATTTATTCTCTATTTGACTCTAGCCCACCACAAATATCTTATAAAGGTCAAAACACCATTGTACGAAGAAAAATGGCGGCCTTGAAGGCAGATAACATTGAATTAAGAAGAAGGGAGGATTACAAGTCTATGGAGACCATTTTGGTCCAGTTTTAAAAGTCTTTTACTTTAGAATATTTATTCAAATCTGGTTTCACTATTCCTATTATCAGCCATAGTCCTTGGTCTTCAGATTGGTTCAAAGAAACCTAATCTTCAGGCATGGAAGCCTGTATATGTGTGGTCCGAGTTTAAGCTCTCTGCTCTGTGACCGTCGGAGACACTGTTCGGTTAGTCGCGCACCCGTGAATATCTTAGGCCAAAGGAGAACGTTTTTCTTCTTGAAGTTTGCGTGTTGTTTTAATTGCCAACTCATCATGCTATGCACAAATGCAGTGAGGTTTTTGGTAAAGCAACATAGCCTGCAGTGTTCACATGGGTAAGGGCTCATAAATGGTAGAATTCCATGTAGATGAATTAAACAGTCCGTAAACGGGAGGATAGATCAGGAGCAACGTGCTCGTCTTGGAAGCAAGATGACACGGAGCACCACCGGTTCGATCCCTGGGTCCGCCCGTTATAAATAACCTATCATATCATATCATAAACAGGCTTTGTATACTAACACAGAGGTTCTTTTTGCAGATAAGGAAAGTAACCCCGAAAAGGAAATTATTACTTGTGTGACAACTTTACAATCAAAGGTCTGAAATCTGGTTTCAAATTTACAACCACCTTATCACAATTACATTTCAGTTATATGGTCTATCAATTAAGGTTAATGGACATTCCAAGATTTCCTGATTAAAAAAACAGCAAAGATCTACCTAGACCCAAATGGAGTAACCTATAAAATAAGGCGAGGGGAAGTGCCTTTTAAACTACAAAAAGATGAAACCTCATGAACAAAGAGAGTGATATAGGGAAAAATATGGTACTGATCAACAGACAAGGATGTATGACTCAAGCAACCAGGCAACTTAATGATATCTGTCACTATGAACGCCTTACCACAGACACAACTCCAGCTTTACTACAGGAATAAAGTTACATTTGGCAAATTGGAAGATCTTTTAAAATCTGCGAACAATAGCATTTCTAAATCAATTTGCTATTAAGGCGACTAGATATCTTTTAACTAAAATACACAAAGTGAAACATGCATTCCACCCTCCTGGGCCAATTATCTGTGACAGCAATTCCCTCACTGAAAGAATATCTGACAATATTGATACAATCCTTCCTCCCTTTGTTCAGGAACTTTCATTACACTTAGAGGACGCAAGGGATGCAATTAGAAAAATAGAACCATTTGGTAGGTGACCAGAATTCTATCTGGTGACCTTTGATGTTGCTTCATTGTATACTTCTTTACAAGATCAATGAGGATTTGAAACCATTAAAGAGTGATTGAAATCTAGATCTATCAGCTATAATTCACACAGATCCACTGTGTCATAATCCCAAGGAGGATGCATGGTCTGGCTGTCATTCAAGCTCTGTAAGCGCAAGGCCTGGCCAGTACAGGCAGCAGACTGTAAGAACTGCAGGATAGTTGACAACAAAGGATATGGCCCTGCTTAATACGCTGCATGCGGCACCATGCTTAATATGCGGCTGCGGCGACTGTAAGCCATATTCCTAGCATTAAAGATGCTGTTGTCAGGGCCCCCTGGAATCCAATTTTAAATTGGCAAGGAAATAAGTAGTCTGCAAGAGGAGATAATAAGCAGAACATATATATCGATCCAGTAGGCGAGGAGATGAAGACATGCACGGTAGACATTGATCCGGAGTACGACTAACGCATAAGATGTACACCCTCAAAGGGGATTAATTAGCATCCAGGAGAGGCTATTCTATTATAATGTAGAGCTACGGTGGCCGTGTAGGTAAGCCTTACAGTTCTAGGCAGATATAGGTTGGGGTGGGAACAGGATATTCAAGAAGAGAAAGCACTGGCAACGCTGCCATGCAGAAATATGAAGGGGCGCATGCATGAGGGGCTTCAACAGAAACAGCATGCACATGGTGGCTATTAAACACAACAGTCAACAGCCATGGAAAGAGGGAAATATGTACCTAAAGTCAAACATCTACATGTATGACATGTGTCAACACAGAGAGGTGAATGTGAGCGCTAATTTCAAGTGCTTGGTACAGATTGGAAGGAGCTATGGGTCTTCAAAAACTACAATATATGCCTTCATAGAGGCAATAATACAGTCCCCTTACTTACAACAAGCATTGGCCATGCCAACAGTTTTGGCTTTTGTGGAGGCGTGGGATAGGAATGTGCCCTCATGGTACTAACTGTCCATTAAGAGCACGGGCAAGCCCAAGAGTGCAATAAAGGCATGTGTTGCAAGTAATTGAAGAGAGATGTGGTTATAAGTCCGATGGATTTATTTGCAAAGTAGCCTGACACGTGTTTCGAGTCTAAACCGACTCTTCATCCGAGGCAGAATTGTTTCCAAAAAGGTGCCAATTACAACAGTACCTGTAAATGGGAGATGGGACCTAAGATAAATTGAATGAAGGACAGTGCCAGAAAACTCTCTCACGGCTTCGCAATTGCGGTAATTTCAGCAATTTGCGGTAGGAAAAGCCAAAGTGATGTGAAAGGAAGCAGCCCAGGCTGCTTCCTTTCACATCACTTTGGCTTTTCCTGCTGTGCTGAAAAAATTTCACAAAATAATTTCCTATGGACTCCAGCAATGGGGAATTACACTGCCCTACCGCCATTTGTAATCCTGTGGTAACCCCACGGTACAAGGTTGCAGTGACGGCAAAAGATTTTGGCCGTAATTCGGCAGATTAACCACCGAATTACAGCCAAACTCATAATGAGGCCTCTGCATCATTGTTTCCCACACATAACACTTGTCTCAGAAGCTTCTTGGGGACAGGTTAAAGGCCTTCCAATGTCTAGACGTTCCAGCTGTGCCCAGCCCCATTCTTGGATTGTCCATGGTATCATGGATACGCAGAGCTGTCCATGCACAGTCACAGCCTTTCCCCTGCCAGCTCTACATCATGCCCGTGGTGGCACCCGTGTCCCTCATCATGGACAGTCCATCCTTGGGTTATGTTCAGGTAAGAGGGTCATACCTAGACTGGTCACCACCGGAGTCCATTGTTAAACGTGTCCATCCTTGATTGTGTTCAACATGAGCTGTCCATGGTCTATTCATGAGCCCTGCACATGGGTCCTTGTTCCAGCACCTAGAATGTATGGTTAACAGAAATATAAATGCACGTTTTTAATATCAGCTCCCTGCGCGGGAATGATTCTTAGCTAGCGTTAAGAAGAGGGCAGATTGGCTTAGATGTGCCAGGAGCAGTGATCGAAATGAGTGGGAACGGTCAGGAGCGGTGTTCCACTACTTTTATTTTTTCCTGTTGACCCTTCCTGTACTTTTTATGACCATATTCACCATTCTATACAGAGGATGTGACCATTCATGTCCCTGTGCAAGTGTAAAGTTGTAATAGGAGCCTTAGTTACTTGTCACTAAGACTATTGCAATGCCCCGGCTGCAAGACCCTGTCACATATTGCATGATGCTAGTGCCTACCCTTTCCCCTGCCGAGACCACAGTTCCACTACTTTTTTCGGTACACTTCTAACACTGGCCAGGAGCATACCATGGAAGGTACAGGCGTTATGTAAAGTACCGGTATGTCGCACAGAAAGAATAACAGCCCTGCTTAAAGGTCAGTGTACCCTCCCACTGCGGGTATAACAAGGATGCCGGTAATTGTCGGTACTGCCCGGTTAAAGGAAGGGCTGGTACTTTTGCTTCAAACATACTGCATGCTCGCTGAGAAGTGCTGGCAGGATCCTGTTAAGGCGAGGGTTCATGGCTGGACGCAAGCGTAAGTGCGAAATGAAAGAACCGATTACTGAATAAGCATCTAGGGATGGATGACTGATTGTGAGCATGCGCCAGCGAGTGAGCGCGAGGGCAGCAGTGTGGCAACATGGCCGCGTCATGTGACTCTCCCCGGCCCACTGTGTGCGATGCATCAGCCAGGAAGCTTGTGCTTGTACAACACTGTGAAATGGGACGAGAGCCTACGTATATGACCAAACAACTTTTTGAACGTAAGTACAACTACATGATACATGGATAGGGTGACCAGACTTCCAAAACGAAAAACCGGGACGACCAACAACATAAAAGAGGGACTACCCCATTGCAGCCCATCAATTACTGCCCCTCCCCCAACACGCCCCCACAACCACCACCCAATCATATTTCCAGAACTTCTCCTTTCTACAAACTGTATATGATCTCATTTGTGCAGTTTTGTCTGTGAATCTTGGCATGTTAATTCAAAACAAGCGTTTGCTCTCATTGATATTACATGGCTTGCTGTACAACCGTTTCCAAGCCAGTCTCTGTGGCACAGTCAGTAAGTGTTCTGGCTTGTACCTAGAAGGTTGGGGGTTTGAGTCACTGCTCCAACTCAAAAGTTGTGAAAAGAAATTACAATTTTTTAATTGCCGTAGCCACCCAACCCTGCAAACCCCGGACGGGGGTTCTAAAATGAAAAAACTTCCGGGATGACCAACAACATAAAAGAGAGACTACCCCATTGCAGCCCATCAATTACTGCCCCTCCCCCAACACGCCCCCACAACCACCACCCAATCATATTTCCAGAACTTCTCCTTTCTATAAACTGTATATGATCTCATTTGTGCAGTTTTGTCTGTGAATCTTGGCATGTTAATTCAAAACAAGCGTTTGCTCTCATTGATATTACATGGCTTGCTGTACAACCGTTTCCAAGCCAGTCTCTGTGGCACAGTCAGTAAGTGTTCTGGCTTGTACCTAGAAGGTTGGGGGTTTGAGACACTGCTCCAACTCAAAAGTTGTGAAAAGAAATTACAATTTTTTAATTGCTGTAGCCACCCAACCCTGCAAACCCCGGACGGGAGTTCTAAAATGAAAAAACTTCCGGGACCCCGGGATGGAGGGTGATTTCCCCGGACTGTCCTGGGAAAACCGGGACGTTTGGTCACCCTACACATGGAGGACTTTTGGCGTCAGTCCGGCCTCTCCGTTTTCACGGTTTGAATGAGTAACGGATGCCCTTCAGCTGCTCATTCTACTAGTACCCCAATCCAAGTCTGTGCACAGTTGACATCGTTGTGTCCTGCCCAAACACTGGCAGAGGCAGAATTTGGTGTCAGAGTATTACGGGGTGCTACCGAAGAGCACTGGCATTCTAATTTATTCAAGGTCAGCAGAAGAACATTTCTAATGGAGGGGAATTGCTATTTTTCCCCAAATTAGCAGGAGTTACCAGTAATAGCGTGAAAGCCCTGTGTAGTGTAGGGGGATTTGTGTGATTTCACACCTCAACTTTTGTTTTAACAAATTGGTTGAAATGGTGAATTTTGCAGCAAAATTCTTGGAAGAAAATAGGATAAAATGATAACACTTACTAAATCCAATAGATTCTAGATCACCAACTGTACACAGGAACATTTGACAAAATATGCATGATGCCCTGTATATGCAATTTATGGCAGAATTCCCAATTTAAAACTTACACACACACACATTTATACATATGTCAGTACAATATTCAGGGGCTAACTGGACTGCTGATGCACCTAGGCCTAAAAGTCTTAAATTCTTTTTATTTTTTTATTTTTATTTTTGTTCAAAGAGCGTTACATCAAGACTGAACTTGCCAGCAATCGGCACATTACAGCAATGAATACAGAATTAGGGAATATACACATAACTTTTTACATATGTCATATTGTTCACACGTGTTTAGGAAGGCGATGGCGTGTAGTGTTCTTCTTCAGAAAGCATGTTACATAGAGTCTGAACAGTGCCCATATGTCCTTAGGTCGGCACAACGATGGTAGAATTATAATACATTTTTCCTCACACTCGTTAATCATTGACAAGTCGTTCAGAAAGTCTACCCTCCTGGGGGCTTCTGTGGACTTCCAACATTTCAGTATGTTACGCTTTGCCACAACACATGCCACGTTAAACAGACGTCTGGTGGTTACTGCCACCTTGCCGATGTCCCCAAATAGGTACTTTCGTGGGGAGGGTGTGGCTGGAATTGTAGTGATGTCTTCTAGGATTTCTGCCACTTCCCCCCAGAATTTAGCTACGGGTGGGCAGGCCCAGTACATATGGTACGAGTCCGCCTCGGGGACATCACATTTAGGGCACTTCCCCGTATGATTGTCCACAAACTTAGCCAACTTGGCAGGGGTATAGTGAAGTTGATTTAGTACCTTAAATTGGATCAGGTGCAGCCCTGAGTTCATAGATACATGTTTGGTCAGCTAGCAGTACCTCAGCCAAGTGGCTTCATCCAGTTCCACTCCCAAGCCACGCTCCCAGGTTGCTTTAATGTTGTTGCCTGTTTTGGAGTGTGCTTGGACTAAGTTGTATAGTGCTGACACACTTTTTCTGTGTCCACCTGTTTCTGTCATGGCCGTGATACATTGGTGTATGGACGGTTCTGCTGGGAATGAGGGCCATTTGGCAGTAAAGGCGGCTTTGATTCTATGGAATTGAAATTGTTTAAGGTATCCCCCACCCACTGCCTCAGTAAAGTCTTCTAGTTCACAAAACTTGCCCCCCGGGAACATGTCACACATCATGAACTGTTTATTCTGGTCCCATGCACCCTGTAGTGCCTTATCAAATGTGGGTGTTATACCAGGGAAGTTCCATAACGGTATTTCTGGGTCATATGGGGTCGTAAGATCGATTCTCCTATATATCTTGAACCAGGCTTGTGTAGTAGTGCTCACAGGGTCATAATCACATGAGTCTTTTCGTTTGGGGTTGAACATTACTGCTCGTAATTCCAAGGGGGAAGCCGCATATCTTTCCAGGCGGATATGCGGTGCTGTATCTTCCAAGTCGAACCAGTGCTTCGCAAAGTGTGCATGCGATGCTAAGTAATAGAGTTCGAAATCAGGTGCCGAGATCCCACCCTTTGCAAAAGGTTCCGTCATTTTAGACCATTTCAGCCTGGCCTTCTCCCCGCCCCCATGTAAATGTAGTGGTTAATGTGTTGAGTTTTTGTAAAAAAAATTCTGCCAGGCCAGATTGGGATGTTACAGAAAAGATATAGTAGTTTGGGGAGCACGACCATTTTGAGAAGTGATATTCGATCATAAAGACATATGGGGAGTTTAGTCCAAATTTGTAATTTAATGAAGAGGGATTGTAATAATTCCCTATGATTCTCCGCATATAAAGTGCTTTTGTCTCTTGATATCATGATCCCTGGATAGCGAATGTGTACCACGTAAATGTGGGACCACTTAAACCCTTGTGTATTGGACATGTCTTTGGTGTTGGGGGTAAGTGGAAACAGTTCAGACTTAGATATATTGATTTTGTATCGTGAGTACTCGGAGAACCTCTCGATCTCTGACATAATGGGTGCCAAGTTTTCCTCAGGGTTTTGGATGTAAAATAGGGTGTTGTCTGCATACAGAGAGATTATTTGTGGCGCTCCACTCATTCTGAGTCCTCTGTGTGCGTGGTTATGTCGCACATATTCAGCCATAGGTTCTATTGTGAGCGCAAATAGGATGGGGGAAAAGGGGCAGCCCTGTCTGTTACCTCTGCCCAGCAAGAACAATGGTGACGTAGTATGGTTTGACTTCACCCTTGCACCCGTGCACATGTAGAGTAGTCGGACACAGTTTACAAAATATCGACCCAGCCCAAATCTCTCGAGGACCAAAAATAAATATGCCCAGGAGACCGAGTCAAACGCTTTTTCTTCGTCTAGGGATGCTACAACCGCGTTCGCCCATGGATTTATTTGTGTCATCACTCCGAAGAGTCGTCGCAGATTCAGGGCTGTGGACCTAGTCGGTATGAAACCGGCTTGGTCGGGGTGAACCAGTATGGGCATGTAGGGCAATAGTCTGGTCGCCAGAATTTTAGCAAATATCTTCGCATCTGTATTGATGAGTGAAAGGGGCCTGTATGAAGCCATGTTTTATGGGGCCGCCAGGGCATGAGGAGGACCATTATTCCTGCTTCACGCATAGTGTCCGGTAGTATACCCCTTTCCATTGCCTCTTCCCAAACTTTTAGCAGGGACGGGGCTAACATGTCTCG
Source organism: Ambystoma mexicanum (assembly GCF_040938575.1). Classification (NCBI taxonomy): domain Eukaryota; kingdom Metazoa; phylum Chordata; class Amphibia; order Caudata; family Ambystomatidae; genus Ambystoma; species Ambystoma mexicanum. The sequence goes on along the minus strand of NC_090934.1, from coordinate 1,359,599,162 downwards.
AAATTCTTTATATAGTCCGTTCCCAGACCGTCACATCCCGGGGCCCAGCCCACGGTTTGCGCTTTAATTGCCTCTATTATTTCCTGTAACGATATGGGGGTATCTAATAGCATTTGTGTTTCTGGGGTGAGAGTTGGGAGATCGAGTGTATGTAGATACTCTGTTATCTCTTCCCTCGATTTGGTGTCTTGGTTGGAATATAGTGTCTTGTAAAATACGGTAAACATATCATTGATTTCCCGATCACTATTTACCATGCTCCCATTGGGTGTCTGGATGGCACCAATAGGGGTTTGACCACTCTCTGCTTTGAGCATCTGAGCCATGAATTTCACTGTCTTATTGCTTTTCCCATATCGTCGAGCCCGGACTGGGGCAGCCATATACTGGACCTCCCTCTCAGCGAGTTTATTGAATTCACCCAATGTCGTATGTATGTCAGAAAGGGCTTCTTTGCTATGTGTGATGGTGTACTCAAACTCAAGTAGTTCAAGTTTGGCTTCTATAGTATCTAGTTCACTCCTGACAGCTCTCAGTAGTCCAGTGGACTTAGCCATGATTGCGACTCGCCCCCAAACTTTGAATGTTTCCCATATCGTGGCATAGCGGTCAACAGATCCCTCATTGAATTGAAAGAATTCCTCTATTTCAATGTGTAGTGATTCACACACGTATGGGTCTCTGAGCATAGTGGGGGACATTCTCCAGCATTTAGTACGCGGTGTAGTGTTGCAGATAATTAGGGTGACTGATGTTGGGGAGGGATCCGAGAGTGTACGAGGGTACATCTCACAGTTCGAGACCACACTCAAAAGGGTTGAGCTGATAAGCCAGTAATCGATGCGGGATTCGGAATCATGTACTGAGGAATAGAAAGTGAAATGCTTTTCCTGGGGGTGTAGGTCCCGCCATATAGCTACCATGGACATTTGTTGCATTATCTACCGTATGGCTAATGCAGTTGGGGATCTAAGAGAAGTTGAGGACCGGTCAAAGGCCGTATCACGGATCGTATTGAAATCTCCTCCCCAAATCACTGCCGCGTCATCAGCTGTTGTCAAACATGGCATGTATGGTGTTGTAGAAATCGGCATCATAAATGTTGGGTCCATATGTATTGACTATAACCACCCCCGTCCCGCCACTTCTCCCCAGACCAAAACATATCTCCCTTGGACATCAATTTTGGTATCTCGGAGACGGAAACCCAGTTCCAGATGTATCAGGGTGAGAACTCCCCTGGAATGGGATGAATATTCAGTGTAGTATCTGCGTGAACCCCACCTCGGGAGAAAGTTAGTACAGACATGCCCTAGGGCTTGTGTCTCTTGCAGTAGTATGATCTGGGGGTTATGTCAAGTGATGTATGCTTCCGTTTTCCTGGCTTTTATCGGGTTATTGAGGCCACGGATGTTCCATGAAAAGAGTTTGATGGATATACCCTTATCACCCTGCACCATAGTCTTCTTTTGTTACAATTCTGTGTCCGGTTCCGAGCGTGCTGTCAGCCTTTGCAGCTATTCTCGACGAAACTAAACTCTCTGATTTTAAACAATTGCCAGTTGTGGCCAAACTTTGTCCCCAACCCCCACCCCCACCCCCACTTGCACCATGAACCCCAACCTGATGATGTATCCCATTTCCCATAACATGTGGAACCTTCCAGAGGGTCGCTCGATGCAGTTGCATGGCCTCCGTTAGCAGAGGCTCCTAATCCCAACTTTCACATTTAGTTTCAGTTGGAGCCATTCATCCCAACTGGCGGGCCCCGCAACCTGCAAAAGGATATTGCTGTAGACCCAATTCAATCAACTGGGCCTAGTCTGTCATCATCTGGTCGCGGTGGCATGTTCTGATCTCGTGCTCGCTCTCTGGGGGGAATAGGGATAGACACCTCTATATATGCTGTAGCTTCAGTGGGGTTCTCAAAGAAATGTGACCTGCCTCCATGTTGGATTCGCAGCTTCTCTGGGAAGATGAGAGCATAGGGGATGTGGCGGAGCCTTAGCAGTTTCTTGACCTGTTCATAGGATCTCCTTTGTGTCTGGACACTGGTCGAAAAATCCGGATAAATGTGTACTCTGTTTCCTTTGTATTGTAAGGTTCCTTTTTCCCTGGACATCCTCAGGATCGTGTCTCTGTAGTTGAGTAGACGAACAATGAACGTATAGGGTGGTGCCCTGGGTTTGGGTGATGGTGCCAGGGAGCGGTGTGCCCTTTCAACGAGAAAGTGATCTGAAAAGGATTCTGTGCCCAAAAGTATTTTCAGCAGGCTTTTCACATGTCGCTCCATCGGGCCCTTACAGAAGGATTCTGAAATGCCAACAATACGGATATTGTTCCTTCTAGCTCTCGATTCAAGATCCTCACATTTAGCTTGAGTTTTACGTAGTTTGCCCTTCAATTGTGCTATATCCTGGCCATGTTGGGTTATTGCGTCTTCGTTTGTGCTGATCCTATTTTTGGCTTCTGTGATGCGGGAGCTTTCCTTGTCAACTCTAGCCTTGAGAGAGCTAATTGTTACAACAATATAATCCAGTTTGACATTCACTGCCAGGAAGCCATTCTATACCATGATCATTAGGCGATCCTCTCTCGCGTCAGATGATGTCTCGCCAGGGCCGTCCTCCCCATCGATGTGGTGGCAGGCATCCCGTGGGGCTGGGAGCTGGCAAAGGAGTCCATTGTGCCAGTTTTCTTTGCGCCCAAGTTTTTCTTCTCGCGGCGGCCCATGTGTCGCTGATGTCAAGCTAGGGTGGGTAACGTTCTCCCACCACTTGTACTGGAGTGGGAACTTATACTGGTGCGATATAGTCTATGCAGAGTGGGTTTCTTGCCAGCGTGTCCTGACTATTTGGGTTCCTGCACAGTCGGCCCCTCTGCGGGTCGCTGACATTATTGTCAAGGCATTTGGGTACCTTGTCCCTGGGCCGTGTCACCTGGGTCCCCCTAGTAGTTGTCGAGCTTCCATGTATGATTCGCCTTCACATGGGCCGGACCTCTGCCATGGGCCGAGGGAAATGTTGGTTGCTTTTAGGAGGCAGGCCCTCGTTTAGTTGCAGCTTATTTGCAAGGGTAAGTTGTCTTGGTGCCCTCTAGCACCCCAAAGTTGACAGTGGTGGTGGAGGAGCTATGATCCCCTTTCTCGTCGGGACATCCCGTGGTCCAAGCGCGAAGGTCCCCAGCCCTCAGGGTTAATCACAGGTTTATCTGGAGATGAGTGATCCTGTGAGACAGGGACTGTTTATTTTCGGGCCGGGGTTGTTGGAGGTATGGCAGCTGGAGGTGCTGTGAGCCAGAATTGCTCCTGTAATCCGCGTGTTCCACCCACGTGCAGGCTTGAATTATAGCCGAGTGCAGGCCCAAGTATGTAAAGGTATAGGCCCCTCGTGATATCAGGTGCTGTTGGGCTGTTCCATCAGTATCCCTCACCTAGCGTCAATATATGGGGCTTCAAGTTGTCTACCGTTTTCTGGCCCTCTCCTATCCTGGACTCTATCCTCCCACGTATTATGAGAACGTGAGAGACACTGTTGCTTTTCATGCTGGCTTTCTCCCTGTGGCGCTGGGTGCGTACCTTTATAATGTTGTTGTGCCGCGTCCCGCTCCTCAGTGCAGATGCAGCTCGCCGTGCACCTTCTGAGTCTTTCCTCCTCCTCGTTTGTGGGGCTGTGGAAGGATGTTGCTTCCACGGAACCCCGCCGCACTCCGCAGAGGGCGCAACTGGCGCTGGGGTGGCAGCCGGAGCCGGAGCCGGCAGGGATCCCCGCACGGATGGTGGGCCGGGAGGTGAAATAAAGATTGGATGTTTCCCGTGGGTGATCCCCCACTCAGCCCGGAACTCCTCCGCTGGCACACTTGAGTCACCTCTGGTTGCTGTTTCAATTGGGTGCGACTGTGTAGACACACATGGGATAGTGCTCCTCACCCCATGCAGCCTTATGATGGTCGCACGGCCGCGGCGCAGCACAAGTTCTATCCAGAACTCTGCAGCGGCTGCCAGCAGGTGGGCTTAAATTCTTAATGATTAGAAATAAATGGACAGCTGCCTAACCATCAGGAGCAGAGACTCTCGCCCTTGTCTGCACAATGTAACTATGTGAACTGTTTGCTCTCAGGTCTCAGGGGCTAGTCAAAACATGAATTTATGAACACATCTCCATGTTCATTAGAAGTTGTAAATATAGTATTTCTTTATTCAATGCGCTTGCTATGCCGACACGTGTTTCGACCGCTGGTCGTTCTCAAAGCTACAGTTGCGCATATAGATCATTAGGTTTCATTCTCAGAGAGGTCATTCTGTACAGGACACCCGCGATTATATCAGCTACTAAGAGGAACTATCTTCTAACAGAGGTATTAACCTCAAACACAATCAGAATTGCAAATTCACATGGAACAGGATAACAGCCCCAAAAAAAGAATTTAGGAATTAAGTCAGGGGGCATCAACATAAAATTACTTGTGTCACGTCATGGTAAAGGAACTGGTAATTATACCTAGGTATACTATAAGCGCAACTGTAGCCTTGAGAATGACCAGAGGTCGAAACACGTGTCGGCACAGCAAGCGCATTGAATAAAGAAATACTATGTGTACAACTTCTATTGTACATGGAGATTTGTTCATAATTTCATGTTTTAACTAGCGCCTAAGACCTGAGAGCAAACAGTTCACGCATTTATGCATATGTGCACACTCATTAAACTCTTAAGAACACACTTTTTAATGAAAAGAAATTTACTCTTACAATGATCAGTCTTCTTTCCTGTCCAGAGCTGCAGGATTCAAGAAGTATAAGGGCACGGACGTCCCTGTCTGGGATCAACAGAGTCTGTGTGGTGCCATTCACCATACTCCAGCACCAGTTTAACTGTATATGTATACTTTTTTTTAATATCAAATTTGGAAGCAGGAGCATGGGGAGCACTGGGACATGATGGATGGGCCTATTGGGGCAACTGCCCCTGTCCCACTCTGGCTCTGCCACTGTACCCACATTCTTTTGTGGGCAAGAACAGAGTTATTTAGAGTATTCTGAAGCCAAAATAAATATGTGCCATATTTATTTTAGAAAAGAACGACCTCCATTTTATCCCAAAAGCAATAGACATGTGCAATACCATCAAAGGGCAATAAGTCAAATGTGTTGTCACTCACCTACACTCAATGTAGTCCTGCCTAGCCAGGAAATGTATAATGTTTGCTTTACCCCTGATGCACAGTTACTGTGCTTTATGGGTAAAGCAAACACGATAAGCGTTATTATCTGGCACTGAATGTAAGACAGTCTAGCCAGTTAAATACCCTTATGTTTGCTTTACCCTTGCTTTACCCTTTATGAGTTATTGTGCTTCAAGGGTAAAGAAAACATGGTAAGTCGTGTTACCTGGTTAGACTGGCCTATGTTAGTGGTGCCCATCTGCATATTTTTACTTAATGTGGCATGGCATTTTTTACTTGGCATCATGGGTAAAGCCAACATGATAAGTGTTATTAAGAGGCTAGCTTGTAGGCCAGTCTATTCATGTAATACCACTTACCATGTTTGCCTTAGCCTTGATGCCAAGTAAAAAATGCAATGCCACAAAAAACAAACAGGATAAGTGTCATTACCAGGCACCACTGATGTAGGCTAGACTGGCTTACATTAGGGTGCCCGTCTGCAATCTAGTTGTTAGTCTGCACTTACTTGCTTAATGTAGCATGGCATTTTTAAACTTGGCATCACCGGTAAAGCAAACAGATGTGTTGTGATGTGGCTAGACTGACCTTCATTAGTAGTGCCAGTCTGCATTTACTTTCTTAATGTGGCATGACTTTTCTTACTTGGCATCAAGGGTATAGCCAACATGATAAGTGTTATTACGTGACTAGCTGGGCCTATGGTGTGAGCCTGCATATCATTTTGTAATGTGGCATTGCATTTTTCACTTGGCATCAAGGGAAAAGCAAACTTAAGTGTTATTACATAGCTAGACTGACCTACATTAATAATGCCACTCTGCATTCCCAATGTGGCATAACATGTTCTACTTGCCGTCAAGTGTAAACCAAACATAAATGCTCTTATGTGGCATAAGGATTTTCTTGGATGGGCAAGGTTGTGTTAATCCATCCTTGGCACCCAGGAGGTGACTTCATTGGACCACCCACCAAATCGGTGGGGCTTGTATGACAGGCTTAACCACATGGTACTGCCTACGTCCCATGAACAGTGGGAGGCTGCTATTGCCCTCTTGGGGCACTGGCACTGTCCTCCACCCTCACCTCCTGGCCCTCCCTCTCCCACCATGTCCCTTCTCCCTGCTACCTCGCTGCTCCCTCTTAATTACCTCTGTAGTGTCTCCTTTGCTGCTTGTCCACTTTCCTCCGTGTACTGTTTCTCCTCACATGACAACCATTTTCGCATGCAAATTTTGTAACTTGAGAACCTGCCACCATTGCTTGTAATGCACACTCTGACGTCACTGGATGTTTTTCCTGGCTCCAGTGAATTAGCTGCGCCTGCAGTGCTTTTGAGCTTTCAGTGTACAATGTGACCAGTGGCATCTGGTGAATTATTGAACTGGAGGGTGTGAAACAGACATGGTATCAAGAGAGACACAGACTCGAAGATGTTAGTTTCAAAACCTTTATTTACTACGGTTCCTGGATTGGTGTAATGCCTGGCTGGCCCTAACTCTAAAGGCATGGTTCCCTTAACTGATATTTCTATAGGCCGTCGACGTCTCATAGTCCAAAATAAATGTCTGTCTGTGTCTAAACCTATGCTTGCCCTCACTCTTTACCAAAATGTGATAGGAAGTCATTAAAAAGGAAGAAAATCATAGTTCAACAGAAAATAGTAAACCAAGGTTGGTTTCAGGTGGTCTTCTCACCAGGTGTAGTTTTGTCAATGTCACAAAAATGAGTTCAATCAAAAAGGGCTCTTTGTAAGACCTTCTCGACAGAGCCCTTGCAATATTCTCAAATACTTTCAACGTCTTTGGTTCCTTGTGGTCCCTTCCCCAAGTTTCAACTTCTTCAAGTTCCAAACACCACAAAAGAAATACAACAGTTCCTTTTGAAACTTCTAAGGGTCCCCTTCCCCAAGCTTCAATCCTTTCCACGCTACAAAACAAAAAGTCTTTAACTTTGTTGGGCCTCTCTGGGTTCTCATCCCCTAGCTTAGGCCTCTTCTGGTTTAAAACACAGGTTAAGCTTGAAGTGGGAGAATGGAACAACAGGCTCCCACCAATCCCCTCTCGCGCTTGGCCTAGAGGATCACGGCCTAGGCACCCACCACGAGATGAGTTTGCCCATCTACCAGACGACCAAATACCTTGGTAAAGGAACCTACGGATGTGCCCACCTACCTGCCCTACCTGCCCAGCAGCTCGCCCTACCCAGGCCGACACCTGCAACATGGATCAACTCAACTAAACCAACACATCGTTAGAGATGCCATGACGACCTAGCCAACGGTCACACCTGTACGACCATGCACACTGGACACTCCTACACCAACCTACACGAAGAATATACTCAACGCTATGACGTAGGTGACGAACACATCCACGGACGTGCATCTTTATTATTTTTCACATAGGCTTTTAAGATGCAGAAACGCAAGACGCACGATGAACTTATCTAAATGGCTTGCTCACGCTTCACATAAACCCTATAACCTAAAGCACCTGTGCACTCAACGGCTCCATTTATGTACCTGATTCAAGTAGGCCGCAAGCAAGAGCTTCCATGAACATTAAAATGAACAAGAGTGCGGTTGCTGATCCTGCAGAATGAGCTCGACGAAAGGCAGACAGCCAAGCCGCAATGTTGCAATCTCGCACGCCGCACACCAACGTCAAGGTCGCACCTGCAAATTAAACAAGGCACACTGTGGAAAAAACAATATTAATTGTGCAGATTTCGGCCTCAAACACGGTCCCGCCTCACGTGACCAAGCCAAACCTGAAAGGATGCCAAGGCTAAGAGAACGGGGGCGCCTGGATCCCTCGTTACAAGACACAGGCAGATACAAATAAAAGACTCAATGGACATCTGCGACAGTGGGAGTAGTCGGCCTTCCAGCCTATGAATAAGTCCTCGCATTGTCTGCACGTACCCATAGTGAAACATTGTTGCAAATGACAGGTACACCGCGAGCTGGGAACGGCGATGGTCCCAGGCTGGGAGGCTCGCGAGCGCACCAATCAGAACATGGGGCTCTTATCACTGACGCCATTAACATTGACCAATCCTCAGGGGTCTTCATGTAACAATTCTCATGTATCTAATTGCAGGGACAACCCAGGTATACCACCTAACTGACCCTCAGCCACTAATACCCTTCTCTATATGTATGCTATACTAACCCTACCACTCAAGTAACCAATCCAGAGTGGAGATAGGTTTTTTGCTAACTTTTTGAGGTGACGCAAGTAGCGCGTCATACCAAGGTAAAAAGGGCCTGCGAGCCCCACGATTGTGTGTGTGTCAGGACGGACGCGTACGATCCTTGACCCATCCCTGCCGTTTGTATAATAAACAGCAGAACCACCTTGCTTCTTGCGTGTGCCTCATACTCATTTTTGTGATACGCGGGAGGAGTTGGGGCCTCCCTGCCCGGAGGTCCGCGGACGGCCCAGCCGACCCCGGCAGAATTTCCCCCCGACAAGTTGGAGGCACTGCTGAGATCTGTTTAAGGTCTGCTTTTATTTTATTTTTCCGAGTGCTCCCGCTGCGAGGAGGCCCGGCGGCGCGGCCCCCTCTGCCGCTGCCCCCTTCTGAGGACTACAGGACCATCGCGGAACTGCGAGAAGACCGGACAGCGCAATCCGGATATTGGCCTTCGGGAGCCGGTTGAGAAGTATCCCGCCCGCGGTTGGCGAGTGTCCAGACGTGGTCCAGACGAGGGGAGGTGGCGAGCCGCTTGGAGGGGTGCACGCAGTCGAGCGGCCCCGCATCAAGAGAACTTGGTGAGTATGCCACACCCAACAAGCAATGTGAAATTGTGAGGGGGGGAGGAATTAAAATAAGGGAGGTGTTGCACAGGTGCGCGGCGAAGGTTTGACAATTTAGTGTTGGCTATGAAATGAATGGTAGCCGAACGAGTGCGAGAGCAGTCGGCTACGCTACGCGAAAGAGGGGGGCGGAGCACGAAAACATCACGTGCGGCCGCTCGTAGACATTGATTGGCCTAGGTCGCGACTACGTGTACGGGTGTGGGTGTGTGCGGTTTCCTACGATTTGGTGATTATTGATCAGTGAGTAGATGAGGATCCCTATTGATCGAGCAAGAAACTCGATAGGTAGATGACGTTTCCTTGTAGGCGGTAGCTAGTTGGTTGCCCAATACGGAAGATAATTGGCTGGTTAAGCCCTCCTGTCGAGGGGCGTATCACACGCGAGGCGAAGCAGCGTGCGCAGTCCGATTATATATTGTTGATTACCTTGTTCCAGGCGTGACAGGAAGACAGCTGTGGGGTTAACGGGGGTAGAGTGCAAGTGTATTAAGAGCTGACTAATAGTTTGAAGAGATTGGTGACGTCACCAGTAGGGCTTTCATAGGATATCCCGAGCACAAGGCATCTCTCTTTCGGAGGGTGGTGGGGAAGAGAGTTGTGGTAAGGGAGTGGAAACGGAGATAAACGGTAACGAGTTGATCGGGAAAAGGCGAAACGGGCAAGTATAGAAGAGGGAGGAGGAGCAAATGAAAATAGGACGACTGTATAAAAACGTCACAAGAGGTACGCAGCCGTAGGGGGCTACGTGCGCCTCGGCCGCAGGGGGCCGTAAGGGTGTTCTGTAAGGGAAGACAAGAAAGAAAAGAATATGCAAATGTAAATAATATATTTTAATAATTTTCCTTAGCGGACTATCGCAAGTCCCCAAACTCACGGGGCCAGGTAAAGGTAAAAGGTTGTGTATTGTAGGTGGTAGTAAAATAACAGCTACCAAATAGGGGAAGGATAGCAAGTGGAGCGCTGCTATGTCACACGGAGCAGGATCGGGAGGGTGGGGGAACACCCTCACTACCCCACTACAGCACATATGCAAAACACTGTCACCCCATCGGGTGAAATTGATAAAGTATAGCATTGAATGGACACAGGGGACGGACAACAAAATGACAACACCATGGCCGCCTAATGGTAGCTTCGATCCATATACCCAACATTCACTATTAAACCATCTGCATAATACATAGTAGGGGAAGAAATTGACAAACCATGTGGAGATGTTTAACTTATGGCGGATGTTCCAGGGGTCCCGACCAGGACCAAATGGAATGTTCACTGTGGGGGAAACACCGGAAGAAAAAGAGATTAAGGAGGAAGGAGAGAATGGGGAGAAGGAGAGTGAAGGCCCAAAGAACACGGGGAACGGACAAGAGGGAGGAGAAAAGAATAACAACCCAAAAGAAAATGAACTAAAAAAGGAACAGAGCGACGATATAACCCTAGCCAAGGTAGTGAAAACAGAGGGAGGGGGTTGTACCCTTTAAGAGAACTAGGAGAAATAGGAAGAGAACAACTAAGGGCGGCTGAGGGGTACTCGAACCCGACATACAGCCCGCCACCATATGCAGTGACAGGTGTCCACAAGGGAGGGGAGCGGACTAGTACGACGGGATCAGCCTATAGGAAGATGCCAGAGGGGGAGGGGAGGACTGGAGAAGAGCAAACTGAGGAAATAGGACATGACGAGTGGGTAGCTGCACAGATACTATTAAAATTACTAGGTACATTAACGGGAGAAGAGAGAGAGGTAGTGAGGAAGATGGACGAGGATAATACCAGGGAGAGTGAAATAAGGGGAGAAAAGCTGATAAGACAAAAGGAAGAGGTTTTGGAGGAACGGCTAGCAGAGCTAAGGGGTGAGCAGAATGAACTAATCAAACAGCTCGAGAGGGAGGAAAGAGAGAGAGCAAGGGAAAGGAAAGAAGGTAGGAACGAGTTGGAAAGAATAAGGGAACGAAATGAGGAGCAAAGGAGAGAAGCCGAAAGGGTAAAAGCAGCAGCAGAAAGGGTATCAAGAGCAGTACTACGAGAGAGGAAAAAGGAAGAAGAAGAGAAAGAAAAAGAAATGGCAATGTGGAAGAAGAGATTACTATCAGAAACGACCAGGAAATACGAAGAAGGGAGGGTGATAGAGAGTATATTAGAAAGGGAGAGGGTGAGAAGGGAAAGGAAGGAAGAGGATGAAAGGGTATTGGGAAAGATGAGTAGTGAAGTAATGGAGGAATTAAAAAGGAAAAGGGAGGAAATTGGTAGAGAGATGGAGGAGAGAAATGGAGGGGAAAGAGAAGATAGGAGAGGAGAGATTGAAGAAAGGAGGTATGTATATAGAGATACAGAAGTAGCAACAACATCAGCACAAAGGGGAGCGGGTGGTAAAGGAGAAAGGGGAGAGACAGACCTAATAGACTTAAAAACAGTAACGATCAAGGGGAGAAAGACAGAGTGGGGGCAGCCACATACAGATGACTTTTGTAGTGAGGAAGAAGAAGGAATGGAGAAGGAAGGAAGAAATAGTGACAGGGAAAGCCTAGATAAACTATATACCACTCGGACCAATACAGACTCACCATGGATATGTATGAGAAAGGATGAACTGGAGAAAAGTGAGGAGGAAGAGCGAGGAATAGCGAAAAGACAGACACATGAAGCCACACCCTCACCCTCACCATCCTACACTAAGTCAACCACCCCACTCTCACTACGTACAACTAAACTCGCGCCTTTCACAAACGAAATGACACCTTATGTAGGTAGGCTTAGAGACCTCCCTAGACGTAGGCAGGAAGGACGAATACACACGCCCACATTAAATACAGGAAATGATGAAAGAAGGGGAAAAGATGGAGAAGAAAGAGTTACGAGCAGGGGAACTACGGACGGAATCGACGATATAAGAGAGAGGGAAGAAGAAGAGGGGTGTGGGGACTCAATTTTATGGAACCCAAGGGAGATAACGAGACACAACGTAATGCCACTTCTGGAGAGGGGAGGGGTGAGACCACAATACGTCCCTTGGAAGCATGTAGACAAAGAAAATATAAAGTGCAGGCTCCCATCATTAAGTGGAGGTGCAGGTAAATGGATATATGAAATGGAAAAACACATCGCAGGACAGAAACTGGCAGTGGGGGATGTAAAGGGCCTTCTAATATCCATATTAGGGGATGCAGCGGATGACATTTGGAAAAGAGCGGGATTCACTGGGGTAACAATAACCAACACATCACACGATGGGGCACCATTCTCAAACTGCAGACATGCATTATGGCAGGCACTAAGGGTACAGTACCCAGACACATCAGACATAGGAGCAATTACCTCACGCAAGATGCGTGAGAACGAAGATCCTGTTGATTATATCCAGGAAATTCAAGAGAAGTGGCGCATGGAAACTAGAGAACAATGGGACAAAACACCAGCAATATTCTATCATATACTGGTACAAGGGCTCCCAGAAGGAGTTCAGAAACAACTGAAGAAAGTGGTGGGAATGGAAGCAAAAGCATGGCCAGAAATACAATTGACAATAGTACATCATTGTAGGACATGGCAAGGTAAAATGAAACAAAAGGAAGAGGACAGGAAAACGGAAGAGGCTAAACTTGTACAGAAAAAACTTACTAAATACACAATGGAAGGGGCACTAATAACTACACCTGCAACAATGACCCAAAACCCCACACAAGTAGTGGTTGCACAAGACCCCTCCCAAATACAACCCTCCCAGAATATAACACAACAGATGCCGCCACTCCAACCGTACACGACCAACTTGGGAGGAGGATACTCAATGCCAGGAGCTGGGTATTATAATTACAATAGGGGAAGAGGAGGAATAATGAGAGGGAGAGGATACGGATATAACACACAACAACAGGTGGGAGCACTTAGAAATTCCTACCCCACCGGTCAACCAGTATACCAGGACAACACAGGAAGCTTTCCATGGCAGAGTAGGGAACCACCAGTGTGTTGGATTTGCGGATTAGTAGGGCACATGTCACGCACGTGTAGAGTAAGACCAGGAACACCATCATGGAGCGAGCAGGGACAACTAAGGCCCACACAGGAACAGCAGGGGATACAGCAACAGCAGACGTTGCAACAGGGAAATGACCAGCAACAACTAGTAACACAACAACAACCCCAAGCACAACAAACACAACTGGGTAGGGTGACAGTACTAGGACACAACCCTTACACAGGAAACGGTCAATCGTTGTACCCTCAATAGGATAGCCCACAGACGGCCTTGGTGTGTCCCATCCTGTCAGTAACCCCTAATAGTGCGGAGGAACCACGCATAGAGGTAACGATAGGTGACAAAAAGTTATCATTTCTTGTTGATACTGGGGCGACCCGGTCTTGCATAAGGGAAGGTAAGTTTAAGATGTCAGGCGAAGCCATGAACACCCAAGGATTCTCTGGGGCTAGGGGGTTGGTTCCCTTTACTGATAACGTTCCCTTATCAATAGGGGATTACGACATGTCAGTCCCACTTTTAAATTCTAGGGCCTCACCAGTAAATATACTGGGGAGAGACATCATGAACAGGTTGAATATGACGATCTCCTTTACGGAAAACGGCATAATTTGCTCTACTCCAGGGATCAACATGCTCACAGCACGACAAATCATGCAAGCATACTGCGGACAGACAGCGATTAGGGCTGAGCCAGTTGATGGTGAACTATTCCAGTATGGGACAGACATGGCATTTGCCTGGGTGCCAGGGATAGAAGGAAAGATCTGGAGGAGGCCAGCAGCCTATTTGTTCAGACCAGAAACTCCAGCCAATGAACCAGAAGGAAAGGTGATTTCAGTGAACATAGAGAGCATCATAGCAACAGCTGATTACATTGCAGTGCATGCCCAAGACAGCGAAGGAAGAGCATGGAGAGCAGTAATAGCACTAGCAGAGGGATGTAGACTCACCCAGGTGTCAGACGAGGAGCTTTTCTCAGAAGAAAAGGAGGAAGGTGAAATGGTGTTTATGATGAGTGTGGAGATATGGCTAAGAGTGGCGTATAAACAAGTGGCACAAAAAATTGCAATGGCACTTGAGGCACCCGCACCCACCCCAGTTCCTTTCTTTGAGGAGAATATGACAAAGGTACCCACATCGCTATGGACTACTAGCCCCTATGACGTAGGATGTATAAAAAGTATAGGGGGTGTAAGGATAAAATTGAAAAAAGGTGCAATACTCCCCAGAGTAAAACAGTACCCACTATCAAAAGAGGCAGATGAGGGCATATATGAAACCATAACGGCCCTCATAAATAATGGCATACTGGTCCCATCAGAATCACCATGTAACACAGCTGTATACCCAGTGCGCAAGGCTAAACGGGGGTCTTGGCGCTTCATACAGGACCTCAGGCCCTTGAACAACATAGTGGAGGCAGAGTACCCCATAGCAGCAAACCCGGCCACAATATTGTGTGGCATTCCAGCAGAAGCATCACGATTTACAGTGATCAACCTTAAAAATGCTTTTTTCTCAATACCATTGCACCCAGACTCACAAGATTTGACAAGCTTCACGTACAGAAACACAAAGTGGAAACACAATAGATTGCCACAAGGATACTGCGAGTCACCCTCAATATTCAACAGAGTAATACAGATGGATTTGGGTAACATTGAAGTAGAAAGCACAGTGTTGCAGTATGTAGACGACATAATAATTTGCAGCACAAACGAAAAAAGATGCAGAAAGGATTCATTAAAGATGCTGACAATATTGGCTGAAAAAGGTTACAAGGTAGACATGGAAAAGTTACAGTGCTGTCAGGAACAGGTACTTTACATTGGTCAGCTCATATCCCAACATGGAAGAAAGATTGCACCACAAAGAGCACAGGCCATTTCAAAAACGCCATTGCCACAAACAGTAAGGGAACTGCAACAGTTCCTAGGTCTGTGCAACTACTGTAGAGCATGGGTATTTGATTACAGCTCATACATAGGACCCCTGCTTGAGGGGTTAAAAGAAGCTAACAAAGGGGAGAAACAGTTGGGGTGGACAATGGAAATGAAAGAGGCTTTTGATGAACTGAAAGATGCGATATCAACTGCTCCAATATTGGCCACCCCAGATTATGAGCGACAATTTTTCATATTTTCACATTGCGACTCAGCAGTAATGAAAGCAGTGTTGGCTCAAAAAACAAGCATGGGCTACAAACCAGTAGCGTTTTACAGCGGCCACTTAGATCCTGTAATGTTGGGTCATTTCCCTTGCGAACAAGGTCTCGCCGCAGCTGCTTTTGCGGTAGAAAAAGCATCAGCAATCACCATGGGGTGCCCAACCACACTATTTGTGGAACATGCACTATTTGCAATATTGAATAAACCCAAGTCCACCCTAACAACGCAGAGGGCATCAGGTTATGAGATCATCTTATCTAAAGCTGAACTATTAATTGTTAGATGTAGCATGGTCAACCCTGCAAGGTTTTTAGCAGAAATAATTGAGGAAGGAGATTATGCACACGATTGTACGCAAACCACTGAAATGGACTCATGTGCTAGAAAAGTTGAAGAAAACGCACTAGAGGGAGGTGAGCTCCGGTTCATTGATGGGTCATCAACAATTGACCAAAAAGATGGGATAAGGAGGACTGGGGCAGCAGTGGTGAAAATGATGGAGGTACCAGTGTGTGTGGCAATGAAATGTGTGCAATTACCACAGCATTACTGTGCTCAAGAGGCAGAGCTAATTGCTCTGATCTTGGCGTTGAAGGAAAGTTTTAATAAACGAGTGACTATATATTCTGACAGCGCATATGTCACGTCCACTGTCCACTCAGGGCTGTCAAAATGGAGAAGAAGAGGGTTTAGAAGAGCTGACGGCACTCCAGTGCAACATGCTCTTTTATTGGCAGAACTAATTGAAGTAATAAACAACCCCCAGGAATTAGCCTTGGTCAAGTGTACCGCACACACCAATGGAGAAGACCATGTCTCAAGAGGGAATGCAGCGGCAGACGCACATGCGAAGTATGCTGCATACTTTGGTGAGATATGGAACCCCCCAGAGTCAGACAGAGGGAGAGGGAGGGGAATGGCTAAGGAGATGTTGATAAGAGAAGGGTACACCCATCTCCCAGCCACACAGATAATGGAGCCACAAGCGGCTGCACCAATGGCAGAAAAAGAACTATGAGTAAAAAGAGGATGCACAATGTCACCAACTGACGCACTATGGCGCCAGGGTAACACTGGAAAAATTGTAATACCACTGGCACTATTGAATACCGCCCTGAGCCAACTACACCACCCAGCCCATACAGGCAAGGAAGTAATTGCAGCACGAATTAGGGAAGACTGGTTTTGCCCAGAGTTAAATTCTCATGTGTCAAATTTTATAAGTAACTGTCTCACATGTCAACAGTTTACGGCCGGTCACACTCTGAAGGTGATAAAAGGTACTATACCCCGGCCAGAGGGACCCTTCCGACATCTCCATATTGACTATGTTGATATGATCAACGTATGTCAAGGAAACAGGTATATGATTGTAGTAGTATGCCCATTTTCGAGGTGGATTGAAGCAGGGCCATGTTCACACCCAGATGCATTCAGAGCAGCTAAATTCCTAGTGAGGGAGGTCTTCCCCAGGTAGGGGGTGTGCGAGGTACTGCGGTCAGATAATGGCACACATTTCGCAAACGAAATGTTCCAGCACATCACGTCCTTATTGAGCATTAAGCATAAATTTGCATGTGCATACCACCCACAGGCCAACGGTATATGCGAACGCCTGAACGGCCTATTAAAAGAGGCAATTGCAAAAATACAGCAAACAACAAAGAAGAGTTGGCTGTATTGCCTTCCGCTAGCCCTATTTGAGCTAAGGAATAAACCAGGTTCCGACCACCACCTCACCCCTCACGAGGTGGTTACCGGACGCCAAATGCGCCTTCCTCTGACACCAACATCAAGAGCATTCACCGATCACGATAGTACTGCCACTGTTTTTGGTGATGAAATGTACCAATATGTGTCTTCTTTGATTACTAGTGTAGTGTTTGTGTCTCAACAGCTCGAGCGCACACGGGGCGGGTCTAACAGTGATCAACAAGAAGACGCGGATAAAGAGTTGGAAAAGAAAAGACTGTGTAAAATTGCTAAAGGTGACCACATGCTACTCCGCAATTTCAACAGGAAGTGGAACAGCCCACGTTTCACTGGCCCCCATCTGGTAGAGGAGATATCAACGAGAGCAGTAAAGCTACAGGACAAACGTGCCTGGAATCACCTACATGACGTAAAGATCTACAAACTCCAGACCCGCCCCAGCGCCACCGACATGGCCATCGGAAGAACAAGAACAGCGTCACCAACGGAGGAAGAGACTTCTGCCATTACTGACGGCTTAAGTGTCCCCATACCCTGTCAACCCCCACCCCCAGATCCCCCAGAGATAAATATTGGACCCACCCACCCCATGGTCACACGATCAAAGAGTAAAGAGACTTCCGCCAGCTAAGCCCCAAACCCTCTGCCCATTGACCCCCTACCCACTGCAGTAACGACCGAACTGAAGGACATTGTTTTACACATATACACACGTAAACACTTGAATGTTCTCCTTTTCTTTTCTCTCGCACATGCAGGTACTGCGTATTATTGTACTGTTAAGAAAGTAGCTAACTAACAAATTCACTGCCTAGGAGTAGATGGTACCCTCAGATGATAACTACCCAGAAGAATTGTCACACCAATTTGTATATGAAGTAAGAAGGCCAACGTACCTGAACAAAAGGAGGGTATGTGTCTACTACACAGCATTCCTCTTGGCCATAGAATATTCAATGCCCCACCTCCACCCATACTTGCCTGCCCTAAGAGATAGATCACTTAGAGTGGCGTGGGAACAGCTCTTCGCCTGGGCACTGAATGACTATCTGATAGGGAGGGCTTAAAAAATAACCACTAACCTTAATAACTGTTATGCAATACTAGAACCTTAGGCTAGTTACAATAACTCCCGATTGAATAGGTTTGGAGGTCTTACCTGAGCAGACTGATATGTTCAACGGGAAAGCAAATGCTGAGCTCAAGAATCTCCCCGACCAATGCGTCAACCTCTCAACCGGTAGGGAAACTCAGCGTGAGAGGTACGCACCAGTCAGGGAAACCCTCTGGGGAAGAAAACCCTGGTCGAGCGCAGGATCCGAAGATTGGAGTGTGGTTTGAGTGTGGTTCGCAGGCTGATGACTCCTATTCGATCATGGCGTTGAGTATCGGAAGACTGCTTCTGGAGAGGGGAGAGATGAGAAGCGAAGAGATGAATAGTAGCAGTACAGGAAGGGAAATGGGTAAAAACAGGCAGGAGACTGATTTCCCTGACCTCTTAACCAGCCGGATTAGAAATACCAGGAGAGAAGCCGAGAATACGGGACACAGAGAGTGGTAACTGGAACACTAGTCTGTAAGAAGAAAGTAAAGGTAAGTAGAATCAGATCCTAAAATACTCGAAGAAGGAAGGGACTTGGACGAGAGTTTTTGTTAATACCCAGAATGCAGTAACTCGAGAACTCTGAGGCAGCGTTTCAGAATGAGACGCTAGATGAATCCGGGGAATATGTATCTGCCAAGAATGCTGGATAGAGGATCTGGAAGATCAAGAGAAGAGGGGTTAGTAATGGTAGAGGTAGAGGCTTTACGAAGGATTGAGATTGCCTAGTTGCGAACTCACGGAGCATCCGCTAGCACAGTAGCGACGCGAAGAGCTGGAAGTCTCCATGGCCTATGAAGAGTCACGTGAGCGGTACGCCGTACCTCTGGCGAACGTGAGAGGACTGGAACGGCAATAGCGGAACCGTTCGTACTGCGATCCACCATCTTGGAGGTACCATTCCGAACGGAACCGCAGAGCCGGCTTCTAGACCAAAGGGACCAGCGCTTCGTGAGTGTAACAGTATGCCCCCTTCTCCTGGGGGGCGACCCTGGTTTCCCTGGATGCAACCTAAAGAATCGTCGGACCAGACGTGGAGCATGAACTCCAGAGGCCGGCTCCCACGTTCTTTCTGCAGGGGAGTACCCCTTCCAGTCCACCAAGAACTGTAGCCTCCCCCTCCGATAACGGGAATCACAGATACTGGCGACTTCATATTCTGGACCAGTATCGGTAGAGATAGGAGGAGGAGGGGTACAATCCGACCGGTGAAATCGATCCGGTACTGTCAACCGAATCTGGGAGAGGTGAAAAACAGGATGAATCCGGGACCATGACGAGGGCAAATCGAGCTTGACTGCCGCAGAACCCACCATCGATAAGATCCTGAATGGACCGAAGAACCTAGGGGATAACTTGGAAGGGACCAGATGCCGGGGAAGAAAGCGAGAAGCCAACCAAACAGTATCTCCCGGGCTCAAAGGTGGGACGTCTTGGCGATGTTTATCAGCAGTCCGCTTGGCCCTATCTTGAGCCATTCGTAATGAGACTCTAGCCGATTTATGTCCTTCTTGTATTTCGGAAATAAGGCCATCCACTCCTGGACAACTAGAAGGGGATAAAGGGACAGAAGGAACAAAGGAAGGATGGAATCCATAAGTACAATGGAAAGGGCTAGTATGAAGGGCCGAATGAAGGGCATTGTTATATGCAAATTCGGCTAAAGGCAACAAGTCCAACCAATTGTCTTGGGCGGCTGATGTGAAACACCGTAGATAGGCCTCCAAGGTTTGGTTAAGGCGTTCCGTCTGTCCGTTCGTCTGTGGGTGATATCCCGAGCTGAGAGCCCGCTTGATTTCTAAGACTTGGCAAACCTTTTCCCAAAACTTGGAGGTGTATTGAGGGCCCCTATCGGAGACCACTGTGTCCGGTAGGCCATGTCTGGAGAAAATTTCAGAAAGGAAAATCCTAGACATTTCCCCAGCCCCAGGCAGCTTGTTCATGGGAGTGAAATGTGCCAATTTCGTAAGATAATCAATGGTGACCATTATGGCGGTCTTGTTGCGTGAGGGAGGAAGATCTACTATAAAGTCGGTAGAGATCACTTGCCAAGGTTTCTCTGGAATCGGCATCCGGGTGAGCAGCCCCAAAGGTGGAGTTCTGGGATTCTTGGATTGGGAACAAACGATGCAGGCTGCTACATAGTCCTGTACATCCTTGCGGACTTCCGGCCACCAAAAATATCTTAGCACTAGGTTCAAAGTGCCTTGAACGCCTCGATGCCCAGCGGCCCGAGAGTCGTGACACATTCGTAATACTTCATGCTGCAACTCTGAAGTAGGGATGAAGACTTGCGATTTGTGAAAGAAAAAGGAATCGTCCTGGGAAAGATGGTAAGTACTGGCTGTCTTCTTGCAGGCGTCAAGGTTAGAAACCGATGCAGTCCTCAATTCGCTTAAGAAGTCGGTGATGACAGCGATGAATCTTGCTTTGGGGAACAATTGTTCAGAGCTGAATTGGGAGACAGGAACGTCCTTACGAGAGAGAGCATCCGCCCTCTGGTTTTGTTTTCCTGGAAGAATAGTGAATTCGATCCGGAATGGAAGGAAGAAATACGCCCAACGTGCTTGTCGGCTGTTGGTTGTATGTGCATTCTGTAGGACCCTGAGATTTTGATGATCTGTTCGTACCACTACAGGAAAGGGTGAACCTAGTAACAAGTGTCTCCACTCTTCAAACGCCCTTTTTATAGCCAACAATTCTTTTTCGAGCACAGAGTAGTTCTGTTCCGAAGCATTGAAGGTTTTAGAAAGATATGCAACTGGTCTTTCATCTCTTTGGTCGGTTTGTTGGAGTAAGACCGCGCCCAGAGCATGATGAGATGCATCAGTTTCCACAAAAAACTGTTTATTCTGGTCGGGGGTAATCAAACAGGATGCAGAAGTGAACAAGGATTTAAGTGTTTGAAATGCAGAATCGGTGGATTTATCCCAAACAAACGGAATTCCCTTCTTTAACAGTCGAGTCAGGGGCAGAATAATATCCGAAAAGTTAGGGATGAATTTCCTATAGAAATTAGCAAAACCTAAAAACCGTTGGATCTCCTTAACGTTAGAAGGTATGGGCCAATCAACCACAGCGGAGATCTTTTTTGGATCCATGGAAATGCCTTGGGCTGACATCACAAACCCGAGATAGGTTACCTGTCTTTGGTGAAATTCACATTTAGATGCTTTACAGTACAGCTGATTTGACTGCAGTCGTTTGAGTACAGTTTCTACATGTATCAGGTGTTCTTCTTGAGAGTAGGAGTATACTAAGATGTCGTCTAAGTAGATGATTACAAAATGGAATAGAATATCTGCGAACAGATGGTCCATGAAACGCTGGAACACAGCAGGTGCGTTCACCAATCCAAAAGGCATGACGTGATACTCAAAATGCCCAAATGGGGTTCGAAATGCTGTCTTCCATTCGTCTCCAGGGGCAATCCGGATGAGATGGTATGCTCCGCGAAGGTCCAGTTTAGTATAAAAGGAAGCTCCTCGGACTGCCTCCAAGATGTCAGGGATTAAAGGCATAGGATATTTATCTGCCACTGTGATTTTGTTAAGACCCCTGTAGTCAATACAAGGTCGAAGTTCATTAGTCTCCTTCTTTGGAATGAAGAAGAGAGAGGCTCCGGCCGGGGAAACCGACTCAGTAATGAGCCCGTTCCTTAAATTGGTTTGGAGATATTCTTTGAGGACTACCTTTTCTTGTTGGGAAAGGACATACATCCTCCCAAACGGGATAGGTTTGTCCGGAAGAAGTTCAATGTGACAGTCATCTCTTCTATGAGGCGGTAGAGTAGGGAACTGGGGATTGGAAAAGACAGACTGATACTTAGAATAGCATTCCGGAACAATCTCCAAGTTGTTTATTGAGGATACTGGTGAAGGGATCGAGTTTTCAGTCGGGATGTAGATGCCAACTGATTCCTTGGCTAAACAATGGCTGACACAGTATTCCGAGCCGAGGAAAAGAGTACCTGCTGTCCAATTTATAAAGGGGTTATGTCTCCTTAACCAGGGGAGACCCAATATAATGGGGAAATGGGCTGCCTTGATTAAATCGAAAGATAAGGTCTCTTTATGAGAGGCAATTTGACAGACAACAGGTTCTGTCTGTTCTCGGATAGGACCAGAACTTAGTGGATGTCCGTCCACTCCTTGAATAGGAGTGACCATCGCTTTGGGTATACAGTTAATTCCATGTTTATTGGCCCATTGGTCATCAATGAAATTCCCTGCAGCACCGCAATCTATCAGAGCAGGTATGTTCTGTACCATCTGAGTGTGAAAAACAAGAGTAACAGAAATAATAACCATGTTTTGAGTGGTTGCTACTGAGTCCAGATTTACAGGGATTCTCTTCGGGGAATCAGAATCTTGCGCCCCTACCGTTGTTCCCCCTGCGGTAGGGCTTTGAAGTTTCCCGACCCCTTGGCTGGAGTGTGTCGGGGGGGAACTAAAGGACAATCTCGTAACTTATGAGACGAAGCTCCGCAATACATGCATAGTCCCATACTCTTCCTTCTCTCTTTCTCACCTATCGATAGGGGCCCTCTCACTGTTCCTATTTGCATAGGCTCGTCTGAAGTGATAGCTTTATTTGTTACGGGGGGATAATCGAGTTGAGATCGTATGCCTCTAGTTTTCTTCTTTTCAAAAGAACGTTCATGTAAGCGGTAATCGATTTGCATGATGAGTGTGATCATATCCGCTAGATTTGCCGGACGCGGAACCTTAGCTACCTCATCCTTTAATTCGTCTGAAAGTCCTCGTCGGAATAAGGTGAGCAACCCATCGTCTGGCCATCCTGACTCAGAGGAAAGCTGTTTGAAGAGAGTGATATAGGTAAGTAGGTCTTTGTTACCTTGTCTAAGATCTAACAGTCTTTCTTGCGTGGATACCGAGATCTCTTGTCTACTAAACATTGCTTTCAAACTGTTGGTGAAAGCAGAATAAGAGTCCAAGATCACATTATTAGAGGTCACTAAAGGTGTAGCCCAGGCCAAAGCAGGTCCGGCCAAATGAGAAATCACAAAGCCAATCTTATCTTTGTCTGTTGGAAAGAAGCGGGACTTGAAGGTAAATTGCACAGTGCAGCTATCAAGAAACTCCTTGAGTTTGTGTGGGTCTCCGTCAAACTTGCCTGTATTCAAACATACTGGAGGAGAGTCCGAGAAGGCACGAGTAACCTGTTGTCGTAATTGGGCATTATCCTGTTTAAGAGCTTGTATCTCTAGGGACATTGATTGCATGGCGGCAATTAGTTGTTGCATTTGCTGTTCCATTGAATCACAGTCTGCCGTAGCCTTATTTTATATTTTTATTTTGGGCGTCGCTAACTGTTATGCAATACTAGAACCTTAGGCTAGTTACAATAACTCCCGATTGAATAGGTTTGGAGGTCTTACCTGAGCAGACTGATATGTTCAACGGGAAAGCAAATGCTGAGCTCAAGAATCTCCCCGACCAATGCGTCAACCTCTCAACCGGTAGGGAAACTCAGCGTGAGAGGTACGCACCAGTCAGGGAAACCCTCTGGGGAAGAAAACCCTGGTCGAGCGCAGGATCCGAAGATTGGAGTGTGGTTTGAGTGTGGTTCGCAGGCTGATGACTCCTATTCGATCATGGCGTTGAGTATCGGAAGACTGCTTCTGGAGAGGGGAGAGATGAGAAGCGAAGAGATGAATAGTAGCAGTACAGGAAGGGAAATGGGTAAAAACAGGCAGGAGACTGATTTCCCTGACCTCTTAACCAGCCGGATTAGAAATACCAGGAGAGAAGCCGAGAATACGGGACACAGAGAGTGGTAACTGGAACACTAGTCTGTAAGAAGAAAGTAAAGGTAAGTAGAATCAGATCCTAAAATACTCGAAGAAGGAAGGGACTTGGACGAGAGTTTTTGTTAATACCCAGAATGCAGTAACTCGAGAACTCTGAGGCAGCGTTTCAGAATGAGACGCTAGATGAATCCGGGGAATATGTATCTGCCAAGAATGCTGGATAGAGGATCTGGAAGATCAAGAGAAGAGGGGTTAGTAATGGTAGAGGTAGAGGCTTTACGAAGGATTGAGATTGCCTAGTTGCGAACTCACGGAGCATCCGCTAGCACAGTAGCGACGCGAAGAGCTGGAAGTCTCCATGGCCTATGAAGAGTCACGTGAGCGGTACGCCGTACCTCTGGCGAACGTGAGAGGACTGGAACGGCAATAGCGGAACCGTTCGTACTGCGATCCACCATCTTGGAGGTACCATTCCGAACGGAACCGCAGAGCCGGCTTCTAGACCAAAGGGACCAGCGCTTCGTGAGTGTAACAATAACAAGCATATTGAGAATTTTCAGGCGGGCAACTTTAACATCCCAAGAATAAGCTGCCGGACTGCAGCAAGGTAAGAGCAAAATGCCGGTGAAATTAGCCTTTGTAATAAAATTGATAGGGATTTTGATGATCACCGGGTTCTTGGCTGCCTCTGTATGGCAGTACAGCTATGCTATGAATATTGTTGCTGTACCCAAACCTAATATACCCCCACCCCCAGCTGCAACAGGTGTTACGTCAGCTGGTATTAGTATAATCCCACACGAAGAAAATAGAGTTAAACGCAGCACATACTCAGATAATAAAGGTATTGACAACTACATACAAGATTCAGCACACATCTCAAATAACATGTGGTATCAACACATGACCCACATAGGTAAGCAGACAACAAAAGACAGCTGCTACGTTTGCTCATTAATTCCATATGCCATGAGCGCTTCTCGAACATTCGTTGCTACAGAAATAGATGAAAAGACAGCACGATGCATAATATACCTGGCACTGTTCCAAACGAAAGGAAGATTTCAAGGGACAGTGGTGCAATTGGTATGGAAAACACGAGACACATATCCATATGAAAACAACTTCCTCAAGACTTATTTAAGTTACCACAAGAAAAGTTTACATACTGAAGCCTTAGATACATGACAAGTGGTCCTGAAAAAGGAGAAACAAAGAAGGTAACACTACAGTACCTACCATGTGATTGGTATGCTACTGAAGTTCCTGGTAAAACAGGATGTTGGGAGAGGCCACTGGTGACGATAACAGGGAAGGTGTACTTGGACAACAAATGGGAGATAGGAGTGGTTGGCAGCAACATGATAACTAAAGAAACTGTTTCAACTATCGATGGACACAACCACAGATGTTGGACGACTTGGATCAAGTACGTACCCATGCTCACGTGGATAGAGAAGGATGAAGACCCAATAATAATACTGCCGCTAACTGCGCCTAAGATATGCTACCAACATAAAGGAGAGGTGGACGTAGGATATAACACCAACTGTGCAAGCGTGATGGAGCTACCTGAGGGGGGAGCAGGAACAGCAGTGATAATGGACCATTACTGGGCCTGCGGAGAAAAGGCATACCACACGCTGCCCCCCTTGTGGAATGGTATATGCACAATAGTGCACGTTAATGTACCATCACTAGTGGTACCCCAGAAACACGTGAATATGGCCAACTTCCCCAAAATGGATGAAGGGAACGAGAGGAAGAAGAGATCTGTACAACCTCAGAAGGGGCCAAAGAACAAAACCAACAGCAATAATACTGTCCTGAATAGAAAGAAAAGACAAGGAGAACCTCTGACAGGAAATTACCTATGGGGTAGATCAGAAACAGCACTCACCTCAATTCCGCCAGAACACAGACTATTTAGCAGAGCAGCAATGTTCTTCTCCTCAATAATACATCCGGGATTACAGGCTTACGCAAATGCAAAATGGCTCCAGATAACTAGATGGGAACTAATGATAACCATCAATTCTACAGTGAATGGATTCAACGCAATAAAAGAGGAACTACGCGCAGTGAGGATGGTGGCACTTCAGAACAGATATGTACTGGACCTCCTCACAGCATTGGAAGGAGGAGTTTGCGCAAAGATAGGACAATCATGCTGTTCATTCATCCCTGCCAATGATGCTGACAACGGTACACTGACAGAAGCAGTCTCACAATTGGCCCAGATGCACTCTAAAATGATGGATGAAAGTAAAGGTGTAAAAAAGGATGAGAGCTGGTT
Organism: Ambystoma mexicanum; assembly: GCF_040938575.1. Lineage (NCBI taxonomy): Eukaryota > Metazoa > Chordata > Amphibia > Caudata > Ambystomatidae > Ambystoma > Ambystoma mexicanum. The sequence continues at coordinate 1,359,573,117 of NC_090934.1, read as the reverse complement.
TTCAATATTATGGTCATGGATGCCATCTTGGCTGTCAGATGGACTGAAAATTATAGTTGGATGTACTATTTTGGCTGGAGCTACACTGATCATAATAAGATTTTGTAAAGCCCGGAAGGCACGCACCACAGACGAAATGATTGAAATGGCCGGTATGCACCCCTTGATGCCAGCAGATGACGGCCAACACACAGGCATGATAATACAAGAGAGAGAGAGAGAAGTTGCGCAATCAGATCACCACCAACCACCTGGACCCACCATCTGTGAAGCTCGAAAACCCAAGAAACCCAAGGAGCTACATAGGGAAATGGGTATACTGCACTCCTGGAGGACCCTGTGAATACATGTATTGGTCATTTGAGGACCATGTTAACCATTATGGACATTTGGGAGGAATAACTAAAATATGGAGAGTGAGAGGAGATAAAGAAAAGGATATGTTTGTGGTCGACAAGTCGACCAGAGGGGGGACTGAAGTGGGAGAATGGAACAACAGGCTCCCACCAATCCCCTCTCGCGCTTGGCCTAGAGGATCACGGCCTAGGCACCCACCAGGAGATGAGTTTGCCCATCTACCAGACGACCAAATACCTTGGTAAAGGAACCTACGGATGTGCCCACCTACCTGCCCTACCTGCCCAGCAGCTCGCCCTACCCAGGCCGACACCTGCAACATGGATCAACTCGACTAAACCAACACATCGTTAGAGATGCCATGACGACCTAGCCAACGGTCACACCTGTACGACCATGCACACTGGACACTCCTACACCAACCTACACGAAGAATATACTCAACGCTATGACGTAGGTGACGAACACATCCACGGACGTGCATCTTTATTATTTTTCAAATAGGCTTTTAAGATGCAGAAACGCAAGACGCACGATGAACTTATCTAAATGGCTTGCTCACGCTTCACATAAACCCTATAACCTAAAGCACCTGTGCACTCAACGGCTCCATTTATGTACCTGATTCAAGTAGGCCGCAAGCAAGAGCTTCCATGAACATTAAAATGAACAAGAGTCCGGTTGCTGATCCTGCAGAATGAGCTCGACGAAAGGCAGACAGCCAAGCCACAATGTTGCAATCTCGCACGCCGCACACCAACGTCAAGGTCGCACCTGCAAATTAAACAAGGCACACTGTGGAAAAAACAATATTAATTGTGCAGATTTCGGCCTCAAACACGGTCCCGCCTCACGTGACCAAGCCAAACCTGAAAGGATGCCAAGGCTAAGAGAACGGGGGCGCCTGGATCCCTCGTTACAAGACACAGGCAGATACAAATAAAAGACTCAATGGACATCTGCGACAGTGGGAGTAGTCGGCCTTCCAGCCTATGAATAAGTCCTTGCATTGTCTGCACGTACCCATAGTGAAACATTGTTGCAAATGACAGGTGCACCGCGAGCTGGAAACGGCGATGGTCCCAGGCTGGGAGGCTCGCGAGCGCACCAATCAGAACATGGGGCTCTTATCACTGACGCCATTAACATTGACCAATCCTCAGGGGTCTTCATGTAACAATTCTCATGTATCTAATTGCAGGGACAACCCAGGTATACCACCTGACTGACCCTCAGCCACTAATACCCTTCTCTATATGTATGCTATACTAACCCTACCACTCAAGTAACCAATCCAGAGTGGAGATAGGTTTTTTGCTAACTTTTCAAGGTACGCAAGTAGCGCGTCATACCAAGGTAAAATGGGCCTGCGAGCCCCACGATTGTGTGTGTGTCAGGACGGACGCGTACGATCCTTGACCCATCCCTGCCGTTTGTATAATAAACAGCAGAACCACCTTGCTTCTTGCGTGTGCCTCATACTCATTTTTGTGATACGCGGGAGGAGTTGGGGCCTCCCTGCCCGGAGGTCCGCGGACGGCCCAGCCGACCCCGGCAGAATTTCCCCCCGACAAGCTTGTCAGGATGTAATTCTCCTTCAGATACAGTTCTTTCACACACACTTCACTTGTGGGTTACAGATAGAGACTTTCAAAACTGCCTGGTTCTTTCCTCCTCCTAGACGTGACCACTCTGATCTGTAACCCCTCTCTTTATTTCTTGCTCCTCCTTTTAAACCTTTCACCTAGAGGTGCTTCCGCCACCCCTTCTTGTTTTCCTTTGCTTCTTCCTCGTGCACACTTGTAAATTTCATTTGCTTTCCTTTTTTCCACCAGGCACTCTTGCACCTTCCTTTGATTTCTTATCATTCCCCTTGCACACTTGACACACTGACTTCTCTTTAACATGCACCATCTGCACGCTTTAAAAGTCTTGATTCCACTTTTCCTTCTTTGCACTGTTCAAATGCCTTTCTTTCACTTTTACTTTTCTTCCCTGCTGCTAGCACAACTTCCTTCTTCCCATTTCTTTTATTCTGATTATCTCTTACACGCTTCTGTCCTTTGTACACTTTATCTCACTTTCCACTTTGTGCCGCTTTAAAACTGTGTCTTCCTCTCACTCTGCTTCAGTGAAAAGCATGCTCCCGAATTTCTCACTCACTCACCGGGCAGCATCTCGTTTACAAGCGGTCCCTCATGATCCACAGGGTTGAGGTCAGGGTCTCACCACCTGCCCCTCAGTCACCCCTGGGACCGTCCCACGTCCCAAGGGACCAAGCATTCTGACAAACGCTACAAGCAGGACAAAGGCTGCCTTACTCCGGCCCCTCGGAGGCATGGCTCAATAGCCACGCTGCAGCGCTCACAAAAACCGAGCCAGCGTTTCAGCAAACAGTTCTCCTGGCTTCCACTCCTGCTCCTCACTGCTCCTTGGTTTCTCGGCTCCTGACAGCATCCCCAGGTCGCTCTCCTACTTGGGAAAAACCACACCTTTTAAAGTTAAAAAAACTGTCAAGTGGAGTCAGGTGTGAATGGCCATTATTAAATGACTGGCCCTGCCCGACTCTATTAGTGGGACAACTTCAGATCTCTCTATGGTAAGTTTCCCTTACTATCCTCATGTTGTTTCTATGGGTAATCTTTACTGCTCTTAGTTGTCTCCTCCTCGTCTCAGTATTTGTTGGAAACGGGGATGGGGAGATGGGGTTACCCCATGCAGGCTGAGGGAGAGTGGGTTGGGGTATAAGTATTGGAAATGGGGAGAATGGGTTAATACCTTGTCTTGCCTTTGAGTATCCTCCTTTCAATCCCTCGTGATCCTCCACTCAGGTGATACTCCCTTGCTTGTCCACTGCCAGGATCGGGATCCAAAAATGATGGCCCTTCCCTGACCACCTGTATGGAAGATACCAAGGGATTAGGGGGGAGAAAACCATCAGGTTTCTCACAAGGTGTGTTAATGTATGCGCCTAATTTGTGGGATTGACCAATTTGCGATTTGCGAGGGAGTCAGAAACAAACAAGAGAGTTTTCAGGGCGGGGGTTTCTCTTCTTTCGTCCAGAAAAATTAAAAACAGAGGAGCAACCTTTCCTTTGAGCATCATTTATTGTGTTGTCTTCCAATATTGCTTTGAATATTTCAATGTATGTGTCTTCTTCCAGTTCTTGAGATAGTGTGTGAACTATGCCAACTTTCCAGAGTGACTATCAGCAAATATATAGTGTCATTTGTTAAGTGAAAAACAGTCTTGGACAGGAAACCTTCTTTCTTTTTATCCCAGAACTTTGGCCTGGAGAAGGTGGTACCCAAAAGCTTAAGTTCACAGAGATGTCTGCAAATTATTTGGTAGCCCCCTTGACATAATTATAAATGTGTGCATGTTAGGGGAATAAGGGATTATGTTCTTGTGCCTTTGCAGTCAAGCATCCCAATGGATTGGGGGCCACTTATTGAGGGGCGAGACATTCTGGATATCACTATGTAAATCTACACTGAATGGGTGGAGTCTACGAGTATGTTGGTATTGGAGCAGATCCTGTGTGGTATTACAATGAGCTGATGGAGTCAAGAGAGGTCCAGAGGATCTCAGACTTCGCCCAAGAACAGTGCAATCTGAGTGAACCCCAATTTCTTCAGTCAATGCGCACAGTCAAGGTCATACCATAGACTTTTTTTTTCATGCCGACTTACAATGGAAAATTCATGCTCCGCTTTAGTCAAATTAATATATAATTCTCATTGATCGATTGTCAATTCTACATTTCTCTGACGAAGACTGAATCCGATGTCAATCGGAAAAATACAGAGGAAACTGTTTTCAACTCAATGCATATCCTTTATGCCGGATCTTTGCAATATTGGACATACAATTCAGAGGGGCTTTGTGAGGTATAGCCATTTGTTCTTGAACTCTGAAATTGACCCTTGACTTCCTAGCTCCGGAATATTCAAAGAAAGTAAACAAATGCCATATTGCAGGGTTTTCAGAAAAAATAACCACATGTATAATTTTACACAGAAATGGGGAAAGAAATAGCCAGAATGTGACAAACCTGCCCCATAGTTATTGCCCACTATCTTACCAGAAAAACTATTTTTCAAGTCAAGAGATTGTATGTTGACATGGAAAAGGTATTTGTCAGGCAGTGCTGTAATGGTACTAACTGCTCATTAATGTTAGCAGCTGGAAAATGGTGCACATACGGGCAAAACTGTTGGATTTGCCAGTGCTTGCTTTTAACAGCACCTCAGTGAAGGACTTGCATTCTGCTTATAAATCGAGGGGCTCAAGGCAGACCTGGTTAAGAAATGTTTATGACACTAGCAGCGTGTTTACATCACTAATTAAACCATCAGCTTGATGGCTGCTTTGAAAAAACCTTGGCAGGCACTTCAAGTGCGGGGTTTGATTTTAAGGCTTGATAAAGTTGGCTCAAAGAAATCACAGGAGGGCTTGTTTTTGGTGGGCAGGGGAAGGAAGTGGATGGAAATGGCCATAGGGATCAGCATGGCCATGGACAGTCAATGAGTGGGCAAATAACCAAATAACAACGACAAGCATTGTGTCCCTCCTCACGTGAGATCTCTCCTTAGCTTTAGTCTAGTGCACTCGTTTTGGCTTATAGGTGGAGCTAATGTTCCACCTTTTAGCCAAAACTAAAAAAGGTAGAAGTGATTGGTGGAATGAGAGTTGCTCTGGACCAGTCCTTTCATAGAATATTCTTTTGAAGTGTTTCTTATCAAAGTCATAATAAATGATTCATGCCACCATTCATGTAAACAGCGAAGAAGCCTGGAGCGGAGAGGTAGAGAGAACGCTGCGGTAAAGAGGTCACTGTGACATGACATTGAAGGGTGCACTCCATGTCGCGCCTTCTCACCTTCTCCCAACAGTGGGCACTTTAGGCAGTGATGTACCCCTTAATTTCTGCTTTGTGGTCCAGTGGCTACAAATAAACATTCTTCAACAGATGTGCAGGATTATTCCTGCACTTGATGTAAGAAATTTGCAACGGCAAGCGAGCACCGACACAATCATTTAAACCTCCTCAAAAGCCACATTTTGAGAGATTTGAAAAACTAAAGAATTGTGGGGGCATTCCGTGCCCATTGGGATTGAGTTCCAAAGGGTGGGTGTGTCACAGGAGAAGGATTGTTTGGGGGTCCTCTCTTTGCAGGAGAGTTTTGATTCGAGCCGGTTGGTCGATTTGCTACATGAGGCGCATGTGGCACGAGATATGTGGAGCTTTACCACCAGGTACAGCGGCGTGCTACTCATGACTGCTTCGTAGATAATACATGTAGTCTTGAACAGGATCCTGGCCTGGAGAGGAAGTCAATGTGGTTTGCATGGGGCGGGGGGTGATTCGGTCAAATTTCCACGCACCTATAATAAGTCGTGCTGTGGCACAGTGGACTGTTTTTGAGGTAGCAGAATGAGCAACTGGGAACCCCATCAGGAGGGCATTTCCGCCAAAGGTTTGCACTATGATCCGGAAGTCCTGCGGCAAGATGAAGGGCTTGATTTTGTGAAGGGTGGAGATGTGGAGCCAGGTCATTTGGGCCTTCTTGGCTATGTGTTTCTGGAAAGACATGCTGCTTTCAATCATGAAGCCAAAGGATTTTGCTGAATCCAAGAGTTGCAGATCAAATCCTTTTTTGGCGCATAGCATTGAGACACTGTTTGACAATTTGTTGTTTAGTAAGGGGACCGATGAGGATGAATTTGGTCTTGGATGGTTTACGTTTGAGGTAGGCAGTTCACATCCAGGACTGGATGATGGCCAGATAATCGCAGGAACGATAATGTCCTATGGGCATTTTACTCTCATGCACAACTGAGTACCGTCTGCCTATTGGTGGATGGCTATTTTGAGATCTTTGAGGAGTGTGCCCAGAGGCTCCATGTGAAGGTCAAAAAGGATTGGTGAGACTATGGAGCCTTGGGGGCCTGCAGGATACTGGTAGTCCATTAGAACGCAATGTTCTCATCTGGACGGCCTGGTGTCTGCCTGAGAAGTAGGAGGTAACCAATTAAGGACAGTGCAAGACAATCCCATCCTGTCGGTGTCGAGAGAGAGGAGGATGCATTGGTTGATGGCCTTGAATGCATCCAAGAGGTTAAGTAGAATGAGGAGGCATGAGTCACCCTTATCCATGATTTGGATGGCATCAATTACCACCTAGATGATGGCTGTCTCGATGCTACACATTGGGCAGTACCCCGGCTGATAGTCGTTGAGGAGGTGTAATTGTTCAATTCTAGTGTGTAGTTGTAGCGACTACTTTTTCCCAAAAAAAAAAAAAAAACGGGTGGTTTGTAATGGGTCGGTAGATGGTCAGGACCTCCTAGTCTAGGGTTGCTTTTTTCAAAAGAGCTCATCTGTAGTGAGTTCACTCATGCATTTATAGACTTCGGTCAAGAATCCGAAGGTCTTCAACATCGTGAAAGGTGTATCCCCCAGCAGAAGCAATCAACCCTGGGGTGTTTTTTTATGGGATACAATTGCATCATAAGAAGGACCATCCAACCCATGTCTTTGGTACTAAGTGAACCAAGAACCCACTTTTTCTCTTCTCACCCAGAAGGATCCAGGCTGTACCACTGATGTATCCACTTCATATTAAAAAGTCCTGGTATTAGATTTTGGATAGTGATCTATGTCTGGTGTGATCAATAGATGCACAAATTAAATAATATCAAGGGTGACCCATACACTCACTTTGTTCATTAAGTGTGTGTTTTTTATGCATAGGGACTTTTATTAAAAGCTGAATTTTACATTGTATACTTGTCAGCAGAGAATCCTTTTTTCTGATTTTATTTTTCCTAATATTATTCCTAGCAATCTGTAGTTCTTTCACATATAGCTTGACAATGCAGAGATCATTTATTTCAGAGGGACGTGTGCTTTCCAGCACACACTCACAGTAAAGAGACCCAACGAAATGAATTGTGACTTTGATGGTCTTTTCTACCAAAACAAGAGGTGTGAAGTGAGATAGGTTGCATTGGACTTGACCAGCTAGTCAATGATACTCTCCTCAAACAAGAAGGTTCAAGGTATGTGTCTTACTCGAAAGACTATGCAAAGGGTTCCCCCTTTCTTTCCGGAGGATCACTGCAATCTGTTCAGGGGTCCACTCACATGTAGACATTGTTCATAACAGGACCCCCTGCTTTATTAATCTCAAGTGTCATTCATCACAAAAATGGGCCAGTGCAGAATACTAATGCTTACCTTGATGAAGGCCTGATGCAAGGAGGAAATGTCTATGTTTCCTCCCCAGGGGTCATTGGGAAGGTTGCAACAAGGGGCAGGCTCACCTGATTGGATGGGTGAAGGCTTCTTGCAGAGCATAAGGCCGGGCAGAATTGACTTTGCACCCAGGCTCGGACTGGCCTATAGGTCAATAGTGCACTGGCCGCACCAAAAACTCAAAATGCTGGTGTGGGCCAGTTATTTTGGTCAAAGTGAACCACTTTATTGGCCAAGGTGGGCCTGTTTGATGAGTTACCTCAACATGCGGCAAGTAGGTTTGACCAGTGTTGCTGAGTAAATATCTTTAAAATGCACAATTTGCATCACATTTTATAACATATCTCCCCCTGTGTACTATTCAAACAGTCTGTCACACAAGGAATGAATTGACATTTGCAATTGTGGGCCACTTTTTCATTGGTGCCCGAGTCAATAAGAACGTGAAATGGCAGCTTGCTAAGCTCGTAACGAGGATGAGAGAGAGCCGCCATTTCAGTAATCAGGGCTGCACGCAAGACATTTTCCATGGCAGAGGAGGTGGGAAGCGGGGAAGTGCAGGGAAGGCTAGGGTGAAGGGCAGCTTGGGCTGGGTTGAAGGCCACAGCGTTGGCAGTTCCCCAAAAAGAGCGAAGATGCAGAGTGTCCTTTTAAGAGTAAAAAGGAGCATGTCTGTGGGGCCAGTGCTACAAAATGGCGGGAACATGGGTGAAAGGATAGAGCCGGGGATGCCAGTGAGGCCAGCCACAAGGGGCAGCACTTGTGCACGCTCGGTGGGGGAGGGGAGAAAGAGCATGGAGCAAGAACATATATTAGAGGCACACGTGGCTTTTGGGCAAGCGGTTTCAGCAGGTCACCCCTACAAAGAAATGAATGAGATGAGTGAAAGTGAGGAGACTCAAGAGCAAGATACGGGGGATAGGCTAAAGAAGGCAACGCGAAGTGAGAGAGGGATTCTGACTAAGGTGAAGGAGTGACAGGAAAGCAGGTAGACCCTGGAGTGCCTGATATATGGAGAGGAGGCAGAAGCAGCTGGTCATGAGCAGGTTTTATTGGTGAATATGGAGCGTGGCCACCATGATGGGGAGTTGAAGTGGAGATGTTCCATGGGGCTGCCAATGACAGTGCGGAACAGGCCAGTTGGCGGCTTGGCCACAGAAGAGTGGACATGCTGAAGAGAGCAGTCAGCTTGTAATCACAGCTCAGAGGGATTGGAGACTGTGGCGCCTGCACTGATGGGGGACGCAACGCCACAGGTGTCCCGTGATGGTCAGCAGGGGTAGCTATTGGGGAGCTGTATGATGCAGTAGTCAAGGAGGCACTAGACCACAGTAAAGGTCACAGGGAAGGATGAAAGGTGAGGCAACAGATGGGGTCATGCGGAAGCGGATTACGAATGCTCCCCCGGAGGGTCTGGGGAGTGTCTCTCAGTCAAAAGAGCAAGGGTGCAGCTGCATTTTGGAGTTCAGATGATGTTCACTCAATGGATCGTTGCTAAGAGGATCCATTTGCCAAGACATTTGGTGTTCCAACCCGTTCCCCAAAAATGTACAGAAATACAAAGAAAAGGATGGGCATCAGGTGGAGTGGCTGGGAGGACAAGGCACGGTTGGGTAAGCTGCTTTCACTTGGCTTTCCGGGATGTTTTGTTTGGAGATCAGTTCTCGGAGCACGCAGAGCACTCACCTCGCTCTCCTCCCATTCATTTATGTATTTTATTTTATTTATTGATAATTTGTTAGGTGCTTATACAACAGAATCGTGTTTCCATGTGCCACAGGGCAAATGGAGAGAGAACAGGGGAGTCAATAGAATGTAAAAGAACAGCAAGTGTAAAGCATGGTCCTACTAGGCCTTGTGGCATTTGGAAGGGCAAGTGCAGTGAAGGGCAGTGCAAAAGGAGAGGAAGGGAGGGGGAGGGGGAGAGGAAGGAATTAGGGATGGACAAGTGCTGGGGAGCAAGGGAGGGAAGTGCATGGGGTGCCAGGCAGGGTCCACTGGCTAAGTGTTGGGTGGCAGGATCCCAAGGCATGGGATGCACAGCCTCCAGGCAGGGGGCCCACAAGGGCAGTTCTGAGGGGGCTGCTGGTGTTGACTGACAGAGGGTCTGGTAACCTGTGGTATTCATCGAGGTACCAGGCTGCCAGTCTCAGTGGCAGTGAGGTGGTTAGCAGGGACGAGAAAGAGATAAAGAGGTATCGAAAATTGGAGTTTTGAGCAGTTTCCAGAATTTAAGAAGGTCCGGCTCAAGTCTGAGAGGGGCAGGGACGCTGTTTCAGAGAGAGGCACCAGCCGAAGAGAGAGACCTGCCTCCCCACACCCCCACTCTCTGCTTGCAGAAGTGTATGACAATCAGGGAGTTGGAGTTAGAGGAGCAGAGGGCTCTAGTAGGAAAGTATTTGTGGAGAGAGAGTTGGAGATAGCATGGACCCAGGCCCCAGAAAGCATTGTGAATGATGCAGAGGGTCTTAAATGTTATCCTTTTGTCCACCCGTAGCCAGTGTAGAGATCTTAGGGCTGTGGGATACCATCCCTCGGCTTGAGGCCAGTGATTAGTCTTGCAGCCCTATTCTGGTTTAGCTGAAGGGGGAGTAGGGAGGGAAGGAGGAGATTGAGGAAGAGGCTGTTGCAGTAGTCCAGCCTAGAGAGGACCAGAGCTCTGGAGACATGGAGCTTCTGGTGAAAGGTGAGAAAGGGGAGAATGCCTCGAAGGAGGTGAAGCTGGAAATGGGCTTTCTTGGTGAGGCCCAAGATGTGAGGGGTGAAAGAGAGTGAGGAGTCAAAGATGACCGCAAGGTTTTTTGCATCAAGGGATTGAGAAGCTAAAGGGCCCAAGGAGGGTTCCAGAGAGTAGGAGGGAAACAGGGGGCAGTAGTCCCAATAGGAGTGATCTCTGCCTTATTGGTATTAAGACAGAGGTCATTGGGCACACACCATGCCTGGATAGCAGACATTCAGGAATGAGAGAGAGGAGGAGGAGGAAGTGGTAAAGAGAAGTTTGAAGGAAAGCTGTGTCTTATCAGTATGAAACTGGAAATGAGGGGAGAAGGAGGAGATCAGGTGAGCAGGGGTGAGATAGATATTGAAGAGCCATAGCTGAGGATAGAGCCCCCAGGGATTCCAAGGGTAGGGAGTGACATGGTGGAGGAGAAAGGTCCCAGTAGTAACTGCAAGGGGCGGTTAGTGAGAGAAGAAGTCAGCCAATCCAGTGTGTGGGCCATGATGAAGAGGGTATCTCAGAGCCATGTTATGAGGATAGAGTGGTTGACTGTGTCAAAGGCAGAGGAGAGATTGCAGCGAATAAGAACAAAATAAGAACAGCAGGAGAATTAGGATCAGGATTTGCAAGCATGTTTTCATGGGTGTTCAGGAGAGCAGTTTCCATGCCGAAATCCAGGTTGATGGTCATGGAGGCAACCTACGAGTTCGTTATGGAGGGTCAGTTGGGGAAGGGTCAATTTCTCCAAGAGTTTAGCCAGGAAGGGGGTCATGGAAATGGGGTAATAGTTAGCCAGGCAAGAAGGGTCAGCAGATGGCTTTTTTAGGAGAGGGTGCACAAGGGAGTGCTTGAGGGAAAGAGAGAAGGAACCTGTTGTGAAAGAGTGGTTACAGAAGTCGGCAAGGGCTGGAGCGAGAGAGCAGATGTTGTCCTTAATGGCTCTAGAAGAGCAGGGGAGCTCCTGTTTGGATGAGAGCTTCATAGAGCAGACAGCTTCAGCGCTCATTGCCCGCCCTACTGGTGCAGGATTGATCTGTGCATGTGAGCGAGTGACCAGAAGTGGTTTTGGCCATCGAAGGCCTTTGTGTGCTTTGAGGGGCGTTTGCTTATTTCTCCGGTAACTGGGAGAGCACACAGCCTGGATGGGTATGCTGCTTCCCTTTGGCCTTTCAGCATGTTTTATCTGGAGATGTTTTCTCGGAGCATGCAGAGCACCTGACTTGCTCTCTTCCCACTGCCCACCCCACTGGTGCAGGATTGGTCAGTGCATGTGAGCATGTGACCAGAAGTGGTTTTGGCCATGGAAGGCCTTCGCGTTTTTTTTGGGCCGTGTTCGCCCAATTATCCAGTGACTGCGAAGACACGGATGGGTAAGCCACTTCCCCTTGGCCTTTCAGCATGTTTTATTTGAAGATGGTTTCTCAGAGCATGCAGAGCACTCGTCTGGCTCTCCTCCCACAGCCCGCCCTACTGGGGTGGGATTGGTACATGACCAGAGGTGGTTTTGGCCATGGAAGGCCTGTGTGCTTTGGGTCGTGTTTGCCCATTTCTTTGGTGACTGGGAGGACATGCAGTATGAATGGCTATGCTGCTTCCCCTTGGCTTTTCAGCAGATTTTTTTGGAGACAGTTTCTCGGAGTTGCATAGCACTCGCATTACTCTCCTCTCACTGCCCACCCCAACTGGTGTGGGATTGATCTGTGCATGTGAGCATGTGACCAGAAGTGTTTTTTGCCCATGAAAGGCCTTTGTGTGTTTTGGGCCGCGTTCGTCCATTTCTCTGACTGGGGGGACACTCAGCATGGATGATTAAGCTGCTTCCCCTTGGCATTCCAGCATGTTTTATTTGGAGATGAATTCTTGGAGTGCACAAAGCACTCACCATGCTCTCCTCCCACTGCCTTCCCTACTGGTGCGTGATTGGTTTGTGCATGTGAGCATAAGTTCCCATCTTCACCGGACCTCCCAGGGCAGCCTTGCCGGGCAGCCAGCTAAAGGCCACAAGGCAAAGGGCAGCTCCAGTTTCTCCCTGTTCACTCGTGGATGGCCGATGGTACACCCAACAGCAACATCCAGGTAAGGTGGTACGGGCGAGGAGCACAGCCATTACTGTGCTCCGGAAAACCCTGCCACTCTTATATTACTACTTCCTGCTACCCATACTGCACTGCCAATACATTTGCATCTAGAGGATCTAGGATGGTGACCAAGCTGTTACGCTGGCAGAAGGTGGGGGATAGCTAATGTATTGCAACTGGCAAAATACTGATTCCAGGTTTCAATTATACTCCTGTTTGGTTTGATCCTTTAAAACAATGTATATTTTTAACATAGGTGTACTCTTCACACAACGTATCTTGTTGAACCTAGGCGTACTCCTCACACAACTTATGTTTTGAAACTAGCCATATTCTTCACAGAATGTATGCTTTGAACCTAAGCATACTCTTCACACAATGTATGTTTTGAACCTAGGTGTATTCTTCATGCAACATGCAAACATGAAAATGTTTTTCGGATTTATCCAACACATTGTATGTTTTCGAAACTAGGTGTATTCTCACACAGCATATGTTTTCAACCTAGGTGTATTTTCTCACACAACATATGTTTTGAACCCAGATGTATTTTGCACACAATGTAAGTTGGGAATCTAGGGCTTTTATTTTGACATAGTGTATGTTCTAGGACTAGATTAACTTTCACACAGTGTATCTTTGAGTCTAGATTTATTTTCACAAAGCGCATACAGTGAATCTAGGGGTTTTGTTTTCACACAGCGTTTGTCTGAACCTAGGTGTGCTTCTCACACAGCGTATGTTTTGAACCTAAGTTTACTTTGCACATAGTGTATGTCTCAATCTACGGCTCTGTTTTCACACAGTGGGCCTCATTACGAGTCAGGCGGTCCGGAAATAACGGTGGCGGTAAACCCGCAGCCACCGTTGTTTCCGGATCACCTGATCTCGAGTCCTGCAGGTGGAGGTGTCATTCCCGCCAGGTCTGACCTGGCGGGTTTAACACTGCCCGCCTGCAGGCGGACATGGAAAAACTGACACAATCACAAGATGGTGCCGGTGTTTCCATGGTCCCCATTCCCATTGAGTCCTATCGGACTTAATGGGAATGGGGATTTACCGAATTCCGCCTCCAGAATTCCTGGGTCACCGGGGTTGTAATGCCCCAGTAATTCCGGGAATGACAGAGGCGGAATGGTAATACGAGTCCGGCGGTAACCGAGCCAGAAAAACCGCCAGGTTACCACCGGACTCGTAATGAGGCCCAGTCTATTTTTTCATTCTCGGTCCCCTTTTAAACAGCGTAGGCAGGAAATCTACAAATTATAATCTCATAATGCTTCCCGCTATGCTCTGAAATGCCACTAGATTACCCCTTGCTGCACGCCAAAATCGTTGAGGGCAATGAATGTGTCAATTTGGATGTCTGCTGGGGGCTGCCTTAGTATAGAATTTAGATGAACGTGATACAAATGTCCAGGTACCGACTAACAATCCTCAGATTTACTGTGTACTCACCTAAAACAAAAACAACATACTGCATACCTATACCGTAACAAAACATTAGGCCATCAGAAATCACTACGAACTACACACAACACCAACCAGGACACTAAGCCAACCACACAAAATGCTTAAACATCCACACACCAAGCACAACATTACAACCACCAAACTACTCTAAGCAGCTCAAAGTGACTGGTTTTTCCAAATGGAAGCTACCAACAGCACATCAAAGCTATAGTGGTATTGAGCAAAACTGCTCAATACCACTAACAAATTTCCCCCAGCCCTTATTCCTTTTCAGATCTGCCAGAGTGCCAAGAGGCGTAGCAGTGTTCAGTACAAGACCAAATAAAAGAACATAACATAACAGAGTGAAGAAGGAGCTTGGTCCAAAAGCACCAAGTTCCTCTTCCGTTTCTATGGTGGCCATTGAGGGAAAAAAGAGGCGCAGCTTAGTGGAGGGAAATCAGGCAGGTAAAGAGGTCAGTGGAAAACCAGTATAAGAATGAGTTTGGGGGGTGGAATCTGTCGAGGCAAAAGAGGGATGGGGCACCAGTGGGAGAGTGTACACTGCAAGGGGAGGAGCACAAATAGATGACCCCGCCAGCTCAGAAGCCATTCTTATTCAGAGGAATAAAGCTTGTGCTTCAAGCTCACTGATTGGCCGAGGCACTGGAACAGGGTCGTCAAAGTGTCAATAAAAAGTGGAATGAACCAGGAAAAGAACAAGACAGTCTGCATGAGAAAGATGATGGGGTTAGGTCCACCTGGGATAGGACTAGTGGAAATTGACTACTGTTCAGACAGGATCAGGCAAGGATTAGCATCTGTGCACGTCTCTCATGACTCCATTTTACTATAGCCCTCGCACCTGAACCAGGCAATGTTCTAAGATGATTCTGGTCACATAAAGTTGGAACATATGAGTTGATTAACTATTTATTTATCAGAATACCACTTTATCATTTCACTAGGTCGATGCTGAAAAATTACATGTAATGAGTCGAGTCTATTAGAGCAAATCAACATAATTATTGCAAATTGGAAAATTAAAAGAAGTCTTGCTCCTAATTTATCTCGTTTTGTTCTCCAGTACATTGTTACAACGACGGTGCTAGAATGCGGAGAATAACAGTGTTGCCATTGCTTGATGCCATTATGTTCACTGCCTTTTTTTCCATATAAAAAAATTACATATTTCCAGCGACTAATGGATCAAAGATGAGTCATGATCCTGCTTTTCAAGTGTAATGAGCTCGGATAATTGGGTGACGCCGGAACCGGGGTTTGTGAGTCTGAAGAGGGAGAGCAGAAGGACTGAGATGTGTTTAGCCTCCGGAGAAGAAGGGGTAATGGCCAGACTGTTTTCGGAGTACCCCCAATTAGCCGCCTGCCAATTTTCAGAGAAATGCGGCACAGACTGGAGAGGAAGGAGATTGGAGGTGCAATGCTGTCTCAGGATTGACGGGGAATCAAATGAGAACTGAGGAGCAAATCCAACGGCAGAAATGAGCAAGTCGGAGAAAGCTTTGAGGGCACTTAAGGAAGAAAGTAAAGGGCTCAGCATCTGTGTTGATCAAGGTTAATTTTCTATTCATCACATTTGAATTGCATGAGTTGGAGTGAAGCAGTGATATAGTGATATAGTGTTGTCAGCAGCTCTATGAAATACAGAACGGAATGCGAGTGGAAAATGGGACGATCCAATAGAGAAAGCCAAAGTGAAAGCTCAACCTAGTCTTCAAATTGAAAGGTCTCTGAAAAGTGGTGGTCTTGATTCACAGAGGGACCAAACTAGAGGCGCAGTGTATACATTGGGCGTAGTGTACCCTTTGGGCGTTGTGTACGCAATGAAGAGCTTACCGCCCAATCAAGTCACAAGTGTTAGTTTGTATGGGGATTCACAAAGATCTGACAGGGTCACAAGCAGAACTTAAGGCAGACCTAAAAAAGGTGTAAAATAGACTGGTACTCTTTCATGTGCAATCAGAATTTATGTCTAAATATGTAGCCCTATACGCGTGGTGTACAGCACACAGTGTGTGCATTACGCAGAAGTTAGATTTCACAAAATGAATGTGCACTATATATGCACAGTCATATATATATATATATATATATATATATATATATATATATATATATATATATATATATATATGTGTGTGTGTGTTTTTCCTTTTTTGAAGTCTACACTTACAAACATGTTGTATTTGAGGACATTTAGAAGATTGATGTAGTGCCATGAAACTATATATGCATACACACACACACACACACACACACACACACAATCCTTCTCATGCACCTGCCATACTCATATGCACAAATGCACAGTTTCCGTGACAGACACACATACAGACAGGCACACACACACAAACACACACACGCTGTTTGAAAAGGCAGAGGTAGCGTTGTCTTATTCAGTAGTGGCATTTGATAAGTATTAATGGCTGCAAACAAAGCCAGGAGGTCTTTCTGCTCTCGTTTTCCTGCTAGCAAGCCCATTTATAAAACGTTTCCTCTTTCCAATTCAAAAATATATAACATCAGTCCTGGGCGGGTAACATGACAAATTGCCAAGCATTAAATCTGCATGCCAACTACACATTGGAAAGCAGCATGAAATCCTGTTTCAAATCGACTATAAATGGCGCCTTATTGATAAACATGCCATTTTTCTAGGAGCACTGACTGCAACAGAATAATAGACGGACTCTGAAGAATAAGTGGACAGTTATTTTAAAACACAATATAACATTCATGCAAACTCTCAGGAACAGCCAAGAGGCAGATTTTGCTGCTTAAGATGGGAGAAATGCATGTGCCCTTTGACCTACACTTGGCATGGTACCAAAACACCCCTGGGTAAAAATGTTTTCAGAAAGCAAAGAAGGAGCACAGTAGCCAGATCAGAAATTAGCCGGATTGCAGATTGGTTTGATGAAATGCGGTCGCCTAAAATTGTTAGTGTTTCCTGATGCATTTAGTTAAGGTTCTCTATTACGAGTAAAGCAAAATAGAACCTTTTTTGAAAGACCTTAGACGTATCCTGGGAAAGATGCACTATTTTGTGCCCAGGTGATCTGTGAAGCCATACAGATGCAGATGCAGATAGCTGGGGTTCCATTTCAAGCAAAGGCGTTGCTAGGGAGGGGCTGGGGGAGTAGCTATATCCCCGGGTCTTTTGGTTGTAGCCCTGGATGGAAACTCAGGGGCTGCAAGCAAAAGGCTAGCTAGCCCCCAGTCCCGACAGTCCTGACGTTAGCGTAGCCCGGGATCTTTTCCAGACCTAGCAACCCACCTGATCCCAAGTGACTGTGAGAGATGTCGCCAGAAAGTGAGGACAGGAGGTGAGAGAAAGTGAGCGTGGGAGGGTGGGCGGAGCATGAGTCTAGGCACAGGAGGTGAAGAGGGGCACATATGGAGCAAGGAAGGGCAATGCCCTGGGGAGAGCACAGAGAGCTGGAAAGCAGAAGCGAGTGCATGGAAAAAGCACATGGATGGGGTGGTGGGAGAACCCAGAAAAATGTGAAAGGAGAACATGGAAAATGTAACCCAATGTGCTTTTCAGTAGCATTTAATGCATATGTGCCTCACGTGTGTATTATAGAAATAATCAACATTTCTGGGGTGGAGGGGCTAACGGTATCCAGTGATTACAACGAATACAAAATAAAGAATGCATTTTTAAGGAATATAAAACAATGAAAAAATAACGATTTAAAACAATATGTTTATGTGGGGGTGGGGTAGGGGTTACATCTGATGAGAGCTGCGGGGTTTAAACAAGGGAAAAGGGGGGCTTGGAGGGACCCCCCCCCAAAAAAACAAAATAAGAATACAGTATGTTTTGTTGTTTTGGGTTCGGTAAAATTGCATTCTTTATTCATTTATAATCACATGTAACCGGGGGTAACTTGCTCCCACATATAAGAAGCAAGTCATTCTTGGTGTGTGCGGCTTGTTTGCGTGTGATGTCTTAAGGGGAATTAGTGCAATTGGAAACCCGCCTGTTGTTGTTGTTGTTGCTACTCTTGCTCAGAGGGGACTTCGTTGGTATTTAGGTGCTAGGCTGCCCTTGTGGGCAGAACCAGAGTGATACGTGAGTGGGTATTTCTCCTCTGGAAGAGCACAGCGGGCTAGACCCTTAGAAGTAGACAGCCTCTAGAACAAGACACTTGGCCTTTTCCCATTCTTGGTAGGGGGCTCTCACCTCCGATGGCAAAGTATGCCCTTAGTGTTTGTTCATGTAATTCATTCGGTCTATGTAGCTTTAATCCATCAGTCCTTCCTAACACGCATGAACTGTGAGCAATCAAATTGTTGCACAATCCATACAATCCCTCATCACGTGCGGCAACAATCCTATGGTCTCGGATGTCAACGAGTGCTCAAGGGTTCTGTGATGCCACTTGGTGACTTTAATCAAGCAATGCCACTGACTGAATATTCAAGCCAAAATCACAACCAGTGAACATCAGAGACATTTCGGATTCATGAGAAACGAAAGCGATATTTCTTGAACCTAAATCTGAATTTAAAGTTAGTGAAAGTGGTAAAAAGTGTGGGGGGGGCGCTGTCACGAGTGAGTGCCCTTTAAGACACCTCACTCGTGAGGTGGACGTCACAGGCGGATGTGACGTGGTGAGGGGCGGGGGTGTGCGGGGCAGGCACTTGCCGGTTAGAAAAAGAATAAAGAAGTTATCCTCCACTCTGCTGGCTCCTGTCCGTTATTTGGGGCCCTCCGCCCCTAACATTTGGCGACGAGGATTCTCCCTGGTGCCAGCAGTCCTCCTTCCCGCCACGTTGGGGATCCCCCCGTGTGCGCGTACTTTACTTCGGTGATCCCACCGACGAGCGGATCCCCGCTGAAACGGAGGGGGCGCGACCGTGGATGCGCCTCCCTTTCCCACCTCCTCCTCCTTCACACGCGATCCGAATCCCTGGAAGCCACGCACGCAGCTGCCGTGCAGTAGAAGACTTCTCTGCACACTGCGCCTGGTGCTTTCCGCCAGCCTGAGCACCACCACAAAGCAACCACAGACTACCAGGGGCCCACAGAGCTTAAAAAAGAAAAAAAAAAAAAATGTTTTTTCTACATCACCACTCCTCATTTGCTGGGGCCTTCTTCCTCGTCCCAGTACCTCTGTGACTTTGTGCCGACCTGCCTGCAGAACGACTCTCAGCTCCAACCCACCGCTGGGGCCACATCCTACACGCCACCATGAGCACCACTGCTGCCCAGGCATCTTCCAGCTCTCAACCCCCACCTGCGCCAGCTGTCACCAGATCCACCGCCACAGCATGGCGCATGCCGCCCCCGTTTTCCATGACACCTCAGGCAGATAAAGGACCTCGATGGGTGGAATGGTTGGAGGACTTCAATAATTTCATTGAGGCCGCTGGAGAAGAAAACTCCCCTCGACTGCGCAGCATGTTCATAAACACGGCAGGGGGGGAGATAAAATCCCTTATCAAAACCATTCCGCCAGGGGAAATGGCTGATTTTGATGCCCTCATCGCAGCCCTGAACAAACGTCTTGTCATCGCTCCCAACAGAGACTATGAACGATATGTCCTTAACCAATGCCGTCAGCGCACTGACGAGACTGTGGATGAATTTCTCACGAGGCTCCGCGTCAAAGGTGCGCATTGCCAATTTGACGCGTTTTCACTTGGTGAAGCGCTTCGACTCGAGTGATTGAAGGGTGTGTATCGGCGACGCTACAGAAGCAACTCCTGAAAAAGCCTGTCACCATCGAAGAAGTAAGTGCAATGGCACGTATACTCGAAAGAGTTGAAAAACAAGCCACTCACATAGCCAGCAATGCCGCTGGACAACTTGACAAAAGTGACGTGATAGCTGCGATCCACGCTGGGAACAAGAGCGTTTCTCCTAGCAACATGTCGACCCCGCGTTTGCAGAGACAATGCTATAGGTGTGGGATGGCGTTTCCGCATGCAGGTTCCTGCCCAGCTCTCTCTCAAAAGTGCGGCAATTGCGGTAGGGAGGGCCACTTCCAATCTGTATGCAGGGAAGGTAAGCCGTTTCCCACCGCACGTGACACGACGAGAGCGCAAGTCAGACCCATTGAAAGATTCTACACTAGCCCGCCTCAACAGCCCCGGTTCTACCAACAGAGCCCGAGGAGATATGTGCGGGTGGTTGAAGAAGTGTACCAGGAAGATGACGGCCAAGGCTATGGGTCACAAGGACAAATTGCGCGTATTACTGATGAATATGATGGACCGCCAGCAACGCGCCGCGAGTTCATAGCTGAGGTGCAAAGTGAACATGATTATGACGCTACGTATGACCCGCATACAAGCGACAAATTTGTCAATCTCATAATGGACGAACAGGAAGCCCGAGAAGCACCCAGGATAGCCATTGACATCTGCGGCAAACAATTCTGCTTTCTGATTGACTCTGGAGCTACGGTGAATGTCATGGGTGAGAAAGAATTCCTAACGCTCTGTCAGAAACCGACGCTAAACCTGTCCATGTCCAAAATCTACCAATGGGGGGCAGACACCCCGCTGCAAAGCGTCGGGTCCTTCAAACGAAGATTGATGTTCCCTGACAAATCCACCGATACTGTGATCCACATCATCAGGAGCCCCACCAAAGGTCGCTGCCTGCTAAGTTACAAGACAGCGTCCTGTCTCGGACTAATCAACATTCTCGTGCGAGAGGGGGACGTAGTCAAGCCGTCGGAGGGTCCAGCTATACAGCAAGGGCAGATCCGCGCCCTGATATCCCGCGACAACACTGCCATAACCAAGGATGACATTGTCCGGGAATTTCCGCAACTGTGTCAAGGCCTAGGTAAATTGAAGGGCCCACCGATAAAGTTACACATAGACGCTGCAGTTAAACCAGTCCCACAACACCCACGAAGGGTAGGATTCCACCTGCAGGAGGCGGTGTCCAAAGAACTGAACCAACTACTTAGAGATGATATCATTGAGCCTGCCACGGGGCCGACTCCGTGGGTGTCCCCCCTTGTGATTGTCCCAAAGGAAGGCGGTCGTCTGAGAATATGTGTAGACATGCGTGTAGCCAACACCGCCATACAGCGGGAGAGACACCCTGGACCCAAGATTGAGGACATGATAGTCCAACTGAACAAATCTGTCCTTTTCTCCAAACTAGACTTAAATCAGGGGTACCATCAGCTAGTACTTCACCCTGAGTCACGGCCAATCACCACGTTCGCATCGCATGACGGACTATTCCGCTACAAGAGACTAAATTTCGGCATCTCCTCGGCGGCCGAAATTTTTCATGAAACCATTCGGCAAGTCATACGTCCCATTAAAGGAGCTCTCAACTATAGCGATGACATTTTGGTCTTTGGCAAGTCTCGCAGTGAACACGATGAAGCACTCCGTGCAGCATGCCAGGCAGTACAGGATGCGGGTTTGTCCCTCAATATAGAAAAGTGTCGGTTCAGCAAGGCGAAGCTGAAGTTTTTTGGCCACATCTTCTCAGCAGATGGCATGACTCCGGACCCAGACAAAGTGGCGACCATCTTCCACCTCGATAAGCCTTCCCAGATTGCCGACGTCAGGTCCTTTCTGGGGATGGCGGGATATTGTGCCCGGTATATCCAACATTTTGCTTCCATCACTGAACCCCTCAGGCGTCTGCTCCAAAAAGACACTCCCTTTGTATGGTCTGAGGAATGTCAGGTAGCATTTGATACCATCAAACACTCTCTGACAGAGGCAAGGAGGCTAGCATATTTTGATCCCGAATGGCATACTGAGATAGTGGTGGACGCGAGTCCGGTGGGGCTAGGGGCAATCTTAGCACAAACCAGTGAACAAGACACTCACCCGAGACACATTGTGGCATACGCCAGCAGAGCTCTAGCTCCGCCTGAGTCTGCGTATTCCCAGGCAGAAAAGGAAAGCCTGGCAGCCGTCTGGGCGTGCGAACATTTCCATAATTTCATCATCGGAAAACAATTCACACTAATTACTGACCATCAGGCCTTGTTATCGCTGTTTGGCAATCCTCGCACGAAAATGCCCCCCAGGATCGAAAGATGGGGCATCCGCCTACAATAATATGATTTTGACATTGTTCATCGGCCTGGGGGCGAGCACAACCCTGCTGATTACCTCTCCAGACACCCAGCGGGCAACCACACTCCAAGACAGGGCGATGCGGAATACATAAGCTATGTCACTGCCAATGCACTACCGCCAGCCGTATCCATTGACACCATTGCGACCGCGTCTGCTGCTGACCCGACGATGGCACTAGCGATCAGCTTGACGGAGAACAACAAATGGAAGGACTTTCGCAGAGCAGTCCAGAGCCACCCAGGAGCATCTCGAGATGAGATGGAGCGTCTGGCGAGAATACACGTAGAACTGGCAGTCCAAGACAACTCCATTTTGCTGCGAGGATGTAAGATAGTCGTTCCTACCTCACTGCGAGCAGCAGTCATCAAAACGGCGCATGAGGGACATCGAGGTGCGGAGAACACCAAACGCCAGCTGAGGTGCAGCGTGTGGTTCCCCTTCATGGACGATATGGTTGACCGGGGGGTAAAGAACTGCATAGCATGCAGATGCACAGCAAAACCTGAACCGCCAGTCCCACTCAAAGTCATGCCAATCCCTGAACATCCCTGGGAGAGAGTGGCGGTCGACTTCTATGGGCCACGGGAGGAAGGAGACTACCTACTACTATTCATCGATGAACATTCAAGATTCCCTATAGTAAAACGTGTCAAGTCGACAGCATTTGCTCATGTTGCAGCAACATTTGATGAAGTCTTCAGTGAGTGGGGAATACCAGAGACTCTCAAGTCAGACAATGGGGCCCCGTTCAGTGGTCATGAATTTGGGGTGTTCGCAAAGCACATGGGATTCCGTCACCAAAGAGTAACCCCGAGATGGCCGCAAGCCAATGGAATGGCGGAAAGGTTCATGGCGTCCATTAAGAAGACCATGCAAAGAGCACGCCTGGAAGGAACTGACCCTCATCAAGCGCTGTGCAGAATGTTGCGTGATTACCGCAACACGCCTCATGAAGCCACTAATAGGACTCCAGCAGAGCTCATGATGAAATATCAAGTGAGAACTAGGGTCGTCACCAACCCAGCGAGGAAGCCCAGAGTAGATCAGGAAATCATCAGAAGGGATGAAGCTGTGAAGGAGAAAGCTCGCGAACAGACTGATAGGAGAAGGAGAGCACGTCCCAAGGAATTCCAAATTGGTGATGAAGTGTGGGTTCAAAGGGCCATGATGAAAAAAACTGACTCGCAGTTTGCACCAGAACCGCTCCAAGTAGTGGCTGTCAAAGGAACAATGATCACTGCCACTAATGGAGAGCAGGAAGTGACCCGCAACAGCTCAAGGTTTAAGCATGTTATGCAAGAGACAGAAGAAAGATCACCACAAGAAGAAGACGATCCAGCTGAAAGAGACAGTCAAGATGAAACTTGGGTCCCCCTCGGACCACAGGTCCAGCGCCAGGTGTACCCTGATGAAGACACTGGCGGCGGCTCTGACCCTGAGCCGCGAGGCAGACCCCAGAGAAATGTGAGGAGGCCTCCCAGGTTAGTGGAGGAGTGTTGATAGCGTTGCCACTTGGCCAAGTTATGTTATGGGAAGCGAGTTTTGCAAAGGTGACTTGAAAGGACATTTTGTCCGGGGGTGTTGTCACGAGTGAGTGCCCTTTAAGACACCTCACTCGTGAGGTGGACGTCACAGGCGGATGTGACGTGGTGAGGGGCGGGGGTGTGCGGGGCAGGCACTTGCCGGTTAGAAAAAGAATAAAGAAGTTATCCTCCACTCTGCTGGCTCCTGTCCGTTATTTGGGGCCCTCCGCCCCTAACAGGCGCTGTTGCGCACGAAGCTAATGGCTGCTTGAAGCAGAGTGCTCCGACCCTAACAACTTATGGATATAAATCCTCCCAAGGGCCACCACATCACTAAAAGCATCGTGAAGCTGATAGTGGAAGGTTTGTAGATGAGAATGATGAAAACATGGTAGAAATCTGTGAAATACTCGTTGATAAATCAAGTCTGACACCCCCAGCGGAAACGCAGCGTGGCAAATAGCCGAGCTTGAGCTCCACGAGAAAACTACGGTGGAGTGGGGTGGAGCCCAGAGGAAGGCCAAGTGGGGGAAGGGCTGAGACAACGCCGTAGCACCAGCGCGTCCAATGTGTTGTGGCTGCACCTCCTACAGACATATCGCCAATTACGCCTTGAGGGAATGGCGAACGCGGATCACTTCTGGCGAGCCTGAGCGGCCCCACACAGCACCACCGGACTATACAAACAGAGAGCATGGCCTCACACCGGCCTACGACGCCTGACTGCCCCACGGACTTGGAGGCAGATCGGGTGGACATCCCTGGCAGTACACAGGGGCCCCGTCCCCCCGCTGCCCAAGGCGGGTTGCGACCGGGTGTGGACCAAAAATACGGAGGACACATGCGGAACACAGCAGGTAGGTGCGTTCACTGCGCCGGGGGCGGTGTGGGCTGCTGAGGGCTGAGATCATCATTGCTGCCTCACCCCCCGCACTCTGCAGACGCCGTGGGTCGGCTGCGCAGCAGGCTGCTTTGTCCCGGGGTGAGGCCGTGCAGAGATCCGCGACCATATTAACCCGGCTGGTGAATTTCTCTGCCCCAAATTACCGGCGCTGGCCGGAACCACACGGACACCCCGGGGGCCTGCTGCGCTCTGATAGTTGAATACACTGGTGGAAGGGGAGTGCCAAAACCCACACTATAACCACAGGAAAAACTGAGGCTGGGGCAAATGCATGCAATGTGAAGTTCCGCCCTGGCCCTCAATAACGCTGTCCCAAGAGGAAGGTTGCAGCTTTGCCAAACCACACATTCAAGGCCAGTGCAATTTCCTATACACAGGGAGCCCTTGAAAATCAATTTACACCCCTATAAGGGGGAGAAACAAAAACAAAAAAAGAAAAAAACAAGCATCAATAGGCAGGCAGCACTCGCTGGTGTCCTGAACCCCCTGCCAGAGAATGTTGGCAGACATTTGCATTGGCGGAGGCGGGCCCTATACCTGGACAACGCGAGCCGGGTGACACCCTGGGTGTACGGAAAGGCACTTAAACTTCCTGTGCCAAGGAGAACAGACCTTACACCCGCCCTGGAGGAGCTGACATACCCCAGAAGGTACATACAAAAATCAGAAACAAAAATACACGCGACGCGAGGCCCGCTACAACGTACCCACCTCTCCGTGATACACTGACTTCCCACGCTACTGCGAGAGGGAATCTGAATCCCTGCATACATAGGAGCTGGCATGGTTCCCCCACTGCAATCACTCATATAAAATAAGGACATACTGCATGTCGCCCTGGTTGACCAGTGGAAACTGAACCCAAGGCTGCACATCGACACTCAAGTGCCGGAAGAATCCTGTTACTACGCAGCATACGCCACAGCCGAGCAAAGCCACATATTGAAACTTGGCCCAAGTGGTGATCCACAATGCAACGGAGCCTAAATAATAAAAGGGAGTTGCCCTAGAGACACGGCTCAGGCGTGTCCGTTTCAGTCACTGCAGTAACGACCCTCGGGAAACCCATATGATATAATGTCATCGGGACCTATCTGGGCAAGTCTTACAGATATGGCAGAAAGGGGCACCTGCCACACGAACCAGAAGATCCTTCCTCAGACCACCAAGGCAAAGCTGTCCCATACAACCATGAGACGTGGGAGAACACAATCCACTCTGTGACATGGCTACACCATATGGGCCGCCACGAGAAGAGGGGTACTGGAGCCAAAATAAACAGCCCAATGGACACCTTTGCCAGCTCCCAGCCTCATGGGTCAATCACAACACCACTGTCGACGACGGACAGCCAGGGCGAGACCCCTGCCGACGCGAGGGAGGATCGACTAATGACAATGGTACAAAATGGCTTTCTAGCAGTAAATGTCAAGCTAGATGACATTGTGGTAACGATCAGCTCCCTGAGGGCAAGGGTGGACAAGGAGAGCACATGTATTACTGACGCAGAAAACAGGATTAGTACGAACAAAGACACTATAACACAACACAGCTATGACATCGCACAACTGAAAGGGGAACTCCAAAAAACCCAAAACAAATGCGAATCAAGATCCAGAAGAAATAACATCCGGATTGTTGGGATTTCAGAGTCCTTCGGTAAAGGCCCTATGGAGCGTTATGTAGAAAACCTCCTGAAAACCCTCCTGGGCGTGGAATCCTTTTCAGATCACTTCCTGGTTGAAAGGGCCCATCGCACTTTAGTGCCGCCACCCAGACCCGGAGCACCACCCCATACGATAATAGCCCGTCTCCTCAACTACAGAGACAGAGACACAATCCTGAGGATATCCAGGGAAAAAGGTACCCTACACTACGAAGAAAACAGAGTACATATTTACCCAGATTTTTCGACCAAGGTTCAAACACTGGGGAGATCCTATGAACCGGCCAAGAGGCAGCTCAGGCTGCGCCACACCCCCTATGCCCTCATCTTCCCGGCAAAGATGAGAATCCACCATGGGGGCAAGGCGCACTTCTTTGAAAATCCTAAGGAAGCCATGGCATATGTTGAGGCTTCCATCCCCATGCCCCCCGCCCCGAGAACGGGCAATGGATCAGAACAAGTGACCACGACCAGGCGAGGAGAGAAATGGCCCTGCTGTTTGAAAGGGCCTTAAACTCATATCCTTTACAAAGTTTAATGTCTGAGGAAAGTAAGAGTGGCTCCAACCAATAGTTGTTAAAGTTGGGGTTGTGAGCCTCTGTAGATGGAAGCCATGTGACTGCAACGTGCGACCCTCAGGAGAATTCCACAAGTTATGAGAAATGGGATACATCATTGTGTTGGGGTTGATGGTGCGTGCGGGGGTGGGGGTGGGGAACGAGGAATGTTTACCCCTGGCACTTGGCCAGGCCTTTCTGGGGATGTTAAAAGTTCAAAATCAGGGAGTTGTGTTGTAGCGGGAGCCGTGCATTGGACAGGGCGCATCGATGCATAAGACATAGAGACAGGTCCAGTTATGGCTGCAACACAGGCTAACGGGGGACTAAAGATAAAACTATTATCCTGGAATATCTAAGGTCTTAACAACCCAGTCAAAGCCAGGAAAATTGCAGCTTACGTGACAAGACATAACCCCCAGATCCTCCTTATACAAGAAACACACATGCTCAACAATGCTAACACCAAATTTCTTCCACGATGGGGGCCCCATAGATATTATATGGAATACTCAGCCCAGTATAGGGGAGTGCTCACGTTGATTCACCCAAAGCTGGGTTTCCGATACCTCTCCAGCAAGGTAGACATCCAGGGCAGATACGTATTGGTTTGGGGGGAAGTGGCGGGACGACTAATAGTAATAATTAATACCTATAGACCCAACGTCGATGACACAGACTTCTATTGCACGATTCTGGATATGTTGATCACATCCAGAGATGCACAAGTAATTTGGGGGGGATTTCAATACAATACTCGATTTGTCTCTGGACCACTCTTCGGCGGCTCCCCGGGCACCTACTAGGGCTGCAGTGGTCTTGAAACAGATAATGGAACAAACGGGCACAACAGATATATGGCGCACACTACATCCACAAGAGAAGAGGTTCACTTTTTATTCATCCGTACATGATTCACACTCGCATATAGATTATTGGCTTATTAGCTCATCCCTCTCGAAGGCGGCATCCTGCTGTGAGATACATCCCCACACCCTCTCAGACCACTCCCCAATAACACTCACCCTTACTTTACATGACACCGCACCACCAGCTAGACGATGAAGAATGCCCTCTGCAATACTTAGAGACTCCCACGTTTGTGAGGCACTCCACATCGAAATTGAAGAATTATTTGAATTGAATGAAGGGTCGGTAGGCAGCTACACTACTCTCTGGGAGGCGTTCAAGGACTGGGTCCGAGGGGTCATCTTAGCTAAGTCCACCGGACTATTGAAGTCTGTTAGGAGGGAACTAAGCATAGCCGAAACAAAACTAGATATGCTTCAAATTGAATACAGTACCACGCACAACAAGGAAACTTTATCCGACATAGATATAACGCTGAAGGAATTTAATAAACTTGCCGATAGGGAAGTCCTATACATGACCACTCCAGCCCGGGCCCGCAGATATGGGGAAAGCAATAAAGCAGGCAAGTTCTTGGCTAATATGCTAAGAGCTGAGAGATACCATACCCCCATCCCCAGCATCCAGACGACTCAAGGGACAATAGCGAATCAAGAGCAGGATATCAACACCACATTTGTAGACTTCTATGCTTCCCTATATTCCAACCACGATATGAAATCCAGAGAAGAAACAACTAGGTACCTAGAAAACCTAGATCTCCCAACCCTAACACCTGAAACACACAGTATACTAGATGTGCCCATCACACTTGAGGAAATCACCAATGCGATTAAAGAATTAACCTCAGACAGAGCCCCTGGCTCGGAGGGCCTGGGAGCCGAACTATACAAAGAATTCCACTACAAATTGGCTCCCGTGCTGCTGAGGGTTTGGGAGGAGGCAATGGACTGTGGCACTCACCCTGAATCTATGCGCGAGGTGGTTATCACAGTCCTTCTTAAGCCTTGTCGCCCTGAACAGGACATGGCCTCTTACAGGCCCCTTTCCCTGATAAACACTGATGCAAACATCTTTGCCAAAGTACTCGCCACTAGGCTTTTACCGTATATGCCCATCCTGGTACATTCTGACCAGGCCAAGTTTATCCCCACTCGATCTACGGCTTTAAACCTAAGACGCTTTTTTGGGGTGATGGCACAGATCGACCCAGGCCAAATGCGGCCATTGTAGCACTAGACGCTGAAAAGGTCTTCGATTCGGTCTCCTGATGATACCT
Source organism: Ambystoma mexicanum (assembly GCF_040938575.1). Lineage (NCBI taxonomy): Eukaryota > Metazoa > Chordata > Amphibia > Caudata > Ambystomatidae > Ambystoma > Ambystoma mexicanum. The sequence continues at coordinate 1,359,544,356 of NC_090934.1, read as the reverse complement.
ATTCCTGGTCCTTGAGCGATTCGGGCTGGGCCATTACTTTGTGAAGTGCGTTTGTCTGCTGTACACGAAACTGACAGCTAGAGCCCTTACCAACAGCAACATGTCGCCCACATTCACGTTAAACAGTGGCACCCGACAGGGTTGCCCCTTCTCTCCCATCCTGTTTGCACTCACCATAGAACCTATGGCAGAATACGTGCGGAAGAACCATACCCACAGAGGGTTCAGGATGACAGGGCCCCCGCAGTTCATATCCCTATACGCCGATGATACCCTGTTGTACATCCGTAATCCACAAAAGAACCTGGAACCGTTTCATGGCTGAAATATATACATTTTCTGACTACTCTGGATACAAGATCAATGTGTCAAAATCCGAACTGTTCCCATCGACCCCTGGCACCCGTGATTTATCTGGAATAAGCGGGTTTAAATGGGCTCCCACACAGGTCCGCTACCTGGGAATAATGGTATCCAGGGACAAACACACACACTATATGCAAAACCATGGAGAACTACTTCAGAATCTGACTGTCAAATTCCAACTATGGGTTAACCTTCCCTTGTCCTTGTACAGCCGAGTGGCCCTTCTTAAGATGGTAGTACTCCCCAAGCTACTATATTACTTAAAAAATATCCTGATCTGGCCCGGAAAGACCTTCTTTGAAAGACTCCAGTCACTCGCCAGCTCCTTCGTGTGGCGGCTATGTTAGGGTGGGCCAAAATGATGGAACCGTTCTCTTGTGGCGGTATCTCCGCTCCCGATTTTGAGCTACACTACTTAACAGCCCAGGCGCAATTTGCAAAACACTGGTTCGACCCAGAGGATATAGCCACTCATATCCCCCTAGAGAAACATGCGGCTTCCCCCATTGATATACGATCAGTCATTTTTGGATCGAAATATAAAGACACTTGTGCATTTGACCCAGTAAGCACCACCACACAGGCATGGTCTAAGATATATAAGAGGATTGGACTAGAGACACCATATGACCAAGAAATCCCCCATGGAATTTCCCCAATATTGCACCTACATTTGACAGGGCACTTCAGGAATCATGGGACCTGAAAAAACTTTTTACAATGCGTGACATGTTCCCAGGAGGTACATATTGTGAACTTGGAAACTTTGTTGAGGCGGTGCGAGATGGGCAACTCAAACGCTTTCAATTTCGCTGAATGAAGGCTGCATCTGATGCTAAATGGCTATCATTTCCCTTGGAACCCCCAACTCATGAACGTATAAGAGCCATGGTGACTACTAGTGGGCAGAGGAGAGGAGTCTCGATGCTATACTATTAGTGCAATCGCACTCCACTTCACGCAACACCATCAAGGAGGTTTGGGAACGGGATGGGCATTGAAATAAACAAAACTGTGTGGCTCCGATGCTGCCAACTCACTAGAACTGTGTCAATGAACTTGGGGTTACGACTTTTAAAATATTAAATCAACTGCACTATACTCCGGCCAAACTCACCAAATTTATGGATGGCTGTACGGGGAAATGCCTGAGGTGTAATGCATCAAATGCAGGTGCCTACCACATGTACTGGCCGTGTCCTCTGATCATGGAATTCTGTGGGGAAGTTGCAGAACTCCTAGAGAAAATCACGTGAATCCCAGCATCCCTACCTCCACTAAAATATCTGTTTGGGGATATTGGTAAGGCGGCAGAAACCATAAGGTGACTGTTTAATAGCTCATGTGTCGTTGCAAGACGATGTATCTTGAAATGCTGGGAGTCCGCAGGGAGACCTGGTCGAACCGATTTTCTTAAAGATTTGTCAATGGCGAATGAGAATGAGGAACAATTTGTGTTGACCGTCCCCTCAACCTGCGACCCAAGGACATATGGACCCTGATTTGGCTATATCTATGTAATTTGCTACCCGATGTAGACACTACTCCCCCAACTTCTCCATAATCCACCATGTCTGTTATCATATATGCAAGTGTACATTATGATTGTGTCTGGTGTGCCTGTGTAATGTCTATGGTATGGTTCTGCTCCAATGTAACTCTATGATAAAGCAAAGCTTTAAAAAAAGAAAGTGGTAAAAAGTGTAAACAAATGATGTCTATAGGCCTTTATACAAGTTTGGTGGTATTTCATTTGGAAATACTGTGGAATGGCAATATTGTTACCGCAAGCAGGAAATTGAAGGGTTCATATGCTTCCGAGTTATGCAGATCTTTCTGTTAGGGGCTCCATGGGATTTCATATTACCGCATGTGGTAATTACTGCATGTGGTAGTTACACATACAGTAAAGCTTTTGTGTGGAGGTACTCACCTCCCCACAAAAGCTGGAATCCGTAACTGAGGTGTCACCACAATCAGCCAACTTTAATTAGGGTGCATGTATTTATTTACCGAATGTGTAACGTGCATGCATGTATGCAACTTAATCCTCTCTGGGCTTGATTGAGGCACGTCACGGCGGCAGGTGGCCATAGGTCTGGGGCAGAGGACCAAGTATACATTTGCTATAGGGTCCCCGGGGAGGGATGGGGGAGCAATAACTCCAAGTGTTTCAATTGTTGCCATACACTACATTGATCGTGCACATGGCACGATGTGGTAGAATCGACAGCAGTCAGAAGAGGTAAGGTAGGACCCTGGAATACATGCACGCGAGCAGATCAATAAGTCACACATTTTGATCTGGTCTATCATATCAATAACCATGACTTTTCACTTTGTGGGATTAAGCATATTTAAATACCCCTAAATTGTGATAATGAAAACACATTGCTAAGGCAGAAACATGCAACATACAATGTCAGATTCCACCACCTGAAGCCCCTCTGGACTCCTCTAGAGCAGGGGTCTGCGACCTACGGCAATCCTGATGTTTTGGGCTACAACTTCCATTAGACCTAGCTGGCATAGTCAATGTTGAGGGATCATGGGAGTTGAAGTCCAAAACACCTGGAGAGCCGCAAGTCGCAGACCTGTGCTGTAGAGCAAACAGCATCAGCCAAATCAAAAGACACATTTCCTCTATTTGCTGGAAACGCAGGCGCTCAAAGCCTGCAACATGTGTTACTTTGTGCCAGGGAATTGCAGCCTGTGGCACTCCAGGTACTTTGGGCTATGATTCCCATGACGAGGATGTCGGTACAGCCGGGGGTGTTGTAATGCATACACATGTGGACAGTAAAGCTATACCCCTAACTCCAGTGGGGTCATTCCACATTTTATTGTAGGTGCTAACATTGGTCGTAGCGCCTTTTTTAACGTACTATACTCCATTTCATGGCAAAGGTTGCATGACAAAGGAATAGACATATATGTGTGCTTGCTCTTTGGGACAGGGCGTTGCCACTGTAAGGAATTTAATTGACCAAAACAAAACAAAATTGATGATGGCTTTAAATTGATAAATGGAACCTTGCAGTATTTGAATCATTCGTTCCACTGTTCAACAAAGAGAATTTTAAAATAATCTGATTTTTTGATGACAAAGCAACCCATCTATACCAACAATTATTATTCAGTTATTGTTAGGTATCGACACACGAGGAAATCATTGTAATTAATATCTCAGTTGTTACGGGTTTGTGGTCTACTCCAGCAGAGCCCTATGGCACTTTTTTTTATATAAGTGGGCCCTTTTCAATTAGGCCAGTTAATGGGTTTTCATGATTTGCAGTTATGAATTATTTAAATCTGGCCACTGGATTTTCTGTCCATCTATTTTGGAAAACAGCCCCGAGGATTTATATTATCATTGTATTTTAAGATTATTTAGTTTTGCTGATTTTGAATTTTTATTACACTTGTTTTGGGGGGTGGGGAGGCATTGCCCGGTTAACTAAAATAAATGAGAACATGCTGGCCTGATTCACAGAAGCGTTTTAAAATGGTGCAATCCCTTGCAACAATTCTATGCGAATCAGGCCTCCTGACTCCAAGCTGTGGGGTGCATGGCTTCTCATACATAAGACTCGAAATATGGGGTAGAAAGGTTGGTGCCCCTCCGGTTTTTGGCTAGGGGAATACATTTTGGTCTGTAAACGAGGGGGGTGCAATAGTGCATCTATATGCAAACAGCATGTGCTGCGCTGATGGACGGTTGCATTGTAAAGCCAGCTTACATTATTTATATCCTGACTTCCGTTTGTCTCTCTTGGCAACATTTCAACTCTAAAAATAACGCGATCTTAGAATTCAGCATGGGGGATAGGGGACTTGTTTAGTGCAGGGAAAGAAGAGGAATACAGTGCCCGCAGGCACAGCAAATAAATACTCAGTGATGCCAGCCCTGGAGAAATAGTTGCTGGGCAACAAGAAAGATTATTTTTCCCGTGAATATGTAATAAAGAAATAATTCAAGCACAAGGAGTGTGACGGCAGATTTGCAGCGAGCGCGGATGTGAATTCTTGCACATGCATGAAGTTAGTAAAACTGAATAGAGGGATTTCCATGGCCGTGATGAAGTATGTGAACATGAGGTTGTTGTTGGGTTGTTGCATAAGGCGCTGCTGCCATTTGCACGGTCTCTTGGCGCTTTGGGACCTGCAATGGAACATGAGGTTGTTGTTGGATTTTTGCATAAGGCGCTGTTGCCATTTGCACGGTATCGTGGCGCTTTGGGACCTGCAATGGTTGGGGTTGATTAGTGAGAGGAGGGGGGCCAGTGCTAGCTTGCTGTTGTGTTGATGAATGCCGATTGGAAGGGCACGCCCTCTCTGTGCTGCTGTTTCTTGGTGGGCTCTGCTGGGATGCTGTACAGAATAGGGTCTCAGGTGTGGGTGTCCTGCATGGCTTGTTAGCAAGGAGGGCTGCCATCAGGGTGAGCCAGGGTTGGGTTTTGCTGGTGGGCCGTGTGTGACAAGCTGGTGGCAGAGGTTAAGGGCCTGGTTCATGGAATATTTTCCCAACTGACTTTGCACTGCTGAAAAGTGACTTTGCACTGAGACAAACTCTGATTCATGGAACTGTGCAAAGTGTATTTTTTCTGTGTACTGCAAAAATGACTATGCGCTGACTTTGCGCAGACTTTGCCCTGCAAAAATACATTTGCATGGTTGCATGAATCAGGGTTTGTGTCGGCAGTGCAAAGTCATTTTGCAGCTGTGCAAATTCGCTTTGAACGGGGCAAATATTTCATGAATCGGGCCCTAAGAGTTCAGATGGTGTTAGTTCATGTAAGGGCAGGTGGTAAGGGCAGGTAGTAAGGGCTACTATTGAACGTCAGTGCCTGATAGGCTACTCGATGTACGTAGTGTGAGAGGGAGAGTAGAAGGATGAGCAGGTTAGTGACTGGTGCAAAAAAATGAAGAGGCCTCATACCGGAAGGCATAATAGGGCATAGCAATGCATGGAAACGCATGACAAGGCATACAACTGGAGCAAATTGTGTGTTTAATAGAAAGAGAATCATGAGATCTAAAACATTAGCAAACAAAATATTTTGCTGGAAGGATTGCTAGATTTTTACGGTTTAATGCAAAGGACATGTTGTAAGGGGGAAGAGAATATTCAGAATGTGATTGAAAGAATGGATCCACAGACAGATCAGGCATGTGAGGATATGCAAGTTATGGCAGGCAGACTCAGTGTTACCACTACAGGTTACTGCAGCATGGTAACAAAGCTTTGATGTTGTCCTGTATGTGCATTTCAGACTAGAACTTTGGTTGCACTTGGCTGTTAACAAAACAATGTAATATGGGGACTGGATTTGCTCTTCAAAAGCTCCCAAATCCAGCGATTCTCAAGCTGGTGTGCAACATTACTCCCCCGGGACCCCAGGCCTTCCCTCTAGGGAGTTTGCCAAATGTCATGGCTTGATCCTCTGAGAGGTCCCAGGTTATGCAGGAAAGAATAAACACTGCACAAAACTGCCAGGCGATAGAGAACATATCCAAACAAAGATTTGACTGCTTCTGATTTAGAAATAAAAGTTTGAAAAACAAAAGTGAGAATAAGTATAAATACATGAAGCAACAAGTAAATGTTATCCAGGGGAAGAGAAGTTGGTTTTGGTGGGGGTGGGGAGCATTGAACACTGTCATTTTAATGTCAATGGAAAACCTTTTTTTTCTAAAACAGAAGCATGCATAACTTGTCGAAGAAAGCTGATGGTAGGTCGACCAGGGTAAAAGGTGGACACTGGGTGTCCCTCATTATAATCATGCGAATCAAATGCATGTTTGAGAGTGAAACTAATACACATATGGAAAGGGTAAAAAAGATGGGGATGTCAGGAGGTAGCAGAGGAAAACTCACATTAAACATTACATCAACCAATGAAATGAATCAAGAAAACAAATATTTTCAAGCAAACATTTTTAAACAAATGCTTAACGATTCAAATTAAACAAAATATATATATACATTATTTTTTATTTCCATATTTAATTTTCAAACTTTGGTGTTTCAATCTTTAAAATAATAGCTATAAAATGCTAAAAATAAAAAATGTGTTGCACAAATTAATAAAGATTAAAACTAAGGGTTCGTTGGAGCCTATGGTAATTTAACAATTCCCAAATGTCCTTCTAAGTAATTGGGTCAGTTTGAAAGGATCCTGATCAAAGTTCATTCTGGCTCTTGAATGGGCTAGGTTATCTATGGCGGGGATAGTGCCCTCTGGGAAACGTTAACTCTGGGCTTGAAGAAAAGACTGGAGTTCAGTGCAGGCACACCTGAACATATCCCGGGTGATATTCCAGGTAATACCCCTGGTGATATCCCGGGTGATGACCGAAGACAGATCCACACTCTGGAGCAGCCTGATGAGTGATTACTGTGAAAAAGACTTAAGGTGATGGAAAAGTTCCAGGTGATGCTGAAGGCCAGTGTTGAGGTCCTTATGTGAGATCAGCAATCATTCTGGACCAGTTCTTCTGATCACGGACCTCTCAAAGCGAGCTTCTGTGGAACAGTGACTTGCAGCCAATGGGTTGTAAGTAGCCTTCATGGTTCTGAATTAGCCCAATACCATCGCTCAGTGACGAAGTTGGAAGAGATACTCATCTAAATTCCCCGCAAACTGCTCCCCAAACAAATCTCAAGGGGGATCTTCTGAACATCCTGAACGTCAAAACACGACTGGGAAGGGGCAAAAAACATGTCCATACAGTATGTGGGATCAGCCTCATCTTCCACCTCAAGATGTATCGGAAGATATTCCCTAAGTGGGAAGTCTCTGAAATCATGAGAAAACAAACTCCACTCTGCAGGGGCCATTACTAACAAGCAGGGCTGGGTGCTGCGTGGCAGAAGGAACCAAAACCCATACAGAATCCAGGCCACCAATTAGGAACAAAAACCACCAAGGGTAAATCTGGTTTATTAACTCTATACACTACCCTCCTCACATTCCCAAATAACACAACACACTACTCTACAATGTAGGGGAGGCCCATGGAAACAGTCAACATATAAAAGAAGCTTTCTCAAGCCCCTCAGACAGCATATGATACTGAGGTCTGCAACCCTCCGCCCCCCCCCCGGACACAACATGTCTGATGGCAATCAGAAGCAGGAAGTACGGGGGAAGCATGGCAAAGCAGGAACACGCATGGGAATGGTTGGCCTCTTGGTTCATGCTCCTATTTCCCCCATTCCACTATTGTATCCCAGAATTCAATGCGACAAATACTAAGACACATAAGGGAAGTTTCAACTGGAATAAAACAGGCAGAACCAACGATAAAGAAATGGGCAAGAGTGTGATGGAGTTAAACAAAGCAGACACCGCTGGCAATGTCCAAAGACAAACTGCAATGGCGACCATGACCCAAATCAGGCCAGGATGCCAGGAGTCAATATCCCAGTAGCAATCCTTTGGGAAACCTCTGAGAGACGTGAGGCAGACTCGGACAACGTTTCCAAACCAAAGCTAATTTCGAAAAACCTCAACTGAGACCGGAAAAAGAGAGTAAAAGTCAACAATATGATATGAGCTAATGGCGACGTTTGGTTTATAGTCATAATTTCGAAACAAAAATGTCGACAAACAAAAATGTCGAAAAAAAAATGTCGAAAACAATAATGTCGACATCCTATACTTATAATGTAAAAAGTCATTTTTTAGAAAAAAAAATGTCGACAAAAAAAATGTCACTTAGAACTATCAACACCTCACCCAACACCCCCCTGCAACCCCCCCCACACTCCCCACCACCACCCTCCCACCCCTCATACTCAACACATTCTATTTATATATTTATTTATTTATTTATTTTTTCAATAAATAACCAAAAAAAGTATCATTTACTATGGGGGGGTCCCCCCCAACCCCCCCTCACCCAACACCCCCCTGCCACCCCCCCAACCACCCTCTCACCCCTCATACTCAACACATACTAATTATATATTTATTTATTTATTTATTTATTCAATAATTAAATAAATAAAGAGTATCATTTACTATGGGGGTGTCTCCACCAACCCCTCTCACCCAACACCCCCTGCCACCCCCCACACCCCCCACCACCCCTCATACTCAACACATCTTAGTTATATATATTTATTTATTTATTCATACAATAAATAGAAAATTTCGAAAGAATATCGAAAAAATGTCGACATTATTGTTTGTCGACATTATTTTTTTCGACATTTATTTTTCGAAATTTTGACTGTCGACATTTTTACTGTCGACATTATGACTGCCCACCGCGACGTTTGAGGTCTCTGGCGGCCAACAAAAATAGATCCGTTCCTCCTGCAATTTAGGAAAGAAATTGAAACATTGGCAGGTGGAAATGCATATTTAAAGGAGGGTGCCAACTCCCAAGAGTGGATCTTTTGGTACAAGCACAGCGAAAAGTCATGTCTGAAAGGTTATAGCCTGTGGGGAAGTGGCGGAAGAAATACCCTTTGACCTAGGTACATCCCAGAGACATGTGAGAATGTCTTGGTCATAATGTTATTTCCTTTAATGTCCTTTGCCATGAAGCTTCTCCAGAGCACACCACTGAGGAATTTCCACAAGGATGTGTTATGGTTAAACCAGGGGAGACAAAAGCCATGCAACTCTTGGTGAACCTCCTAAGTGTAACAGTGTGAGAGGATGACGACGAAGAAGACTATTCCCGCGGAGGAATCCTCCTTTTCTGTTATTTATGGCATTTGGAGGATAATAGGCAACAGGCAATGGGAACTAGCTTAAAGGGTGGATTGGTATATAGTTGACAGTACACATGGATTTTCCAGCATCACTAAAAGGGAGTTGGTGAAATAATGTGCACCTACTTCTGTCAATTTAGCAAACAGACGCCTGGCTTTAAAAAGGGCAGAGTCAGGAAAGGTTGAGATTGTTGCATTGCAACTCACCGCATATTAATAGTCCACTGCTGCACACTTAGGGCCTGATTCATGGAACGTTTTCCTATGTGATTGTGCCATTAAAAAATACTTCCATGAATCAGGCCCTTAGGCTCCTATGTAACATATATAGCTGTGAGGGCTACTCATTACAGAGCAAATGATAATGCTAATGGCATCATTAGGCTTAAGCGGATTCCCTGGGTGGGTCTGGATTGTGAGGGGCTGGACAAGGTGGAATCGTGGAGTAAGGGTGGAGTTGGCAGCTAGGAAAACATGAAAGAACAAACAGAGCAGAGAAAAGGGAATTATGAAGGCCAAGTACATGAAAGATTTCAGCAGAAATGTAAATGATCCCTTGGGTAGGTAGAGGGAATTCTCCGGACAGGATGGGCACTATTTAAATGCTATCCTGACATGTAAACTGATAGAACGTATCAAATTAAAGAGATAACAGACTAAGGTTCTTTTATTACAACTATCAAAAGTGTCATTACTCTGAATGTTTCGGCAGGAGACACTAAAAGGAGGTGTGCAACCATCTTTTTCCTACAGCACAAGAGGGAAACGATGGCACTACCTGTAGATCACAGGAGAGTGGCACAGCAAAAGCCACCTAGCCAGCTAAAAGGTATGGTACTATTTTTATATTTAGGAGGTACTCCGGTTGCTTCGATGTTGAGGGCATGTTTAGGATCTAAAAGTCAAAACAATTTCTATTGCCTCCCACTGTGGAGTGCGAGTATGGTGGTGTGATGATACAACTCATACATGTGGGCGTGTTTAAAAAGCTACCTCAGTTTTCCTGCTCCATCAGGTGATGTCCTTACAATAAGTCTCAGTTCTGCGTAGATCTATCCCGTTTATTTTCTAGAATCCATAAAGACATGACTTTAGTTAAAGCTCTAAAGTTTGGAAAAATCCAGTCATAGCCCATTCTCAGTAATAAAAAGGCATTTGATAGGGTCTCCTAGGAGTTCCTTTGACAGGGGCCCCAAAAGGAAGGCTTCCTGGGTGTCTTAATAAATGCATTAAAGTTACTGTGTCATAGCCTTTTGGCCAACATAGTCCTTGAAGGAAGTAAAGCATCCAGACGCAAGCAGGCCTTTACCAACCACCAGGGAGGTACATTATCACTCCAACTTTTCACTCTATTTGTCGAGCCGGGCAGCATCTAAGCAGCATCGATTTCTCAGCCAACACATACCCGATGTTCTCATACTCTTTACAGGCTGTCCTATAATACATATCTGAAATGATTGCCTTCCTGGAGAGTTTGGTCTTCTCGCTGGGTATAGACCCAATGTCCAGACAGCACTGGTGAGGCCCTGGAACATTTACAGGTTCACTGACCAGACAGCAGAAAGCACCTTCAAATCTATCATGGTCTGGCAGTACTTTATACATCGAACATACAGCTTGCAATACATTCTTTCACCCCCCCCTGGGCCCTCAAGCATCAGGCATGACTCGGCATCAACCTCTGTGAATGTAACTTTTGTCTCTTAACTTGTATACGTTTTCCATGCCCCTCCAATGTTTCTCTATAGACAACAGTTCACTAAAATGAATGAAATTCTAAGGCAGTTTTTTGGGGGGTAGAAGGGTGGGAATTCCCATCAACATTTTTGCAGAGGCATATGCCTGCTTTTTGTGCTGAAGATGGAGGTTCTGTTTGGCACAATGTTCTGCTCTAGAAGTGGGCACCAGTATTCAGCAGATGGGAGGATATTTTTGTTTCTCCCATTGAGTCCTGCAAATATATCTTTAAATACCCAAGAACGCCAATGATACAAAGGGATCTTACAAAAGGCGTCTGCCTAAAGTCTTTGCAGAACACAGGTTTTAACTAAACAGATCTGTTTAAAAAGGAAATTCGGATATCGGCCTATCGCATGCACAGAGCAATATCGAAGCCGCAATAAAACTTTGGCTTTCGAGAGATTTAACAGATCTGGGTCAATTCCTAGACGGTGCTGCAGACAGTACGCTCAACCCTTCTCCAGGGAAAAAAATTCCGTCCAGTACAGAGTTTTTTGTTTGCTTCCACTGTCATCTCAAAAGAGGGGTCCCTCCTCTCAAGACCCTTCCTACCGTGCTCCACAAATAGATGAGGTCGAGTCTCCCGCGCATACAGTGTCCTACTCCCTAATTTGCTCAAAACTCCTGATCAGGTGATATTTTAGCGGGGCCTCCACTCCCCCAGCAAAGATTCTGCCACACTTTTTTTCTCAAACACTTCAGTCTGACTTCGATTTAAGTTAATCTTTCTGTCAGGACAGGTATGCAGTCTAAGTTCCAGTTTGGTGTATGTTGTAGTCAAATCTGTCTAGTTAATCGTTCTGTCAGGACACGTATGCAGTCTAAGTTCCAGTTTGGTGTATGTTGTAGTCAAATCTGTCTAGTTAATCGTTCTGTCAGGACACGTATGCAGTCTAAGTTCCAGTTTGGTGTATGTTGTAGTCAAATCTGTCTAGTTAATCGTTCTGTCAGGACACGTATGCAGTCTAAGTTCCTGTTTGGTGTATATTGTAGTCAAATCTGTCTATCAGCACCTGCTATGTACACGTGCTCCCCAGCCCCAGGAAAAGACCTGTTCTGTATGGCTGCTATACGTAGAAAGCCGCCATTTTATCAAATTGCAATAAGATCGATGGCCTTGGTTAGTTTTTCTGTGTATCGGTCTCGTTCTGATGTTATCCTCATAATTAGATCAGGCCCAGGCTGGCCTGCATCGGCTCTTCATTTCCTGTTCAAATCCATCTCACTCCACACAGCACTGAGCTGGGAAGATAAGATGGCGCCCAGAGCAGATCAGTGGCTGGCCAATCTCAGTGCCGCTCTGGGGCTCAGTGGACTGGTGCAGCAACCACAGTTGACCTCATTGTCGCTGGCTGGAACCCTGCAGGTCTGCTCAGCTCTCCACCCTTCTGACGCCGATAAAGTGAGAACTGGTGCGTTAGATAACAGGCCTGAGTCTATCAACTGCAGCAAGGGGCACGCCTGAGACCACATGTGCACTTTACAAATGCACCCGTTGAGTAACGACAACTTTGAATTGTAAAAATGGATCTAACTATTCTGATGGACACGTCAATCCGCTGCGAGCCATTTGATAAGCCTTAAGAAAACATGCACAATTGGCATTTCTCTGCTCTGATCTAATGTTTCATGCTCAGTCTTCCTTCTGAAACGCCATATCGGCATAGGCATTTCTCTGCTGTGTTCTGATGTGTCATGCTCAGTCTTCCTTCTGAAACGCCATATCGGCATAGGCATTTCTCAGCTGTGTTCTGATGTGTCATGCTCAGTCTTCCTTCTGAAACGCCATATCGGCATAGGCATTTCTCTGCTCTGATCTGATGTGTCATGCTCAGTCTTCCTTCTGAAACGCCATATCGGCATAGGCATTTCTCTGCTCTGATCTGATGTGTCATGCTCAGTCTTCCTTCTGAAACGCCATATCGGCATAGGCATTTCTCTGCTCTGATCTGATGTGTCATGCTCAGTCTTCCTTCTGAAACGCCATATCGGCATAGGCATTTCTCAGCTGTGTTCTGATGTGTCATGCTCAGTCTTCCTTCTGAACCGCCATATCGGCATAGGCATTTCTCTGCTCTGATCTGATGTGTCATGCTCAGTCTTCCTTCTGAAACGCCATATCGGCATAGGCATTTCTCTGCTCTGATCTGATGTGTCATGCTCAGTCTTCCTTCTGAAACGCCATATCGGCATAGGCATTTCTCTGCTCTGATCTGATGTGTCATGCTCAGTCTTCCTTCTGAAACGCCATATCGGCATAGGCATTTCTCTGCTCTGATCTGATGTGTCATGCTCAGTCTTTCTTCTGAAACGCCATATCGGCATAGGCATTTCTCAGCTCTGATCTGATGTGTCATGCTCAGTCTTTCTTCTGAAACGCCATATCGGCATAGGCATTTCTCAGCTCTGATCTGATGTGTCATGCTCAGTCTTCCTTCTGAAACGCCATATCGGCATAGGCATTTCTCAGCTCTGATCTGATGTGTCATGCTCAGTCTTTCTTCTGAAACGCCATATCGGCATAGGCATTTCTCTGCTCTGATCTGATGTGTCATGCTCAGTCTTCCTTCTGAAATGCCATATCAGCATAGGTATTTCTCAGCTGTGTTCTAATGTGTCATGCTCAGTCTTCCTTCTGAAACGCCATATCAGCATAGGCATTTCTCTGCTCTGATCTCATGTGTCATGCTCAGTCTTCCTTCTGAAACGCCATATCAGCATAGGCATTTCTCTGCTCTGATCTCATGTGTCATGCTCAGTCTTCCTTCTGAAACGCCATATCAGCATAGGTATTTCTCAGCTGTGTTCTAATGTATCATGCTCAGTCTTCCTTCTGAAACGCCATATGAGCATAGGCATTTCTCTGCTCTGATCTTATGTGTCATGCCCAGTCTTCCTTCTGAAACGCCATATGAGCATAGGCATTTCTCTGCTCTGATCTGATGTGTCATGCTCAGTCTTCCTTCTGAAACGCCATATGGGCATAGGTATTTCTCTGCTGTGTTCTGAAGTGTCATGCTCAGTCTTCCTTCTGAAACGCCATATCGGCATAGGCATTTCTCTGCTCTGATCTGATGTGTCATGCTCAGTCTTCCTTCTGAAACGCCATATCGGCATAGGCATTTCTCTGCTCTGATCTGATGTGTCATGCTCAGTCTTCCTTCTGAAACGCCATATCGGCATAGGTATTTCTCAGCTGTGTTCTGGTGTGTCATGCTCAGTCTTCCTTCTGAAACGCCATATCGGCATAGGTATTTCTCAGCTGTGTTCTGGTGTGTCATGCTCAGTCTTCCTTCTGAAACGCCATATCGGCATAGGTATTTCTCAGCTATGTTCTGATGTGTCATGCTCAGTCTTCCTTCTGAAATGCCATATCGGCATAGGAATTTCTCTGCTCTGATCTGATGTGTCATGCTCAGTCTTCCTTCTGAAATGCCATATCGGCATAAGCATATCTCTGCTCTGATCTGATGTGTCATGCTCAGTCTTTCTTCTGAAATGCCATATCGGCAGAGGCATTTCTCAGCTCTGATCTGATGTGTCATGCTCAGTCTTTCTTCTGAAATGCCATATCGGCAGAGGCATTTCTCAGCTCTGATCTGATGTGTCATGCTCAGTCTTTCTTCTGAAATGCCATATCGGCATAGGCATTTCTCTGCTCTGATCTGATGTGTCATGCTCAGTCTTCCTTCTGAAATGCCATATCAGCATAGGCATTTCTCAGCTGTGTTCTAATGTGTCATGCTCAGTCTTCCTTCTGAAATGCCATATCAGCATAGGCATTTCTCTGCTCTGATCTAATGTGTCATGCTCAGTCTTCCTTCTCAAATGCCATATCAGCATAGGCATTTCTCTGCTCTGATCTAATGTGTCATGCTCTGTCTTCCTTCTGAAATGCCATATCAGCATAGGCATTTCTCTGCTCTGATCTAATGTGTCATGCTCAGTCTTCCTTCTGAAATGCCATATCAGCATAGGTATTTCTCTGCTCTGATCTAATGTGTCATGCTCAGTCTTCCTTCTGAAATGCCATATCAGCATAGGCATTTCTCAGCTCTGATCTAATGTGTCATGCTCAGTCTTCCTTCTGAAATGCCATATCAGCGTAGGTATTTCTCAGCTGTGTTCTAATGTGTCATGCTCAGTCTTCCTTCTGAAATGCCATATCAGCGTAGGCATTTCTCTGCTCTGATCTAATGTGTCATGCTCTGTCTTCCTTCTGAAATGCCATATCAGCGTAGGCATTTCTCTGCTCTGATCTAATGTGTCATGCTCAGTCTTCCTTCTGAAATGCCATATCAGCGTAGGTATTTCTCTGCTCTGATCTAATGTGTCATGCTCAGTCTTCCTTCTGAAATGCCATATCAGCATAGGCATTTCTCAGCTCTGATCTAATGTGTCATGCTCAGTCTTCCTTCTGAAATGCCATATCAGCATAGGTATTTCTCAGCTGTGTTCTAATGTGTCATGCTCAGTCTTCCTTCTGAAATGCCACATCAGCATAGGTATTTCTCAGCTCAGTTCTAATGTTTCAGAGCTGTTGTCAGGCATATTGCAGCTATATGTTCTTGGACCTCCTATGGAAAGAAAAGTAAAACTCATGGAGACAAATTTTGTTTCCATTTTTCTGAGTTTATATGATGCTCTATAAGGCCACACGTAGGCCTGGAATAGGAGAGTTTTGTTCGTGACGGATAGTTACCCATTGTTTCTATAATGCTTTATCACCTAGCCCTCATGAAAAAAAATCTGTGCACTACTGCCAGTGCAATAGTGCAATAGTGCAATAGTGCAAGGGACGGCCCTTAAAAACTGATCTTCTGCAAAAACGTTCTCTTTTTATATAGATAAATGTAATGCGTCTTTGCACCAGACAATATTTGACCAGGGCATGGTACTAGCGCAAGAGCAAACATTGCCCTGGCGCAAAATGCACTGAAGTAGTGTGCATTGCCCAAATGGTTAGCTCACGAGTTAAGTACTCACCTCTCACATGGGTTGGACCTACGCTTTGAGAGTTCCAATTTCCCAACAGGGCACACGTAGCCTTTCATCCTTCTGTGGTGGATAAAATGAGTACCCTTATTTGGGGGAGTACTAACACCTTTGACCGCAGTGCTTAGAAGCTGGAGGAATCTGCCATGAAGCGCTATATGTTCTTTTTTGCCCTAGAGCCATCAGTTGCAGTTCATCGTTCACGCTCTCTCAAAACCCAGCTGGCTCGGGCAGCATTTACCCCCACGCACCTTGTTTCCTGGCACACATTTTCTAAATAATAATGGGCAAAGGCGAAATATTTGTTTTCAAATATTTATGAAACACATTTCCCTTCGCTTGCAAAAAGGACCGGTTGCATAGCAAGTTACAAATGCATTCCTGCAGACTCCCATTAAAGGAGGTTTATTGCAATGCATTTGTCACCTCTGGGAAACACAAGCACAAACATGAATCAGGGATTATAAGCAAGGACACAATATAAATACAATGAACTGGCCTAACACTGGGACCCGGCAGCCTTGAGGCCAGATAAAAATGAAATGCACATTTCTGTTTAAACACTGTAAGAAAAGGGTGAAGTATGTGGCATTATTGCAGCCGGGAATGTGGAGGAATGCAAAGGCTACTGACTAGAAACGTGTTTTGAATCATTCGAACACATCAGATTAAGACAAATGATCTATAGCGTGGATCCCTGCACGGGCTTTGTGAATGCCTGTCCTGTTTCCTAGAGGATGACAAACCATTCACTTTTCTGTTGGACATACAGATAATGCATTTTATATTTCTTTTCACACTTAAGCTCATTCCAAATAATGACTCCACTCCCCAGCGTTGCGATTGGCTGCGCTCTCTGAGACCCTGTTTACCAACATGTTTTCTGCATCAAACAGTACTGAACCGCGCAGTGGGTACTACCCACCATGGAGGCAGCACGGTATAGCCTTCTTTCATCGATGGGTGAAATTTCAATGGGTGTTTTTCTGTGTACATTTTACCGAAAAAACTCATTGAAATATATAGGGGGGGGGGGGGTGGAAAAGTATATATATAAGGGGTGGGGGTTGTTGGGAATAGGTGAAAAACAATAGGGGATGGAGGTTTGGGGGGACCCGCAAAAATAAAAAATAAACTTTTGATGAGTTTTTTCGATAAAAAAGACTCGGAAAAAAACCCATCGAAATTTCATCCATCGATGGAATGACATAGAACTGGCGGCACCAGTGGTGGGGCCAGGAGAAGGATGTGGGGCAGACGCCCCCACCCCACTGACTCTCCCCTGGTGCTCAGTGTACCCCCAGCCTCCCGCTGGCACCCTATTAATGCGCCCCACCCCGGCATCAAAAGCTGCCTCCGCTACTGGCCAGCACACTGCCCGGTGTGGCGTGTTCTTTGCAGCCAGGCACTGCGGAAGTCTCTAGACGGCTCCAATAGCCGAATATAACAAAATCGCTGCATGAAACCTAACTAGGTCGCCACCTCTAAGCGGATACATATTTTCAATTATGTTTTCTTTTAATAAGCAGTATTACAAAAAAATAAAAAAACAAGCTTTTTTGCCTGCGCAGGTTAGGCTTCATAAAAAAGTTAAAGCAATTTGCACTGGGAAACAAACTGGAGAAACCAGGTCACAAAAAATGCGGGAGCCCCCATGCGTTGAGCAAAAGGCACTGCAGCCACCTTGTCCTGGTTCTCAAAAGGGCGAGCGTGCAGAGGCGTAGCCAAGATTGTCTAACAAGTGGGGCCTGAAGCTAATGTAGTTGGGTCCACTGCAGTGACATTAACATATGCAAATGCCCACACAGCACTGCTCAGTGGGCATTTATAGATTGTGGTCTTGCCCACTCAGACCTTACCCGGCGACACATCTGAAAGCGTGCAGCCAGGGGCGGACAAGGCTTCATGCTCAACGGGCACACAGCCAGAGTGTCTGCAGCACACACTGACACCTAGGTAAGCAATGTTCGCCAGCACCCACAGCTCTGCGCCCACATGGATGTTGACCAATGCGCATTGGCAGTGAGGAGCTGCAGAACAACCGTTACTGGCAATGCCTTTTTTTTTTAAGTCTACCCCTATTTCACAAAAGCTTCATGGTGTGGGTTTCCATGACTAACCAAGTTGGCATTGTTGCCATCCTCTGCCCCACATCAATGGCCTGCCACAAAACTCAGCAGGCAATGCTGCCACAACAAACAGCTGGTTATTCTGCATGCCCACACCGGAGGCACAGGGACAGTGGAATGTGCCCTTCAAAACATCCAGGGCTCAAGTTGTCCACCCACTTTTTTCAGAGGGTGGACTCAGTCCACCTAGCTAAAATGAGAAACACTGAACGTCCTCTTTGAATTTATGAATTAAAGCTAACCTCGGGGATCAAACTGCAGTCGTCAGGTTTGGAGGCCGAACACTTCACCACTGCACTATATTACCTGTTGCAAAACAACAAACAACTAAAGGTGAAATTACCTTATTTATTTATTTATGTATTCGTATTTGTTGAGCGCACAACAGCCCTTAGGCATCGTGGCTCTTGTTACAGAGGCTGATCAGTACTTAGTTACAGAGATTGGAATAGAGCTTAGTTGCAGGAAAGAGGACATGGAGAACATAGTACATGCTTGAACACCGTACACTTTTACATAAAATACACATTATAAAATGCACATTGTTGTGCAGAAGATGAGTGTAGTGTATGAGATGTAGGATGTTGAAAAGGTGGGGCAGGGGAGGGAGTTAGTTGAAGAGGGCAGTTTTAAGGTGTTTCCGGAAGGCTGTGAGGGATGTCACAGCTCTAAGGGCAGTGGGGAGGGCGTTCCAGAGTTTAGGGGCTAAGAACGGGAATCCTAACCCCCCTGCTTTGGCCTTTTTGATGTCTGGGATGTTGACTTGGTTGATGTAGTGTGTTCTGATGGGCCGTGAGGATGTGATCCTTGAGGTTTATCGAATTGCTAACAGGTATGATGGTGCAGTGAAATTGAGACATTTATGAGTGATGGTGAGAATTTTAAAGGTGATTCGGTCTTTGACTGGTAGCCAGTGGGCTGCTTGTCTGGCTTGTGTGATGTGGTCCCTTTTCGAGATGCTAAGTGCAGTTCTTAGCGCATTGTTTTGGGTAACTTGGAGTTTGTTTATGTGTTTTGTTGAAGTGCCTGCTATAAGGCCGTTGCAATAGTCTAGCTTGGCTCCGATAGTAGCTCTGGCAATTGAGAGGCAGTTTGATTTGGTTATGAAGGGTTTTATGGCATTAATTAGTTTTGTGTTTAGTGTTGAGGCTGAGGCAATGGCGTTTACATGTTTGTCCATTGATGTGGAATCAATGTGGACCTCTAAAGTCGTTTCTGACGATGATACGGGGATGCTGGAGTTATCTATGTCAAAGTTGGTGTATAGAGGGTCTAGCTTGGCCAGCGTAGCCTTTTGGCCGAGAATCAAAGTCTCGGTCTTGTCCCCATTGAGGCAGAGGCCGTTTGCTGCCATCCAGGCTTGGATGGTAGCGTAGATTAGATGCAATGCCTCTGCGCCCTGGACATGTGAGCCTGATAGGGGTAGCAAGGCTTGCGTATCATCTGCATAATTTGTGTATGCAATACCAAGTACATCAGGCTTATCGAAGTGGGGCTTCGTGAAGAGATTGTTGTGCAGGAGCCCTGAGGGACTCCACAGTGGATGGTGGTGGGGGCAGCATTAGCTATGTTGGAGAATACTTTCACTGCCTTCGAGGAAGGATGTGATCCAGGAGGTTGCTTGTTTGGAGAATTGTGCTGCTTGGGTGAGATGAGCGTTGAGGGTCTTGTGATCTACAAGATTGAAAACCGCTGAGAGGTCTAGGAGGAGGAGGAGGGGGAGGGGGGCAGGCTTGCATTTGTCCATCATTTGCATGATTTGGTTTTTTAGGTCTAGTAGGGCAGTTCTTGGGTACTGTAAGTTCCAGGGAAAACATTTGTATTGCTTCTTTTTAAAGCATGCAAACCTTTTAACGTTTTCAAAAACACGATTAGAAGAAACTATCCTCTCTTGGTTTTGTGTATGTTTATTTTATGAAAGGCAAATGCAATTCGTCCTGTGCAATTTGGGTGGTTATGCAAAGCCAATTTAATGAAATGCGCTTATTTCTCCTTGATATGCTAATTTCTCGCAATGCGACATCTCATTGCGTTTGTTGATGAGCCCCCCCAGACTTGACCCCTGAGAACACCCCAGATGCCACCCTCCTCTTCTCCCCGCCACCCTGTACCCCTGCTCTGTGCCCCTCCGCGTCCTACCCCCTGCTGTAGATCTGTATTGCTGTATACGACTGTAACACGCTCCACTGCTTCTCCAAGCTAGGACAGTTCTCAATAAATACCATAATAATTATAATAATACCAGAGATAGAGATTTTCTGACAGTACCCACAGGAACAGGTGCTTGGTCCAAGCCGTGTGCTCACCTCCTTGGGTTTGTTTGTGATGCTGTATTACAGTGCAACTCCACATTAACCCCTTCGTCATTTGAACATGTGACTGCAGGTAACACATACCTCAGTAGTGGATGCTTAACCCAAAGAGCAATCTTGCCTGCTGTGTCATCCTTCCCAGGTCATCCCAGTCTCCCCAAGGGCCTTGGACTTGCTGGCTGCTTATTTGCACTCCACATGAAACAGCCCTCTCTGTATGACACAACGCGTGTCTCCCATGGCTGTAGGCCTGCAATATTCATCACATAGTTACTGTGTAAGCATTTTCAAAGGTGGTGGTGTTGCTCTAACTCTGTAGGGTCTGTAGCTTGCTACTCTCCAGATGTTTTGAACGACCACTCCCACAATCCCCCTAATTGACTATGCTGGCTTGGGCTGAAGATAGTTGCAGTCCAAAGCACCTTAAATGTGCACCCTGATTTTGCACCTTTCTTACCACTATCTATTACAGAAAGCAAAACACTAGCTCTAGTCTGTTTTGCACCATCCAAAAGACTCTTCTTGACTCCTTTCATGACTGAAATCCTCAATATACCAAACTCATTCAAAAGTATATAAGTTGCTTTGGTTATTGGCAAGGAAGGCCATAAGTAACATTGATGACGTGCACAACCTGATGCCACCACAGATCATGGGCCAGAATACTCCTCAAAAGCGTGCTTCAACCATCAGTGCTTCTTGCCTGCACAGTGTCCACGTTTTCCCAAACCATTATCCAAACTGGCTTGCACCACTCACATATATCGGTAAGAGGGCTCAGCAAGTTAAGCGATTGTTGCTGTGATCTGTGTTTGATCTGCAGGTCGCAGGCTGAAATCACGGCAAGGTCTTTCATAAAAATCTACTACCAAGTTGCCACCTGAGGGCAACCAATTGTTTAATTCATCTGTGGGTGCTGTTCGTACTCTTTCAGAGGAGAATTGCTAAGCATTTTGGTGCTGGACAGTCAGTCCTTGTGGACGGTACCAGAATGATATGTGAACAGATATTTCGGCTTTCATAAGGCACAGTGAGCTAAAACACGATTCTAGATTCTCCTCAGTGGGCGCAGACCCAAGTAAGAGGGCATTTACACTGTCTTGATCCTCAGTAGAAGGGCTCTCACATTTCTGACCAATTCTTATATTAAAGTTTCAATTTACTGAAGATAGTCTCACTCGCTTACATTTTTGTGAGTAATTGATGTGTCACAACTACTGGAATTGTTCTGCTTCAATGGAATTAGATTTGACAAGTGGCGTGCTTTATTGTATTAAATCTAGGTTTCAGTAGTGCCATCGGAAGAACTAGCAATGGCTTCTTATTCTGGCATTCTGAACTTGTAATGTGGTGTTCATCCACCATTCCAGGGGCTGAAATAGGGGATAACGGCCAGGCAGCCCAGGTCATCGGCCCGTGCCACTGCGTACGGTGCAGAAAGGGGTGTACTGTAGGCCCTTGAAACATCAATTGAAAGGGGCCTTTGCAAACATGGTCCCTCACCCAGAGCGGCCATAGCCACTGCACTGCCCCAGAGTTATACTCAATGTACCTTTTAACTTTCTGCATTGGCTCAGTACTGGCTTATGCATCAGTAACAAGCAAGGGAAAGGCAGGGTAATGAGCCCTAGGGTTTCACAGACCGCCCTCATGGTTCCTCTTCCTCAGGGCAGTACTTAGTAACACATCAGTGCTCAAATGAGGAAACGCAGGACTCAGACTAACGAAGATTGCCTGTATCCAGTCAGGTTCTATGGTTTTCACCTATACAATATATGTGCTATAGGTTTGGGATGTGGCAAATTCACTGCAGCTTTCTAATCGTTGGGGCCTTTCTTTGAGGGGTGACCATAACCATCCTTCCCTCAGTCGTGCCAACCTCTCTCCCTTCTGTCTCGCCCTTGCATATCACTTCCCACCCATCTATTTCCACTTCTGATGTGCTGCGGCAACCAAACCGAACACAATCAATTTTGTGAAGATGAAGAATAAACCGGTGCAGACCATCCAGGCCTTTCTTAGTGAAATTACTAGGCTGGTAGCTACTACTTTCCTAGCTTACTACCTACCAATACTTCATTTCATTAACCTGGGCATTTGCTTCCCAGAGGTATTGACCGGATCGACCAGTCATTTTGCTTGATAGCTGTACAATTTTCTATTTTGTCCTAGAGGAACATTGTGTGCAGTGTTTCTTGTGTCGGAAAAAAAAACATGCATTTACATAATGATAAAAGGGTTTTATTGTGATCTATAAAATAAGAGATTGTAAGTCTGAGCTCAGGATTGTTGTAGGGCAAGCAAACAAGACTAT
Source organism: Ambystoma mexicanum (assembly GCF_040938575.1). Lineage (NCBI taxonomy): Eukaryota > Metazoa > Chordata > Amphibia > Caudata > Ambystomatidae > Ambystoma > Ambystoma mexicanum. The sequence continues at coordinate 1,359,521,772 of NC_090934.1, read as the reverse complement.
GAGGATCATTATGAGGGTGCCGGTCTGGAAAGAATGCAGTTAATTCCGGCTCTGGCATTTGATCCGGACCGGCACACTTCAAGTTTGCCGGTGGGGGCCACGGATCTCCCGGCAGGCCTGACCTGCTGGGACTACAGGACCCTACCGGCAAATAAATGCCTGAATCACCGGCACCGTTATTTAATGAGCTGGTGATTCAGGACATCCCATTCCCACGCAGTCTGATGGGACTCCAGGGGAAAGGAACTTATACCGGGATATCGGGCGGCAGAGATGATAAGGCCAGTTTGCGGGCTTCCCGCCGGAACTACTGGTGGGATGCCGGGATGAGGCCTATATTTCGTCGACATATATCAAAATCTGTATTCAAACACATATCTTCTACACGTGGTGAGAAAAGAAAACTTACAGTATTTTCTAGTGGTGTTCACACTGAGGTCAGCATGTAGAGGGTAACAGACAGAGGGTAGCAGTGGGTTAAGCAGTATCATACATTTTGAAAGAGGGAATGTGGGTGTGGAGCAGGGCTCCACGCACTGTAATATGCAGCCAGGATTTCAGCATTACCAGGAGAAAATGTGCATATCCCATTGAATGTATTCCCATGCATGTTCTATGCATGTTCTATGTGGACAGCCTGAACATTGAAGTGGAGTTTATAATTTCGGTGGCCCACTAAGTCTGATTGATGCTCACAACAGCTGAAGGACAAAGCGATAGGTAGCAATTTCCAGGGAAGCCTAATT